>NC_090391.1:61821203-62442783 GCF_036365525.1 Heterodontus francisci
CACTTTAAGTACGGACAGCTTACCTAATACTTCCTCTTTATCAATTTTAATCCCCTCTAGTGTCTGACCTGTTTCCTCTTTCAACACTGCCTTGGTTGCATCTTCTTCCTTGGTGAAGACAGATGCAAATAATTCATTTAATACTTGAGCTGTGCCCTCTGCTTCCATGTGTAAATCCGCTTTCTGGTCAGTAAATGGCACCACTCCTCCTTTCACCACCCGTTGACTAAAGAAAACGTGGACATTTCCTATAATGCTAACTGTCAGTCTCTTTGCATGTGATCTCTTTGCTTCTCTTCGTTACTTTTCGACTTCCCCTGTGGACATTTTATATTCGGCCTGGTTCTCAATATTGTTTTCTACCTGGCATTTGTCACAAGCACCCTTCACTTCTTTATCTTAATCGCTACCTCTTTTGTCATCCAAAGAGCTCTGGGTTTGCTTGCCCTAATGTTCCCCCTCGTGGGAACATACCTTGACAGTGTCTGAACTATTTCTTCATTCACAGTAGCCCATTGTTCATGCATCGGTTTTCCTGACAGGTTTGGACTCCAATTTATTTGCCTCAGCTCCATTCTTACCCCATTGAAATTGTCCTTCCCCCAATTAGTTATTCTTACCCTGGATTGCTCTTTGTCCTTTTCTTTAGTCAGCCTAACCATTATGATACAATGATCACTATCTTCTGAATGCTCTCTAACTGACACTTGATCCACTTGGTCCACTCATTCCCAAGAACCAGGTCCAGCAGTGCCTCCTTTCTTGTTGGACTAGCAACATACTGTTGGAGAAAATTTTCATCAACACACTCTTGGAACTCTTGCTCCTCATTGCCCTTGACACTACTATTCTCCCAGTCTTTGTTGGTTAATTAAAGTCCCCCATTAAAACTACCCTATAATTTTTGCACGTCTCTGTAATTTCCTTGCCGTTTTTTTCCTCCACCTCCTTCCTACTAACTGGTGGCCTGTAGACATCACCGAGCATTATAATTGAACCTGTTTTGTTCCAGAGCTCCAGCCAAATTGATTCTGCCCTCGACCCCTCTAGGACATCCGTTTTCTCCATCACTATAATACTCACCTTAATCAATACCACTACCCCGGCCTCTTTTATCCCTTTCCTACCTTTACTGTACACCTTGTATCCAGTTTTATTTAACACCCAGTCCTGCCCATCATTGAGCCAGGTCTCTGTTATAGCCACAACATCATATTTCCAAAAAGAAAACTGCGCCTGCACCTAACCAGGCTTATTAATTACACTCCGGGGATTCACATCCGTGCACATTAAACCTGATTCAGACTTTATTACGGTGTCCCTTACTCTAACCAACCTAATAATGTGTTATTCTCTACTCTTGTGCTATCTATCTCCCCCAGTATTCTGTGCTCCTTGGTATTCCTCTCTGATACTTGCTCCTGTTTCCCAAACCCCAGACAAGTTACCAGTTCTCCTTCCCTGAGCTCCCTCTCACGTTCGCATCCCCCTGACAATTTAAATTAAACCCTTCCCAACAGCACTAACAAATCTCCCTGCCAGGATAATCGGCCCAGTCCTGCTAAGATGCAACCTTGTGCAGGTACAAGGTACAGGTCCCACCTGCTCCAGGAACACACCCAATGTCTCAGAAATCTGATGTCCTCCCTTGTCTACAAGTTCTATTGTTATGCTTACTTGCACGTGGGACTGGGAGTAATACTGAGATTACTGATTTTGAGGTCCTGCCTGTTCATATCCTTCCTCGCTCCCGATAAATCTGCTTTCAGGACCTCATCCTCTTTCTGACCACATTTCATTCACATTTTCTTTTATATTCCTGATTCTCTATCGTCTGAGGAATTTTAAATTATTCTCGTTCGATATCAGTCTATGCACTGCTTCCAATACTGACGGCTGGGCTCCATACCCACCACTCTAGCTTCTGAACAACAAATGTTCACCGCTTCTCTCTGCATTATGTTCCTCAGCCAATATCATCTCCAGACCCTCACTGCCCCTTTAATCCACGAAGTTCAGACTTCCCAATGAGTTTATTAAATGTTACTTGATTCCACGGCTTTTCATAGTCCATATAAAAAGCATCAACAGTGCAATCCTCATCAACTCTCTCCAATGCGACTGCAAACGACTACACCGCCATTGACAGACCTGATTTCCAATGAACATATCTGTGTTGCTTCTCATTTATAATCTCATATTTTTTGTAAACCGCAATTACCTAGTCCCAGATTATAGACGCAAAGAATTTCCCCAACATTTCACGAGGTTTGCCTAATGGGGCTGTAATTAAATGGTGTATCCTATCGCTACTTTTTTGTAAAACAGGGCTTAACATTTGTAACCCCCAGCCCTCTAGCACCACGCCCACTTTATTATGGTGCAAACTGTGCTGGATTGGAAGGAGTTAACTGAACCTGTTTGTTCAGTGACTGTGATTAATTTCAGTCTCCATGGACCCAAATTGTGTAACTGGAAATTTTACCTCTTCTATTAATAAGGGACACCTTTCAATGTGTTACCCCATCATGTCAGAGGGAACATCGCCTCTGCACTAACAGCGTTCAGCGGCATCGGAGAGAGGGAGGGAATACATTGGAATCTGAGAACAATAGATTGGAATGTTACAACCATGGGCCATAATCTGAGAACAATAGATCGGAATGCTACAACAACGGATAGGAGTTTCTCCTGGGAGTTTGTCTATCTTTCTGCATATTATGATCAGCTATCTCTAGAATGGCGGATTATGCTCGCACTTGCGATTATTCAATACTTTTATTACCCCATCCTGGCTATTGTTGCTGTCCCTGGTAAGCTTCACTATCCAGCTATTGATTTTATAAACCATGTTTAATTGTATTACTTCTCCTGCCATTTACTCTGCCCTCCTTGTTGTTGTTATTCCTGATAAGTCTCTGCATATGGCTCTTAACTCTAAGAAACATTGCTAACTGTACTCCTAATATACTGTTTTAATATACTCTCATCTTTACTACTGTTGGTGTCTCTGTTAATATTCTATATGCAGCTATTAGCCCTTTAAAACTGATTCATTATATGTGCAGACCACATTTCATGGAATTACTGTTCTTCTCATCTAAGCTTTGTATTTATTTTGTTTTTTTATTTATTCATCCATGGGATGTGGGCGTCGCTGACTAGGCCAGCATTTATTGTCCATCCCATATTGCCCTTGCGAAGGTAGTTGTGAGCTGCCTTGCTGAACCGCTGCAGTCTTTGTGAGGTAAGTACATCCACAGTGCTGTCAGCAAGGGAGATTCCAGGATTTTGATCCAGCGACAGTGAAGGAATGGAGATATAGTTCCAAGGCAGGACGGTGTGTGACTTGGAGGGGAACTTTCAGGTGGTGGTGTTTCCATGCAAGTGCTGCCCTTCTCCTTCTAGTTGGTAGAGGTCGTAGTTTTGGAAGGTGCTGTCTAAGAAGTCTTGGAACATTGCTGCAGTGCATCTTGTAGATGGTACACACTGCTGCCACTGAGCGTCGGTGGTGGGGTGCCATTCAAGAGGGCTGCTTTGTCCGTGATGGTGTCGAGCTTCTTGAGTGTTGTCGGAGCTGCACCGATCCAGTAATCGGAGAGCACTCCATCACACTCTGACTTATGCCTTGTAGATGAAGGACAGGTTTTGGGAGTCAAGAGGTTGAGTTACTCGGCGCAGGTTCCTAGCCTCCGACCTGTTCCTGTAGCCACGATATTTATATGGCTAATCCGGTTCAGGTTCTGCTCAATGGTAGCCCCTAGGATGTTGATAGTGGGGGATTCATCGATTGTCATGCCATTGAATGTCAAGAGGAAATGGTTAGATTCTCGCTTGTTGGATTTGGGCATTGCCTCGCACTTGCATGGCGTGAATGTTACTTGCCACTTATCAGCCCAAGAATCGATATTGTCCGGGTCTTGCTGCATTTCTATATGGACTGTTTCAGTATCTGAAGAGTCGCGAGTGGTGCTACACATTGTGCAATCATCAACAGACATCCCCACTTCTGACCTTACGATTGAAGGATGGTCATTGATGAATCAGCTGATGACAGTTTTGCCCAGGACACTATACTGAAGAACTCTTGCAGTGATGTCCTGGAGCTGAGATGATTGACCTCCAACAACCATAACCATCGTCCTTTGTGCTGGGTATGACTCCAACCAGCAGTGAATTTTTTTTTCTCTGTTTGCCAATGACTTCAGTTTTGCTAGGACTCCTTGATGCCATACTCGGACCAATGCTGCCTTGTTGTTAAGAGCAGTCACTCTCACCTCACTTCTTGAGTTCAGCTCTTGTGTCCATGTTTGAACCAAGGCTGTAAAGAGATAAAGAGCTGAGTGGCTCTGGTATAAGCCAAACAGAGCGTCACTGATCAGGTTATTGCTGAGCAAGTACTGCTTGATGGCACCTTTGATGACAGCATCGATCACTTTACTGATGGGACATATTTGAGCAATTTTCCACATTGCCGGGTAGATGCCAATTTTGTAGCTGTACTGGAACAGCTTGGCTAGGGGTGCTGCTAGTTCTGGAGCCCAGGTGTTCAGTACAATTGCCAGAATATTGTCAGGGCCGATAGCCTTTGCAGTATCCAGTACCTTCAGTTAATTCTTGATATCGTGTGGAGTGAATTGGCTGAATTCTGGCAGTTGTGACGCTGGGGAAACCAGGAGGAGGCCAAGATGGATCATTAACTCGGCATTTCTGGCTGAAGATTGTTGCAAATGCTTCAGCCTTATCTTTCACACTGATGTGCTGGGCTCCCCCATCATTGAGGATCGGGATATTTGTGGAGCCACCTCCTCCAGTTAGTTGTTTAATTGTCCAACACCAGTCACGGCTTAATGTGGCAGGACTATAGAGCTTAGATCTGATCCGCTGGTTATCGGACGACTTATGTCTGTCTATCGCATGCTGCTTACACAGTTTGGCACGCAAGACGTCATGTGTTGCAGCTTCACGAGGTTGATACCTCATTTTGAGGTACGCCTCGTGCTGCTCCTGTCATGCTCTCCTGCACTCTTCATTGAACCAGTCTTCTGGCTTGATGGTAATTGCAGACTGGGGGATACGCCGGGCCATGAGGTTACAGATTGTGGTTGAGTACAATTCTGCTCCTGTTGCTGGCCCACGGCGCCTCATGTATGCCCAGTTTTGCATTGTTCTATCTGTTCTATATCTATCCCATTTAGCACAGTGGCTTTGGTCACCATCACAAATTCCATTTCCTATCTACTGTCTCCATCCCCCCACTAGACCAATGACTGACGCTGAACCAGACTGTTCACAACCTCGACGATCTCTATGACCCGCAACTGAGTTCTGATCCTATATCCTCTTCAGTACCCATTATATCTACTACCACCTACCTAATATCACCCGTTTCCACCTCTGTATAAACCAGTTTGCTGCACAAACCATCATCCAAACATTTGCTTAATACAGATTCCCAATGCTTCCCTGTGCACCCTCCCAGATACTACCTTCATAAACCACATCCCACCTAACAATGTACTGCCCGTATCCCAGCTCACAACAAATCCCAATCGAAAGTCGCTCCTGTGCTGACTGAACTACAATGGTTCCCCATCCAGCAGAACCTCAGTTTTAATACTCTTAGTCTTGTGTTTGAATCCATACATGGCCTCCCCCTCCAATTAATCCCATTCCCCTAACTGCTTCCCATATTCCTACAAGTTGTCACCCTTTAAGCATACATCAATTCTCTTTGATTCAAAAAGGAGGTAGTCACAGAGCTGTTTCACCTCCTGCAACACGACCAGGAGATGCGTACCAGGGCAAGGATGGCGTAGCCAGTGTCCTTTAATGTTACAGTTTCATTGAACTTCTCTGCACCCCGAGCTATGCAGGCAGGAGCCGGCAACGTATCCAGTGTTTCACTGTATACTGTTCATCGATGCGTCCGGGAGATGACAGATGTCATCTAATACTGGGTGAGGCGAATACATTGTTTTCTCCCTTTGCAGGGAGCAGCACGATATGAGGTCCCAGGGCTTTGCCAGGAGAGCGGGATTCCCAATGGTGTACGTGGCTCTGTGGAGCCTCGCATGTCGATGGGGAAAGGTAAAGGATCTGAAAGAACTCTCACTCCATTATTGTACAGCCGCCGTGTGACCATGCACAATATATCATTTCGGTGAATGTCCACGAGTCTGGAAGCAGCCATGATACCTTCATTCGAAGCAGTGGGTGTTCCCAACGTCTTCGACCCTCCAAGGAGAACCAAAACGTGGTTTTCCAGAGACAAAGACCACCAACTCTATCCATAGCTAATGAATGCTCCTTGCCCATACATCCACCCTTCTGTCGCCAACCAACCATGCAACATTAGCACATGTTTAGCGTTAAAAATGGAGCCAACAGATACACCGTGGAGCAAACAATCAGCGTGATGAAGCACTGCCTCCAATGTGTGAACCGGTCATGGCGAGCACTCCAGTGCACGCTGGAACAGGTGCACAACTTTGTGGTTTTCTGATGCGCCCTTCACATCATTGCCATCATGACAGCACAGAAATCGGAAGCCACTCATGTGGTGGAGGAGGAGGAGGATATTATCTGGATCCCTTCAACCCAGACAAGTTGTGAGAAAGTTCCTGATAACACTCCAGTGCAAATAGGATAACTTTTTTCTTACACCCATTCTGCAAGAAATATCCATCAGAGACGCCCCATCAAAGGAATAGAATTAATAATTGAAGTAGACCTAGCGGCTCCTCGAGTCTGCTCCACTATTCAAAAGATCAGGGATGATATGCTTGTGTCTCCAATTCTACAATCTCCTCGACCCCCGATAACCGTTGATATCCTCACCTAACAGTAATCTATCCACCTCGCCTTGAATAATATTCAATACCCTGCCTCCACCGCCTGTACAAAGATATTTTTCTTGGTCCTAGAGGTGTCTGGCAAAGAGCCATCGAACAATTACAGCACAGAAGGAGGCAAGTCTGCCCCTCGTGCTTGTGCCTGTCAAAAAACTAGCCGCCCAATCTAAGCCCACCTTCCATCACCTGGTCCATAGCCCTGCAGGTTCCAGCACTTCAGATGCTTGTCCAGGTAACTTTTAAAAGAATTGATGCTTTCTGCCTCCATCACCGTTCCTGGCAGTGAACTCCAGACACCCACCACCCTCTGGGTGAAATGCGTTTCCTCATGTCCCCACTAATCCTTCTACCAATCACCTTAAATCTGTGCCCCTGGTAACTGACCACCCCACTAGTGGAACCAGGTCCTTCCTGTCTGCTCTATCTTGGCCCCTCATCATTATGCACACGTCAATTAATTCACCCCACAGCCTTCTCTGTTCTGAAGAAAACAAAACTGGCCTATCTAGTCTTTCCTCATAGCTCAAACTTTCAAGATCTGGCAACATTCTTGTAAATCTCCTCTGTACATCTTCCAGAGCAATTATGTCCTTTCTGCAATGTGGTGACCAGAACATTATGCAGTACTCCAGCTGTGACTTAGCCAGTGTTTTATACTGTTGCAGCATTATATCCCTGTTGTTGTATTCTATACCTGATCAATAAAGGAAGTCATTCCATGTGCCTTCTTCACCATTCTATCTACCTAACTATCTCCACCATCAGCGACCTGCAAGTTCTCTCACCTCTTCTAATCCTCTCAATATCCTCACGTTTATTGTATATTTTCTTTCTTTATTTGCCCTATCCAAATGCATTACCACACACTTATCCGGGTTTAATTCCATGTGCCACTTTTCTGCCCACTCAACCAAACCACTGATATCTTTCAGGAGTCTATGACTATCCTCTCCACTATCGACTCCCAATTCTTGTGCCATCGGCAAATTTCCCAATCATTTAATTCCAAATAATTAATATATACCGCAAACAGCAAAGGTCCCAACACTGAGCCCTGTGGAATGCCACTGCAATCAGCTTTCCATTATCAACAACAACCGTCAAAGTCTAGCCTTTGTTTCCTATCTCTGAGCCACTTATGGATCCAACGTGCGGCATTCTCCTGAATCCCGTAGGCGTTCATTTCACTGATCAGTGTGCCATGTGAGACCTTGTCAAATTTCTTACAAAAATCAATGCGATGCTTGTTGTAGAATATGGAATTTATTTTTGATTTGTTTTGAAATGCTTGTACGTTTTAAACTCTAAGCTTTATTTAATGAAAGAAAAAGAAGGACATCTCTTAATTAATGGCAAGGGCTAGCCTTCCCTATCTGTGCTCGCTGACCCTGCCGCAATCATTTGAGATCCGGGTGTCCAGCGATGGTTATGGTTCCAGATCAGGTGTAGGACACGCAATGCACCCTGAATGTCAATGGAACACCACCATGCTTAAGAGGCATCTGGGTCTCCAGCCATTGACCTGGTCCAAGTCCTGGTGTAGTACTGACTGTGGCCCCGCTCCCTCAGTGACTGACCACACTTACATGTATCTGGGGATCCAGCGATGGGTCTTGTTCCTGGCTTGGTGTAGTACAAAAAGTAAGGTCTGCTTACTGACTTTCCCACCAACCCCGCCCCCCTTACCTGGTACTGGGTCTCCAGACAAGTGTATGCTCCCAGTCCTGGTGTAGTACTGGCAGCGGCCGCCCATCCCAGATTGGCTCTGGTGATCACAATGCAAATACATAGTAACTGCGGCTCCAGTGATGGCCTGGTCCCAGGCCTGGTTTAGTACCATCAGTAATGCCTGTTCAGTGACTGGCCCCAGCGAACCCGCCATGCTTCGCTGGGGTCCAGGTCTGCAGCAATGTTACTGCCTCTAGGCTGGTGTCGAATCAGCAATGGGTCCGACTCCCGCACTGATCCAGGTGACATGCCGCACCTGGTATTTGGGACTCCAGTGATAGACCTGGTTCTGAGGGCTGATATAGCATCGTCAGTGGCTGCTGCTCGGCGGTTGCTTTTTGACATCCCTGCAACATTTATCGGGTATTCATACGCCCAGAAATCGTCCTGGTTCCAGGCCTGCTGCAGTAATGTCAATGGCCCCTATGCCTAACAGGCCCGAGTGACACCACCACACTTATCAATGGTCTGGTTCTGCAGCTATTGTCCTGATTCCAGGCTTGGTTTAGTGCCTGCAGTGGCCCCAATCGCAATTCTGAAGAAGTGTCGCTTACCTGAAACGTTAACTCTTCTTTCCTCTGCACAGATGCTGCCAGACCAGCATTTCCTGCTTTTCTGCTCCAAACCCTGTATGGCCCTGGAGCTGCTGCGCTACTCAACCAAAGTCTGTACCTTCTTTTCTGGATTTTCTCCCAGGGATGATACAATATGGCCAGTGGCCTCCTCTCCCTGACTGTCGTTGCTGACCCTGCGTCACTTAACTGTAGTCTAGATTCCAGCCAGGGTCCTGTTCACGTGCCGAGTGTCGTGCCAGCAGTGGCTCCCCTGCACCCTGATCGTTCCCGACCACCTTTCTTCACTTACCTGCCTTCCGCATCTCCAACAATGCTCCTGGCCTCAATCCTGGTTTAGTGCTGGCAGTACACACCCCTACTGTTCCCAGCAATATGTTTCACTTTTCTATTGCCCTTGACTCCAGCAATGTATCAAATTCCAGGTCTGGTGCAGTACGAGCATTTGGTCGTTCCCTGTCTGGCTCTGCTGAATTTGCCATATTTACCTGGAGTTCAGTTCACCACGATGGTCCTGTTCCCAAGGCTAGTTCAACACCAATAGTGGTCCTGGCCTCCAGCAACTGTCCTGCTCCTAGGCCTAGTGCTCTAATGGTAGAATTGCCTGTAACCTGACTGACCCTGGTGACCGCATCACATTATCTGGGGCCTGAACTTAAGCAGTAATCCTTTTTTGCCAGTACCAGCAGTGGCCCCAACTCTCTGACTGGCCCCAGTGACTCTGCTACACTCCCCTGGGGTCTGAGGCTTTTGGGATGGTCCCAGTCGCAGGTCTGGAGTATTACCGGCAGTGGCTCCCCCTCTATGATTGTTCTGAGCGACCTCACCACAGAAATCTGGGTCAGTATCCCCAACAATGGTCCTGGCCCATGGCCTGGCTTCGTACTGTCAGTGGCCCACCCTCACTGGCTGGCGCCAGCAAACTAAACTGTGGTCTGGAGCTCCAGCAACTCATCTGTTCCCAAAACTGGTGTAGTATAGTTAGTGGCGCCCACTACCTGATTTGTCGCAGTGGTGCAGACACATTTATCTGGAGTCAGGTCTCCAGTGATGGTTCTCATCACAGGCCTGCTGTAGTACTAGCAGCTCCACTGCTCCCAGTTACATTGCCAATAGTACTGAGCTATTGGTCCTGTGACTGTTTACCTCGTTTAGGCAGGCGGGATCTCCTTGATTAAATAGACTGGGACGAGGCACCGGGCAGTTAATTGCCCGGGATGGTCCAAAAGACCGCGGTGGGGTTTCGTTCACCTTTTTGTCCTGCCATGGGGACCCTCGTTGGCTCCACTAGATTGAGCCCCTGTCTCTAATAGCAAGCTCTCTCAAAGGTAGAGTAATTGACTCCATCACTGAATGTGTAACAAATCTACAAATGTAGCCCATACTTCTTCAAACTGCTGCTGTTATTCCCAAACTGGTGTTAAGTTTATCTTCTTCATAGTTAACTTAGTGATAATTGGGATTATTTGTTTCATTGATTGTTCAGTGTTACCTGTCACAGGCGAGGGAAGCTCCCAGTCAATCCAGCACTGAACGTTCGGTATAGGACCAAAGCGCAGCGGATGCTGGAAAGCTGAAATTAAAAATAAACAGAATGTGCTAGAGATGCTGAGCACGTCTGGTAGCATCTGTGGAGGGAGAAATAGACTTAATCGTCTAGGCCGCTGACCGTTTGTCAGGACTGCGAGTTCTTTGAGACAGAACAGTCTTCAAACCAGGTAGGGAATGGCCGGATGGGGAGGATTATAATCAGCGTTGAGTTGAATAACTTCAGCATCATCCTTTTGTCCTTTAATCTCTCCTTCCTTCCAAGTTGTCACAGGTATTCTCATTTTTTCCTTCAGTATCAATCAATGAATCGCTGGACGCAGTAACACATTTGAAAATCTCAGTCAGTGCTCAATCAAAGTGGCAACTTTACTCACAGCCTGATAAATAATTTGTCTGTTTATTTCCCTTCCTCACAGTTAACTTGATGACGATTGTCATCCTGTCTCGAGGCAAGTGCGGTCTTTCCAAATGTGTCACTCACTATTTGGTGGCCATGGCAGCAGCGGATCTACTGGTCATTATTTTCGACGTGATACTGAGGCACATTCCCGTTGTTTACCATGACCAGTTTATTTTCCGGGAGTCCATCCACGTTCGCAATATCCACGCAGTCCTGCTTTACACAGCCACAGACTGTTCTGTCTGGTTCACCGTCACTTTCACCTTTGATCGATTTGTGGCCATTTGCTGCCAGAAGTTGAAAAGAAAATATTGCACCGAGAAAACGGCAGCTGTGATTCTGGGAACAGTGACTGTGCTGAGCTGTTTAAAGAACATCACCTGGTATTTTATGTTAACAGGTCAGTATAGTCTGTACAACCAACCCTGGTTTTGTAATATAACAGAGGATGCTGGCTTCTCTCTGGTCTGGGCAGCAATCGAGTTCCTCCATAACATTCAAACCCCGGGGGTCCCATTTGTGGTGATTCTGCTGCTAAATGCTCTCACTATCAGGCACCTTTTGGTGAGCAGCAGAGGGAGCAGGAGACTCCGGGCTCACAGCAGTGCCAAGAGTCCGAGAGACCCAGAGATGAAGAGCCGACGGAAATCTATCATTTTACTGTTAGTTATCTCAGCCAGTTTCATACTTTTATGGGCAATGCTAATGGTAGTTTTGATATGCACCAGAATACAGTATATGAACTTTCATTCTGGGGCTGGGGCTGAAATTCCTGGTTCTGTGCGGGAAATGGCCTTCATGCTGCAGCCCCTTAGCTGCTGCACAAACACTGTGATTTATGCCATGGTCCAGACTCAGTTCAGAGAGCAGTTGAAGAAAATGCTGAAATATCCCTTTATGCGAATTGTTAAGTTCATTCAATGATAAGAGGGACTGTAATCACTGACCGTTTCTAAAAGATTTTCATTTTATTTCATTTTTTCAAACAGCCGGAGGCTGGGTCTGTCACAGCAAGGGCAGGGTCTGTTCACAAGGTGACGGAATAGTTGGGCAGGGATTGTTGCTCATGCTAACAGGGTAGTTTGACCGGGCCTCTTCCGCATGCTGTGGAGGTAGTTGGCGGGTGTTGCTCTACAAGTGGAAGGGGTAGTTCGCCTAGGCCTGTTCCACTTGCTGACCGGGTAGTTGGTGGATATTGTTTTGCATGCTGACAGGGTAGTGGGAGTGGGGCGCTTTGCAATCAGAAAAGAGCGAGTGTGGGACCAGTCATTATAGGGTGACATGGCGGGGAAGGTGTCCTTTTCCCATGGTGATGGGGTTATGGCCGCGGGACATGTTCTCCAAAGTAATGCGGGAATGGGGTCGGAGCTGTTCTGAAGAGTGACGGGCCAGGGGGTGGGACATGTTCCACATGGGGATGGGGCTTTGCTGCAGGTTCCTTTTCCCATGGTAATGGGAGAGTGGGGGCGAGTGCTGTTCCCATCGTGACCAGAGTGGGGGCGACGCCTGTTCCCAATGCGGAAGGAAGAAGGGACAGGGGGCGGTGTCTGAGGTCCCCAGCCCCACCCACCGTGCTCAAGCATTGGAGCAGAGCGACAGCGCGAGGTGAACCCGTCAGGAGCGGCCCCACCTACCAGCCGTCTCCATAGCAAGTAGGATAAAAACAATTGAAAGAGAAATGTTAGTGGGAATCTTCAACCTGAATTCTTCATCATCATTTACAACACATTAGAACATTTTATAATTCTTTGTAACATTTTGTAATACTTTATAACGCATTATGAAATGCTCTCACACTTTAGAACGCGTTGTTAGCCTTTATAATCCTTTACCATCCTTTAAACTTATTTATAATCCTTTATAGCCCTTCAGATACTTCACAGCACATGGTAATCCTTTATGACAATCATAATCCTTCATAAATAGTTATAGCACAGTATAACACTTTATAGTAGCTAAAACCTTTCCAAAGCATGGTTGAATTTCAGAATCTTTAGAAGCTTTTCTAATCTTTCAATTCGTTTAAAATCCATTAGAATCCTTCAAAATTATTTAACTTCCTTTATAATCCTTTCTAATTCTTTTTAACCATTTGTAGCCCTTAATATTCTTCATAACAATTGATAGCAATTTATAAATCTTTGCAGCCCTTTGGCCTCTACTGAGTGTTGCAGGAGGGCACAGAGTGTAACGAAGGGAGTTTGGTAAGTGGGTATTTTTTAAGGCTGAACCTTTTTAAAGTCTACTTTTTATTGTGTATGCATTTGGCAATTAATTGAAATTACTCTTTATGTTAAGAGGCATGTGAGGTGTCTTACAATTTTAAACAGGGATGTGCTAGCTCTCTAAGCCAAGTTGTAGCTATTTAATTAGGTAGCTAGCTTAAACTGGTTTCTGAGCTCCAGCAAAGCTGACAGGTCATTGTTTTCAGACAGTGTCAAATCAGTGAAGTCTTAGAGCTGCACGTTTGCATTGAGTGCTGATTTTATTTATTTAGAGATACAGCACTGAAACAGGCCCTTCGGCCCACCGAGTCTGTGCCGACCAACAACCACCCAGTTATACTAACCCGACAGTAATCCCATATTCCCTATCACTTACCCACACTAAGGGCAATTTACAACGGCCAATTTACCTATCACGTGCAAGTCTTTGGATGTGGGAGGAAACCAGAGCACCCGGCGAAAACCGACGCAGACACAGGGAGAACTTGCAAACTCCGCACAGGCAGTACCCAGAATCGAACCCGTATCCATGGAGCTGTGAGGCCGCGGTGCTAAACACTGCACCACTGTGCAGCCCTCCTTTCTTCCCTCCTTTCCATTTCCTGGTTTGCAGTCATTTCTGGGATGCTGATTGTATCTTCTATTGAGAAGACCAATGCAAAGTATCTGTTCAATTCATCTGCCATCTCTTTATTTTCCCTTATTTCTTCCCTATACGCACTTTCCATATGACCAGCGATCTTTTGGTTAAATCGTTTCTTAAAAAAAAGGGAACTCTTGCGCTCGGTCTAAATAGTTCTTGTCAGCTTTCTCTTGGACGCTAATCTTTCCCTACTTATTAATCTTTCAGTCGTTCTTTGCAGCTTTGTATATTCTGTCCAATCTTCTGACCTGTTACCCAACTGTGCGCAATTATCTTTTTTTCTTCAAAGTGATTCCTGACAACACAGCCAGCCGCTGACAACATCAGTCTGCGCCAAATGCGCACATGTGCAGATGGGCTCCAGTTCTCCTCGCGTGCGTGGCGTTCCGACTAGCCAGGATTGTTTACCGCATGCGTAGGCAACTTCATCACGTAAAGTGTACATCTTCATGCAACGCGCCTGGTCGGCTGCTCTTCCCCACAACCCCTCCTACCCCGCCGCTCTCTCCGGACGCTCCGCTCCATTCCCTACCCCGCCTCTCTCCTCCCCACCACCCGCTCTCTCCCCCATTGCTCCAGACGCTTGCTCGAGGCGGCGCCACCTCTCTCCTCTCTGCCACGTGCTCCTACATCGCTTGATTCTTAGGGCGGTGCGGGGAGGAAACAGGAGCGAGCGGCCAGAGTGGAATGGCACGGAAAAAAATTAGAAATGTGCAGCACTGTCAGAGGTGCTGTACTTTGGATTTCCATTGCGTGCTGCCATATGTTTACTTTGCCATTCTCTGATTATTTGAGCAGCACCATCTTTAGTCATGGCAGCTGCCTTAACATCGCAGACTGTGAACTTACAGTGGCACAGACTGCATTTGCGCATGTGCCAGTACAGCGCCAACTAGTGGTTGCGTTGCCAGCAAATGCAGCCATAAATAAAACGTGAGAACATTACAATCACCAGGGGCGAGGTGCAGAGCAAATTGTTGAAGTTGCAGACTGACAAGTCCTCGGGTCCTGATAGAATTCATCCTAGGGTCTTTAAAAGAAGTGGCTGAGAACATCGATGCGTGATTTTAATTTCCCAAAATTTCCTACATTCGGGGAAGATTACATTAGATTGGAAAATTCCAACGTAAGTCCTTTATTCAAAAAAGAAGGGAGACAGAAAGCAGGAAAGTACCTGCCTATTAGCTTAACATCTGTCAAAGGGAAGATGTTATACGTTATTCTTAAAGACGTTATAGAGGGCACTTAGAAAAATTGAACAGAATCAGGCAGCGTCAACATAGTTTGATGAAAGGGAAAACATGTTTAACCAATTTATTGGCGTTCTTTGAAGAAGTAACACGTGCTGTGGATAAAGGGGGACCTGTGGTTACACTGTACTTAGATTTCCAGAAGGCATTTGATAAGGTGCCACATCAAAGGTTTCTGTGGAGTATAAATGTTCATAGAGTAGGGGGTAACATAATGACATGGATAGAAGATTGGTTAACTAACGGGAGAGTCGGCATAAATGTGTCTTTTTCTGGTTGGCAAGTTGTAACGAATAGTGCACCACAGGGATCAGTGAAGGGCCTCGCCTTTTGACAATTTATATAAATGACGTGGATCAAGGGGACCGATGATATGGTTGCTGAATTTGCTGGTGACAAACAGATAGGTAGGAAAATAAGTTGTGAAGTGGACATAAGGAGGCTACAAAGGGATATAGATAGGTTAAATAAGTGGGAAAATATCCGACAAATGGAGTTAACGAGAAAAAAATGTGAAATTATCCATTTAGGCAGGTTGAATAACAAATAATTATTTATCTAAATGATAGGAAATTGCAAAGTGCTATGGGTGTCCTCGTGCATGAATCACAAAAGGTTACTTTGCAGGTACAACAATTAATAAGGAAAGCTAAAACACTTTTATTATTTATTGCGAAGTGAATTGCATACAAAAGTAGGGATGTTATGCTTCAGCTATACAGAACATTGGTGAGACCATTGGTGCAGTGTACAGTATTGGTCTTCTTAATTAAGGAAGGATGTAAATGCATTGGAAGCATTTCACAGAAGGTTCACAAGGATGGGCTGGTTATCTAATGAAGAAAGTTTGGACAGATAGGCTTGTATACACTGCATTTAAGAAAAGTAAGGGGCGAATTGATTGAAACTAAAAATATTCTGAGGGTGTTGATAGAGTGGATGTAGAAATGATGTTTCCTCTTGTGGGAGAATCTAGAACGAGGATCAATGCTTATAAATAAGGGGGACGCCCATTTAATACACAGATGAGGATTTCTTTATCACACAAAGGATCGTGAGTCTTTGGAACTCTCTTCTTCCAAAGGCCTCAGAAGCAGAGTCTTTAAATATTTTTGAGGCGGAGGTAGATTGATTCTTGATTAACAAGAGGGTTAAAGGTTATTCAGGGTAGGCAGGAATGTGGAGTTGAGGATACAAATCTATCAGCCATAATCTTATTGAATAGCGTAGCTGGCTCTAGGGGCGTGAATGGCCTAATCATGCTCTTAATTCATATGCTCGTATGTTCATATGTAACTGGCTATGTCCCTAAATGCCGTTCCAGAACAGCTACAACACTGGCAGCTACGCATCAATGTGGAAAACTATCCCGCTATGTCCTCTCCACAAAAAGCAGGAACAACTGAACCAGGTTAATTCCGACCATATGAGTGTGCTGTCGGTCATCAGCAATGTGTTGGAATAAACATAGAAACATAGAAAAATAGGAGCAGGAGTAGGCCATTCGGCCCTGCTCCGTCATTCAATACGATGATGGCCAATCATCCAAACTCCGTAACCTGTTTCCGCTCTCTCCCCGTATCCCTTCATCCCATAAGCCCCAAGAACTATATCTAACTCTTTCTTGAACATACTTAATGATTTGTCCTCAACTGCTTTCCTTGGTAGATAATTCCACAGGTTCACCACTCTCTTGGTGAAAAAATCTCTCCTGCTCTCAGTCCTAAATGGCTTACTCTTAATCCATTGACATGGACCCCTGGTCCTGCACTCCCCGCAATCGGGAACATCCTTCCTGCATCTAGACTGTCCAGTCCAGTTAGAATGTTGTAAGTTTCCATGAGATCCCCTCTCATTCTTCTAAACTCTCGCAACTACAAGCCTAATCGACACAATCTATCTTCATACCTCAGGCCTGTCATCCCAGTAATCAGTGTGGTGAGCCTTCCCTGCACTGCCTCCATAGCAAGAACACTCTTCCTCAGATTAGGAGACCAAAGCTGCACACAATACTCCAGATGTGGGCTCACCAAGGACTTTTTTGTTTATTTTTTTAAGAGATACAACACTGAAATAGGCCCTTCAGCCCACCGAGTCCGTGCCGACCAACAACCACCCATTTATACTAATCCTACATTAATCCCATATTCCCAACCACTTCCCCACCATTCTCCTACCACCTACCTACACTAAGGTCAATTTATAATGGCCAATTTACTATCAACCTGCAAGTCTTTGGCTGTGTGAGGAAAGTGGAACACACGGCAGAAACCCACGCTTTCACAGGGAGAACTTGCAAACTACGCACAGGCAGTACCCAGAACTAAACGCGGGTCGCTGCAGCTGTGAGGCTGTGGTTCTGACCACGGCGCCACTGTGCCGCCCACCACGTCGACTTGTGTAATTGCAGCAGGATGTCCTTGCTCATGTACTCGAATCCTGTCGCTATGAAAGCTAATATACCATTTGCCTTCTTAACTGCCTGCTGCCCCCGCATGCTTATTTTCAGCAACTGGTGCACAAGGTCACTCAGGTCTCGCTGCACCTCCCCCTTTCCCAATCTATTTGCCTTTCTGTTTTTGCCACCAAAGTGGATAGCCTTACATTTATCCACATTATACTGCATCTGCCATGTATTTGCTCACTCACTCAACCTGTCGAAATTGCACTGGAGCCTCTCTGCATCCTCCTCATAGCTTCCACTCCCATCTAGTGTTGTGTCGTCTGCAAACTTGGAAATATTACATTTAATTCCCTCATCTATATCGTTAATATATACTGTGAATAGCTGGGGTCCTAGCACTGATCCCTGTGCTAATCCACTATTCACTGCCTGCCACTCAGAAGAAGACCCGTTTATTCCGACTCTTTGTTTCCTGTCAGCCATCCAGTTCTCTATCCATGTCAGTACCGTTCCCCCAATGACATGTGCTTTAATTTTACACGCTTATCTTTTATGTGGGATCCTATCGAAAGTCTTCTGATGTCCAAATACATCACATCCACTGCTTCTCCCTTACCTGTTCTATTAGTTACATGCTCAAAATATTCAGGTAGATTTGTCAAGCATGATTTGCCTTTCGTAAATCCATGTTGACTTTGTCCATTCCAGTCATTACTTTACACGTGCTCTGTTATTACATATTTTATAATGGACTCTTGCATTTTCCACACAACTGATGTCCGGCTAATTGAATGGTGGAGCAGGATTGATAGGCCGAATGGCCTATTTCTGCTCCGAACTTGCATGGTCTTCTGGTCGCGGGTTTAGAAAGTGCTGGTATAGTCGCCTCAGTGCGTTGCTGCAGAGAATCTTGCATATGGTACACACTGTTGCCACTGGGCATTGGTGTTGGAGGGAGTGAATGTTTTTGGATGAGTTGCCGATCAAGAGGAGTGCGTTGTGTTGAATGGTGGCGAGCTTCTTGAGTGTTTTCTATCAGCACCCATCAGGCCAAAGGGAGAGTATTCCATCACAACCCTGAATTTTTCCTTGTAGATGGTGGACAGGCATTGGGGAGACATGCGATGAGTTACGTGCTGCAGAACTCCTAGCCTCTGAACGGCTCTTGTAGTCTCTTTGTCCCCCTCTTTCTATCTCTGCCTTCCTCTCTCGCTGCCCCCTTCCTCTGTGCTGTGCTCTCTCTCTCTCTCCCTCTATTTATTTTTCTGCTCCCTCTTTTCACCCCTTTCGCTCTCCCCTTCTCTCCCTCCTCCCTTTTCGCTCTCTCTGCTCCCCTCTCTCTATCCCCATCTCTCCCCCTCACCTCTCTCCCCCTTACCTCTCTCTCCCAACCCAGTCGCCACTCTCTCTCTCTGCCACCTCTCTCTCTTAATTTGTCTGACTGCTCCACTCGCTCTTTCTCTCTTTTCCACCTCCTTCTCAGTCTCCTCTCCTCTTTCTCTCTCTGAGTCTCTCTCTCTGTACATCTCTCGCGTCCCCTTCTCTCGCTCCCTGTTCCCCCCTGTCAGGCAATCCCCCACCTGCCAAGACTGAGGCACACATGATTTCGTCACATGAACATTAAAACTTAAAATTTCAAGCCCCTGATAGGAAGGCTATTTGCATAGTGCTAGCAGTGTTGGAAAAAAAGAGATCCTGTCGTTGCTTCCCCAATAGACAGAAGAAGTGGTCAGAACAGAGCACTTTTAGTCAAAGAGATATACAGCGCAGAAATAGGCCTTTCAGCCCATCGTGTCTGTGCCGGCCATCAAGCACCTACCGATTCTAATCCCCTTTTCTAGTACTTCGAACGCAGCCTTGTCTGCAATGGAATTTCAAGTGCTCATCTAAATACTTCCTAAATATTGTGTGGGTTCAGGCCTCTACCACCCCTTCAGGCAATGTGTTCCTGATTCCAAACACTCTCTGCTTGAAAAAATATTTCCTCAAATCTTCTCTAAACCTCCTGCCACTGACCTTAAGTCTATGCCTCCTGGTTATTGCCACCTCTCTTAAGGGACACGTTTCTTGCTATCTACGGCCCTCATAATTTTGTACACGGCACTCAGCCCCCCCATCAACCTTCTCTGCTCTCAGGAAAACAACCCTAGCCTTTTCAGTCTCTCTTCATAGCTGAAATGCTCCTGCCCAGGCAACATCCTGGTGAATCTCCTCTGCACCCTCTCCAGTGCAATCACATCCTTCCTGTAGTGTGGCGACCAGAACTGTACACAGTACTCAGTCTATGGCTGAACTAGCATTTTATACAACTCCATCATAACTTCCCTGCTCTCATTGTCGATGCCTCTGCGAATAAAGGCAAGTATCTGTATGCCTTCGTTACCACCTAGTCTAACTGTGCTGCTGCCTTGAGCGGCGCAGTGGTTAGCACCGCAGCCTCACAGCTCCAGCGACCCGGGTTCAATTCTGGGTACTGCCTGTGTGGAGTTTGCAAGTTCTCCCTGTGACTGCGTGGGTTTTCTCTGGGGGCTCCAGTTCCCTCCCACAAGCCAAAAGACTTGCAGGTTGATAGGTAAATTGGCCATTATAAATTGCCCCTAGTATAGGTAGGTGGTAGGGAAATATAGGGACAGATGGAGATGTGGTAGCAATATGGGATTAGTGTAGGATTAGTATAAATGGGTGGTTGATGGTCGGTACAGACTCGGTGGCCCGAAGGGCCTGTTTCAGTGCTGTATCTCGAAAACTAAAATAAAAAAACTATGGACAAGTACACCAGGTTCCTCCGACCTTCTGTAATACATAGGGTCCTGCCAGCCAGTGTATTTTCCCTTGCCTTGTTAGTCCTTCAAAAATGCATCACCTCACACTTCTCAGGATTAACTTCCATTTTCCACTGTTCTGCCCATCTTTCCAGCCCATCGATACCGTCCTGGAATCTAAGGCTTTCCTCCTCACTATTTACAGCACCATCAATTTTCGTGTCATCTGCGAACTTACTGATCATACCTCCTATATTCACGTCTAAATCATTAATGTGCACCACAAACAGCAAAGGTCCCAGCACCGATCCCTGCGGCACACCAGTCGTCACAGGCTTCCAATCGCAAAAACAATCATCGACCTTCACACTCTGCCTCCGGCCACTAAGCCAATTTTGGATCCAATCTGCCAAATTGCCCTTGTCCCCATGGGCTCTTACCTTCTTAACAATCTCCCATGTGGGACCTTATCAAAAGCCTTACTGAAGTCCATGTGGACTGCAACGACTGCTTTACCATTATCTGCATACCTAGTCGCATCGAAAAATTCAATCAAGTTAGTTAGACATGATGACTATCCTTGATTAATCATTGCTTCTCCAAGTGTGGTTATTCCTGCCCCTCAGAATTTTTTTTCCAATGGTTTGCCTATCACTGTTGTTGTTCAGACCACTGGCCTGTAATTACCTGGTTTAACCCTAGTACCATAGAATAATGGTACCACGTTCGATGTCCTCCAGTCCTCTGACATCTCTCCTGTGGCCAGAGAGGATCTGGAAATTTGTGTCAGAGCCCCTGCTATCTCATCCCTTGCCTCACGTTGCAGCCTGGGATACATCTCCTCTAGGCCTGGGCATTTATCCACTTTTAAGCCCGCTTAAACCGCTAATACCGCCCCCCTTTCATTGCTAATTTGTTCAAGTATATCACAATCTCATTCCTTGATCTTTACATTTACATCGTCCTTCTCCATACTGAACACAGTCATATTACTAACTGGCTGTTGAGATTTGAACTTCCAACAAAGGATTCGAACTGAGAAAACTCCTGGCTCCTTTTTTGATAAAACCTCTCTCCTAGCTGCCCTCATCTCGCTCTCACCAGCTTAGGAAACAATTGAAGACACGTAAACTCAAAGAGAACAAAAAGATCTCCGACGTGAACAAGGTTTAAACGGAACACTCGGCTCCAATGAAATGCAAGACCATATCTTCAAACAAGGACTACAGCGAGTTCGAGGAATAGTAACATGATATTACCTATGACTACTCTACTTATCTTTCCGTCCGCTCTGTTTTGTCCCTAGTTGCATGTTTATATTGCTTGTGCATGCTAGAGTGGGCGAGTCGTATATCCGAAGGCGTTAACCGTATTACAGTTTAAGTGTAAGATTTAATAAATTTCATCTTTCTTCTTTAAACCTAAGAAAGCCTGTTTGTGCTCATTTCATTGCCTTATAATTGGAAAGCGGTGAACAAGGATTCTCCAAGGATGTACTCAAAACATCGTGTGTTTAACATTTAACCCTGTTACTATCAGACCAGGTGAAGACAGTAACAGACCAGTAGACACCTTTCTCTCATGGCCATAACACCCACACCCTCGAGACCTCTCTCCCCCCCTGTTTTCTCTCCTCCATCTCTCTCCCTTTCTCTCTGCCCCTCGCTCTCTCTCCTCCCCTCCCACTCTCGTCCCTTTCTTTCACCCTCTGTTCCCCCTCTCTCCCTCTCTCTCACCCTCTCTCATTCTCTGTCCACATCTCTTGCCTCAGTCTCTCTCTCTCATCAACTCTCTCTATCTTCCCCCCAGTTCTCTTTCTTGCAGAAGAGACAGGGGGAGCCGAGATAGCCTTAATGGCACAGTTCTCGGGAGTGTGCAGCGACAGAGGGACCGCGGGAGACATGCGCTTGTATCTTCGAAGGTTGCCGGTCATATTGAGAGAATCGTCAGCAATGTTTACGGGATCTTGGGCTTCATAAATAGTTATGACTACAAAAGCACGGAAGTTATGCGGAACATTTACAAAGCTCTGGTTAGGCCACAGCTAGAATACCGCATCCAGTTCTAGTCACCACACATTAGGAAGGATGTGAGGGTACTGCAGGGAGATCAGAGGAGATGGTAATTCCAGGGAAGGGAGGATTTATCAAAGGGGACTGGAAGCAGCCACCTGAAGGTAAATGAGTGTCAGAGCAGTGAGAGTTAGTGACGGTTGAGAACAAATATTTTCCGACAAATACAAACAGGGTGAGACTCACAAATCTAGAGGCTCTTGGATAGAACAAAGATCAAAGAACAGTACAGCACAGGAACAGGCCATTCGGCCCTCCAAGCCTGCGCCGATCTTGATGCCTGCCTAAACTAAAACCTTCTGCACTTCTGAAGACCGTATCCCTCTATTCCCATCCTATTCAAGCATTTGTCAAGATGCCTCTTAAACGTCGCTATCGTACCTGCCTCCACCACCTCCCTCGGAAGCATCTTCCAAGCACTCACCACCCTCTGTGTAAAGAACTTGCCTCGCACATCCCTCTAAACTTTGCCCCTCTCACTCTAAACCTATGTCCCCTAGTAATCGACTCTTCCACCCTAGGAAAAAGCTTCTGATTATTCACTCTGTCCATGCCGCTTATAACTTTGTATTCCGAAGAAGGGTCACTGACCCGAAACGTTAACTCTGCTTCTCTTTCCACAGATGCTGCAAGACCTGCTGAGTGAATCCAGCATTTCTTGTTTTTGTTTCAGAATTCCAGCATCCGCAGTATTTTGCTTTTATTTAAGCATCTATCATGTTGCCCCTCCACTTCCGTCTTTCCAGTGAAAATAATCCGAGTTTATCCAACATCTCCTCATAGCTAATGCTCTCCAGACCAGGCGACATCCTGGTAAACCTCTTCTGTACCCGCTCCAAAGCCTCCACTTCCTTCTGGTAGTGTGGCGACCAGAATTGCAACTTTGAATTGTAACTGTTCGCAATATTCTAAGTGTGGCCTAACTAAATTTCTATACAGCTGCAGCATGACTTGCCTATTTTTATACTCTATGGGCCGACCGATGAAGGCAAGCATGCTGTGTGCCTTCTTGACTACCTTATCCAGCTGCGTTGCCACTTTCAGTGACCTGTGGACATGTACGCCCAAATCTCACTGCCTGTCAATACTCCTAAGGGTTCTGCCATTTATTGTATACTTCCCATCTGCATTAGACCTTCCAAAATGCATTATCTCACATTTGTCCGGATTAAACTCCATCTGCCATTTCTCTGCCCAAGTCTCCATCCGATCTGTATCCTGCTGTATCCTCTGACAATCCTCATCACTGTCCGCAACTCCACCAACCTTTGTGTCGTCCGCAAACTTACTAATCAGACCAGCTACATTTTCCTCTAAATCATTTATATCTACTACAAACAGCAAAGGTCCCAGCACTGATCCCTGTGGAACACCACTAGTCTCAGCCATCCATTCAGAATAGCACTCTTGCACTCCTACCCTCTGTCTTCTATGACAGAGCCAGTTCTGTATCCATCTTGCCAGCTCACCTCTGATCCCATGTGACTTCACGTTATGTACCAGTCTGCCATGCAGGACCTTGTCAAAGGCTCTACTGAAGTCCATATAGATAACATCCACTGTCCTTCTTTCATCAATCATCTTTGTCACCTCCTCAAAAAACTCAATCAAATTAGTGAGACACCACCTCCCCTTCACAAAACCATGCTGCCTCTCACTAATAAGCTTGTTTCTTTCCAAATGGAAGTAAATCCTGCCCCGAAGAATCCTCTCTAATAATTTCCCTAACACTGACGTAAGGCTCACCAGCCTATAATTTCCTGGATTATCCTTGCTACCCTTCTTAAACAAAGGAACAAAATTGGCTATTCTCCAGTCGTCTGGGACCTCACCTGCAGCCAATGAGAATGCAAAGATTTCTGTCAAGGCCCCAGCAAATTCTTTCCTTGCCTCCCTCAGTATTCTGGGGTAGATCCCATCAGGCCCTGGAAACCTATCTAGCTTAATGCTTTGCAAGACACCCAAAACATCCTCCTTTTTGATAATGAGATAATTGAGTCTATCTACACTCCCTTCCCGAGGCTCATCGTCCACCACGTCCTTCTCTTTGGTGAATTCTGATGCAAAGTACTCATTTTGTACAATGTCCATTTCGTCTGGCTCCAAACATAGATTCCCTTCTCTGCCCTTGAGAAGTCCAACTCTTTCCCCAGTTACCCTCTTGCGCTTTATATATGTGTAAAAAGCCTTGGGATTTTCCTTCATCATGTTTGCCAATGACTTCTCATGACCCCTTTTAGCGCTCCTGACTCCTTGCTTAAGTTCCTTCCTACTGCCTTTATATTCCTCAAGGGATTCGTCTGTTCCTAGCCTTTCAGCACTTACGAATGCTTCCTTTTTATTTTTGACGAGGCTCACAATATCCCGCGTTATCCAACGTTCCCGAAACTTGCCAAATGTATCCTTCTTCCTCACAGGAACATGCTGGTCCTGGATTCGAATCAACTGACGTTTGAAAGACTCCCACATGTCAGATGTTGATTTACCCTCAAACAGCCGCCCCCACTCTAAATTCTTCTGTTCCTGCCTAATATTGTTATAATTAGCCTTCCCCCAATTAAGCACCTTCACCCGAGGGCTACTCTTATCCTTATCCACCAGTACCTTAAAACTTATGGAATTATGGTTACTGTTCCCGAAATGCTCCCCTACTGAATCTTTGACCCATTGGCCGGTTTGATACCCCAAAACTAGGTCCAGTATGGCCCCATTCCTAGTTGGACAATCGGCATATTGTTTCAAGAAGCCCTCCTGGATGTTCCTTACAAATTCTGCCCCATCCAAGCCCCGAGCACTAAGTGAGTCCCAGTCAATATAGGGGAAGTTGAAATCACCCACCACTGCAACCCTGTTACCTTTGCATCTTTCCAAAATCTGTCTACATATCTGCTCCTCTACCTGCCGCTGGCTGTTGGGAGGCCTGTAGAAAACCCCCAACATCGTGACTGCACCCTTCCTATTCCTGAACTCCACCCATATTGCCTCGCTGCATGACTGCTCGGAGGTGTCCTCCCGCAGTACAGCTGTGCTATTCTCCTTAACCTTTAATGCAACTCCCCCAAGCCTTTTGCATCCCCCTCCATCCCGCCTGAAGCTTACAAATCCTGGAACATGTAGCTGCCAATCCTGTCCTTCCCTCAACCAAGTCTCTGTATTAGCAAAGACATCATAGTTCCAAGTACTAATCCAAGCTCTAGATTCATCTGCCTGACCTGTCATACTTCTCGCATTGAAACAAATGCATTTCAGACCACCAGTCCTGCTGTTCTATGCAACATCTCCCTTTCTGCTCTTCCTCTTAGACTTACTGGCCTTATTTACTAGTTTCCCCTCATTTATTTCACTTGCTGTCCTTCTGCTCTGGTTACCACCACCTTGCCACACTAGTTTAAACCCTCCCTAGTGACGCCAGCAAACTTCGCAGCCAGGATATCTGTGCCTCTCCAGTTTAGATGCAACCCGTTCTTCTTCATACAGGTCCCATCTGTCCCTGAAGAGAGCCCAATGGTCCAGATATCTGAAACAGTCCCTTCTACACCTGCTGTTCAGCCACGTGTTTAGCTGCACCACCTTCCTATTTCTCGCCTCACTGGCACGTGGCACAGGGTGTAATCCCGAGATTACAACCCTAGAGGTCCTGTCTTTTAAGTTTCTACCTAACTCCTTAAACTCCTCCAGCAGGACCTCTTTTTCTTCCTGCCTATGAAGTTGGTACCGATGTGTACCACAACGTCTGGCTGTGCACCCTCCCCCTACAGAATGAACCCTGTTCGTTCAGAGACATCCTTGACCCTGGCACCAGGGAGGCAACATAGCATCCTGGAGTCTCTTTCACGTCCAAAGAAGCGCCTATCTGTGCCCCTGACTATAGAGTCCCCTGTAACTATTGCTCTTCTGCGCTTTGTCCCTCACTGCTTAACTACAGTGCCAGCCGTGGTGCCACTGCACTGGCTGCTGCTGTTTTCCCCTGATGGGCCATCCCCCCCACCCAATAGTATACTTGTTAGAGAGGGGGATAGCCACAGGGGATCCCTGCACTGACTACCTGCCCCTTCTAGCGGTCACCCATCTATCTGCCTGCACCTTGGGTGTAACCACTTAATTTTTTATTTAATTTAAAGATACAGCACTGAAACACCGAGTCTGTGCCGACCAACAACCACCCATTCATACTAATCCTACAATAATCCCATATTCTCTACCACATCCCCATCATTCTCCTACCACCTACCTACACTAGGGGCAGTTAACAATGGCCAATTTAACTATCAACCTGCAAGTCTTTTGGAGGTGGGAGGAAACCAAAGCACCCGGCGGAAACCCACGCAAACAAAGAGAAAACTTGCAAACTCCGCACAGGCAGTACCCAGAACTGAACCCGGGTCGCTGGAGCTATGAGGCTGCGGTGCTAACCACTGCGCCACTGTGCCGCTCACTTCTCTAAAACTGCTGTCTGTGACGCTTTCTGCCACCTGCATGCTCCTAAGTGCACTCAGTCGCCGCTCCAACCGATCCATGCGGTCTGTGAGGAGCAGCAAGTGGGTACACTTCCTGCAGATGTAGTCGTCCGGAACGCTGCAAGCGTCACGGACCTCCCACATCTCACAGGTGAAGCACTTCACCCCTCTACCTGACATTTATAGCACTAATTAATAAATTAATTTTAAGTAAATAAATACTTGTTAAATCCTTACTGAATTGCTGTAACTAACTACATGATTAACGATATCAAGGATCAAACCGGATGGGATAAGGCACAAAAAGGAAGTTTATGTCAGATAGCGGGAGCTCAATACTACAGAAAGACGAGAGGAGTGAAGAAAGTTCAAGGTTGAAATTAAAAAGGAAATTAGGAAAGCTAAGAGATAGTCAGAAAATAATATTACCAAGTAATAGCAAGGAAAAAGCAATTTTGCTTTACAAATGCATGAAGAGCAAGAGGATAACTAAGGATAGAGTATTAAGGACCAAAAAGGGAATGTGTGGAGGTGGGAGATGTGGGCATGGTTCTTCATGAAATCTTTGTGTCTGTCTTCATAAAAGAGGGGAAACGATGTAGTTAAACATTGTAGTTAAATATGAACAGTGTGAAATATTGGATGGGCTAAATAGAGTGATAGGGTAAATAGTAAGGTATTTGGCACTTTTGAAGGTGGACAAATGCTCAGGCCTGGATGCACTGGCATCAGGTCAGAGAAGGTTCACTAGGCTGATTCATGGGATGAAGGGGTTGTCTTATAAGAAATGGTTGAACTGGTTGGGCTTATATTCATTGGAATTTAGAAGAACGCGAGGTGATCTTCGTCAAACCTACAAAATATTTAAAGGGATCGACAGGATAGATGCAGGTAAGATGTTTCCCCTGGTTAAGGAGTCTAGAACCAAGGGACACAATTTCAAAATAAGGGGGAAGCCACTTAGGACAGAGATGAGGATACATTTATTTGCTCAGAGGGTTGTGAATCTTTGGAATTCTGTACCCCAGAGGGCTGTGGAAACTCAGTCATGGAGTATGCTTAGTGGCACAGTGGCGCAGTGGTTAGCACCGCAGCCTCACAGCTCCAGCGACCCGGGTTCAATTCTGGGTCCTGCCTGTGTGGAGTTTGCAAGTTCTCCCTGTGTCTGCGTGGGTTTCCTCCCACAGCCAAAAGACTTGCAGGTTGATAGGTAAATTGGCCATTATAAATTGCCCCTAGTATAGGTAGGTGGTAGGGGAATATAGGGACAGGTGAGGATGTGGTAGAAATATGGGATTAGTGTAGAATTAGTATAAATGGGTGGTTAATGGTCGGCACAGACTCGGTGGGCCGAAGGGCCTGTTTCAGTGCTGTATATCTAAATCTAAAAATCTAAAAAATCTAAAGCAGAGATTGACAGATTTCTAAATACCAATGTAAAAATGGATCTGAAGATGGTGTGGGAAAAGGTATTGATAGTATTGAATGGCAGAGAAGGCACGATGGGCTGAATAGCCTACTCCTGTTACTATTTTCCCAAACTGCTGAAATAGTTTCTCCCAATCCACCCATCAGTTCCCCTTAATATCTCAGCAACGTTGATCAAATCACTTTGATCCTCCTAAATTCCATGCAATGCATCCCTAGTCTGTGTACTATCACCTCGTAATTTAACCCTTGGAGTCCAGTTATCTTTCTGGTATATCTGCGCTGCACTCAAATGGATATGGACCTCTCACGTCTCCTTGGACCTCCAGTGTTTCTAGCTTTTCACCATTTGTTAAGTACTCTGTTCTAGTCTTTTTTTGCTGACATTGAAATCTATCGATCACAGTTTTGCCCATTCACTTAAGACATTAATATCTCTTTGCAGTTTTGTGCTTTTAGTTACACTGCATCCAGTGCTGCCTAATTTTGTGTCATTTATAACATGGGTATGTGGCATTCTACCCCAACATCTTAAATCGTTAAGAAATACAGCGAAACTGAGACATACACGGGCTTTGCAATCGTAGACAGGAGTGACTAATTCCATCCAAGAAGTTTTATCACTCCAGATATATGTTTTTTTAAAACAAAAACAGAATTCCAATTAACAGCAGCCCAGTGTGGGATTTGAACTCCTGCTTTATCAATCATGAGTTGAGGCCTTCAGATTAAAACACCTTTAGAGTGATTAATTTTCCAACTGCTGTTGCACGTCTGTCGGTTTTGTACATTGTTCCCTTCTCCACTTCTTCCATTTGTCTGAAATCTTTGAAGTTTGTCAGACATTGGTAAACTCCTTCATGTGGTGTTCTGTAAATACCTTTTATTCTGTGCATCTGCAAGGGACACAAATCAAATTCTCACCTTATTGCATCAACCAAAACCTGCAGGTCCATTCAAACACCCCTATTTCCTGTCTCTGCAACGACAGCTGACACTTCCACAATGTAGGATTATCTGAATGGAAACAGCTTGTGACACATTTCTCTACACGTTTGTTAACACTTTTCAGGATTAAGCTAGATTTAACTGAAAGATTTGAAGCCTAAAATTGAATCTTTAAGATATAAAATGTGACACAAATGAAATCCAAGATCTCCCTGTCCCTACACCCATTTTAACATTGCACCATTTAGTTTATATCGCTTCTCTTCAGCCTTCCTTCCAAAAAGCATCATTTTACATTTCTCAGCATTGACGTTGACGTGCCATGTGTCTGACCGTTTCACCACACTTCCTCTATCCTCCTGATGTCCACTACTATTTTCGTCCCTATTCCTGTATCTGCAAAGATAGCTCACACTTCCACTGTGCAGGAATATCTGAATAGAAACAGCTTTTGTCACTTTTCCCAACCCATTTGCGAACACTTATCTGGGTGAAGCTAGATTCAACTTACGTTTAAAATAACTTACCTTTCATTGCAGCAGCTTATTCGGGAGCAGAGAGTGCGAGTGAGTGATCAGCCGGGAAGGTCAGTTTCAACTGAAACCTAATTTCCTTTTGTTTTCGGCGGACCAGGGGGCTTCTGGGTAAGTACGAAGCCTATGTATTTGGGCCGTTTAAAATCACTTACCTTTCATTGCAGCAGCTTATTCGGGAGCAGAGTGTGCGAGCGAGTGATCAGCTGGGAAGGTCAGTTTCAACTAAAACATAATTTCCTTTTGTTTTCGGCGGACCAGGGGGCTTCTGGGTAAGTACGAAGCCTATGTATTTGGGCCGTTTAAAATAACTTACCTTTCATTGCAGCAGCTTATTCGGGAGCAGAGAATGCGAGTGAGTGATCGGCTGGGAAGGTAAGTTTCAACTGAAACCTAATTTCCTTTTGTTTTCGGCGGACCAGGGGGCTTCTGAGTAAGTAAAAGCCTATATATGTGAGCCGTTTCTGAACCCGAGACACTACACCTGTAGTGTCTCCTCCCCGCCCTCCTCCTCTAACCAAAAAAAAAGGACTCGGTGGTGTGTAGATAAGGTAAGGCTTTTTCTATATTTTTTTTTGCCGTGTGATTAGTAAAAACTTTTCGTTCCTTTTTCATTTATCTAAGTTAAGCTTAAGATTAAAAATGGCATTAGATTTCGGACCCGTGTTATGCTCCTCTTGCTCAATGTGGTTGCTCAGGGACATGGCTGATGTCCCGACTCATTCACGTGCAGGAAGTGTGTCCACCTGCAGCTCTTGTTAGACCGCATGACGGCTCTGGATCTGCGGATGGACTCACTTTGGAGCATCCGCGATGCTGAGGAGGTCGTGGATAGCACGTTTAGTGAATTGGTCACACCGCAGATTAGGATTTGCTGAGGGAGAAAGGGAATGGGTGACCAAAAGGCAGAGAAAGAGCAGGAAGGCAGCGCAGGTGCCCCCTGCGGTCATCTCCCTCTAAAACAGGTATACCGTATTGGATACTGTTGAGGGAGATGGCTCACCAGGGGAAGGCAGCAGTAGACAGGTTCATGGCACCGTGGCTGGCTCTGCTGTTCGGAAGGGCGGGAAAAAGAGTGCAAGGGCTATAGTCATAGGGGATTCGATTGTAAAGGGAGTAGATAGGCGGTTCTGTGGTCGAAAACGAGACTCCAGAATGATATGTTGTCTCCCAGGTGCATGGGTCAGGGATGTCTCAGATCGGCTGCAGAACATTCTGAAGGGGGAGGGTGAACAGCCAGTTGTCATTGTGCACATAGGCACCAATGATGTAGGCAAAAAACGGGATGAGGTCCGACAAGCTGAATTTAGGGAGTTAGGAGCCAAGTTAAAAAGTAGGACCTCAGAGGTAGTAATCTCAGGATTGCTACCAGTGCCACGTGATAGTCAGAGTAGAAATGAAAGAATAGTCAGGATGAATGCGTGGCTTGAGAGATGGGGCAGGAGGGAGGGGTTCAGATTTTTGGGACATTGGGACCGGTTCTGGGGGAGGTGGGACTATTACCAATTGGACGGTCTACACCTAGGCCGGACTGGAATCAATGTCCTTGGGGGTGCTTTTGCTAACACTGTTGGGGAGGGTTTAAACTAATGTGGCAGGGGGATGGGAGCCAAATGAGGAGGTCAGTGGGCAGTAAGGAGGTAGTAATTAAAGATTGTAAGGAACGAGATAATGAAGTCAGCGTGACGAAGGGAAAGAGTAGGCAGGGAGCAGATGATGAACGCAAAGGGACTGGTGGACTGAGGTGCATTTGTTTTCATGCAAGAAGTGTAGTATGTAAGGCAGATTAACTTAGTTCTTGGATTAGTACCTGGGAGTATGACGTTATTGCTATTACTGAGACTTGGTTGAGGGAAGGGCATGATTGTCAACTAAATATCCCAGGATATCGATGCTTCAGGCGGGATAGAGAGGAGGTAAAAGAGGTGGAGGAGTTGCATTACTGGTAAAGAGGATATCACAGCTGTGCTGAAGGAGGGCACTATGGAGGACTCGAGCAGTGAGGCAATACGGGCAGAACTCAGAAATAGGTAGGGTGCGTTAACAATGTTGGGGCTGGACTACAGGCCTCCCAACAGCGAGCGTGAGATAGAGGGACAAATATGTAAACAGATTATGGAAAGATGTATGAGCAACAGGCTGGTGGTGATAGGAGATTTTAATTTTCCCAACATTGACTGGGATTCACTTCGTGCTAAAGGTCTAGATGGAGCAGAATTTGTAAGGAGCATCCAGGAGGGTTTTCTAGAGCAGTCTGTTAATAGTCCAACTCGGGAAGGGGCTATACTGGACCTGGTGTTGGGGAATGAGCCCGGCCAGCTGCTGGAAGTTTCAGCAGGGGACTACTTCGGGAATAGTGATCACAATTCCGTAAGTTTTAGAAAACTGATGGACAAAGACGAGAGTGGTCCGAAAGGAAGAGTGCTAAATTGGGGGAAGGCCAACCAAAGCAAAATTCGGCAGGAGCTGGGGAATGTAGATTGGGAGCAGCTGTTTGAAGGTAAATCCACATTTGATATGTGGCAGTCTTTTAAAGAGAGGTTGATTAGCGTGCAGGAGAGACATGTTCCTGTGAAAATGAGGGATAGAAATGGCAAGATTAGGGAACCATGGATAACAGGTGAAATTGTGAGACTAGCGAAGAGGAAAAAAGAAGCATACATAAGGTCTAGGAGGCTGAAGAAAGACGAAGCTTTGGAAGAATATCGGGAATGTAGGACCAATCTGAAACGAGGAATTAAGAGGGCTAAAAGGGGTCATGAAATATCTTTAGCAAACAGGGTTGAGGAAAATCCCAAAGCTTTTTATTCATATATAAGGAGCAAGAGGGTAACTGGAGAAAGGACTGGCCCACTCAAGGACAAAGGCGGAAAGTTATGCGTGGAGTCAGAGAAAATGGGTGAGATTCTAAACGAGTACTTTGCATTGGTATTCACCGAGGAGAGCGACATGACGGATGTTGAGGTTAGGGACAGATGTTTGATTACTCTCGGTCAAGTCGGCATAAGGAGGGAGGAAGTGTTGGGTATTCTAAAAGGCATTAAGGTGGACAAGTCCCCAGGTCCGGATGGGATCTATCCCACGTTTCTGAGGGAAGCGAGAGAGGAAATAGCTGGGGCCTTAACAGATATCTTTGAAGCATCGTTAAACACAGGTGAGGTCCCGGAGGACTGGAGAATTGCTAATGTTGTCCCCTTGTTTAAGAAGGGTAGCAGGGAGAATCCAGGTAATTATAGACCGCTGAGCCTGACGTCAGTGGTAGGTAAGCTGCTGGGGAAGATACTGAGTGACAGGATCTATTCCCATTTGGAACAAAATGGGCTTATCAGTGATAGGCAACATGATTTTGTGCAGGGAAGGTCATGTCTTACCAACTTAATAGAATTCTTTGAGGAAGTGACGAAGTTGATTGATGAGGGAAGGGCTGTAGATGTCATATACATGGACTTCAGTAAGGCGTTTGATAAGGTTCCCCGTGGTAGGCTGATGGAGAAAGTGAAGTCGCATGGGGTCCAGGGTGTACTAGCTAGATGGATAAAGAACCGTCTGGGCAACAGGAGACAGAGAGTAGCAGTGGAAGGGAGTTTCTCAAAACGGAGATGGGTGACCAGAGGTGTTCCACAGGGATCCGTGCTGGGACCACTGTTGTTTGTGATATACATAAATGATTTGGAGGAATGTATCGGTGGTCTGATTAGCAAGTTTGCAGACGACACTAATATTGGTGGAGCAGCAGATAGTGAAGGGGACTGTCAGAGAATACAACAGAATATAGATAGATTGGAGAGCTGGGCAGAGAAATGTCAGATGGATTTCAATCAGGGAAAATGCGAGGAGATGCTTTTTGGAAGATCCAATTCAAGAGTGAACTATCCAGTAAATGGAAAAGTCCTGGTGAAAATTGATGTGCAGAGGGATTTGGGTGTTCAGGTCCATTGTTCCCTGAAGGTGGCAACGCAGGTCAATAGAGTGGTCAAGAAGGCATACGGCATGCTTTCCTTCATCGGACGGGGTATTGAGTACAAGGGTTGGCAGGTCATGTTAAGGTTGTATAAGACTTTGGTTCGGCAACATTTGGAATACTGCGTGCAGTTCTGGTCGCCACATTACCAAAAGGATGTAGATGCTTTGGAGAGGGTGCAGAGGAGGTCAACCAGGATGTTGCCTGGTATGGAGGGCGCTAGCTATGAAGAGATGTTGAGTAGATTAGGATTATTTTCATTAGAAAGACGGATGTTGAGGGGGGACCTGATTGAGGTGTACAAAATCATGAGAGGTATGGACAGGGTGGATAGCAAGAAGCTTTTTCCCAGAGTGGGGGATTCAATTACTAGGGGTCACGAGTTCAAAGTGAGAGGGGAAAAGTTTAGGGTGGATATGCGTGGAAAGTTCTTTCCGCAGAGGGTGGTGGGTGCCTGGAACACGAAGCCAGCGGAGGTGGTAGACGCGGGCACGATAGCGTCTTTTAAGATATATCAAGGCAGATACATGAATGGGCAGGAAGCAAAGAGATCCAGACCCTTAGAAAACAGGCGACATGTTTAGATAGAGGATCTGGATCGGCGCAGGCTTGGAGGGCCGAAGGGCCTGTTCCTGTGCTGTAATTTTATTTGTTCTTTGTTCTTTGTTCAACTGAAAGACTTTAAGCCCATATTAAATGTTTAAGATATAAAAAGTGACACAAATGAAATCCCAGATCTCTCTGTCAATGCGCCCATTTTAACATTGTTCTATTAAGTTTATATCGCTTCTCCTCAGCCTTCCTTTCAAAATGTATCATTTTGAATTTCTCAGCACTGAAGTTAACCTGCCAAGTGTCTGACCATTTCAGCATATTTCCTCTATCCTGCAGAAATCTACTACTATTTCTTTCGCTGTTTCTTACTGCGAATGCTGGAAATCTGAAATAAAAACTGAACCCTCTGAATCCAGTCACGCACATATTCCTGGGGAGGGGGTGGGGGGGGGGGGGAATGGGTGAAGAAATCTAGAAAAACTGGAAAAGCCACAGAGTAAGAAATAGAGAAAAAGAGCGGGACAGAAAGAGCCAGAGAGAAAGAGAACGTCAGGGAAAAGAACTCAGAGAAACAGCTGCAGAGAAGACTAGAAAGAGAGTGTCACGAGACAGCCAGAGAGCGAGAGAGAGAAAGAGAAAGGGAGTCACAGAAACAGTCAAAGAGAAAGTCATTGGGACAGATAAAGAGCCAGAAAGGAAGCCACAGAGAATGAGGAAAAGAGAAAGTCAGAGAGAGAGAGAGTGAAAAAGCAAAAGAAAGAGAGAAAGAGCCTAAGAAAGAAAAAATAATGCGAACAAGAGGGGGCAAAAATGCAGAGTAAGAAAGAAATACTAAGAAACAGAGAAAAGGACTCGAAAACAAAGCCAAGAAGAGAGTGAAAGAGTTAGAGGGCGAAATAAAGAGACAGAAAGCCAGAGAAGCGAAAGATGCAAAGAAGAGGGGGCAGGGGGGTGGAATCCAGAGAAACAGCAAGTCAGAGAAAGAGCGAGCTGGAGAGAGATAAAAATCCTGGGAAAGAGAAAAGAAAAAGAGACAAAGAGGGAGAGTGGGAGAAACAGAGAGAGAGAGAGAGAGAGAGAGAGAGAGAGACTGTAGTTTGCTTCAATTCACCTGGCACAGAGATACAGAGACTGGGATACAGACACGCACCTTCGGACACCACATGAAAAAAAAAATAGAATGGGACCTGACGTTGTCCTCATATATCCCAGAACCTATCACTCAAACACCAAGTCCTCCCAACGAGTCCAACGATAGAGCAAAGACTGCGTGGGATAGTGAGTTTTAAATCTTTAATGTCCCTCACTTTCTTTCTCCCTCCCTCGTCTTAATCTCTCCCCCCCATCGCTCTCTCTGTAAACAGGAAATGGGGGAAGGATATTTCATCAAATGGCATAAATGGTACAACCCAGGACACTGTCTGTTTGTGTGTATCTTTCGCGATCCCGCAAAACCTCAGTAATAACTGAAGGTGGAAATAAAAAACGCTGCTGCAATATAAAACCTGGAGGCACCTTTTTTAGAAAATGGCCATTTATCACAAATTGTATTAAATGTGTTTCACTAGTCGCCTCCAGTTTGGAGATACTGCAACTATAACTAACTTGAAATTCTGGCAAATACTTTTTGCTGCAGAGGCCGGATTCCTGCAGTTTAAGGAACAGACAGTTTTTATTAGGAATCTCAGTTCCACTGGCTGACAATCCTTCAAACTAGAACCAGGTAAATGATGCAGCCAAGAGAACTTCTCCACCTGGTGACATTTCACACAACAATTCGGATTCATATTTCCAGTTGTATCTGTAAATGATTATTTGTATTTTATTTGATGTTGCTGCATTTATGCATTAGCTTGGAATTATTCAAAATAATTTTCTTTACATTTGCCAGTTTAAAGTTACAAAGGTTTACAAAGTTGGAAATCGACCACTGACCACAAATTGTGTGGAAGCTCTTTCACTTTTCAACTCCAGTTTTTATAAAGTTCAGCAGTAATTAACTCAAAAATCTGGAAAAGATTTTGTTGCTGTAATAAAGTGTCACTTGTATAACTTTTCATCTTGACTGTTTCTGTCCTCTGCTTTCCTGGAGGATTCAGAGTTTTTTTTTCGCATGTTCATCACTGTCCAAATTCAATTCTTTTGATAGTGCATATTAAATCTTCTTCCACCAATCTGTTGACAGTGAATTCCAAACCAGAACAACGTGCTGTGGATTATGTCCCCTGGTTCTCTAAACGTATAGCTCTCACGTTATTATTGACCTTTATTCTGTGTTATAGAGTCACAGAGTCGTAGAGAGATACAGCGCCGAAACAGGCCCTTCGGCCCACCGCGTCCATGCCGAGCATCAACCGCCCATTTATACTACTCCTACATTAATCCCATTTCCCTCTCCCATCCCCACCTTCCCTCAATTCTCCTAGTACCTACCTACACTAGGGGCAATTTACAATGTTCTCTGCTTTCTGACCGCAGCGCGTCCCCCACCACCCCCCACCCTGCTATTGAAAACAGTCTCTCCTAATTTATCCAAACTGAGTGAAAGAGCTTGAATGTTTTTTTATTGCTTCATAGCAGCTGCAGATTCGCTGTGTGAAATACAATTATTAATAATGAATTGGGAAATTGATACAGAAAGGCAATAAACTTAGCACTGGATCGACTGAAAGTACTGAGTGAGGATGCAGGGCCGGTGGGGAAATGAGAAGGAGTTTTACAGAGATGGAATCCAATGGATTAAATCGGAATTTGGCTCCAGACTGTTGTTCAGGAGAGATTGGGGACAGCGGGAAGTGCAGTCACTTTGCTACTCTGGCTTCAGAGAACCGACTAGTACTGTTGCCAAATTGGAAAAGGCGGAAAACTGCAGTGCTGAGTTTGAGTGTTCGTATCAGCCATGATCTAGAACGGCAGAGGAGGCTCGAAGGGCTGAACGGCCTCCTCCTGCTCCGATGTTCCTCTGATCCTATTTAGGTTGGACAAGGCAACTGACGGCGGAGACAGTGAATACGATTTGGAGGTGAGACAGGGAAAAAGACCTGTTGCATCTGGAAGGGAGACAGGAGCAGATGGTTTGGGAAAGTGGATAAAGTGAAGCAGTGGATGAGGAGACAGAGGATTCAATACAGTGAGTCAAGAGGCTGAGATTCACAGGGAGAGACTGCAGCAGAGTGTTCGAGGAAATCTAGTCTATGGATCCCAGTAACTGTTCTCAATTAATACATTCAACCAATTATCCCTGTGGTTATTGGTGTTGGCGAACAGTTCATTGGTTATGCAATATCGTCAATAGATTTAGTTTGTACAGGCAATTAAAGATAAATTGAAAGAAATTTCTGATATCAGCCTCGTATTTTACTGATTTCAGCAATCACAGAGATTTGAAAGTTGAGTACTTAAATAATAAATTAGTATCTGTGAAGATTTGATTCCATTGTCTTTATGCAGTCAATCAGTAAGGAATAGGAACTTCCTATAAAAATATGTGAGGACCTGACACAAATAAACACAGAGGATCAAGTCCAACAGTAACATTAACGCAATCTGACAACACACAAATTTAACTCACAGTTTCTCTCACTAATTGTTCTGGACATTCCAACACTTTATGATAGTGAATTATTCACGCTGCTGCTTCTTTCTCTTTCTCTTTCCTTCTGCTTATCTCTTTCCCTCGGTTTCGTTCCCCCTGCTCTTTTCCCCTTCTTTCTCTCAGTCGCCCTCCCTATCTCTCTGGAGTAATTACACCCTGCAAACTGTTACTTAATGCTACTTTTCACTTACGTTTTATTCCTAACATTCTGCACATGTGTTCTGTTTACCAGCCCCGCATTCAATGATTGTATTCGCAGATTCAATTTGTTCAATAGTGAAACGTCTGTGAATAATTTTAATGTGTCGACAGAACACTCAAGTCTCCACTTGTTCAGCTGCACTCTTCATCTCATCTGCAATGCATGGAATAAACAGGATAAAAAGATTCCTTCATAAAAACCTCACAATCATTGAAATTCCTTCTCCTGGAATTATAAAGTACACCGCTAGAATGTGAGATTGTTTAATTAATAAATACCACCATCAGAGTGCATCTGATAATCTACAGATTAATGGGAGACTCTTGATTCCAACTGATAGAGGGTGAACCAATAAAACATCATATCAATGTTTTCTATTTTACAATGTAATCCAGTGATGGTAAAGGCTCCACCATGAAGCAGAGAAGGAGATGTGAAAGAGTTAGCAGCAAAATCAGTTCAGTAGCCAGACCTCTGAAGCAGCATCAGACACACACTGAATGGGAAAGAAATATTTTATAACAGTGATAACCATTAAATACATTGAACTCCTAGTTAAATTGAACCTTGCCATCGGGGAGCGAGGACATTGTGCTGGTCCCTTGCAACACTAAGACCATGAGACGTCTCATCATTAATCACTGAGAAAACATCAATAAAAAAATCCAGGACCGGTTATATCAACATCATGAAACTTTTAAAAGCTCCTGATCAAACATAGAGACGTGAGACATAGAAAATTGGAGCAAGAGTAGGCCATTCGGCCCTTCGAGCCTGCTCGGCCATTCATTATGATCATGGGTGATCATCCAACACAGTAAACTATTCCCGCTTTCGCCCCATAACCATTGATTCAATTAAACCCAAGAGCTATATGTAACTCCTTGTTCAAAACATGCAATATTTCGGACTGAACTGATTTCTGTGGTAGCGAATTCCATAGGTTTACCACTCTATCAGTGAATAAAATTCTCCTCATCTCAGTCCTGAAAGGTTTACCCTGTATCCTTAGACTATGACCCCTGATTGTGGACACCCCCACCATCGGGAACACGCTTCCTGCATTTACCTTGTCAAATCCTGTTAGAATTGTATAGGTTTCTACGAGAACCCTCCTCATTCTTATGAACTCCAGCCAATGTAATCCTAACCGACTCAATCTCTCCTCATACGTCTCACCATTCCAGGAATCAGGATGGCAAACCTTTGCTGCATTCTCTCCATAGCAAGAACATCCTTCCTCAGATAAGGAGACCAACACTGCACACAATATTTTAGGTGTGGCCTCATCAAGGCCACCCATGCAGCAAGCAATCCATGCTCCTGTAGTCGAATCCTCTCACTGTGAAGGCCAACTTACCATTTCCCTTTTATTACCGCCTGTTGGACCTGCATGCATACCTTCAGCGACCTACAGTGTACGAGAACCCCTAAGCTCTTGTTGCATATCTCCTCTCTCAGTTTAGAGCCCTTCAGATAATAATCTGCCTTCCAGTTTTTCCTACCAAAGTGGATAAACTCACATTTATCCACATTATACTGCACCTGCCATGCATTTGTCCACTCACCTAACTTGTCCAAATCACCCTGGCGCCTCTCTGCATCCTCCTCACAATCACCCTCCCACCCAGTTTTGTGTCATCGGCAAATTTGGAGGTATTACATTAAGTTCCCTCATCTAAATTATTAATATATGTTGTGAAAAGCTGGGGTCCTAGCACCAATCCCTGCAGTACCTCACTAGTCACTGTCTGCCATTCGGGAAAAAGACCCATTCATCCCTACTCTTTGTTTCCTGTCTGCCAACCAATTTTCTATCCATCGCAATGCACTACCTCCCAATCCTATGCGCTTTAATTTTTCACGTTAATCTCTTATTTGGGACCGTGTTGAAAGCCTTCTGAAAGTCCAAATAAACCACATACACTGGCTCCCCCTCCTCAACTCTATTAGTTACATCCTCGAAGAATTCTAGCAGATTTGTCAAGCGTGATTTCCCTTTCATAAATCCATGTTGACTCTGTCCGATTCGACCACTGTTCTCCAACTGCTCTTCCATAAAATCTTTGATAATGAACTTTTGCATTTTCCCCACTACCGACGTCAGGCTGACTTGTCTATAATTCCCTGCTTTCTCTCTACCTCCCTTTTTAAATAGTGGGGTTACATTAGCTACCCTCCAATCTGTGGGAACTGTTCCAGAATCGAAAGAATCTGGAAGATGACCACCAATGCATCCAATATTTCTAGGGCCACTTCCTTAAGTACTCTGGGATGCAGACCATCAGGCGCTGGGGATTTATCGGCATTCAATCCCATCAATTTCCCCAACACCATTTCTCTACTCATGCTGATTTATTTCAGTTCCTCCCTCTCACTAATCCCTGTGTTACCCAACATTTCTGGTGTGATATTTGCTTCCTCTTTGGTGAAGACAGAATCAAAGTAGGCATTTAGTTGGTCAGCTATTTCTTTGTACCCCATAATAAATTCCCCTGTTTCTGACTGGAAGGGACCTACATTTGTCCTCACTAATCGTTTTCTCTTCGCAAACCTATACAGATGTTTACAGTCAGTTTTTATGTTCCGGCAAGCTTTCTCTCGTACTCTATTTTCCCCTTCTTAATCAATCCCTTCGTCCTCCTTTGCTGAAATCTAAAATTCTCCCAATCCTCAGGTATGTTTTTTTCTGGCGAATTTATATGCCTCTTCCTTGGCATCTCTGATTTCCCTTGTAAGCCATGGATTGGCTACCTTTCCCATTTTACTTTTGTGCCAGACAGGGATAAACAATTGTTGCAGTTCATCCACGCGCTCTTTGAATGTTTGCCACTGCCTTTCCACTGTCATTCATTTAAGTGACGGGGAGGCGGTAGCGTAGTGGTAATGTCACTGGACTGGTAGCCCAGAGGCCCAGGCTAATGCTCTGGGGACGTGGGTTAGAATCCCACCACAGCAGATGGTGAAATTTGAATTCAATTCAGGAATTGAAAAGCTAGTCTAGTGTGACCATGAAGCAATTGTCGATTGTTGTCAAAGGCCATCTGGTTCACTAATGTCCTCTAGGGATCAGCTACGTCACTCTCCATCTTGATGAAGAATTTTATCATATTATGGTCGCTCATCCCCAAGGGTCTCGCACAACTAGATTGTCAAATATTCCTTTCTCATTACACAGTACCCAGTCTAGGATGGCCTGTTCTCTAGTTGGTTCCTCAACATATTGGTCCAGAAAGCCATCCCGTATACAATCAAAGAATTCCTCCTGTTCGTTGTTTTGACTAGTTTGATTTGCCCAATCTATATGCAGATTAAAGTCATCCATCATTACAGATGTTCTTTTATCGCATGCGTCTCTAATTTCCTGTTTAATGCCATTCCCAACATCACCACTGCAGTTCAGGGGTCTATATAGAACCCCCACTAACGTGTTTTTGCCTCTTAGTGTTTCTCAGCTCTACCCATACAGATTCCTCATCGTCAGAGCTAATATCTTTCCTCAATATTGCGTTGATTTCCTCTTTAACCAGCAATGCAACTACACCACCTTTTGCTTTTTGTCCATCCTTCCTAAATACTGAATACCCCAGGAAGCTCACACACAAGAACACATATAAACACGCACCTATACACACACACATGCACACACACGCACAAAGACAAATATGTCACGTCATTGGGAGGGTTGGACTGATCTAAGTGGAGTCTTGAGCAATAAACTGGGGTATAAAGTGTCCTGGTTTGGAGACTTAGTGCTCTTCCCGGATGAACTTGGTAATCCTGAGGCTTCTAGCTTGCAGATGTGGATAGTATAGTGCCATAGAGCCATAGACATATACAGCACAGTAACAGGCCATTCGTGTAAAGCACCTATTTATTCTAATTCCATTTTCCAGCACTTGGCTCTTAGCCTTGTCTGCTATGGCGTTTCAAGTGCTCATCTAAATATTTCTTAAGTACTGTGAGGGCTGCTGCCTCTACCATACCTTCAGACATTATATTCCAGATTCCAACCCCCCTCAAATCCCCACTAAAACGCCTTCCCCTTACTTTAAATCTGTGCCCCCTGGCTAAGGGGGAAAAAGTTGATTCCTATCTATCCTATCAATGCCCCTCATAATTTTGTATATCTTATTCAGGCTCCCCCTCCCACCTCTCCCACCCCCACCCCCCCACCAGCCTCCTGTGCAGTACGAAAAATAACACTTGTCTTTTCAGACTCTTTTCATAGCTGAAATGCTCCAGCACAGGCAACATCCTGGTGAATCTCCTTTGCACCCTCTCCATTACAATCACATCCTTCCGATAGTGTGGTGACCAGAACTGTACACAGTACTCCAGCTGTGGGCAAACTTGTCTTTTATGCAGCTCCATCATAACTTCCCTGCTCTTATATTCTATGTCTCAGCTAATAAAGACAAGTATCCCATAAGCCTTCTTAACCACATTATCTTGTTGTGCTTCTGCCTTCAGTGATCTAAGGACAAGTATACAAGGTCCCTCTGACCCTCTGTACTTCCTAGGGTCCTGCTACCCATTGTATATTAACTTGCCTTGTTAGTCCTCCCAAAAAGCATCACTTCACACTTCTCAGGATTAAATTCCATTTGCCACTGCTCTGCCCATTTTACCAGCCCATCTATATCATCCTGTAAGCTCAAGCTTTCCTCCTCACTATTTACGACACCATTCGTGTCATCTGCGAACTTACTGATCATACCTCCTTTATCCACATCTAAGTTATTATTGTACACTACAAGCAGCAAGGGTCCCAGCACCGATTCCTACCTTGCAGCACTGGACGCAGTCTTCCACTCGCAGGAACAACCCTCGACTATCATCCTCTGCCTCCTTCCACGAAGCCAACTTTGGATCCAATTTGCCAAATTGCCCTGGATCACTTTGGTTCTGACCTTCTTACCCAATCTTCCATGTGGGACTTTATCAAAAGCCTTACTGAAGTACAGGGAGACAACATCAACTGCTTTACCCTCACCTATACATCTAGTCACCTCCTCTAAAAATTCAATCATGTAGGTTAGGCACGAAGTCCCCCTGACCAAATCATGCGAGCTATCCTTGATTACTCGTTGCCTATCCAAGTGGAGATTAATTCTGTCCCTCAGATTTTTTTCCCATAGTTTCACAACCACTGATGTGAGACTCACTGGCCTAATAATGGTCTCACATTCGCTATCCTCCAGTCCTCTGGTGGCAATAGAGGACTTGCAAATTTGTTTCAGAGCCCGTGATATCTCCACCCTTGCCTCACATAACAGCCTGGGATACATCTCATCTGGGCCTGAGGATTTATCCAATTTTAAGCCCGCTGAAACAGAAAATACTTCCTCCATTTCAATGGTAATTTGTTCAAGTATATCTCCCCCACCAAGCGCCGCCCCCCAAGACCCCCGATCTCTTCACCTACATCGTCCTTCTCCATAGTGAACACAGAGGAAAAGTAACCATCTAAAATCCCACCTATGTCTCCAGCTCCACACACAGATTGCCACTCTGATCCCTAATGGGCCCTACTCTTTCCCTGGTTATCCTCTTGCCCTTAATATACTTATAAAAGGCCTTGGGATTTTCCTTTATCTTGCCCGCCAGTGTTGTTTTTGCCCACTCTTCGCACTTCTTATTACTTCTATAAGTACCCCCTACACTCTCTAAACTTCTCTCGAGCCTCCGCTTTTTGCAGGCTTGGAATCTGCCATAAGCCTCCTTTTTCTTCCTTATCCAACCTTCTATCTCTCTTGGCACCCAGGGTTCCCTAGGCTAGTTGGTCCGACCCTTCATCTTTATTGGAACATGTGGGTCCTGAGCTATCACTATTTCCTTTTTGAATGACTCCCATTCGTCTGATGTAAACTTTCTTACAAGTAGCTGTTCCAAGTGTACTTCTGCCAGATACTGTTTTATCATATTGAAATCAGCCTTCCCCCAATTCAGGAATTTTAATTTCTGTCCCTCTTTGTCTTTTTTCATAAATAACTTAAATCGTGCAGAGTTATGGTCATGATCCCAGAAATGCTCCCCCACTGACACTTGTACCACTTGTCCGGCTTCATTCCCTCGGATTAGGTCCAGTTCCGCCCCTTCTCTTGTCGGCATTTCTCCGTGCTGACTCCAAAAGCTCTCCTGTATGCAATTTACGAATTCTGCCCCCTTTAATCTTTTTGCATTATGACTATCCCAGTTGATATTGAGGAAGTTGAAATCCTCTACTATTATTGCCCCATTCTTTGTAAACCTCTCTGTGATTTGCCTGCACATCTGCTCCTCTATCTCTCCCTGACTGTTTGGAAGCCTGTAGTGCACTCCCAGCCAAGTGATTGCCCTATTTTTGTTTTGAACTTCTATCCATTTGGCCTCATTTGAGCAACATTCCAAGATATCATCCCTCCTTCCAGCAGTGATTGACTACTTGATCAACAGTGCAACACCACCTCCTCATTAACACCCTCGCCGGTCACGCCTGAAGGTTCTATACCCGTAATATTGAGCTGCCCTTCCCTCCACCATCTTGCTGTGATAGCAATAATAACAAATTTCCATTTGTAAAACGACGCCCTCAATTCATTTCCCTTGCTAGTAAGACTCCTTGCGTTAGAACAGATGCAATACAGCCTTTCATTGTTCACTTTTGCCTTAACCTGTCTATCTCTGATCTGCCTTCCAGATTGTCTCAGCTTCCCTTGCATATTTCACTGTGCATCACCCCTACTGCACCTCCACTCTGTATCCCACCCCACTCCCCCCAGACCCGCCCACACCACAAGTTTCGGATTTTCCTGGAGAACAGCGACAGAGACAGTTCAGTCACCGGGTGCCGATCTGCAGCAATGATTGACCGAGATGGGTATTGTCAGCAGGCAGGGTTCGAAGCTTGTAAGCTGGATCAGGTTGAGAGAGAAGGAGAATGAAAGAGGGACAGAAAGAGGGAGAGAGAGAGAGAGATCCCACATGGGCCTTACCTAGCTGGTGTCTAGTTGCTTGTCTGGTTTCTACAGTGAGAAAAAAGTCACTTAAACAAGCACATCATGCGGCCTCATTGCCCATTGCCCACTCATTCAACATTATGGCTTAGTGTGTATTCCCTTTTGCAACTCAATTCCAAAGGGATTGACTTTAATGTCTTGTTAATGGGGAATGGATAATTAATTCACTCCATATTCCCAGGGCATTGTTTCTGGAGGGACTGGTCAGACAATTCGTCTCCACCTGATGCAATGGAGTTGTGATGCTAATTGCAGTGGCAATTTTACCTGCTAGCAGTCACTTTTTATCAGTTCCATTTAAAAAAAATGTTTCCAGCTGGTGGAATAAAAAAAATCATAATTTTGCACAGTAGTGCTTGTGAAAACATAACACACACATAAGCATACACTCACATACACACAGTCATCCATACGCAAACATGCACTCATATACACATAGTCACTCACACAAAAACATACACTCACATACACATAGTCACTCACACAAAAACATAGCCTCACATACACACACATACACACACTCCGTCACACAGAAACATACACTGACACACAAACATAAACTATCTCTCACACACATATTCACAATCTATACACTCACAAACATACACTCACACACAAACATACACTCCCTATTACACACACATGCACAATCTGTACACACACTCTCGGAGACACGCACTCACACACACATTCACACTCATATATGTACACTTTCAGACAGGCACTCATGCTCAAACCCGTGCTCTCTTTCTCTCTTGCTCTCACACACGCATGCACACACTCGCAATCTCACAAACGCACACGAACAAACCAGTATCCATTTACCCCGTTGTGTAGTGGAACCATTTCCCGTATGTGGAGGAGAATTGAAGGTTAGAAGCGGGTAGATGAAGATGTTGGTGTTATTGTGATAATCCTGGATGGCAGGCACATCTACCGTGAGTCTGCAAATACATCCAAAAATGAATGAAAATCATTCAATATACAGAATAACCGGAGCCAACCTGCTCTGTTTAGTGTGATGAATACTGATATATATAGAAACACCAGGAAGCCTTTCAGCCTCTTGAGCCTGTTCTGCTATTCAGTGCAATCAGAACTGTCTGGTATCCGAACACAGTTCCCCATACCACTTAGTTCCCTTGGCGATCAAAAATCCATCCAGCTCAGATTTAAAATGATTAATTGAACACCAGTATTCATTGCATTTTTCTGGAAGACAGTTTCACAAACCTGCCATCCTGTGTGCAAAGAACAGTTTCTTAAATTCACTCCTGATTGGCGGGTCTGTCCCATTGGCCTTGAATCCTCCACCAGCAGGAAAATGTTTCCCTCCATCAACCATACCCAGTTCTCTTCATAATCCGCATAATCTTCTATCATATCCAGGCCGACACAATCCTTACCTCTGTAACATCCTTCAGGCACGAGAACCCTCCCTATCTTTGTAACTCCTCCAGACCCTTCAACCCTTCTTATTACCATAACGACCGGCACACTCTACTACCTTCAGTTTATCTGCAACTTCCTCCAACCCCGATATCCCTCACTATCACTGAAACCTCCTACACCACGTAAGCCCTCCTTTTCTATGTATCCTCCCACAGCACTACAACCCTCCCTACTTCTGTAAGATCCTCCGGGCCCTCCACCCATCCCTATATGTGTAACATGCTCCAGTCCCTACAAAGCTCCCTGTGGTTGTAACTTCCATCAGCCTCTAGAATAATTCCATGCTCGGCAAACTCTTCCAGCCTCGACAATCCGCCATTCACCACAATCTCCTCCAGCCCCTATCACGCTTCTTACTTCTGTAACATCCGCGAGCAACTACTACCCTCCCTATCTATGCAACCTATTAAAGAGTCTATAACGCATTTTATCACTATAAACTCCTCAAGTCCCTTCAACACTCCCTATCTCTGTAACAGCTTCCAGCTCCTGTAATCCTTCCTGCCTTGGGAACCTCCTTAGCCTGTACAACCATCCGTATCGCTATAACGTTCCACGGCCACTGCAACCCTTCCTTTCCCTGCAATCTTGCCCAGCACCACAAGCCTCCACATCTCTGTAGCCTCTGACAGTCTCTTCAATTCTCGCTGATTGTGTAACCTCCTCCAGGCCTACAAATCTCGCGATGATTGGAACCTCCTCTGGCCACTACTACCCTTGTTGTCTCTCTAACTTCCTCCAGCCCCTACACCTCTGCCTATTCCTGCAAACTCCTCCAGCGCGAAAAAAACTCCCTTTCTCTGTATGTACCTCCAGGTCCGACACCCCTCCCTACCTCTATAAACTCACCTCGTTCTATCAGAAGTCCCTTTCTGTGTAAACTTCAGAAGTGATACAAGTCTCTCAATCACTGTAATATCTCCAGACCCTGCAATCCTTCCTGTGCTGTCACCTTCCTCAGACCCTACAACCCTGTATAACCTTGACAGCACTTTCTAACCCCGCGACCTCTACCACCTAGATGGACAAGGGCAGCAAATGCCTGGGAAAATCACCAACTGCAAGTTCCCCTCCAAGTCACACACCATCCTGACTTGGAACGATATTGCCGTTCCTTCACTGCTGCATAGTCAAAATCTTGGAACTCCCTTCCTAACACCACTGTGGGTGTACCTACCCCACATGGACTGCAGCAGTTCAAGAATCGCAATTCGTGATGGGCAATAAATGCTGGCCTAGCCAGCGATGCGCGCATACCATGAATGAATAAGAAAAAATCACTCCTCCAGTCTCTGAAACCCTCTCTATCTCTGCAATATTGTCCAGAACTACAACGCTCCAGATCTCTGTTCCCTCCGATATCCCCTTCAATTCCCACTCGCTGTGCAGCCTTTTTCCAGTACTACAATGCTCCCTATGATTGTAACCTCCTCCGACCACTGCAACCCTTCCTTTTTTCTGTAACATCCACCATTCCTTACACCACTCCCTATTTATGTAAACTCCTTCAGTTCAAAAAACATCCCTGCCTTTGTAAACTCCTCCAGCTCCTACACCCCTCCCTAGCTCTTGAAACTTCTCTGGTCCTTTCAAAATTCCCACTTTATTTAAACTCCTCAAGCCCTCTCCACCTACACCCTCCATATTTATATTACATCTTCTAGTCTCTGCAACACTCCATCTTCCTGTGCACTCCTATTGCCGCTTCAATTCTCACTCTCTGTGGCCCGACAAACATCCCTATGACTGCAAGCTCCTGTGACCACTGCAACGCACCCTGTCTCTGTAACATCCTCTATCCGCCACCAACGCTCCCTATCTCTATAACGTTCGTCAGACACTACAACCTGACCTACCTCTCTAACCTCCTCCAGCCAGGACAACCCTCCCCATTCTGGCAACCTCCTCCAGCCCATTCAACACCACATATCCCTCGAACCTCATCCAATGTAAACACTATTTACTATCTCCATAACATTCTCCATCCTGTACATTCCTCCATAAGCCTGTAACCACTTCCATCCCCTACGACACTCCATTTCTCTGTAACATCCTCCAGCCACTTCAACACTCCAACTCTCTGTAACCTCCTCCAGTCCAACACCCTTCCGTTTCTAGATTAGATTAGATTAGAACATTACAGCGCAGTACAGGCCCTTCGGCCCTCGATGTTGCGCCGACCTGTGAAACCATCTGACCTACACTATTCCATTTTCATCCATGTGTCTATCCAATGTCCACTTAAATGCCCTTAAAGTTGGCGAATCTACTACTGCTGCAGGCAGGGCGTTCCACGCCCTTACTACTCTCTGAGTAAAGAAACTACCTCTCACATCTGTCCGATATCTATCACCCCTCAACTTGAAGCTATGTCCCCTCGTGTTTGCCATCACCATCCGAGGAAAAAGACGCTCACTATCCACCCTATCTAACCCTCTGATTATCTTATATGTCTCTATTAAGTCACCTCTCCTCCTCCTTCTCTCCAACGAAAACAACCTCAAGTCCCTCAGCCTTACCTCGTAAGACCTTCCCTCCATACCAGGCAACATCCTAGTAAATCTCCTCTGCACCCTTTCCATAGCTTCCACATCCTTCCTATAATGCGGTGACCAGAACTGCACGCAATACTCCAGGTGCGGTCTCACCAGAGTTTTGTACAGCTGCAGCATGACCTCGTGGCTCCGAAACTCGACCCCCCTACTAATAAAAGCTAACACACCATATGCCTTCTTAACAGCCCTATTAACCTGGTTAGCAACCTTCAGGGATTTATGCACCTGGACACCAAGATCTCTCTGTTCATCTACAGTACCAAGAATCCTCCCATTAGCCCAGTACTCTGCATTCCTGTTACTCCTTCCAAAGTGAATCACCTCACACTTTTCCGCATTAAACTCCATTTGCCATCTCTCAGCCCAGCTCTGCAGCCTATCTATGTCTCTCTGTACCCGACAACATCCTTCGGCACTATCCACAACTCCACCGACCTTAGTGTCATCTGCAAATTTACTAACCCACCCTTCTACACCCTCTTCCAGGTCATTTATAAAAATGACAAACAGCAGTGGCCCCAAAACAGATCCTTGCGGTACACCACTAGTAACTAAACTCCAGGATGAACATTTGCCATCAACCACCACCCTCTGTCTTCTTTCAGCTAGCCAATTTCTGATCCAAAGCTCTAAATCACCTTCAACCCCATACTTGCGTATTTTCTGCAATAGCCTACCGTGGGGAACCTTATCAAACGCCTTACTGAAATCCATATACACCACATCCACTGCTTTACCCTCATCCACCTGTTTGGTCACCTTCTCGAAAAACTCAATAAGGTTTGTGAGGCACGACCTACCCATCACAAAACCGTGCTGACTATCTCTAATGTACTTATTCTTTTCAAGATGATTATAAATCCTGTCTCTTATAACCTTTTCCAACATTTTACCCACAACCGAAGTAAGGCTCACAGGTCTATAATTACCAGGGCTGTCTCTACTCCCCTTCTTGAACAAGGGGACAACATTTGCAATCCTCCAGTCTTCCGGCACTATTCCTGTCGACAATGACGACATAAAGATCAAGGACAAAGGCTCTGCAATCTCCTCCCTAGCTTCCCAGAGAATCCGAGGATAAATCCCATCTGGCCCAGGGGACTTATCTATTTTCACACTTTCCAAAATTGCTAACACCTCCTCCTTGTGAACCTCAATCCCATCTAGCCTCGTAGCCTGAATCTCAGTATTCTCAACAACATTTTCTTTCTCTACTGTAAATACTGACGCAAAATATTCATTTAACACTTCCCCTATCTCCTCTGATTCCACACACAACTTCCCACTACTATCCTTGATTGGCCCTAATCTAACTCTAGTCATTCTTTTATTCCTGATATACCTATAGAAAGCCTTAGGGTTTTCCCTGATCCGATCCACCAATGACTTCTCGTGTCCTCTCCTTGCCCTTCTTAGCTCTCTCTTTAGATCCTTCCTGGCTAGCTTGTAGCTCTCAAGCGCCCGAACTGAGCCTTCACGTCTCATCCTAACATAAGCCTTCTTCTTCCTCTTGACAAGCGCTTCAACTTCTTTAGTAAACCACGGCTCCCTCGCACGACAACTTCCTCCCTGCCTCACAGGTACATACTTATCAAGGACACGCAGTAGCTGCTCCTTGAATAAGCTCCACATTTCGATTGTTCCCATCCCCTGCAGTTTCCTTCCCCATCCTCCGCATCCTAAATCTTGCCTAATCGCATCATAATTTCCTTTCCCCCAGTTATAATTCTTGCCCTGCGGTATATACCTGTCCCTGCCCATCGCTAAGGTAAACCTAACCGAATTGTGATCACTATCACCAAAGTGCTCACCTACATCTAAATCTAACACCTGGCCGGGTTCATTTCCCAGTACCAAATCCAATGTGGCATGGCCCCTGGTTGGCCTGTCTACATACTGTGTCAGAAAACCCTCCTGCACACACTGGACAAAAACTGACCCATCTAAGGTACTCGAACTATAGTATTTCCAGTCGATATTTGGAAAGTTAAAGTCCCCCATAACAACTACCCTGTTACTCTCACCCCTGTCGAGAATCATCTTCGCTATCCTTTCCTCTACATCTCTGGAACTATTCGGAGGTCTATAAAAGACTCCCAACAGGGTAACCTCACCTCTCCTGTTTCTAACCTCAGCCCATACTACCTCAGTAGCCGAGTCCTCAAACGTCCTTTCTGTCGCTGTAATACTCTCCTTGATTAACAATGCCACTCCCCCCCCCTCTTTTACCATCTTCTCTGTTCTTACTGAAACATCTAAATCCCGGAATCTGCAACATCCATTCCTGCCCCTGCTCTACCCATGTCTCCGAAATGGCCACTACATCGAGATCCCAGGTACCAACCCATGCTGCAAGCTCACCCACCTTATTCCGGATGCTCCTAGCGTTGAAATAGACACACTTTAAACCAGGTTCTTGCTTGCCAGTGCCCTCTTGCGTCCTTCTAACCATATCCCTGACCTCACTCCTCTCAACATCCTGTACACTGGCACTACAATTTAGGTTCCCATTCCCGTGCTGAATTAGTTTAAACCCCCCCGAAGAGCACTAGCAAACCTCCCCCCCAGGATATTGGTACCCCTCTGGTTCAGGTGAAGACCATCCTGTTTGTAGAGGTCCCACCTTCCCCAGAAAGATCCCCAATTATCCAGGAAACCAAAACCCTCCCTCCTGCACCATCCCTGCAGCCACGTGTTCAACTCCTCTCTCTCCCTATTCCTCGCTTCGCTATCACGTGGCACGGGCAACAACCCAGAGATAACAACTCTCTTTGTTCTCGCTCTAAGCTTCCACCCTAGCTCCCTAAATGTCTGTCTTAAATCCCCATCTCTCTTCCTACCTATGTCGTTGGTGCCTATGTGGACCACGACTTGGGGCTGCTCCCCCTCCCCATTAAGGATCCCAAAAACACGATCCGAGACATCACGAACCCTGGCACCTGGGAGGCAACATACCAACCGTGAGTCTCTCTCGTTCCCACAGAACCTCCTATCTGTTCCCCTAACTATGGAGTCCCCAATGACTAATGTTCTGCTCCTCTTCCCCCTTCCCTTCTGAGCAACAGGGACAGACTCTGTGCCAGATATCTGTACCCCATTGCTTACCCCTGGTAAGTCGTCCCCCGCAACAGTATCCAAAACGGTATACCTGTTGTTGAGGGAAACGGCCACAGGGGATCCCTGCACTGCCTGCTGGTTCCCTCTCCTTCCCCTGACGGTAACCCATCTACCTACTTCTTTTACCTGAGGTGTGACTACCTCCCCATAACTCCTCTCAATAACCTCCTCCGCCTCCCGAATGATCCGAAGTTCATCCAGCTCCAGCTCCAGTTCCCTAACGCGGTTCTCAAGGAGCTGGAGTTGGGTGCACTTCCCACAGATGCAGTCAGCAGGGACACTCTTGGCGACCCTTACCTCCCACATTCTGCAGGAGGAAAAGGCTGCAGTATATGCAATCCTCCCTATCTATTTAAAATCCTCCAGCTCTTTCGAACTTCCCTATCTCTATAATCCTCTCCAGACTCTCACATACTCCCTATCATAGTATACTCCTCCAGCTTCTACAATCCTCTAATGCTCTGTAACGTCTCCCAGACCCTACCACCTTCCCTATCTCTGTAACCGCCTCCAACCCCTACAGCACTCCTTATAACTGTAACATTCTACTGCCCACAAACATCCCTCACTCTGCAAACGCTTCCAGCCTTTACAATACTCCCTATCATGGTAAACTCCTCCAGCTTTTACAACCCTCCCTATCTCTGTAACCTCCTCCAGCCTCTACAGCACTCGCTTTCCGTGTCATCTCTTACTGGATGACAGACCTCCATATCTCTGTTACCACCTCCAACCCCTACACGTCTCCTTACGTTTGCAACCTCCTTCAGCGCCTACAAACATCCCTATCCCTGTAAACCCCTGCAGTCTCTCCCATACTCCCTGACACTGTATACTCATATGGCTCCTACAGCCCGTCCTACCTCTGTAACGTCTTTCAACTCCTACAACACACCTGTCTTAGTAACATCATCCAACCGTTACAAGCCTCTCTAACTCTCTACCCTCCTCCAGCGACTACATACTTCTCTATCGCTGTAACCTCCTGCAGCATTACAACCCACGCTATTGCCTTTCGCCTCCCCCAGCCCCGAAAACACTCCCTATCTCTGTAGCATCCTCCAGCCCCTGGATTTTCCATGTTTCTTAAAACCCCTCCAGCCTTTGCAACCCTTCCTGTCTCTGCGAACTCCTCCATTTGCGACCGGTAGCACAGAAATGGCATGCATTGAGATCCTTCAGTCAGATATTCAGGAACTCGGGAGGGAGATAAAGAGGTACATACTACGCGCTAGCGAGAGTAGAACTAGGAAGATAGAGAGGATCAGTGCATGCCTTGAAGCATGGCGGTGGAGGTCGGGCTTCAGATTCTTCGGGCATTGGACCAGATCTGGGCAGGAGGCACCTATTCAAAAGAGACAGGTTGTGGATCAGCAGGACAAGGTACAATGTCCTCATGGGGAGATTCACCGGTATGCTTGTGGAGTGTATAAACTAAATTGGCAAGGGGATTGGCACCAGCATATAAAAGTCGAAAATCCGAATAAGGTGCATACTGTGATAGTGTTAAACAGTACCAAAGAATGGAATAGTTCCGTATCCGATGGGCATAGATTGACAGAGACTACGAGGAATGTAAAGACTGGATTACAATGCATGAGTGTATATGCAAAGTGTGCTGAATAAGGTTGGTGAGCTACACGCACAAATGGTAGTAAGGGAGTAAGATGTAATGGCAATAACGGAAACGTGGCTTAAACATAGTGAGGCCTGATTGCATAATGTGCAATGATGTACAGATTGGGAAGGAGAAAAAAAAAGAGGTGGAGTGACAGTACTGATTAGGGAAGACATTGCAGTGTTGAAAGGGGAGGGTGTCCTTGAAGGGGAAAGGACAGAACTTATTTGTTTAGAGTTGAGGTACAAAACGGGTAAGTAGGGTGACGAATTTCTGAAATGTGTCCACGGAAAATTCCTTGATCAGTATGTTCTCAGTCCAACTAGAAATGTGGCTGCGCTGGATCTGGTGCTTTATCATGTTTTATGTTCAATTTAATTTGGCCTTTTTCATGAAATGTTTTCTCAGCAGCAAGTTATCGCGCTGGATATAACATATAAAAAGTGGCTTGCTCTAGATATTTTGCATGGAATCACCACCCTTTAATGTGTTGTCATCTCCGACCCTGAAGCAAGTAGAACTTTCATCCTCTCTGACCGTACTTCAGTCCTTACTACCTAACAAATCTAAACAGCATTTCAACCAATCTGCTCCACATACTGCAGATGAATAACAACTCTCCAACATGGTGCAATTAAATTAATCGTCAACTAGTAAACGAATAACCGGAGTGAAATGTCTTCAGACCAGTACAATTCCCTCAACCTGATCACGATCATTATCTTCCACTTCTTTGTCAAGTAACGCCTCGAAATCGGTGTTGTTCCATTTTGGACAGTTTACTACATAATGATATTTTGAATCACATCTGAAACAGCAGCTCCAAATTCGGTGGGCATTCCTGGGGTTCATTCGTGCGTTGTTGTTACTCTATTCTTATTGTCTGTCAGATCTGCCAAAAATATATGCGTCCTCATGACCTTTGTCTGTGATTACTCCACTGTATTGGCACCAGCGCCCCGTATCTGAACAATTTCGAAATGCAGCAACCATTCAGTATTCCATCCTCTGTGACACCGCCGAATTTCCCACTTTTACCATGAATGCTGATGGAAATGACTGTTTTCTCAGGGTTTTGTTTAAGCATCAGACATCTGATCCAAACTTGTGTCTCTGTCTGAGAATCTCACTCCAGTTAACACGAGGAGCCTAAACCATGTGTGACAATTTAGCACAACCAAACAGTTTAAAAACATGCACTGAACAAGGAATGTCCAATTTGAATTTATGCGCTCTGTTATATTGTGCATTACATTATACAATACATTCTCTATGATAAGCCCATCTATATTTCTCTACTTATCACAATCTGACCATGGCTGGAATGTGTTTAATAGATCAGCTTTCTGAGAAATTGTGTCCATCAAGCTTAATAGACGTTTGAAACCTGCCTCAGTGTGCAAATGGCCAAGATCCAGCTCACAAAATACTTTGCACCCTATCTTGCTTTTGCTGGATTGACAGAGGCAAGGCTTTCTTTTGTTTACTCTCTGTGTCCACATATCTAAGTCATTTTTCCATTGGTCATAAGGTTCATATTCAGAGAGTATCAGTAGGAATCATATCCTGACACTTTACGCTTGGATTCAGACATTCGTCTCGGAAGTAATCCAGATTACAAACATATAGCTGAAGAAAATTCACTTTCCAATCTTCAGCTTTAAGCAACCATCCTCTGCTGCTACGTCAAATGGATCCAGGACAAACAGTGAAGAATGAAGCTCGTTGCAGATTCTTTCCTGCCTGCTCCGTTTATTCAAAGAATACCGCATTACATAGCTTTGCCTTCTGTTCAGCAACCGCACTTTGTCCAGCAGGTTCACTTTATATTCAATTCCGATCCTTAATTAAACAAAGCCCTTCAACTATTTACCTTTAACATAATTAACCATTTACCTTTAATATCATTAACTATTAAAGTCTGGCTGTACAGATTCCTTATCCAGCTGCCCTCCCTCTATAGATCTAGTATTGTGAGTCCAGAACTGTTCACTTTCCTTATCCAGACTCCCTCCTTCCCTCTACATATCGAGTAGCGGGAGGCCAGAGCTGAGCACTCCATTTCCAGCCTTCATCCCTCTATATAGCTAATATTACGAGTCCAAAAGTGTGCACTTGCCTTATCCAGGCTCCCTCCCTCCCTCTATATATCTAGCAGTGGAATGCCAGTGCTACACATGCTCCATATCCAGGCTCCTTCCTTTCCTCTATATATCTAGTTACTGGAACCCAGAGCTGTACACATCCCTTATCCGACTCCCTCCATCCCTCTATATACTTAGTATCTGGTTCTAGAGCTCCAAACACTACTTATCCAGCCCCATTCCATCTATATATCAGGTATCTGGAGCCCAGAGCTAAATACACTCCTGATCCAACCTCCTTATCTCCCTCTCTCTGTCTATTATCAGGATACCAGAGTTGCGCACAATCTTTATAATGTCTCCCTCATGATCCATTCCTCCCATCCCTCTCTCTATACATCTAGTATCTGCAGGCCAGACCTGTGCACACTCCTTATCCAGCCTCTCTAGATGCCGCTATGTATCGTATCGCTGGAGCCCAGAGATGCACATACTCCTTCTCAAGACTGCCTCCCTCCATCCATATATCTAGTATCTGGAGCTCAGAGCTGTGCACATTCCTTATGCAGCCTCCCCCACTCCCTCTAATTATGAAGAATCTGAAGCCCGGAGTTCTACAACCGCCTTATCCAGCATCCCTTCCTCTCTATACCTAGTATCCAGAGAGCAGAGCTGTGCGCACACCTTATGCAGCATCCCCCTCCCTCTATATATGCAGTATGTAGTGTTCATAGTTCACACTCCTTAACCAGCCTCCCTCCCTCCCTCTCTGTATCTACTATCTGGAGCCAAGAGCTGTGCACATTTGTTAACTATCCTCACTCCTCCCCTCTATCTGTCTCTCTATATATAGGAAATAGAGCCCAGAGCTGTGCACACTCCTTATCCAGCCTCATTCACTCCTTCTCTCTATATATCTAGTAAGTGGAGACCAGAACGTTCCACATCCTTTATCAATCTCCTTTCCTCCTTCTATTTGTCTAGTATCTGGATCACAGAGCTGTGCACACTTTTTATCCAGTCATTCTCCCTCTCTCTATATAGCTAGTATCTGAAATCCTGAGCTGGACGTACACCTTATCCAGCCTCCTGCTGCAACAACAGTCCGGACCTCAGTTCTTGCCCTATCTCAACCCCCCTCGCCTAGCTTCCTTTCCTCGCAAACACCACTCCCCTACACATCTGTTGACTGTCCAAAACCTACAAGCTGATTTAAACCATGCGTTTTGAACCTCACTTACCGCTCCATAATGACATGTTCAATCCATATACTGCCCACCTTCCATCTCGGCGCCCCAATGGAGAAAACTTCCCAGCAAGATCTACCAGCAGACATCCTTTGGATCAAGGAATAGGGAAAAGGAGAAGTCAATAACAAGTTGCTTGTGATAAACCCCCTCTGTCGAATAGCAGTCTTTGAGCAACTATTGGGAGAGTGGTCCTTGCTAAACAGGTTCAGGACAAGCCAGGACCTCTGTGCACCCAACCTTCATTGCTGGGGCCTCAGTGTAAACCCGTTATGAATTTGCGGAAGGACCCAAACAATGCTGCACATTACCAAGGAGTGTCCCCTCTAGAGACTAAGTGGCAGTTTAATCACCTTTTCAGCAAATGAGGAGGCTATCGCTTGGCTCCAGGTATCTGCAGTCACTAAGTAAGTGCAAGATAGAGTTTCCCAGCCTCTCTTTCTCTCTATATATATTGTATCTGGACTGCAGAGCTGTGCACACTAATTATCCAGCCTTCCTTCCTCCCTCTACATATATCGTACCTGGAGCCCAGACCTGCACACACGCTTTTCTCTGTCCACTCTAATTCGCGAGTGTCGTGGGGCAGGGCCGGCCGACGTCTGGACACGTCCCTGTTTATTGTTTCGTCACCTTGCGAGGCAGATTCCGCTCCCACTCCCTGTCACCATGGGTACCGGCCCTACCCCTGCCCTGTCTCCAAAGTGACAAGCCCCGTTCTCCATTCCAGCATGATAGCGACAAGTTCCGCTCCCAACTTGTCATCATAGTGACAGGCCCCGCCTGCAGGCTGCTGGAAATAGTCAGTGATTAATTTCCTTTCATCATTTAATAATTTAATTTAATAATTGAAGTCAAGGTATATTTAAGCACATTCTTCAACTGCTCTTGAACTGATTTTGTTTCACAGCATAAATAGTATTTATGCAGAAAACTCAGGAACTGCAACATGAAGGCCAGTTCCAGCACAAAATATGGTAGAATTACAGGCACAGACCCCAAATCCCACATTCGCTGCCATATTGAATGCAGCATAAAGACTGCCCACAACAGTATGAAGTTGGCTGAGACAACTAAAAGTAATATGATGGATATACTTCGGCTCTCCATCTCTGGGTCTCTGCGATTCACCCCACTTTGGTGCATCCGGAGTCTCCTGCGTAATCTGCTGCTCATTAAAATGTGTCTGACGGTTAGAGAGAGCATTGAGCAGCAGAATCACTACAAATGAGACCCCGGGGTTAGAATGTGATGGGAGGACTCAATTGTTACCCAGACCAGAGATTCCTGAACATCCGCTGTGACAATGCAAAACGAGGGAGCGTTCATCAGTGAATACCTACCTGTTAATATAAAATACCACAAAATATTCTTTAAACAGCTCAGCGCAGTCACTGTTGCCAGAACCATAGCTGCCGTTTTCTCACTGCAATATTTGGTTTTCAGCTTCTGGCAACAAATGACCACACATCGATCAAAGGTGAAAATGACGGTGAACCAGACAGAACAGTCTGTGGTTGTGTAAAGCAGGATGGCGTGGATATTACATATATGGATGGACCGCAGGAAAATAAACTGTTCTCGATAAACCACGGGAATCTGCCTCAATATCAGGTCGAGGCTAACAACCAGTAAACCTGCCACTGCCATAGCCACGAAGTAGCGAGTGGCACATTTGGAGAGACCACACTTTCCCCGAGACAGGATCCCAATCGTCAGCAAGTTAACTGTGAGGAAGGGAAATGAACAGACAAATTATACATCAACTGGTAGCAAAGTTAAACATTTGATTCAGGATTTATGAATATTTACAAATATGTAAATGTATCCAGATCTGTATTGAAATGCTTGGACCTGAACGAACAAACAGGAAGGTCTGTGATACGCTGGAAGGCCGGAGTGATTAAACAAATTAAGGATGATGCTGAAATTGTTGAACTTAATGTTGATAATAATTCTGCCCTTCACTCCTTTCCATGTCTGGCTAAAAAAATAAACTGTTCCATCTCTAAGCACTCCCTGTTCTGACGAAGGGTCATCGACCTGAAATGTTAACTATGCTTCTCATCCCACAGATGTTGCCAGACCTGCTGAGTATTTCCAGTGCTTTCTGTTAAAATTCATATTTATTGCATCTGCAGTATTTTGATCTTGTAGAGAAAGGTATTTGTTGGACTGACTGTGAGATTCCCTCATCTGTATCACGCAGCAAGGAAATAAATTATTTCAAAACATATGATTGGAAATGAGTCCACTGTAAAAATCAACGAGAAAAATAATTCTAATCTTTACTAGGTTAACTACTGACAAGGGCAATTATCAGGGAAACTATACATCAGGTTGGGAGTAAAATCAACAGTTTTTGAGGAGTTCAGGCTGACATTTGTTCATTTGTTATGACATTCAGCACGGATCTATTCATTGTATCTTTGGCAGACTTTCTGCTGGAGATATGGAATAAGTTAAATAATCATAATAGGATTTACAAATGCAGCATTAAAGTGGAATTTCAGTTGAAAACAGAGGGGGACTGAGATGTAAATAAAATCAGAGAATTACATTAAACATGCACAATAAAAGGTTAATAATAAATCAGCACCCAGTACATATTGATGAGGACAGTATCAGAGTTCAGGAGTACTTTTATCAACATTGTGGTGAAAGGCTAATTTCAGAATGGAGTGAGGTAGGCAGTGGTGTTCCTCAGGGTTCCATACTAGGACCACTACTGTTTCTTGCATACTAGAAGAGAGCTGGAAAATATTTTCAGTGACATTACTATATTTATTGTATCAGTATATCTTTAAATCCACATCCCCTTCAACCTTCCAATGCTATCCCTCTCATACCATACCCAGCCTATTCGTTTAATCCCTTTCATATCAGTCCCAACGCATACCCATCATACCCCTTCTCCCGAAAAATCCCCATCTCCCATTCCATCCCTTCCATGCCCACACATTTCCTCTTGCCTTGCTGTTCTTACTACATTCAAAGCCCTCCCAAACAAACAGTCCTCCGATCTACCCTATTTACCAACTGTGCCATCATGTCATCACCCGTTGCCTTCTTTTGGCAACAGAAGTTGGTGGGATGCCGCAGAGCAGTAACTGATGATCAAGAGCAGTGAGAGCTGGAGCCCAGTAATTGAAGTGTTGCAGCAGCGAGAACCAGAGACCAGTAAAAGAGGCCATGGGAACGAGAGCTACGATCCACCAACTAAGGCTGGGAGCAGTTAGAGGTGGAGTCCAGTAATTGAGGCCAGTGAGCAGCAACAGCCAGAGCCTAGTAATCAATAGCAGGGAGCAGTGAGAGCTGGAGTCCAATAACGAAGACAAGGGATCAGCAAGGGCTGTGGACCAATAAACAAGACGGGGAGCAGTGGGGACCAGATACCAGTAACATATCCTAAGGACAGCAAGTGCCGGAACCCAGTAACCAAGGCTGGTGAGGTGGAGCCCTGTAACCAACAACGGGGAAGACTACGAGCCAGAGCCAAGTAACTTAGGCCGGGGATCAGCGTGACTGGGAGACCAGTAACCGAGGTCAGCACGCTACTCGAGCCAGAGCCATGTAAACGAGTCCAGGGGGCGGTGAGAGCCAGAGTACACTCACGGAAACCAGGGAGAAGCGAGATCTGGAGCCCAGTAACCTACAGTGGAATGTTGCGAGAGCCAGAACCCAGTAACAGAGGACTGGAGGTGGCAAGAGATGGAGCCCAGTAACCAAATGTGGTGAACAGTGAGAGCCAGGGCCCTGTGAGAAACACTGGGTGACAGTAAGAGCTGGAGCCCAGTAATCTAGATCAGGGAGCATAAAGGGCAGGGGTCCAGTAGCCAAGGCCAGGGCGCTGTGAGAGCTGGAACCCCTAGCTGAGGACGGAAGCAATGAGTGCAAGGGTCGGGTAATCAAAGACAGTGAGTGGAAAGAGCTGGAGTGCAGTAATCAAGGATGGTGAACAGTCAGCAGTCAGAACCAGAGCCAAGCAAAGGAGGCCGTGGTGCAATGTGAGTGGCTGGCCAGTACTCAAATCCGGGACAGCGAGACTCAGAGCCCGGTATCCGAGGCATCAAAGCATTCAGATCTCCAGGCTGGTAAACAAGGTTGGAGAACAGTGAGAAGCAGAGCCCACTAATGGAGTCCTGGGAGCAGTGAGAACGAGAGAGCAGTATCTGATGCAGGGGAGCAACGAGAGCCGAAGGCCAGAAATGAGGCTGGATACCGTGGGAGCAAAAGCCTAGAAACTGAGGCAGAGGAGCAGTGAGAAGTGCAGCCCAGAAACTGAGGCAGGGGAGTAATGAGAGGTGGAGTCCCATAAGTGAGACAGGGGAACAGTGAGAGGTGGAGCTCAGTAACTATGGCAGGGGAGCAATGAGAGCTGGAGCCCCATAACTGAGGAAAGGGAGCAGTGAGAGGTGGAGCCGAGTAACTGAGGCAGGGGAGCAATGAGAGGTGCCGCCAACAAACTGAGGCAAGGGAGTAATGAGAACTGAAGCACCGTAACTGAGGCAAGGGAGCAATGAGAGGTGGAGCCCAGAAACTGAGACAGGGGAACAGTGAGAGGTGGAGCGCAGTAACTGAGGTAGGGGAGCAATGAGAGGTGGAACCCAGAAACTGAGGCAGTGGAGTAATGAGGGCTGGAGCCAATAACTGAGGCAATGAAGCAGTGTGAGCTAGTGCCCAGAAACTGAGGCAAGGGAGCAATGAGAGGTGGAGATCAGTATTTGAAGGAAGGGAATAATGAGAAGTGGAGCCCAGAACCTAATGCAGGGGAGCAATGAGAGGTGGAGCCCAGTATTTGAGGGAAGGGAGTAATGAGAAGTGGAGCCCAGAACCTGATGCAGGGGAGCAATGAGAGGTGGAGCACATTAACTGATGGAGGGAGTAATGAGAAGTGGAGCCCAGTAACTGAGGTAAGGGAGCAGTGTGAGTTGGAGCCCAGTAACTGTGGCAGGGGAGCAATGTGAGTTGGAGCCCAGTAACTGAGGCAAGGGAGCAGTGTGAGTTGGAGCCCAGTAACTGAGGCAAGGGAGCAATGACAGGTGGAACCCAGTAACTGTGGCAGGGGAGCAATGAGAGCTGGAGCCCCGTAACTGAGGCAAGGGAGCAGTGCGAGTTGGAGCCCAGTAACTGAGGCAAGGGAGCAGTGAGAGGTGGAGACCAGTAACTGTGGCAGGGGAGCAATGAGAGCTGAAGCCCCATAACTGAGGCAAGGGAGCAATGAGTGGTGGAACCCCGTCACTGAGGCAAGGGGGCAGTTCGAGGTGGAGCGCAGAAACTGAGACAGGGGAACAGCGAGAGGTGGAGCCAAGTAGCTGAGGCAAGGGAGGCAATGAGAGCTGGAGCTCCGTAACTGAGGCAAGGGAGCAGTGCGAGGTGGAGCCCAGAAACTGAGACAGGGGAGCAATGAGAGGTGGAACCTAGAAACTGAGGTAGTGGAGTAATGACAGCTGGAGCCAATAACTGAGGCAATGAGGCAGTGTGAGCTGGAGCCCAGAAACTGAGACAGGGGTGCAATGAGAGGTGGCGCCCAGTAACTGAGGCAGGGAAGCAGTGAGAGGTGGCGCCCAGTAACTGAGGCAGGGGAGCAATGAGAGTTGGAGCCCAGAAACCGAGACAGGGTAGCAATGAGAGATGGAGCCAATAACTGAGGCAGGGGAACAGTGTGAGTTGGAGCCCAGAAACTGAGGCAGGGGAGCAATGAGAACTGGAGCCAATAACTGTGGCAAGGAAGCAGTGTGAGATGGAGCCCAGAAACTGAGACAGGGGAGCAATGAGAGATAGAGCCCAGAAAGCGAGGCAGGGGAGCAATGGGAAGACGAGCCCAGAAACTGAGGCAGGAGGTCCAGAGCCCTGTAACAGAGGCTGGGGAGAAGCGAGAGCTGGAGCCCAGTATCTGACGCAAGGGAACAGTGAGATCCAGAGCCCAGTGTCTAAGGCAGGGGAACACTGAGAGCTGGAGCCCAGTAACTGACGCAAGGGAACAGTGAGATCCAGAGCCCAGTGACTAAGGCATGAGTGCAGTGACAGCCGGATACAAATAGCTGAGGCAGAGGATTAACGGGAGCCAGTGACTGGTGACCGAGTCAGGGGATCAATGGGTGCCAATATCCAGTAACCGAGTCTGGGAAGCAGCAAAAACCAAAGATTTGGTTTTTTGGTTTGACAGAGAACAGTCAGCGCTGGAGCTCAGTAACCAAGGCCAGGAACAGCAAATGCCATCGCACAGTAAGCGAGGTTGTGGAGCAATGAAAGATGGAGCCCGGTAACAGAGGCCAGGAAGCAACGAGAGCTTTATCCAAGTTACTGAGACGAGGCAACAGTGACAGCCGGTCTCAGTAATTGAGCATGGGGAGGGGTGAGAGGCAGAACACCGTAATCGAGTCTGGGGAGCAACGAGAGCTGGAGGCCAGTCACCAAAGGATGTCAGACCCTCGATCACTTCCTCTCTCATTATGCTCATTGTATCTAAAATTTCACAATCCTCTTTAAACAAAATGTGTCATCATGTCTCTCCTTTATGAAGACAGAGACAAAGTACTCATTATGAACTCTGCCCTCATCCTTTGCATCCAAAAATAAGTTACCTTGCACATCTCTGATAGGCCCTGCCCTTTCCATAGTTATCCTCGTTCTCTTCATGCACAGATAAGGCATGGGAGCAGTGAGAGGTGGAGCCCAGTAACTGAGTTCGGGGATTGCTAAGAGCCAGACCCCACTAACTGAGACCAGCAATGAGTGAGAGCTGGATCCCTATAAACGAAGCTGGAGAGCAGCGTGAGACAGAGACAAGTAACTGATGCTGGTGAGCGCTGAGAGCAGAAGCCCGGTTACCATGGCTGGGGAGCCCTGTAACTGAGGTTACAGAACAGTTAAAACCAGCGGCCGGCAACAGGGGCCACAGAGCAGTGAGAGCGGGAGCCAAGTAACCAAGGCTGGAGAGCAATGAGAGCTCGCGCACGATGACAGAGACAAAGGAGCAACAAGAGCCATCGCTCAGTAACTGAAGCTGGGCATTAGTGAGGGCAGGACCCTAGTAAGCAAGGTCAGGGAGCAATGAAAGGATTTCAGTAACCAGAGGCAAAGAGCAGCGTGAGCCATACCCAGTAAATAAATCCAGGCAGAGTGGACTTGATACAGCTGCTAAAGGGAAATACTGACAAACCAGTGGGAGGTATTCAAAAGCGAGATGCCACAGGCATAGTTTAGACATGTTCCCACAATGAAATGGCGTAGTACTGCCATATCTAAGGTTCCCTGCTGATCTGGTAGCCTACAGAGTAAAATAAAGCAGGGCTGAATAGTCTCCTTCTATGCCATCGTTTTGCTATGGTTCTGTAGTTCATTTTTGAAAGATTGCGGACATATTAACCTTTGGGGTTATCAAAAGGATTCTTGTAAAGGCCACTTAACTTTGAAAAACAGTCCACGGAAATGTTTTTTTTAAAGGGCACTTAGACGTCTTAGAAGGAAACAAGCCTTGTTAGGAAACCACCTGATTTCCAGCTCAATAAACAACAGAGAACTTTGAACACCTGGAGAAGTTGTTTACAAAGAACTGAGAGGTCAAGATTAATGGCGGTCAAAAAGTTGACATGGTCAATCCTATTGTCGGCTTCGCTTTTGAATTGTTTTGTGATGGATTTGTACTGTATGAAAAAGGAGAAAAAGGAGAGAAGAAAATTCCCAAGGAAGGAGAGGAGACCAAAACCCAGCCCAGCTTCCCACCACCTCTCTAAAAGAGCCTGGGAAGTCCTCTGTCTGAACTCATATCGTCTTCTATTTTTGAAGAAAAGCCTGCTGAATTAATTCTCAATGTCACCTGAAAAGAACTGTTCTAAAAGATCCCAGTGACCCATCTATGTGTACTATTCCAGAAGCTTTGACGCATATCTTTGGAACTTAGTCTGTGCATGCCCATTGGTTGCCTATGTTAGTCACGCTCAGCTGAACATGTATTCAGCAGCATGAGGAACCCCTCCAGTGTTATTTAAAAACAGCAGGAATCCAACTTACAGGTGAGGGGCTTTTGACTTAGTTCTGCTATTGAAAAGTTAGTGGAGGTGTTGTGAATGCTTTTCTGGTGGTTGTGCTTTGAGCTGCTGCAAACATTCAGGGAGGCAAGAGGATTTAGTGACCCAACTCTGGACGAGGTATGGGGACTGCAGTTACAGTGCCTCTAGGCTTTAACATGACCAACAAATGGAGCAGATGCTGAAGATATGGGAAGCCCTGGAAAGATGGAGAAGGAGGGGGCTCTGCCCTAGCCACCCCAGGTTTACAATAACAATTTTCCTACCTACAGCGAATCGAAGAGCTGTCTGTGAGTTGACTCTAATTCAATCAGGATGTGTCCACCGAGCTGTGCCACCTCTTGTAACACAAGCTGGCGCCTCAGACCAGGGTGCAGATGGAGCTACAAGTGGAGGTAAAAACACAGTTTCTTTGAACTTCTATGCATTTTGATCTTTCCGTAAAGGACAGGACGACATAGCCAACATCTCCCAGTATGTGGTCACAGTCTTTTTTTCTCTCATCAGAAATATTGTGTGTGGCTTTAGAACTGTAAAAATATCAGTGCACCTTTAAGACAGAAAGTTCCAGACACTCAGTCTGCCAGAGTGCATTCTGGTTACCATGCAACAGCAGCAAGGGAGAGGTGACGTGATTCAGTGTTGCAATTTGACTTTTGAAATCTAGCTGGTACAGACGAGTTTGAACAGAGAGAGAGGTCTGATGTGATTTGAACGGAAAGAGCTAGGTTATTTCTCTCTCAAAATTCTAACAACCGAAGCTCTGTTTTCACTCTCATGATTCTACCAAACAACAAGCCAAATTAATTCCCTGAGAAAATAAGAAAAGCTTTTCCTTCTCAACAAATTAACGGTATTGCTGTATTCATCACGAAAGGGACAGTTAATGCTCCAGCAGCTGAACTGCTGAATTTATTTTTTTTGAAGGACTTTTTTCCCCATTGTACCACTGTGAAGACTTCAAACCACCCTTGACTGTTTCAACATTGAACGATTCCATTCATCAGGAATGTAACTTGCAAAGACTTTATTTTTATTTTTATCAGCTGATTAAAAACTGAATTGCAGTCAGTGTTAGTATATATATCAGAATGTGGTAGATAGACCTTAAATAAGAAGTTATAATGTCTTTAGACATTGTTTTATCTTAGTCGTGTCTAAGATTTTTTTAAATAGTCAATTTGTTGTTATCTATTGATACCTGATTTGGTGCACTTTATTCAGGGGATACTGCAGTGTTCATTTTGGGGTGCTTTCTCTGATTTGTAAGGGTTGCAGTAATACTCGGCGATCTGTGGAGCGACGGTCATGAATTGACAGTGTGTTGATCCCACGACGATCTGAAACATATATTTCAATTTGGGGCTTTGTCCTGCGCGGTAATAACATATCTTAATTGGAGCTCATGCGGAATTGAATCATATTTATTTCGGTGGATCGCGTCTGGGATCAGAATCAGACTAATTTGGAGAGCTCACATTTGGAATGATATTAATTGCTCATCTCTGGGATAACATACAAATTGGGCTTTTGTGTCTGGGATCAAATCAACCGGAAACTCGATTAACACCAATTACCTAAAATAAAAGGTGCCAAGTGTCTTGTACAATAAAGTACAGTCGATAACATTGCAATGGCATTAACGGTTGCAGCAGAACTTTTGGGCAAGCAGAATGTTTCCCTCAATGACTTGAAAACGTTAACTAAGAACAAACTGAAAGAATAGGCAGCAAAATTGAGTTGCAATTGAAATAAGGTGCCAGAAATGCAGAGATTACTGACATAACAGCCCCACAACTGGAATTAGAAGAACAAATAAGAAAAAGAAGACGAGAGACAGGAAGGACGTAAGTCAGAGTGTGAAGCAGTAGAATTTGTTGGACATACAATAGAAATAAGAAAACTCGAACTTCAGAGAGAAAGTGAAAGAGAAGAGAGGGAATTTTGGTTAAAAGAGATGGAACTAAGACAGAAGGGTGGTCCTGACTCCAGGGAAAACTTGTGCCAGAAAAAATCTGAAGTCTGTTCAGGACACAGCGCAAAGCTGTTTAAATTTATGCAGGCTCTTCGTAAGTTTGAGTAAAGGGACGTAAAGGCAATTTCATATGATTTCAAAACATAGTCACACAGATGAATTGGCTGAAGGAAAACTGGGTACTGCTTATGCAAAGCAGCATGGTAGGCAGAGCTCATGACGTTTATTCCATGCTTCCTGAAGAGGCGCCTGCAGATTATGATATGGCAATATAGGCTATTCTCATTGTGTATGAGCTGGACTCTGTTGGCCAGGGGCTGCAAGAAATACAGAGTCTGTTACAAAATGTTGAACAGTTCATGAACTATAGTAACCAGAGTTCAGGCACTGGCCTGTGCTGGTATAAACCAGTTTGAACTAATTAATTTATGTGGCAAGACAAAGGAGAGATCACCGGAATAGAGCCTTATTTGCACACGGTGTGATACCGGGGTCTTGGGCCTGGGCCAATAAGGAGAAAATACGACTGAGGTGAATAGGCTAAAACCAACCGGGAAGAGACAGCACAGTTTTGAAGAGATAAGAAAGAGAATAAGTATAGAGATTCTCAGGCATAGAGCCAGCGAGAAACTCCGGAGACCAACCATCGCAGAAGTGCAGGACCCTGCGTGAGCAACGCGGCGACGACGTAAAAGAGAGAGAGAACGGAACGCCTGACCAGCGTCAGCTCTCCCCTTTTTTCGGGTATTATCCTTTGTTTTCTGTGACTAGGTCAGGGAAAGGCCAGAGTAACCTAATGGGTGTGCTTATCAATTCTAGCTAGCTTTGTTATTAACTGTATAACCCAGTTTGAGTTGCATGCTTTTGTTTAACTAAGTGTATAAGCCTTGTACAACAACGTGAATAAAGTAAATTGATAGTTAAAGAAAGGACTGAGTTTCCTCCTCGTTGTACTAAGCCATTAACTGTAGCCGGTGGATCAGGTGGAGGGTGGCTCTCCTGTAAACCTGATATCCCAAACACCCAGCCTGAACCTGAATTAAGAGGACTTAGTCCCACGTGCCGGCCAGGATCAAGTGGGTGAAGGGAATAAAGGGGCCAAGGGGGAGTTGACTCCGCGCCATGGTTTACACAATTGGCGTCCATGGGTGGGCACGAGGATCAATCTCTCCGTTGAATCAGCGGCAGACTCGAGCCAAACCGAAATGGGAAAGTACAGAGAGAACAGGAACTTAGGGGTTAATTCGTAGCGACTAACATAAGATGACGAATCAAAGGGAATCTCCAAGCCCCGGAGACTTGGATTGTTTTGATTGGAAGGGACTCCTCCAAAAAATCGTAATAGGGAAGTGGCCGCAATACGGGGAGTATGCAGATCACACTAGCGACAAGGGAAAACCCGTAGGAGAAGCCCTTTGGAAAATTGCACAAGCAAAGATGTCAGTTAGGAATTCTTTAAAAATGCAGAAGTCAGTAGCTTTCGGCTGTTTACTTGAGGAATGGATAGAATGCTAACAGCAGGCTCAAAAAGAGCAGAACAGATTAGAGGAAGAGATTTAAAAAACTCGATGAGGAGGCAGCCCGCCTTAGTGAAAAAGTAACTGATTTACAGGGACAGAGAAGTGCGGATTTGATGCATATTAACCAATATCAGTTACAGTGCAAAAAACTAGTTACGGAAAAAAGTAGGCGAGAGGGAGCAGCCCAAGCAGCTAAAGCTGAGGTGGAAGAATGGAAACAGCAATGCAGTGATTTGAAAACTGCCATGAATGTGATTTAGAGAGCAGCTCAGGAAAAAAGAAGTAATACAGGTGATCACACAAAGTGTCAAAAAATGCATAGCAAGACTACAAGTACAGCTAGCCGTGCAGAGAGTTATAATATGTGCTTTTGCACCCTACGGAAGTGAGGAGAATGGTGAAGGGGCAGAGATTGGAATGAGTTAGCAGACGAAGCGGCCAGATACGGCCATGATGACGGAGACCCTCTACCCGAGGATCCTCCGCCAGCATATGAGGCAGAGCCAAAGGAGCAATCGGCCCCCATGGCCCCCCTTGTGACCACTAGGGCAGCGAAAGGGGCAGATGACCAGGTGGCAGCTGGCCCGCGTATGACATATTCCACTTCAATGGTGGTGCAGCAATTGAGGGATATTGCGAAAGATATTGGGACGTGCGCACCCGGGAATGATCCTCGGGAGCTGTTCCAAGCGGTCAGTCAACAGAGAGGAATACACGGCTTAGATGATGCTGAAGAAAGAAAATTAATTATAATGTGCCTTCATCCACACATGCACTCCGCCCTACCGGAGGAGCAGCAACTCGGTAGAGGCACAAATGAGGTTTTAAAATAACAAGTATTAAATTTCATGGACGCTAACAGAGGGACCCAGTAGAGGCGCTAACGAAATGCTATCAAAGAAAAGGTGACCACCCTGTCGCGCGTTTGCGGCCCGCATCTGGGCAGTGTTTCAAGGGGTGTATGGTGCAAACCTAGATACAGCCAATCCAACGCCAGAGTTTAGAAAGCGATGGCTGAGAACGCTGGTGTCGCATGGCACTGAGGAGTGAAGAAGGGCCCTAGATCAATTTGATCCCTCTGATGACACGCACACAGAGGCTTGGGTACTCAAGAGGATGGTTAGAGCATGGGAGAAGGAAACAAGAAAATTCTCCAAGGCCCTTGGGGGAAAGAGGATGCCTGTAAAAGATCAGACAATAACCTGGAGAAATGAAGGGAGGGGAACTGCACAGGTGGCACCCACGCAGCCTTTCAGACAGGAGGAAGGGGTAGAGGCATGGGGAGAGGATCCGTCCCAGGAACAGGGAGAACTCAGGGCGGGCTGACCCACTGCTATAATTGTGGCCAGGAGGGACATTTCAAAAGAGAATGCCCAAAACCGAGATGAGAAAATGCAGGTCGGGGAGGAGGCCAGAACAAACGCCAGAGCCTACCCGTGGGAGGACCGAACAGGTCAAATCCTCAATGTGATATACTAGAGATAGCACCGTCTTCGGGTTTGTAGCCTGAACCACAATGACGGTCGCAGGCCTCTCCGTTATGGGTGTGTGACAAGCGGTGGGATAACACAGGGAGACCCCTCGTGAATGTAGGGTTGGAGGCCGCCCTGTCACGTTCCTTTGGGACACTGGAGGATCCCGAACCACCGTAAACACCACAAATGTTAATAAAGTAGATCGGAAAATTCAAAGTAAACTTGTTTTACGTGGATTCACAGGACATTCACAAGTGGGATATGTGAGTGTACCGTTGGAAGTCAGTGTGGGGGACGTAGCAATAGAACACTCAGTGGTTCTCATTCAGTTACCCAGAGAACAAGCACATATATTAGGGTGTGATTATATGGCTAAAGCGGGACTCCGTTTTGACCCTGTTAATTGCGCGATTTCGCAAATGCCCTTGGGCATGGGTGGTATAGATCACACATCCGTCCCGGTGGGAGAATACCAGGTTAGGGTTTGCATGTTCGGGGAACTGTGGACGAGACCAGAACAAATGAGTATCGAAAGTGAAGTACAACAAATTATCACACGGAATTCAGTAGCATTTGATCGACATAAACATAATTGTGGGAAAATGACCAGGAGTGTGTGTATACAGGGTCCAGACCCCAAATCACAGAAGAAGTATGGTTTTCCGAAACAGGCAGAAGATGAGGTGGGAAAGGTGATACTGAGTTTGCTGCTACAATGGATACTAAGACCATTAGCCTCCACTAACAACTCGCCTATTTGGCCAGTGAGGAAACCGGACGGTAGCTGGTGACTAACGATAGACTATTGAGAATTAAATAAGGTAACCCTGTTAACGGCTCCCACCGTAGCAACTAGCCCAGAGACGGTAGTTAAACAAAATTAGGATGCACAGTGGTTCACGGTTTTAGACATAAGTAACGGTTTTTGGTCTATTCTACTGGAGAAAGTATGCCAATATAAATTTGCGTTTACTTTCCAAGGACAGCAATGTACATGGACCGTCCTAATCGGGATTTCATAATTCCCCGTCTATATTTCACCAACGTCCCATGGAAGGTTTGAAAGGGTTCTCAAAGCATGAATGTCTGGTGCAGTATGTAGATGACTTACTGCTACAAACTGAAACGCAACAGGAACATTATCAGTTACTAAGTGAATTGCGACAATTGTTGCACAAATTGGGACTAAAAGTAAACCATAAAAAAGCGCAGGTTATGACACAGTAGGTTACTTACTTGGGAATGATCTTGACACCGGGAAAGAGAGAAATTGACCAACGAAGGGCAGTAGCGGTTGACAGTCTCCCTGTCCCGAGCGATGTAAAAGGATTGAGATCCTTCCTGGGTTTGGTGGGATATTGCAGGGACCACATTGATGGATTCGCTACAAAAGTGACTCCATTAATGGAACTATTGAAAAAGAATGTCCCGTGGGAGTGGAAAACTGAACACACACAGGCCATTTCAGATTTAAAGCAGGCACTAGGTTCTGCGCCTGCTCTGAAAACCCCAAATCCAACTGAGCCGCTTTTATTGGAGTTGGCTACCACAGACACCACCCTTTCGGCAGTTCTGTAACAGGAGACACACGGGAAATTAAGACCAGTAGCGTATGCATCGCGCATGCTTTCACCGGTAAGAGCAGGGGTATATGACGTGTGAGAAACATTTGTTAGCCGTTTTTTGGGTAGTACAGTATTTTACTTACATAGTGGGACTGACCCCACTTAGAATATTGACAGAACATACTCCCGTACAGTTACTATTAGACGGTAGGATCAAAGACGGGTCAGTATGTCAGAAACGAATTGCTAGGTGGACACTATTGCTACAAGGAAGAAATATAAGTGTGAAAGGAGTAAAAACTACCACTATGTTTACAGACAACCTAGTGTATCAAGGAGAGAAACATGAGTGGTAATTCATGATAGCAAATGCCCAAGGGACCATTTGTTTCAAAACAAAGAGGAGGGGGTAGGAGTGGATCGGAGAAAGCAACAGGGCCCGAAAGAAACGATGCAAAGGAAAAAGAAGAACCCCACTTAAATATTTTTGTGGATGATTCCTCATCAGTACAGGATGGCAAGAGGGAAACTGGGTGCGGGATATATGTAGAAGACGAACATGGTCAGGAAAAATCTAGCGCAGCCTTGAAATTGCCTAAATCCATGAGCACGCAGGCGGCAGAATTAGCAGCCGTCGCATATGTGCTTGTCCACCCAGAATACCTCCCGCCCGGATCAGTTATATATTCTGATAGCATGTATGTCTATAAAGGCCTCACGGAACATTTGCCCTTATGGGAGGCGAGAGGTTTTGTCTCAGCGGTTGGGAAGCCCCTTCCAGCCGCCCCATTATTAAGATACATCTTTGAAGGAGCACAGGGGAAAGATATGGGAATACGAAGGTAAAAGCTCATTCAAAACTTACACTGGAAGGGAACAGGAAAGTGGATGAACTAGCCAAACAAGGTGCTGTTAGTGGGCAAGAATGGCAGCCACCGATTGAGGACATTGGGGAACAGAAGGGGAAACAGGTTAAGGTAATGGATTTAACAGAGGAGCAGAAGAAAGATGGAGAATTGAAAAAAACTGATGGAAGGAGTAGCGTCAGACACATAGAAAGAGTACAAGGGGGTCTAAATTCAGGACGGAGTGGTTTTACGTGAAGGAAAATTCGTAGTGCCAGAGGGGGGACGAAACCAAATAATCCACTGGTACCATGACTTCTGGGGACATAATGGGATAGAGAGTACCCTGGAAATTATAAAGGAGGTGTGCTGGTGGCCTGGGATGAAAGGTGATGTGGAACACTACGTCAAGTATTGTTTGATCTGTGCACAACACAACTCCGATAGGAATGTCAAAAAAGGGGCCCTCCGGCATACTAGACCAGTAGAAGGGCCTTGGACTAATTTACAAATAGACTGTGTAGGTCCCCTACCCCCCACTCCAGGAGGGGTTAAGTACATTCTAGTGATAGTAGATACGTTTACCAAATGGGTGGAAGCTTTCCCAACCAGAACAAATACAGCCAAAATCACCGCGAAAATTCTGTTAGACAGGGCGCTCACTCGGTGGGGTTTATCCCGAAGCATAGAATCAGATCAGGGAACACATTTCACAGCACAAGTAATGCAAAATGTAATGACCCTCTTTGGGGTCAAACAGAAATTCCACACACCCTATAGACCACAGTCTAGTGGAATTGTGGAAAGAATGAATCGGACATTAAAACACATGATAGCTAAAATGGTACAGCAGCACAAGACGACCTGGCAGGTCGTTCTGCCCTATGTGTTATGGCAATCAGGAATACCGCAGCTTCATCAACAGGCTACACTCCCTATAAACCCATGACGGGAAGGGACATGAGAGGGATAGAGGGGTTGGTAGGTTTGAACTTTTCTGAACCCAAGGTGGACAGTATTATATCAGAAAAATGTGTGCAACAACTAGTAGAAACAGTGAGAGAAGCAAATTACGTAGCAGTTCACCAACAAGGAAAGAAGAGACAGCAAAGCAAGGCTTATTCTGATGCGAAAGCCAGCTCGATAGAGTTGGACCTCGGACAAAGGGTAATGATCAGAATATACGAGCCCACCTCATTCTTGAGTCCAAAGTTCACCGGTCCCTATGAGATAGTAGATAAAGCTAGCGCATCTGTATACAAAGTATTGACGGCACCAGATAAGCGTGGCTGGTATCACATTAATCAGTTAAAGTTAGTAGGAGATAAACAAGATAATCACAGTTGGCACGTGATGTTTGATGCTACCGATGTTCCGATCGAAGGTCAAGGAGATCAAGAGCAGGATCAACTGCGGATCCAAGCGGAAGTGTTTGAAAGACAACCTGATGTTGTACATCCGCACGCAGAGAGAAATCGAAGGAAAAATGAAAGAAAAATAAAGAAAACAGGGGAAGTAAGTGAGCTGGAAGAAATGGACGGTTAGAATCAGAAACAAATTGGGAACAAGATACAGACAGTCTGGCTCAGTGTATGGAGAGACTGGACTTAAAATAGGCTAAGAAAGAAACTGTAAATAAGAGCAGAAATTACACTTGCCGATGACAGGTCCAGCCCACAATGAAGAGGGTGATACAATTCATTGCTATTGGATTGACCATATTTGGGACTGTCACGATGAATGAACGCACCTGAAGCAGTGTCGACGCAGGACGACTGTCCCGTGGCCAGAAACAACTTTGCTCAGCAGAGCAAGATAATTTGAACCAACAAAGGAGAGTGAGAAGATTTAAATTTGTATTATGCAGGAGTGGATGGGTTGGCGTGCACGGGAAAAACGTTGGGTATACCGGGAGGAACAGAAGTTTGACCTTAACTAACAGAATGTTAGGCACCTGTGACGAGGATAGAGGAAGGTATTATGTTAGTCATACATGATTTTCCCTTAAGAAATCCATGCTGCCTTTCCTTAATTAACTCACATTTGTCCATGTGACTTTTGGTAATGATACGAATTATTTTTTCTGGAGGTTTTCCACCACCGAAGTTAAAATAACTGACCTAAAGTTGCTGCTGTAATCTCCCCACTCTCTGTCTCTGTCTCGCTCTATGTTTCTATCTTTACGGTCTTTCTCTCTCTCTATCTCTTTGTCCTGTCTCTCTCTCTCTCTCTCGGTCTCCCCGTCTCTCTCAGTCCCTCCCAGTGTCCTTGCCTCTTTCCCGTCCTCTATCTCTCTCGTTCTGCCTCTCTCTCTCTCGGTCTCTCCTTCTTTCTAGGTCCCTCTCTCTGCCAATCCCTGTCCCTCCCCTCTCTCTCTTTGTCTCTGTCTCTCCCTCTATCCCTGTCTCCCCCATTCCCTCTATTTCCCAGTCGTTCTCTCTCTCTCTCTCTCTCTCTCTCTCCATCTCCATCGGTCCCTCTGTCTTTCTTTCCCTCTCCCTCTGTCCGTCCCTCCCTATCTCTCACTCTACTGCTCCCTCCATCTGTCTCTCTGTCATCCCTCTCTGTCTGACTTTCCCTCCCCTCTGTTTCCCCTGTCTCTATCTCCCCTGTCTCTGTCTCCACTCCATATCTGTCTGTGTCTTCCCTATCTCTCTGTCGCTCCCTCTTTCTCTGCTTCGCTCTCTCTTTTCATCTCTCCCTTCCTCACTTTGTCCCAGGATAGCAATGCTTTCACACATTTCTGGGTTAATTTTGAACCAGTAACTCTTTCCTTTAGAATCATAGAAAATTTAAGGCACAGAAAGAGGCCACTTGCCCCATCGTGTCTGTGCCTTCCGAAAAGTGATCCACCTGTTCTATTCCCACCTGCAACCATTTGGTCCGTAGCCCTGTAGATTACGGCACATGAGGTGCTTATCCAGACTCCTTTTGAATGCGGTAAGGTTTTCTGCCTCAATTACCCTTTCAGACAGTGTGTTCCTGACCCCCACCACCCTCTGGGTGAAAAAACATTTTCCTTAGCACCCCTCTAATCTTTGTATCAATCACGTTAAGTCTATGCCCCCTTGTCACTGACCTCTCTGCTAAGGTGACTAGAGCCTTCACCTCCACTCTACCCAAGCCCCTCACATTTCAATGATACCTCCCCTCAGCCTTCTCTGTTCCAGGGGGAGCAACCCCAGGCCGTCCAATCATTCCTCATAGCTCCATTTTTCCAGTTCTGGCAACATCCTCGTAAATCTCCTCTGTACCCTCTCGAGTGCAATTGCATCCTTTCTGTAATGAGGTGACCAGAATTGCACACAGTACTCAAGTTGTGGTCTAACCAATGGTTTATACAGTTCCAGCATAACCTCCCTGCTCTTCTATTCTATACCTGCCTTGTTGGGAACGTCACTGCAGTTTGAAAATATTAAACACTGATCCAACACTCACCCGTAAAACATTCACACTAAACTCCCAATACAGGACTGGGCAGAGAATGAGGATTGGTACTGATCGTTACATCTTGTCTCATCCTCTATCTGTCTCTCCCTCTCATGTCTGTCTCTCTCCATCTCTCTCTCTCCCTCGATCTCCTTCTCCCTCTTTCTCCACCGCAGTCCATGAATGTGCCCGTGCCTCACTCACACTATCTCTCCTTCTATCTCTCCTTGGACAGAAATGTTTTAATCCATTTCTTGGTTAATTTTGAATCTGCAATTCTTGCCCTTGCTGGGAACGTCACTGCAGTTTGAAAATATCAAAAACTGTTCAGCACTCACTCCCTAAACTCTCACACTGGACCCCCAATACAGGATTGAGCAGATAATGGGGATTGTATTGAGGTTCTGTCAAGGTCCCCTCACACCTGTCTCCCCTTTCCCCTGCTTCTAAAGTTTGTCAATTTTTGATAAGATTTTTTCAACAACATTAAATGTCCCTGCAGTTTGAAAATATGAAACACTGATCCAACAGTTGCCTCCAAAACACTCACACTAAATTCCCAATGTTTCCTTTCAAAATTAGCTCTTGCACACAGCCGGTTTTAGTTTTTAATTTTCTCTTTTTTCAAGCATTATTAGATCTAAAGTTTCTCCTATAATCTCGCCCTGTCACACTCTCTCTATCTGTCTATCCCTCAGTCTCTGTTTCACCCTCTGTCTTTCTCTCTCCTTCTCTCTGTCTGTCTCTCTCCCTCTGTATCTGTCTGTCTCTTTGTCTTTCTCCCTCTAACTCTGTCTCTCTCCCTCTGTCTCTGTCCCATTCTGTCTGTGTCTCTCTCCCACCATCTCTGTCTCCCTCTCTCCATGGACAGCAATGCTTCAAGCCATTCCATGGTTAATTTTGAATCTGTAATTCTTGCGCTTGTTGGGTATGTCACTACAGTTAGAGCAAACACTCAGCCCAAAACACTCACACCAAATCCCCAATACCGGATGGGTCAGACAATGGGTATTGTCACTGGTGTTCTGCCAAGGTCTAATTTCACTATCTCTACTGTCCCTCAGTCTTTCACTTCGTTCTTCTCTCCATTTCTCCATTTGTTTACCTTTCCCTCTCTCCTTTGCCCTTAATCGCCATCCACTTCACAGGTAGTGATGGCGCTCCCTCCTCTTTATACGTAGAGAGGGAGCTCCCTCCACTTTATACAGAGAGAGAGAGAGAGCTCCATCCCGTTTATACGTTGAGGGAAAGCCGCTCCTGTTTTATACAGCTGCCATGGTGGGATTTGAGCCTCTGTCCCCAGGCCATTAGGTTGGGCCTCTGGATTACTTGACCAGTGAGATTATCACGATGCGAGTGCCTTCTTAATGGATATGTACCGTGTCTGTCCCGGAATATCACTCACGGTAGTTTTTAGGCTGTTACCCTCAACATGGTCCCGATAAAGGCAGGAACAGAGTGCAGCGGGAATATTTTTGTCTCTGGATTCAGTGTCCACTGCAGACAGATCAGTTAAATTTATAATGGAAATGCCAGGAGTGAACAAGGTCAATGCAATAATATGGAAAATATAAATGACGCCACTCATAATTGTAGCAGCCATGTCGCATGAGTGCAGATTTCAGGATTATTCCCGACAGAGGACTGACTCAGAAAATGCCATTGACATTGAAATGATTTTGTTTTATCTACCACATTATTTACATCAGAGTCAAAGCTGCTGATGTAATGTGTTTGTTCAGGTGAGTGTAACTAATAGCAATGATCAGGGGTATAACCGTGTCAGTGGAGACTTATCCCCTGTATAAATCAGGACCGATTGGAATGGATCATCTCAGAGTGCCTGGTGGAGCTGTGGATTTCAGGCTAACAGAAGTCTCTGCTTCTCACAGAAATGGGATATCCAGTAATGCATCAGATAGAAGACATTTACAATCCAGCACTTGCAGCAATTGGAGTTCCTGGTAAGGCAGTATCTCAGCTGCTAATGGTCTAAATCGATGTTAACTGTGCTGCCGTCCTCTCTATTATTTCTCAATGCGTCTGTTACACAGCCACCAGCTCTTTTCCAGCAATTTACTGATGGAATCTCCTCACTGTCTACATTTGCATTTTTGCAGGAGCTGCAGTGTGTCTTTAATGGTCTTGTTTTAAGTAATCCTGGCATTGTTACTGGATTATTCTGTGTATTTAATGTATTTGAATGAGATGTCTCGGTTAGGATCAGGAATCAGACTATCAGGAGCTTTTAACAGTTTCATTATGTGGATCTAACCGGTCCTGGAATATTTTTATGATTTTTTTTATTTTGGTGATTGATAATGAGACATTGCATGGTCTCAAATATACAAGGGGACAGCAGAATGTCCTCCCTCCACAATAACATGGCTCAGTTTAACTGGGATTTCAATGTATTTATTGATTATCATTGTTATCAAATATTATTTCATTCTGTGTGTGTCTGCCGCTGCTTCAGAGGTCTGGCTACTGAACTGAGTTTGCTGCTGACAGTTTCACATCTCCTTCTCTGCTTCACTGTGGAGCCTTCGCTGTCACTGGACTACATTGTAAAATAGAAAGTATTGATGTGATGTTTTATTAGTTTACACTCGATCAGTTGGTATGAAGAGTCTTTCCATTTATCTATCGATTATCAGCTGCAGCGCTGATGTTGGTGTTTTATTAATTAAACGATCCCACATTCCAACGGATTACTTTATAATTCCAGGGGAAGCAATTTCAATGATTGTGAGGTATGTGTCGAAGAAGCTTTCGATCGTGTTTATTCCATGTATTGCAGATGAAGTGAAGAGTGTAGGAGAACAGGTGGAGACTTGAGTGTTCTGTAGATACATTAAATTATTCACAAAGGTTTCACCATTGAACAAACTGACTCTGAGAATAGAATCATTGAACCTGGGGCTGGTGAAAAGAACACAGTCGTTGAATGTTAGGAATAAATCATATGTTAAAAGTAGCATTACGTAACAGTTTGCAGGGTGTGAGAACTCCAGCGAGATCGGGAAAGAGAAAAGGAGCAGGGAGAACGAAATCGAGGGGAAGAGATAAGAAGAAGTAAAGAGAAAGAGACAGAAGCAGCAGTGTGAATAATTCACTATCATAAAGTGTTCGAATGTCCAGAACAATTAGTGAGAGAAGCTGGAAGCTGAAGTTGTCTTTTGTCGGATTGTGTTCATTTTCCTGTTGGACTTGATCCTCTGTGTTAATTTCTCTCAGGTCTACATTTTGTTTTGTAAAAAGTTCCTATTCCTTACTTAGTGACTGAATAAGCAGAATAGAATCAGTTCTTCACTGATGGTAATTCATTATTTAATTACTGCACTTTAAAATCTCTGTGACTGCTGAATTCAATGAAGAGCGAGGCAGACATCAGATATATATTTAACTTTATATTTAGTTGCCTGTACAAACTAAATATATTGACTATATTGTATAAACAATGAACTGTTCTCCAACACCAATAACCACAGGGATTATTGTTTGAATGTATGAATTGAGTTGTATTACTGGGATCTATAGATTAGATTTCCTCTAACACTCTGCTGCAGTCTCTCCCTGTGAATCTCAGCCTCTGCTCTCATTGTATTGAATCCTCAGTTTCCTCATCCATTGCTTCAGTTTATCCACTTTCCCAAACCATCTTCTCCAGTCTCCCCTCCTGCTCCAACATGTCCTTTTCTTTCTCTCCCTCCCAATCTCACTCACTGGCTCCACCTCCAGCTGCCTTGTCCAACCTGATAGGAATACAGTAACAAAGGAGCAGAAAGCGGCCATTCAGCCGTTCGAGCCTGCTCCACCATTCTAGATCATGGCTGATACTCAACCTCAGCGATGCAGTTTTCAGCCTTTTCCCATTTGGGAACAGTCCCTGCCGGTTCCCTGAACCAAGTGCAACAAACCAGCTACACATCCCGCTCTCCACAATCCTTCCCAAACAACAGTCTGGAGACAGATTTCCAATTAACCCATTGGATTCCATTTCTGTAAAACCCCTTTCTCATTTCCCCACTGGCACTACATCCTGACTCTGTGCTTCCTGTGGATCCGGTGTTGACTTTATTCACTTTCTGTATCAATTTCACATTTCATTATTAGTAATTGTGTTTTCAAACATTTCACTGTAGAAAATCACTGCCCATGTCAATAAATCAGTTTTCACTGCTCGATGCAGCAACAAAGATGGAAATTTCAGCCAATTCCTGTCAAACTGCTGCTTTGTCTCCAGGTCTGATCAGTAATTTCTCTGCTTCCTTTTCTCTCTCTTCCAGTTAACTTGGTGGCGATTGAGATCCTATCCCGAGGAAAGTGCGGTCTCTCCAAATGTATCATTGTCTACCTGATGGGAATGGCGGTGTCTGATCTCCTGGTCGTTATCACTGATCCCATATTGTGCCAGATTGCTCCAATTTATTTCCCATATTCATTCCTGAACATTACACCTGTGTGTTCTCTCATTGACGTTCTGTTTTCTGCAGCCACAGATGTTTCTGTCTGGCTCACAGTCACTTTCACCTTTGATCGATTTGTGGCCATTTGTTGTGAGAAGCTGAAAACAAAATATTGCAGTGAGAAAACGGCGGCTGTGGTTGTTGGAACAGTGAGTGTGCTGAGTTGTTTAGAGTCTCTGCCCTGGTACTTTACACAGGAACATGCCTACATTATTGATAATGTTCCGATGGATTGTGTTTATAACCTGAGCTTCTATACTTCCCCCATATGGGGGGCATTTGAATTGTTTGACATAATTTTAACCCCTTGTGTCCCGGTCTTTCTGATGTTACTGCTCAATGTTCTGACTGTCAGACGGATTTTATTCTCCAGTAAAGTCCGCAGGGGATTCTGGCGCCACAGCAATGGAGAAAATCACAATGACCCAGAGATGGAGAATCGCAGGAAATCAATTATTTTACTCTTCAGTATATCCGTCAGTTTTATAATGTTATGGGAGACCCACGTTGTGTTGATCATTTATAGGCGAATTGCAGATATTCAGGACTATTCCTCCAACACTGACCCTCTCCTTATCACAGATCAAACATCAAAAATGCGACAGCTTCTCAGTTCCTGCACCAACACATGTATTTACACTGTGACCCAGACTAAATTCAGACAGGAGCTGAAGAAGGCCGTGAAATACCCTCTCAATCTGATTGTTAAATTAGTGAAATCATAGAAAGAGCTGAAGGGTTTCAAACACTGGAACCGAATCCCATTCCGCCCCCACCTACCCCCGCCCACTCCGCTCCATCACCCGCACCCCACCCGCCTTTGTGATTATTTGATCGGCGCCACCTTTCGTCCTCGCAGCTGCCTGAACGTGGCAGACGATGACGTTTAAGTGTAACAGGCCACATTTGCGCATGTGCCAGTGCAGCGCCACCGAGTGGATGCGGTGTCAACAAATTCAGCCGAAATATAAAGCTTGGGCGACAATCTCAGTATGTTTTTGATCACGGATTAACCCGCTGCCCGATTGTAAGTCAGGAACGGAGTGCGTCCCTCATAGTATTACTAAAGCTCTTTAACTCGAGCTGGGAGATAATTGCAACCTTCATGCGGAGGGACCTTAACTGAGGGTCTTCCAAAGCAGAGTATGAAGGATCAGCTCCAATGACACCGGCCCAAAAGGTGCTCACATTTTAGACATCACCAATCAGCGCTGGAATCCAGATCACATGACAATCCAGCCCTGTCTTTATTGGCTGTGGTGGGTGAGGGTGCAATTTCTTTTGCTCTTTCCTGGTTCTGGGATCTCACTTTGTTGGCCCAATCACAACTGAGCACGTAAACATGTGATGATTACAGTCAAATAATAAAAGCAAAATACTGTGGATGCTGGAAATCTGAAATAAAAGCAAAAAATGCTGATACCACTCAGCGGGTCTGTCGGCTTCTGTGGAAAGAGAAGCAGAGTTTACGTTTCGGGTCAATGACCCATCTTCGGAACTGACAAATGTTAGAAATGTCACAAGTTATCAGTAAGTGAGGTACGGGTGGGGCAAGAGATAACAAAGGAGAAGGTGTAGATTGGACAGGCCACATAGCTGATCAAAAGGTCATGGAGCAAAGGCAAACAATATGTTAATGGTCTGTTGAAAGACAAAAGATTAGTACAGATAAGGTGTTAACGCATTGAAAATTGAACAGCAGCAAGTGCAAACATGAAAAAAAAACAGCGGGTAAGCAAACTGAAGAAACTAAGATGAAAGGAAATAAATGCCAAAAAAAAAAATTGTAAAAAATGTAAAAAAGATAAAAAGAAGTAATAACTGAAAATGAAAGTAAAATGGGGGGTTGTCATGCTCTGAAATGATTGAACTCAGTGTTCAGTCCAGCAGGCTGTAGTGTGCCTAATCGGTAGATGAGATGCTGTTCCTCGAGCTTGCGTTGATGTTCACTGGAATACTGCAGCAATCCCAGGACAGAGATGTGAGCATGAGAGATGGGGGGATTGTTGAAATGGCAAGCAACTGAAAGCTAAGGGTTCTGCTCGTGGACTGAGCAGAGCTGTACTGCAAAGCGGTCACCCACTCTGCGCTTGGTCTTCCCAATGCAGAGGAGACCACATTGTGAGCAGCGAATACAGTAAACTACATTGAAAGAATTACAAGTAAATCGCTGCTTCACCTGATAGGAGTGTTTGGGGCCTGGGATAGCGAGGAGAGAGGAGGTCAATGGGCAGATATTACACCTCCTGCGATTGCAGGGGAAGGTGCCATGGGACGGGGAAGAGGTTGTGGGGTAATGGAGGAGTGGACCAGGGTGTCGTGGAGAGAACGATCCCTTCGGAATGCTGATATGGGAAGGGAGGGGAAGAGGCATTTGGTAGTGGCATCACGCTGGAGGTGGTGGAAATGGCGGAGGATGATCCTTTGGATATGGAGGCTGATGGGGTGGAAAGTGAGGGCAAGGGGAACCCTGTCACGGTTCTGGGAGGGAGGGTAAGGTTTGAGGGCAGAGGTAGGGGAAATGGGCCGGACACAGTTGAGGGCCCTGTCAACAACAGTGGGGGGGGGAAATCCTCGGTTGAGGAAAAAGGAGGTCATATCAGAAGCACCGTCATGGAAGGTAGCATCATCAGAGCAGATGCGTCAGAGATGGAGAAACTGGGAGAATGGAATGGAGTCCTTTCATGAGGTAGGGTGTGAGGAAGTGTAGTCGAGGTAGCTGTGGGAGTCGGTGGGCTTAAAATGGATATTAGTAGACAACCTATCCCCAGAGATGGAGACAGAAAAGTCGAGGAAGGGAAGGGAAGTGGCAGAGATGGACCATGTAAAGGTGAGAGAAGGGTGGAAATTGGAAGTAAAGTTGATAAAGATTTCCAGTTTGGGGTGGGAGCAGGAAACGACACCGATACAGTCATCAATGTACTGGAAACATAGTTGGGGGAGGGGGCCTGAGTTGGACTGGAACAAAGAATACTCGACATATCCCACAAAATATCCCTTCTCTCCGTAACGCTGCACTTTCGTCCTTTTCATATAACTGTCTAATTCCGTTCGGAATACTTCAATTGAACCTACCTCCATCAAATTCTCAGGCAACGCATTGTGGACCTTAATCACTCGCTGTGCGAAAAAGTTTTTCCTCAAGCCATGTTTGCTTCTTTTACCCATTAATTTAAATCTGTCCTCTCTCGTTCTCGATCCTTTCACAGGGGTGGGGTGGGGCGCATTGTCTCCTATTTACTCTGTCCAGGCCCCTCATGATTTTGAACACCTGAATCAAATCACCTCTCAGCCTTCTCATCTCCAAGGAAAACAGTCCTATCTTCTCCAATCGATCTTCATAACTGAAATTCCTCATCCCTAGAACCATTCTCCTGAATCTTTTCTGTACTCTGACCAATGCCCTCCTGTCTTTCCTCAAGTGAAGCTCACAGAACTGGACGCAATACTCCAGCGGAGGCCGAATTCATGTCTTATACAGGTACAACATAACTTCCTTGATCTTTCCCCCTATTAAGAAAGTCCAGGACACAGCTCTCTCAACCTGTCCAACCACCCTCAATGACTTATGCACATGTATACCCAGGCACCACTTCTCATGCACTCCCTTCAGAATTGAGCCCTTTTTTATATTTTATCTCCATGTTCTTCCTACCAAACTGAATCACTTCACATTTCTCAGCATTGAACTTCATCAAATTGTCTATGTCCTTTTGAAGATCTACACTATCCTCCTCACATTTCACAATGCTGCCAAGTTTTGCATCATCTGCAAACTTTGAAATTATGTCCTGTGCACCAAGGTCTAGGTCATTAATATATATCAGGGAAAGCAAGTGTCCGAAGACTAACGCCTGGCGAACTCGACTACAAACCTTCATCCAGCCTGAAAAACATCCATTAACCACTACTCTTTGTTTCCTATCACAACGCCAATTCTTTGTTCTCCAAAGTGCCTGATACAACAAATCCAATTATTTTTGTCTACACGCATTTAAATACTGGTTTCCCGCATACCAGGCGGTCTGCACATCTTGCGTTCAATTGCCCACAGACACTTCCTGTTCCTGTCCAACATTTTGCAGAGATATCCTGTTTTCTGCCCTCTTTGGTCTGGTTCAACAGTCATATATTGATGTAATTTGTAGTTTAGTTCATTGATCTTTGACAGACAACAGCAATTTTTAATGTCCCTCCCAAGTTCCGGTTACACATTCAACATAAGTACTTCCCTAATCGCACCAGGCTGCCTGGACAGAGAGGAATGCAGATAATCTGCTCTGATATGTGGTTTACGTTTCTAAAATTCCTCAAATATCTTCATTGTCAAAGACAGAGTCCTACCCTTTCAAAAGTACGTGATTCTGTTATACAAATAATATTACGTTGATTTACGATAATTTTATAATCAACACAACCCTAGAACATAATTCTGCACGAATATACTGCATATTGGAAGGCTGATGTTTAAGTGTAGCACTTGTGGATGTTACATTCTCTCGCATGAAGCGGAAGTAATACATACAGAGTTTGAAACTTGAAACCAGAAAGACACAGCGACATCTGGCGAACTATCTGGTAATGTAAACCTGAATGGATGAATCGCATAAAGCATCATCGGGTCCTGGGTTTCATTGTAAAAATTGCTCATTAATCAAAGGTCATCCACGAAGGAAAAGAGCACGCACAGCATATCTTCTGCATCACAAATCTTCCTCCTGAACGACCCCCCTGCCTCGTCCACCCTCAACTCCAAAAAAAAGTGAAGGGAGCTCATGGGGTTTTTTGATACAAAGTTTAAAAACAGCCGTTCAGTCGCCTCTGCTGCTTCCCTTTCTTCCCCAACCCACCAGGTCTTACTTCCTATAAGTATCCTCCCATGCCATCTCCCTGAATTCGCATTGCTTCTGTCTCTCCTCGAGTCCTTCACACACTCTCTGCAATTATGCTCTCAATGAAATCCACTTATTGCTGTCTGCACCCTATTTCTATGAAACTACTGAACACACACATTCCCTTCCTGGTCCCCATGTTAGCTGACAATATTAACGATTCTCTCCCTCGCTTCATGTTCAACCCCCTTTCCTTCAAATCAGCTGTATTCGCACCTCTCCTTGCAAATTACTGCCCCAGCTCCAACTGTTATCACCTCACTAAAGTCCTTGAATGTGTTGTCCCCTCCAAATCCATGCTCATATTTTATGTAGCTGCATGTTTCAATCCCTCAAATCAGATTTTGAGGCATACCACAGTACCGAAGCAACGCTTATCAAAGTCACAAATGGCATCCTAAATGATTGTGACAAATGTAAACGATTTCTCTTCCCCCTTCTTGACTTACCTGCAGCCTTTGATATGGTTGGTCATGAAATTCTGCTCAAACTGTTTTCCATTAGCACCCGCCTGGGGCATGGGTTGGCGGGACTGCACTCAGCTGGTTCTATTCTTATCTATGCAGTAGTCAGAAAGTGACCTGCAATGGCTTCTCTTCCCGCTCCTGTAAAGTCAGCAAAGGATTTAACTTTCGACACCTCATTTCTCATTTACATGCTACCTTTCTGTGATGGACACAAAGACGGCCTTAGTTTCCACATGTATCTCATGGTACACAACTATACCTCAAATCCAACACTCTAGCTTCCACCACTGCGTGGAACCTGTCAGAAATGCTGTCTGACATTCAGTACTTCACCAGCAGAAAATTCCTACACCTCAGTATTGAAAAGATGGAAGTCATTGTCTTCAGTCCCCATCATAACTGTTCCCTTGCCGTCAACGCTATTTCTCCCCATGCCAACTGTCGTGACTGAACTAGACTGCTTGTAACCTTGGTATTATATTTAACTCCTCGCACATATTCATACCATCACTAACACTGTCGATTTTTACCTCCATAAATTCACCCGATTTTGCCCTTATCTAGTCTTACCCATTGCTTTGTTCTCTCTAGACTCGATGATTCTAATGCATTCCTGGCTGGCTACCCTGGTTACAACCTCTACAAACTCTGCTGCCTTGACCAAGTGCCACTCAGCCATCTGCCCTGTGCTCACTGACCTACATTGCCCATCAATGTGCGATTTAAAAAAATTCAACCTTCTTTTCAAATCCCTTCATGGCCTCAAGGTTCTAAATTTGCAATCGGTTCCAATCTGACATCTGCCACTTCTGGCTTCTTGAGCATTCCTGATTTTAATTGCGCACCATTGGTGGGCGTGGCTTCAGCTGCGAAGGTCACATGCTCCAGAGTTACTTACTTAATTCTCTATACCTCTCAATCTCTCGTTCCTGCTGTCAGACGCTCCATAAAACCGAAATATTTGACTTAGCTTCTGGTCATCTGACTTCGTATATTCTTAGGTGCTCCATGTCAAACCTTCTTCGATGTCACTCCTGTGTAGCGCCTTGGGATGTTTTATTACATTAATGGCGCTGGATAAATGCATTTCGCATGTTGTTCAAGATACAGGAAATAAGAGATGGCAGTAAATGTCGGACCAAGATTATAAATAAGGGTAACATACATGGACAAGGAGCAGATACCATTATATAACATGAGTATAAATTAACTGTTAATCGTGTGAGTGATTCCCTTTACAACAACGTACACAACGTTTGAAACATAAAAGGGGGACTGGAGGCCAGAACTTGTCAGAGCCAGATGTAGTAGGATATCTGAAACATTTCTGTACTTTACATTATAGGTAATAGGTAAGTTTAGACAGATATTCTGTTGTATAGTTTCTTTTACCGATTGCATGTGCATTTAAAATGTTTTTTTTAAGCTGGTGATAGTACAATGAGTTGGATTGAGTGATGAGGTGAATATATATTGTCAGTATAATCCTCCTACATTGTTGTCCAACAGACCACGTGCAGTTAAGGCTGTCCGACGGTGGGAGCCCATGTACTGGCCGAGTGGAGATTTATTACAATGAGACATGGGGCTCAGTTTGTGATGATTCCTGGGATCTGGTGGAAGCTAACTTGGTTTGCAAGCAGCTGGGTTGTGGAAAAGCATTAGACATGGCATTTCCTGCATCTTGTGAACCAGTCACAGGGCCAGTTTGGTTGGATGAAATGAACTGTTTTGGTTACAAAGCATTTCTCTGGAAATTTCCCTCAGCATCGTGGGGTAATCCCGACTGTTCTCAAAAAGAAGATGTGAGGATCATGTGTTCAGGTAAGGGTGCTACGAATGTACTCCTTTTCTGTAGTGGTGTAAACGAGGGTGCACACAGAGGTTATGGTATAGAATTGCATAGAATGTGTCATGGAATTGTATCGTTTTGCTCGTACGATTAAAAACAATGTGCACCTTTAAGACTCTGGAAAAATAGAGCACCGTTAAGGGAGAGAACGTTCTGGAATTTCTTCGGCACAGTGTGCCAGAAGCTTCATTTTTGTTACCGAGGCGGCAGCAGGATAGAGAGGTCATATGGTGTAATTTTGCTACTTAACTGTGTGGAAAACTAAAAAAAAACGGATGAAAGCAGACTCACCAGCGAAACGTACTGAAGAGAAAGGAGCTGTTTATTCTCTCTCAGCAAAGTCGACAGAGAGCTCCGAGCCGAAATAATTGCCTAAAGAAGAAATTCCTTCTTTTTTCAAAAAAACGTTTCTATTGCTGAAGGAACTGTTGTTGCCTACTGCAGCCGAAAAATTAAACGCCTGTAAAGAACAGACCAGTGCATCCAATCCTCATGAAGACTTGAAGTGGCCTTTGACTATTTCCACATTAGAATGCTTCATCCACCAGGAATGTAACTTATTTTATTTGTTCTTGAGAAGTAGCTAAATTTCGAAAACATTAAATTTAAAACTAGTTAACTGCTGTTGATTTTTGATGCATGTGTGCGAATGTGGGGAGTTAGTTTAAAATAATAAGGTCTTTCGTCATAGGTTTATCTTAATAGTGTTTAAGATTTTTGTTTCAATAAATAGTTAATTTGTTGGTGTCTAAAGATACTTGGTTTGGTCTCTTTTATTCTGGGGTTACCAGAATGTTTATTTTGGCTGTTTGCCAATTGGGTGTGAAAGCTTAATAATATGCTATGACCTGTGGAGTGACAGGACTGAATTGACAGTGCATTGCTCCCACCGCTGTCGTAATATATTAATTGGATGGCTCGTCTGAGATCAGAATCAGATGAATTGAGGGTCTCATGTTTGGAATCATATTAATTACTTGTCTTTTGGGCAGCATAAAATTTTGGATCTTGTGTCTGGCAGCATATTAATTGCTGTCGGCTTTGGGATCATATTAATTAGAAACTTGGTTGTCAGGATCAAAATCTAACACCAATTATGAAAAAAGGGAACGAATTTTCTTGTATAATAAGGTAGAGTCTATAACATCAGAATGGCTCAGCAGTTGCAGCAGAGTTCTAGGGAAAGGAAAATGTTCCCCTCAGTGGCTTGATACCTTTAACTCAGAATGAATGAAAATTGTGGGAAGAATTGAAACTAGGTGTCAAAAATGCAGAGATAATTGACCTAATGGTTCAACATTTAAAATTAGAAGAAAAATACGAGGAACAAGAACGTAGTAAGTCAGAGATTGATACAGTAGAATTGGCAAAAAATCAGTTACAGTTGAGTGAAGTGGAGATTCAACACGAAACAGAAAAAGAAACAACAGTAAAAAAACTTGAGGCTGGAAAAGAAGTAAGAAAACTTGAACTTGAACAAGAGGACAGAAAGAAGGAGAAAGAATTTAGCCTAAAAGAGATGGAACTAAGACGAAAGGATAGCCTTGAATCCAGGGAAATGTCAGGTCATGAAGAATCTGAATTCATCCCAGGCCGAAGAAAAAACTGTTAAATTTATACAAACTTTTCCTACGTTGGGGGAAAGTGACGTAGAGGCACTTTTTCATATGTTTTGAAAAAATAGTCAAACAGATGAAATGGCCGAAGGAAAGCTGGACACTGCGTAAGCAAAGTAGGTTGGTATACAGAGCTCATGACGTTTATGTCATGCGTCCTGAAGAGGCTTCTGCAGAGTGTGAGTTGGCAAAAATCTTATTCTCCTAGCGTATGAGTTAGGCCCTGAAGCTTACAGTCAGAAGTTTCAGAACTTACGGAGATTAGCTGAGCAGACATATGTAGATTTTGAGAGAGTGGAACAATTTATTTTTTACCGTTTGATACGGGCAGTAAAGATGCACACCACATATGATAAACTTCGAGAGTTAACTCGCTTAGAGGAATTTAAAAATTCAATTCCTTCAGTAGTGATAATTCATGTAGATAACCTGAAAATTTTGAAAGCTAGGCAGGCAGTGGAAATTGTGGATGATTTTGGCCTTGTGAATAAGCAAAACCTTTTGTCCATCACCCCCATAATCCCGAGAAGGATAGAAAGTTGGAGAATGACAGGAAGGCAAGTATCCGGGGACAAGAATGAACAGTTGGAAATGTCCCAGTATCACCTCCTGAAGTCAGAAAGGAAGGTGCTGAGGGTAGAGGTGTGGTTCGCAAGCCAACGTTTTATCATCGCCACAAAACGCGACATCTTCGTTCAGAATGCTGGAAATTGCGAGGCAAACCCATAGGATTTGGGGTGCACAAAGTTAGCGCAAATGTAAAGGCTCTGCCGAAGAGGATAAAAGACCAAGCTATCCCTTTAAAAGCAGGTTTAAAACCAGATATAAAAAGTAAATTGAGGATAAAGGGTAAGAATACAATGTCCGAACGCTGCATATCCTTTAGGTGAGGCAGGAAGACATATCATTATACTCAGGGACACAGGAGCAAACCAAACCTGCTGGTAAAAGGTATAACGTTTCTACCAGAGAGTGCCTAGAATGCTAACGTTTTACTTAATAGAGTTGGCAGGGAGTATACACCCGCATCTTTATATAAGGTACGCCTAGAGAGTGACTTAATATTGGTATGGTAATTGTAGGCGTTAGAACATTGAAAAAATACAGAACAGAAGGAGGCCATTCAGTCCATCATGTCTGCGCTGGCTGAATAAGCTATCCACCAAAACTAATCCCACGTTCTAGTACCAGGCCCACAGCCCCGCGGGTTACATAACTTTGTGTGCATGTCCAGGTGCCTTTTAAAATAATTGAGGGGCTCTGCAGTTAATTCCAGACACCCACCGCCCTCTGGGTGAAAATAATTTTCCTCCTGTCCCCTTTAATCCTTCTGTCAAAAACCTTAAATCTCTGTCCAGAGTTTGACAGTAAAGGGAATTGATCGACTCCTAGGAAATGATTTGGTTAGATCTAAAGGATCAATTTTCCCTACAATTAGAGAGGAACCAAGTGAATTACGGAAACAGAGCAATTACAGGAACAAGTTCCAGGAATATTTCCTGCGTGTGTAGTCACCCGAGCAATCGCCAAACAGGATCCATTGTCGGAGGTATAAGTGGCAGCACAGATAGATAGCCAAGTATCTGAAACCTTATTTGGGGATGTATCATTGCATTACAGCAAGCTGGTCCAGAGATATATCGAATAGCACAAAGGCTCTGACAGAAGCTGAGGCAAAAGGCGTTCCAGAAGGCTATTATATGGCAAACATGATTGTGAGAAAGGAATAGAGACTGCCTCATAGACCTGCGGATGAAGACTAGACAGTTGTTCAACAGATAGTGGTCCCAACTAATTATCACTCGGGATTATTAAGGTGAGCACATGACATTCCTTTTGCATGGCATAGAGGAGTTCAGAAGACGAAATCATGTATAAGTCAACATTATTACTGGCCAGTTGTTACAGAGGATGTGAGAAAATGTTGTAAGACAGGCCACACCTGTCAAATGGTAGGAAAACCGTAACCTACCGCAGAACCAGCACCAATAGTTCCCATACCAGTGATTGAGGAACCATTTAGCAGTGTAATGGTCGATTGTGTAGAATCCTGACCAAAATCAAAATCTGGACTTCAATACCTATTTAGTATCATGCATATAGCTACTACTGAAATTCCAGAGGCCATTCCTGTGAGGACAATTAATGCTAGAACAGTAGTAGAAAATTTAGCACAATTCTTTATAAGATATGGGTTATCATTTTATGTTCAATCGGATCAAAGTTCTAATTTCATGTCTAAGGTATTTCAAGAGGTATGGGCAATTAGGGGATTAGGCAGTTAGAATCTTCAGCATAAAACCAAAAGTCACAGGGTGCTTTAGAGATAAAGAACAAAGAAAAACAAAGCAAATTGCAGCATAGGAACAGGCCCTTCAGCCCTCCAAGCCTGCGCCGATCCCGATCCTCTATCTATACATGTCGCCTATTTTCTAAGGGTCTGTATCTCTTTGCTTCCTACCCATTCATGTATCTGTCTAGATAGATTTTAAAAGACGCTATCGTGCCCGGGTCTACCACCTCCGCTGGCAACGCGTTCCAGGCACCCACCACCCTCTGCGTAAAGAACTTTCCATGCATATCCCCCCTAAACTTTTCCCCTCTCACTTTGAACTCATGACTCCTAGTAATTGAATCACCCACTCTGGGAAAAAGCTTCTTGCTATCCACCCAGTCTATACCTCTCATAATTTTGTACACCTCAATCAGGTCCCCCCTCAACCTCCATCTTTCTAATGAAAATAATCCTAATCTACTCAACCTCTCTTCATAGCTAGCGCCCTGCATATCAGGCAACATCCTGGTGAACCTCCTCTGCACCCTCTCCAAAGCTTCTACATCCTTTTGGTAATGTGGCGACCAGAACTGCACGCAGTATTCCAAATGTGGCCGAACCAAAGTCTTATACAACTGGAACATGATCTGCCAACCCTTGTACTCAATACCCCGTCCGATGAAGGAAAGCATGCCGTATGCCTTTTTGACCGCTCTATTGACCTGCGTTGCCAACTTCAGGGAACAATGCACCTGAATACCCAAATCTCTCTGCACATCAATTTTCCCCAGGACTTTTCCATTTACTGTATAGTTCACTCTTGAATTGGATCTTCCAAAATGCATCACCTCGCATTTGCCCTGATTCAACTCCATCTGCCATTTATCTTCCCAACTCTCCAATCTATCTATATTCTGCTGTATTCTCTGACAGTCCCCTTCACTATCTGCTACTCCACCAATCTTAGTGTCATCTGCAAACTTGCTAAACAGAACACCTATACTTTCCTCCAAATCATTTATGTATATCACAAACAACAGTGGTCCCAGCACGGATCCCTGTGGAACACCACTGGTCACACGTCTCCATTTTGAGAAACCCCTTTCCACTGCTTCTCTCTGTCTAGTGTATCCCAGCCAGTTCTTTATCCATCGAGCTAGAACACCCTGGACCCCATGCGACTTCACTTTCTCCATCAGCCGACCATGGGGAACCTTATCAAACGCCTTACTGAAGTCCATGTATATGACATCTACAGCCCTTCCCTCATCAATCAACTTTGTCACTTCCTCAAAGAATTCTATTAAGTTGGTAAGACATGACCTTCCCTGCACAAAACCATGTTGCCTATCACTGATGAGCCCATTTTCTTCCAAATGGGAATAGATCCTATCCCTCAGTATCTTCTCCAGCAGCTTCCCTACCACTGACGTCAGGCTCACCGGTCTATAATTACCTGGATTTCCCCTGCTACCCTTCTTATACAAGGGGACAAGATTAGCAATTCTCCAGTTCTCCGGGACATCACGCCTGTTTAAGGTTGCTGCAAAGATACCTGTTAAGGCCCCAGCTATTTCCTCTCTTGCTTCCCTCAGTAACCTGGGATAGATCTCATCTGGACCTGGGGACTTGTCCACCTTAATGCCTTTTAGAATACCCAGCACTTCCTCCCTCCTTATGCCGACCTGACCTAGAGTAATCAAACATCTGTCCCTAACCTCAACATCCGTCATGTCCCTCTCCTCGGTGAATACCGATGCAAAGTACTCGTTTAGAATCTCACCCATTTTCTCTGACTCCACGCATAACTTTCCTCCTTTGCCCTTGAGTGGACTAATCCTTTCTCTAGTTACCCTCTTGCTCCTTATATATGAATAAAAGGCTTTGGGATTTTCCTTAACCCTGTTTGCTAAAGATATTTCATGACCCCTTTTAGCCCTCTTAATTCCTCGTTTCAGATTGGTCCTACATTCCCGATGTTCTTTCAAAGCTTCGTCTTTCTTCAGCCTCCTAGACCTTATGTATGCTTCCTTTTTCCTCTTTGCTAGTCTCACAATTTCACCTGTCATCCATGGTTCCCTAATCTTGCCATTTCTATCCCTCATTTTCACAGGAACATGTCTCTCCTGCACGCTAATCAACCTCTCTTTAAAAGACTCCCACATATCAAATGCGGGTTTACCATCAAACAGCTGCTCCCAATCTACATTCACCAGCTCCTGCCGAATTTTGGTATAGTTGGCCTTCCCCCAATTTAGCACTCTTCCTTTAGGACCACTCTCGTCTTTGTCCATGTGTATTCTAAAACTTACGGAATTGTGATCACTATTCCCAAAGTTTTCCCCTGCTGAAACTTTAACCACCTGGCCGGGCTCATTCCCCAGCATCAGGTCCAGTATGGCCCCTTCCCGAGTTGGACTATTTACATACAGATATACCATCAAACACTCAAAACAATGATTAGAACATGCTGTCACAAATACCCACATGACAGGGATCAGGGTCCAAACTTTTTTTAATTTGCCACCAGAGACTTTACAGAATGAGTCCTGAATGAGTGAATTAGTTTTCAGTCATTTCAAATTGGTTTACAGCTATGAATTAAGAAGTCCTCTAAAATTCATGAAAGACAGATTGTTCGAACATAATATTGAATCTTCGAAGTTGGACTATATATCTGTGTTCTGGGAAATGCTCAGGAAAGCTTGTGGTGCGCCTCAGGAACACATTAAATCATCCCAAACCAATATGAATAAATGGGCAGACACGAATGCAAAACCCCGCGATTTTCAACCAGGAAATGAAGTATTAGTGTTTTTACTGTTATAGGGACATCCATTAAAAACACGTTCAGTTGCCCACAGAGAGTGGCCAAAAGAGTGGGTAAGGTAGATTACTTGATTGATACCCCTGATCGTCGAAGGAAGAATGGTTGTATCACATTAATATGTCAAAGCAATATTATCTCAGTGAGGAGGCTGAGGCAGTACAGATATGACAGGTGATCAGTACTGTTGTGAAGGGAAAGGAGGGTGAGGATGAGGCAGAAGGAGGCATGGATAATTCTCAGATTAAACATCCAACACTCAGATTAGGGAGTACAGAACGGCTAGGAAAATTGTACAACATGATTTTGCACTTAGAGGCAAAACAACGTTATGAGATAACCAAGCTTTCCACAATAGTTAAAGGAGTTTGTAGGGATACACTGGGATGTACAACCTTAGTCACACATGATATAGATGAAGGGGAATCGTTCCTTCAAAACAGCATTCTTACCGCTTAAGTCAGGACAGCCAGGCCCAGATAAAAGCTAAGATCCCATACATGCTGGAAAACAATTTGATCGAACCTCGTCAAAGCAGCTGGAGTTCACCAATAGTGCTAGTGTAAGTTCTGTTGAAGGGTCACTGACCTGAAACGTTAACTCTGCTTCTCTCTCCACAGATGCTGCCAGATCTGCTCAGTATTTCCAGCACTTCTTGCTTGTATTTCAGATTACCAGCTTTTTGTAGTATTTTGCTTTTGTATTGGGCTGTTATCTATGCCTGAAGGGTGAACCCAATTTTGTATGGACTACAGAAATGTCAATGAGTTAATGAAGGCAGATTCCTACCCAATTCCGCGTTTCGAAGACTGCATTGACAGAATGTGCAGTGCTAGATTTCTGCCAAGATCGATATGTTAATGGGATACTAGCAAGTTCCTTTGTCTCCTGGAGACAGATAGATCAGCTTGTCTAACACCTAACGGTCTTTATCAGGCCACTTGGTGTCATTCAGGTGTAAAATAAGATCCCCAGCCACTTTTCAATGACTAATGATTCAGGTGTTCCCGACTGTGTAGTGTTTCTCAACGATGTACTAATATACATTAATACTTGGCAAGAACACTTAAAATAATCACAAATTATGTTTAAAAACTTACAAACCATGGACTTAGTGATAAATCTGGCAAAAGGCGAATTGGGAAAAGCTAGAGTAACATAGCTCGGACATATGGTGGGGCAAGGACAGTTATTACCAGAAACGGCAAAGGTACTCGTCTTAGTAGAGTTCCCTATCCCTGAACCGAAGCAAGAAATAATGAGGTTTTTAGGGATGTGCGGTTTTTACAGGAAATATGTACGGATTTTAGTTCTGTGACTGCTCCATTAACCAATATACTGCAAAAAAGAACAACAATGTAGTATGCTCAGATGATTGCCAGACAGCTTTTTAAAAGATGAAGGCAATCTTAACTAATGAGCCAGTGTGGGCTGCTCCAAATTCTTCTAAAACATTTAAAATCGCAATTGATGCTAGCGACCTGGGGTCACTGCAGTACTATTGCAGGATGACGAATCAGGCATAGAGAAGCCAGAAGGGTACTTTTTAAGAAAAGTAAGTTGTCTTCAAAGAATGTATTCCACTGTGGAATAAGAAATATTAGGACTTTTGCTGGCTCTTGAACATTTTGAAATATATGTCTGCTAAGACGATAAATAAATACTAATATACACTGACCACTAACCATTAACGTTAGTGTAAAAACAATAAAACCGAAATGTTAGAATATTTAGATGGTGTTTGTTATGACAGCCAAATCATCCAAACATCTCACTAAGAAGGATTATACAGCTAGGACAGCATAGGCCTGTTATCTCTGCCAACGAAAGGACCAGCACAGGCTCTGAAACAAGACATTCCTAAAGCTGATAAGATGGAACCTTGTACCCTCACTGAACAAGGGCCTGGCAGAAGTTTACAGACGATACCAAGCACGGGATAAGGTGAAAGGTGACTTTGGGGAGCATAGTCATGGACAAGGGGGAGATGACCATCCCGACACTCCACGTACCTTTCCTGTGTTCATTGGTAACAAAGGTTCGAACAAATGATTGACATAGGGTGACTACCAGCTCCCCAAAATAAGGTACATCAGTGGATGCTCGGAGGAGCAGAGACAGCATTGTATTTTGAAATCACTTGTGAGTTATCGACCACCTATTATGGGTAAACTGTGACTACCGCACCTATATGTTACACTATCTACACGGGTCTTTTCTCACACTGAGGGAACAGACCAAAGAACAATAAGCTTCTCGTTCATATTTCCAACGGATGCTGTCACAGAATCAGTCAACGTCACCCAGCTTCTCTTCAGCTGAATTCCACATGTGGGCCCAGAACCCAGTAATCAGTTGGAAATTGTTTCTCATGATACCCGCTCATTTCTTCTTTCCACCAGACTGCTGCAGATGAAGATATCAGTATGCAGAAACCATAGACACATAGATATATACAAAAGTATGCACAACAAAACTACTCTGCATTCACAATACCTGGCTTTGTCTCTTTGCTGCCATTATCATTGTGATTTGAATGTGTTCGCAGATAATTTACTGTTAAACGCTCGTGGGTTGGAATAAAACATTAATCTCTCCATCCTCCATCCGACAGGTTTTGTCACTCGTGGAACGGGTTCACCTGCTGGTTTGTACCAAGCAGTTTCTGCAGAGATTGGGAATATTGCACCTGGCAAGGATTCCTCTCAGTTCCGGCGTTCAGGTCTGTGTTTTATGTTTCATACCGAATTTTCACTGGACAAATGTCACTTCCCCTTAAATACCCCATTTTAATGGTCCATTTGCTGACTGAAACTGTCAGAAATCCGCTCACTATCCCCATGTGAAGGAGTCCTATCACAGTGTGAGTGTGTCTATGTCTGTGTGTATAGGAAAGCGAGCAATGGGTTTGGGAAGATTTCTGCCGGTGGCTACTGCTTAAAGAATGTGCTTTCTGTTTGTTTGCAACTAGCAATCAAAGTCGTTGTTTCATTGTCCCTTCCGTCTGCAACGGACTGCCTCAGATATCTGAAACCCTGAAGAAGAAACACATTGGTTGTTCGTGTTATTTTTAAATTTTATATTCTCTCAAACAGCAGCTGAATCTCATAAATCGACTGAAATTATCTTTATTTTTTCATTTATCGTCACATCCTTTATATTCTCTATCTGCTGACTTTGCAGTCTATGTCACTACCATTTCATTTTATTCCCTTTGAGCTGGACCATAAACAGTCACTGCTCTCAGGAGGAGACATTCACATTGACTGACATTTTATTTCTCTAGGTGACTGGATTTCTGGATCGGAAACACGCTCCCATCAGGAACTCCTTACCTGAAATCAGTGGTTTCTACCAAAAAACTTATTCTAACACTTGGTAGTCTGAATTTTCACATTAACCTACCAATTCTACTTCACGATACTGGGGTAACAACTCTTCTGAATCGACAATATTTGCTCTTGCGCTATATTTGGGAGGTGATTTAACCATCGAGATATATTCATTGGTTTAAAACAAAACACACACAGCAGGAAAAAAAATCCGAAATGAGCCTCCTTGCACTCTTTCCTGCCCTATTATCCGGGGTGGGGTAAAATTTTGGTGTCACCGCCGGCTGTTTGTGTCTCTGAAAGGGGAGGAGATGAGGACAGGGTGGACGGATTCCGGATTAACAATCTGACCCACCAGCTGTATTGAGTATTGTTTTGACTTCTCGCTGTATGAGCCAACATTTATGAATCATGACTAGTTTCTGTTGATCCACTGCAGTCCCTGTGATGGTTGATGCTCCACAATCGGGTCAGATAAAAAGTTCCAGGACATTGTTACCAACTTTAAGGGCATTTAAGTGGTCATTGGATAGACATATGGATGAAAATGGAATAGTGTATGTCAGATGGTTTCACAGGTCGGCGCAACATCGAGGGCCGAAGAGCCTGTACTGCGCTGTAATGTTCTATGTTCTCGATATATATACATGTTTATTCCTGTCTGATGCAAAAGTAAGACGGGAAAGGTAGCCAAACCACGTGTTGGAGAAAATCCAGATTGTGCCCAATTGCTGAACAAATTCTCCGGACTCAGACGTTGAGAATCAAGCACTTTATTGCATGATATCATGGGGGAGCACACCTTACCTAAATGCGGTCCAGTGCTACTCCCAAAGAGCTACAGATCGCCGTGGATTTATATAGTATAACAGAGGCAGAGCTAACATTTTCACAATTAGATAAACGCCCACAAGATGATCACAACACCGCCTACGTGACTGTGCACCATGCAGAGTCCGAGGTCAGCAAAACATCAGTTTCAACAATAAGAAGCTAGTTCCTTAATTCAATGCCAACTCCAGACACCATTTCTGGCTGTAATGTCTGATTGTGATTAGCTGCTCTGTCTACAATTTATGACCGTTGGTTGTGGTTAGATTAGCTACAAGCTGTATCCTGTTTCTCTGCTTCTACAAAGTTAAGCAATGATTAGCAAAGCTAAGAACATTTCTCCAACACCATGGCTTACAAGAAAAATTGGAGATAACATTGGAGCCAAGGAAGAGGCACACAAATTTTCCAGAAAAAAAAACTACAGACCCGAGGATTGGGAACAGTTTAGAATTCAGTAAAGAAGGACCAAGGTATTGATTAAGAAGGGGACAATACAGTACGAGAGAAGGATTGCGGGGAATATCTGAACTCACTGTAAACGCTTCTCTTGGTATGTGAAGAGAAAAAGATTGGTGAAGCCAAATGTAGGTCCCTTACAGTCAGAAACGGAAATGTGTTATCGGGAATAAAGAAATTGCTGATCAACTAAATGTTGAGGATCTGCCCTCACAAAGGAGGACACAAACATCACACCGGAAATATCAGGGAACACAGGGTTTAGTGAGAGGGAGGAACTGAATGAAATCAGTATTAGAAGAGAAATTGTGTTGGGGAAATTGATGGGAGTAAAGGCTGATAAATCCCCAGGGCCTGATAATCGGCATTACAGAGTATTTAAGGACATGGCCCTCGAAATCTTGGATGCATTGGTGCTCATCTTCCAAGATTCTATAGACTCTGAAACAGTTCTTACATATTGCAGTGCAGCTAATGTAACCACACTATTTAAAAAGGGAGTTAGAGAGAAAACGGGGAATAATGGACCTGTCAGCCTGACGTCGTTAGCGGGGAAAATTCTAGAGTTCTTCATCAAAGATTTTACAACAGTGCAGTTAGAGAACAGTGGTGGAATCGGACAGAGTCAGCATGGATTTACGAAAGAGAAATCATGCTTGACAAATCTACTAGGATTCTTCGAGGATGTAATTAGTAGAGTTAATGAGGGAGAGCAGTGGATGTGGTTTATTTGGACTTTCAGAAGACTTTTGACAAAATCCCACATAAGACATTAGCGTGTAAAATTAAAGTACATGGGATTGGGAGCAGTGGATTGCGATGGATAGAAAATTGTTTGGCAGACAGCAAACAAAGACTAGGGATAAACAGATCTTTTTCCAAATTGCAGGCAGTGACTTGTGGGGTACCGCAGGTATCGGTGTGAGGACCCCAGCAATTCACAATATATATTAATAATTTAGATGAGGGAACAAAACGTAATATCATCGAATTTGCAGATGACACAGAACTGGATGGGAGGGTACGTTGTGATGAGGATGGAGAGAGGCTTCAGGGTGATTTGGAAAAATTGAGTGCGTGGACAATTGCATGGCAGATGCAGTATAATGTGGATAAATGCTCCTTTGGTAGCAAAAATGTGATGGCAGATTATTATCTGAACTGCTAGAAACTGAGGAAGGGGAATATGAAACGAGACCTGGGTGTTCTCATACACAAGTCGCTGAAAGTAAGTAAGCAGGTGAAACAGGTGGTAAAAATGCAAATGGTATGTTGGCCTTCATAGTGAGAGTCATCGGGTATAGGAGCAACGATGCCTTGATGCAAGTATACAGGGCCTTGGTGAGGCCACGCCTGGAATATTGTGCGCAGTTTTGATCTCTTTATCTGAGGAAGGATGTCCTTGCTATAGAGTAAATGCAGTGAAAGTATACCAGACTGATTTTTGGGATGGCGGGACTGACGTACGAGGAGAGATTGAGTCGGTTCGGATTATGTTCGCTGGAGTTCAGAAGAGTGAGGGGGGATCTCATACAAACCTATAAAATTGAAACAGGACTTGACAGGGTAGATGCAAGAAGGATGTTCCCGATGGCAGAGGAGTCCAGAACCAGGGGTCATAGTCTAAGGATATGGGGTAAACCTTTCAGGACTGAGAGGAGGAGAAATTACTTCACCCACAGAGTAATGAGCCTGTGGAATTCACTACCACAGAAATCAGTTGAGGCCAAAGCATCGTATGTTTTCAAGAAGGAGATAGATATAGCAAAATGGTTCAACGGATATGGGGCAAAAGCGGGAACAGGCTATTGAGTTGGATGATCAGCCATGATCATAATGAATGCCGGAGCAGGGCCGAATATCCTACTCCTGCTCCTATTTTCTATGTGTCTATGTTTCTATGATGAAGGTATTATGTTATTTGTTCGAACGTCCCTATCAATGTCTCCAATAACCATCCATAATTGCGTTTAACAGTTGCTGATTCCATTGAGTCCCTCAATCAGATTGAATATTACACCAGTCACAGTTTGGGTGACACGGATCCTGGATCAGAAAATCCTGAAGGGAACTGCTCCAGTATTCAGGGTGGGTACATTGTAACTCGCTACCATCACTTTAAAAAAAAATCACCACACTGTCTGCTATCTAAAATCAACAACTAAATATCTCAGAACCTGGTCGCTGTAAACTGATGCTGCTGAAGACATGGAGATTCTCTGGGTGATTTTAGCTTTAAAGAATGAAGAAATAATTTTGATTCCTACAAAATCATCCTGATTGCACCCTGTACTTTAATGGAATGAAACTTTCAGTTCATGATGTCTTCTGACACTGTTGTCTGGGCGGTGAAATGTGAAATTTGTGTGCATGGTGGATGAGTGATTCAAGGGATACATGTGACTTTAAAATGGAGGGCAAAATGCTGGTGGATAGCGGTGTGAAGGAATCCCAACGTTTTTATGCTGCTGGGTGATATTTCCAGAATCGCCCGAGCTGTTGGGTCGAGGCCGTAAGACGATGGGCTGGTAACTGAGCCTATTGAACAGGAAATGCAAGGCAACTTTCCAAGCTATTCCCAATTTAGTGAAAGTCGCACGAGGATAACGGAGTTTCAGAGTCTGGTCATCTATAAGGAGGGGGAAGGTCAGTGGAAGATCAGTTTTGGATGCAAGAAGCAGTGTAGGGAGGGTGAGAGATACTGAATTGCGGTATGGACTATCTGGAGGCTGACCAATCTTGGCGAGCACATCGGAGGCATTCAGGTTGAGCACCCACTCCGACTTGCAACTTAAGGGCGGCACAGTGGCGCAGTGGTTAGCACTGCAGCCTCACAGCTCCAGGGACCCGGGTTCGATTCTGGGTGCTGCCTGTGTGGAGCTTGCAAGTTCTCCCTGTGTCTGCGTGGGTTTTCTCCGGGTGCTCCGGTTTCCTCCCACAAGGCAAAAGACTTGCAGGTTGGTAGGTAAATTGACAATTATAAATTGTCACTGGTATAGGTAGGTGGTAGGGAAATATAGGGACAGGTGGGGATGTTTGGTAGGAATATGGGATTAGTGCAGGATTAGTATAAATGGGTGGTTGATGGTCGGCACAGACTCGGTGGGCCGAAGGGCCTGTTTCAGTGCTGTATCTCTAATCTAAAAAAAATCTAATCATGTATACAGAGTAAAAAGAATGGAGGCACTGAGAAATTTACAATAGGTCTCATCCACTCCGGTTTTGAGGTCTCCCATTGCGGAGGAAGATCAGAAATGGAGAGAGCTGCAGTCCCCGGGAATTCGGCTGCAGCACCCAGAGAGGGAAAAGGATCATGAGGCTGGAAGAGAGTGTCGATGAGCTGGGTGCACAGTAGTACCCACAGAGGGACGATGATCATGAGGCTGGAAGAGAGTGTGGATGAGCAGAGAGCACATGGCACGCCACCAGTATCTTGAGTGACGAAGATGCTACCCGCCAGAAAGAGTTTACCATGAGAGGTTCTACTTCCTGCAAATGTCGGAGCAGCAGTGTCAGTGGAGGTTGCGCCTCTCCAGGTAGGCGGCCCCTGAAATGCGCCATCTGCTGGAGGAGGATCTGAACGCAATGGGAAGTGGTAGGCACCCATTTCCAGCGACACTGAAACTCACAGCGGCACTGAATTATTACACCTCAGGACCATTACAGAGATCTTCTGGAGACATCTGTGGGATTTGACAGCCTGTGGCACATCACTGCATCAAGATGGCCGCAAATGCAATGTTCAAGAAGGCGAGCCAATACATGCACTTTTACACCAATCTGGACAGCCAGACTGAGATAGTTGCAGTATTTGGGGAAATCGCTAGGTGCAGGGTGCTATCGACTGCATGCATGCTGCCATCAAGACTTTCACAGTCCAGGCAACAACAGGAAGGGCTTCTATTCTCTGTGCAAATGATTTTGGAACATTGCAAATGCTTCTTACGTGTCTGTGCAAGGTTCCCAGGAAGCTGTCACGATGCCTTCATTCTAATGCAGTCTGAGGTGCACGAGTTTTTCAGGCCCCCCCATGAGACTTCTAGGACGGATAATAGGTGACAAGGGCTACCACTGAAGACATGCCTCATATCCCTGTGCAAAACACAGCACAGATGGAAAGGAGAGCTGCAACAGCTGTTATGCAACCACTCCAGCGACCATTTAACAGGACATAAAGCTTCTGGAAATGCAATTCAGATGCTTTGATAGATCTGGTGGAACCATTCAACATGCCCCATCATGATTCTTGCATATCGTGGTGCTGTGTTGTTCTCTGCTCGTGGAGAGAAATGACGTGACGCTGCATCCTCAGATGTCTCCTGCTGCTCAAGGTTGCAAAGCTGTTCTGCAGGGTCGTCGGATGCCTCTTCTCGTACTTCATCTGTGAGAGATAGAGAATAATGGTGAGAGTGTGCTGCATACATTCTTTGACCATTCATTTTCTGGAGCTGCAGGAGGCCAATGATACCATATCAATGCTCTGCTTATTGCTCACCAGCATTTGTTTATTTTCCCTCATCCATTGGGGCACACATTGTCTGGTACCTCCGTGCACATCTCACCATCTGTGCCAGAGGCTGCTCTGCCTCCAGGCCTCCTAGCTCCATTGGCATCAGGACTATGAGATATGGAACGCTACCTCCAGTCCTTCTTCTCTCATGCACATTGTGAATTCACTTCCCCTGCCAGCACACAGATTAAGATTGTCATTTACCCGTCTTAGAGACACTCCATACCTTTGTCCGCGACAGCCTCACTGTCCATCATGGCACCACAAGGATGCCTGCTGCATGCAGCCATCAGTGCGGGAAGTGCAGGGCTCAGCTGTGACTGACCAGTGTCTTGCACAGAGAGGTTAATATACCTCTGGCAGCCAATGCTGCTGCCTGGGCATTGTTGTAGATTCAGTAGGGACACCACTTATCCAATTTCATTTTCATTTTCTTCTGACATTTAAGGCTGCCAGCTAATGTTCAACACTTCACTCACCTGATGGCATCATGGCATTGATCCTGTTCCTGCACTGCAGCCTCTTTCGTGGGACCACCTCACGGCTACTCACCACCTCCTCCTCAATCTCCTGCCATGCCCTCCCTGCCTGCCTAGCTGGTCTCCTCCACTCGTCCCAAGTGGGACAGCACAGTGGCGCAGTGGTTAGCACTGCAGCCTCACAGCTCCAGGGACCCGGGTTCGATTCTGGGCACTGCCTGTGTGGAGTTTGCAAGTTCTCCCTGTGTCTGCGTGGGTTTTCTCCGGGTGCTCCGGTTTCCTCCCACAAGCCAAAAGACTTGCAGGTTGGTAGGCAAATTGGCCATTATAAATTGTCACTAGTATAGGTAGGTGGGAGGGAAATATAGGGACAGATGGGGATGTTTGGTAGGAATATGGGATTAGTGTAGGATTAGTATAAATGGGTGGTTGATGGTCAGCACAGACTCGGTAGGCCTAAGGGCCTGTTTCAGTGCTGTATCTCTAATCTAATCATGTCTTATTTTAGAAAAGACATCCTGATGCTATTCTGTGTGTGATATCTCTCTTATTAACACTCCCACTGCAAATCCTTCAAGTGCTCAATCTGAACACCCTGATCCAGGCTCAGCGTATCCATTTCATCTGCTGTCACCCAGCGGTAAAATACAACTCGGTGAATGCAGCTGGAGAACATTTAGAGGCCAACAAGTTCCAATCCTCTTTACATTATTGACACTGAACCGCACTGATCCCGCTTTCAGTCCAATCATTAATCCATAATCTTTATTTCCACAGTACACAGCTCTCAGACCCGCCCTGATTCCGCCTTTAGTCCAATCATTAATCCCTAATCTTTCTCCCCTCGCTATGCAGCTCTCAGACCCGCACTGAACCCGCTTTACTCTTACCCTCCATTCCTGAAAACAACGAGGATATTCACTGTGACACGTTCACAACACCAGACATTCCACCAACGATGGACAGTGACTGTATAGTTCAACATCTTACATCTCCATCACCCTGGTAAGACCAATGCTTTATCATTTGTTCCATGTATTTATGCTGACACTGTGAAGTCCCGGCTGTTTCTGATATTAATATGATAATTAATGGTATTTTCAACGGTCAGTGATTCCAAAGTATCAGAGAGAACATGTTCTGTACTTACTAAAGAAATAGGAGGCTTATTGAAGCAGAAATATTCTGAGGAGATCATATACTGTATTTGATGCATGTGTTTCATGGTTAACATTGCTGCAATCCTCACAAGTCGTTTTTGTTGTCCTTTCAGGTAAAAGCCCGCCTCAAATACTGCCTAATTCTGCCTGGAGGCGGATCACAGACTGGAGAAAAATATTCTATGAAAGATCTGAGAGAATGGCATGAACTTTTCCAACAGTGTGAACACGATGAATGTGATTTGCTTTACTATATAAACATCACTTTATTTTAATCAACCATCATTTTACTTTGTGTTGAAATACTAGATTTGGCTTTTCTCCATATTTTGTCTGAAAGTGCGTGTTTTCTTTTCAATTAAAATACCAAACAGAATTGATTTCAGTTCATTTCTCTGTCTGTACAAATACTGAGATATATTACTTCGCATGTAATTACCAACACTGTCACAGAGATTAAAACCATTGCTTATTAATAAAGAGTTTATACAAACTCCGTTTAGTAAACGACTCACATTTTCATATCCTATTGAAGAAGGGTTAGAATACATCAGGCGACCAATGAATGGTCTATCTCTTTTATCTTCATTTATTGTAATTGCTTCCTCCACCGCCATTTACTCAATGTGGACACATTACTGCAGTTTATAATGTAAGTGCTGATGTATAATGGAAATAACCTTAAACAATAATACAATATTTATTCAATGTTTTATTTGGAACTTATGCCTTTGTCAATATTAATGCTTGTATTATGTTTCAAGTGCTAAATATACACTAATTCCTAGATACAATATCTTGTTGTTTTACTGCGCTACACTATCCCTGAGGATTCAGTAGTATGTCGGGAGAGCAGGAGAATCTGATCAGAAATTAATGTGTTTTTGCACTTTAATTCTAAATATTTCAGCAGAACGCAATTGTTGCTCAGTGGGGAGAACGACTACACCGGCCATTATTCTCCAACAGATTGTGATTTTTATGCCATTCCTGCACCTACTGAAACACCAGTATCCACCAGCAGAGGGCGGACCAGCGTGAGAAGGGCAGCGGCGGAAGGAGATAAAAGCGGCGGCAGCGTGCCCCCTCTACATTTCCCCACATGTCAGAGCCGAGGTGTGACATCTCAGGAAAAGAGGTAGCGATTGCTGGGCATCTCGATCGTGTAGCATTTGATTTGCCAAGTGGTTTAAATCAATGACGTTATTACAGCTGAAAAGTGCAGATAAGAAATTCACTTCTAAAATATTTAACATCGAAAATAATTAATTAAGTAGAATATAGAATGGCAGGGCAGTCGATGTGTTGCATCTGTGGTATGAGGGAGCCGATGGACGCCGGTGCGATCCATGCTGATCACATCTGCAGCAAGCGTTGGCTGCTCGAGGTACTTTCGGCTCAGAGTTCATGAGTTGGAGTCCGAGCTGCGGACAGTGCGACACATCAGGGAGGGGGAGAGTTACCTGGACACTGGATTTCGGGAGACAGTCACAGCCTTAGATTAATTGCATTTCATTTGGACCGTGGTCAGAGACAGGGGGTGTGACTGCCAATGAGGAAGGTATGGTGATCTCGCGTTTAGCTTTGGAGGAGACTCAGCCAGTGCCCTTAGTCAATAGGTCTGAGGTTCTTGTTCCCGGTGTGGACGAGGACGCAGACTGCAGGGAGGATGCGCGAACTGACCACAGCAAGGTGGTTCAAAGCGCCAATCCAATGAGAAGATAAAAGAGACATGTAGCAGTTATTGGGGATGGCATATTTAGGGGAATAGATACGGGTATTAATAGCAAAGACAGAGGGTTCCAAAGGCTGTGTTGCCTACCTGGTGTCAGTGTTCAGGACATCTGTTCTGGGTAAGAGAGGAACTTGGAGTGGGAGGGGGAGGATACAGTTGTTGTTTCACGTTTTTACCAACGATATTAGGTAGGAATAGGAAAGAGGTTCCTCTGAGGAACTATGAGCAGGTCGGGTCTAAATTAAAAAGCAGAACCACAAAGGCAATAATCTCCGGATTACTACCTGAGGCACGTGCACATTGCCGTAGAGTAAATACGATTAGAGAGGTAAACACGTGGCTCAAAGATTGGTGTGGGAGAAATGGGTTTCGATTCATGGGTCACTGGCACCAGTACTGGGGAAGCAGAGAGATGTTCTGTTGGGATGGGATTCATTTGAACCAAGCTGGGACCAGTGCCCTGGCAAATCGTTTAACTATGATTGTAGATCGGGCTTTTAACTAAATAGTGGTGGGGTGGGGGTGGGGGGTTGGGGTGGTGGGGTGGGGATCAATGGAAGGGAAGTTTAAAAAAATCAAATAAGGGGCGAGAGAGCAGAGGTGCAGGGTCATGAGGAAGCGAACGCTAATCAAAGTGTGACAGGAAGGTGCAGAAAATATAAGCAGAAGAGTGCAGCAGTAGTTCGAACCTGAAGAGTATTAATGGTTAAAAAAAAAGTCAAAGCTTAAGGCTCTTTATCTGTATGCACACAGCATTTATAGCAAGATAGATGATTTGATGGCACAAATAGAAATAAATGAATATGACTTGATAGCTATTATAGAGACGTGTTTGCAGGCTGAACAAGAGTGGGAACTCAATATTCACGAGTATTTCGCGTTCTGGAAAAATAGGCAAAAAGGAAAAGGAGGTGGGATAGCTTTGTTAATAAAGGAAGGTATCAGTGCGGTGGTGAGTAGTGATATAGGTGCAGTACATCGTGATGTGGAATCAGTTTGGATGGAAATAATGAATAGCAAGGGGAAGAAGTCATGGGTGGGAATCGTCTATAGGCCCCCGAAGAGTTGCCTCACTGTAGGACAAATTATAAATCGGAAAGTTAAAGAGGCGTGTAAGAAGGGCGCTGCAATTGTTATGGATAATATTAATCTGCATTTTGACTGGACAAATCAGATTGGCAGAGGTAAGGAGGAAGACAAATTTGTAGAGCGCATCAGGGATTCATATTGAGAGCAGTACTGATCTGGGAACCGTCTATTTTAAATCTAGTAATGTGTAATGAGGAAGGATTAATAAGAGATATCGTAGTTAAGGATCATCCGGGGGTAACGATCACAAGATGGTATAATTACAAATTCAATTTGAAGGCGAGCAACTCGGCTCTCAAACCAGTGACCTCAGCTTGAACAACTCTAGCCAAAGATCAGAAACATTCAGTCACTGCCCCACATGTGTTTGATTTTAATTTGAGGAACACGCAACTTTTCTCCCATTTAGACCTTTAAAAAACACGCACCAGCGAGAGGCTGGAGGCGAAGGTGAGAGGACCAGGAAAAGGGAATGTGAGCGCGGGAAATGAGGTAGCAGAGTGATAAAGAAAGAGAGGGAAAAGGAGAGGAAGTGAAAGGTGCAGGGAGTGAAAGAGGGGCAGACTGAGTGAGCGGAAGTGAGAACACAGTTAGTGGCAAGCAATGAGGGGGTAGGGAGAGGAAGTGAAAGGCAAAAGGAGAGAGAACAATAAAGGGGTAGGGAGAGAGAGGGAAGAAAGAGAGTTCAGAAGTGAGAGGCAACGGGAAAAAAGGTGAGGGGCACGGAGACGGGAAAAGTGCGAAGGGCAGCGAGAGAGTGAAATTGAGAGGGTTAGGAATAGAGAAGGTGAGAGGGGCAAGGAGAGAGCGAGATAGGGCAGAAATAGAGAGAAAGTATGAGGGGCAGAGAGAGAAAGAAAACGTTCTAGGGCAGACAAAGTGAGAGAGGTGACGCATGCTTCCTTCCATGGACGAATGTCTGAGGGGTAGCTGGGGTAAAAGTGCCATACTTAGGAAACATAATGATCCCCTGAATATTTTTTTCAATTGAATTCTTTTTTTTCATTGGTCACATTCAGCATTTTAATCCTGGCCTGTTTCTCTTTGTCCCTCCCAAAGATGGTGGCCACTGAGGGGAAATGAGACGAGCCCTGGTCGTCATTGTTGACGAAGAGCAGTCAGGAGGAGAAAGGAATGAACGAAATGTATTTGTTTTACCAACAGCCCCACTGATAGCTTTTGGCCATCCAGCTGTAGCAAGCAGATTGTTTTGTTTATAATAGCTATGAAAAAAATCTATACTTTCTTCTTGCCATTTCTTCCTCAGCTTCTAACATTCAAGTGGCCCAGACTTCCTCTGCAAAAACAGACTGGGAGTTTTGACAGGCTTTTCGACCACCACATTCTGAACAACTGGGCCAGATCCAGCAACTCCTTAAATATCAGCAACTGGGGGAGCTCCCTCACCAAAAGGGATAGCAACTGGTTCAAGATGGAAGGGCCAAATAGCACTTTCTTAAGGGGAAATTAAGGAAGGGCAATTACCGCTGGCCTAGCCAGGGGCACCTACATCCCACGAATCAATCTGTACAGTGAATGCATTTTGGAAACAGACGGCACATATTTTTCAGGGTTTTTCACAGACCCTGCTGAGTGGGGCGAATTATTCTGCAGTATGTATGCAGGGCATTCAGGTACATGTGGAGTATGAATGAGTTAATGTGCAGTCTCAACCTCAGATGGTTGTATAATTTCTGTTTCTTCCACTGCCTCAATTCGTTTGTCACACAGCTAATGTCATTCTGTAAGCACTGAGGCTGACGGGTGAACAGGACATGGTATGAGTTGGGACACTGGCTGCAAGGGTTTTTGATGCCCTCAAGTTTACCACGGTTACAATGCGTGTCATGTGTGTAAAGCTGCCAGGAATGTTTTGGAATAGTTAAGTTTGGAGGATAAATCGGCAGAGATGAAGGCTTCAGCAGAAAATTAGCTGAGTCAGTGGTGAAGTCGGGCAATGTTAGGCAAGCGGTAATGTGCGGTGCGAGGGATGGCATGGATATGTCGTCATAAATGCATCTTGGGATGAGATATGACACCAGAGTTGTGAACAGTATGGATCAGCCTCAGCCTGTATAAGAATGCAGGAAGTGTCAGAAAATCCATTGCAGGTGACTCCCTGGATACGATTAGATAGATAAGAATGGAATGGGACGAGGCCTGAGCAGTAACACCCAGCTGGACAACAGTGGAGAGGCGTTGGAGGTGAATGGCGTGGTCAACAGTGCCAAAGGCTGCAGATAGGTCGGGAATGACGGGGTGGAAGGAGGGATGGGAGGTGAGTTTAAAGTGATCAGCATCACATAGGACATCATTAGTGACTTTCAAAAATGTCGCTTCTGTACTGAGCCTGTGGTGGCGACCTTTTTGGAGGGATTCAAACATGGAGTTTCAAGAAAGATGGGAATGGATCTGGGAGGTGAAAACACATGCAAGGACTTTTGAGAATTAATGGGAGGTTGGTGATTGCTCAGTAATTTGCAAGGATAGAGGGGCCAAAGGTTTCTTGAGGATTGGGGTGATAGCTGCTGATTTCAAGGAGTGAGCAACAGAGCCTGAAGGAAGGGAACCGTGAACAATATGACCTGAAACGGGAGTCAGGAAGGGGCTCAGTTCAGCCCATATCAGAAGCCACAAAGCTGAAACGACAGTGTTGACGATTCCGCTCCTTCCCCCCGTGTCGCATCTCGCACCCTTGCTCCTACGCTGGGATTCTCCAGAAACAAACCACCCACCCAACACCATCTGACTCGGTGAGAGAGAGCTAGCGATGCCAGTGTGAGGGTGGGGGAATGGAAGGGAGACAGACTCAATAAAGTCTCTCCACAAAATAAAACAATTAATAATCATCAAGTGACAGGAAAATATTTGCAGCATCTGTAGCATTTTGCTTTGTTGCATCCAATGCGGGAGTAGTCGTCCCACTACTCCTCAGGCATATCAAATAAAGTTTCCCAGCTACCAGAAAATAACCAAATTAAACACGTTATTTGTCCCCCAAGATAAAATACACTGCACTAGGTTTTCTTAGACAACAAAAAAATGAACTATTTACCAATAAACTAAATCTTTAACAATAATTACATAAATCTGTATACAAAAATAGTAATAACTCCTTATTCTTCATAACTCTCATGCACACAAACACACACTCAAAAATATCTAACCAGGGGAAAGGGCTTTTTATGTTTATAACTGTTCGTTAGAAATAACTAAATAACCGGGTTTTTACAGTCTGTTCGGATATTTCCAGGTCGGTGAGCCAAATAGTCGGATGTTCACGCAAAGCCTATCCAGGCAAGGTCAATGAACAGTCTATGTTGAGTAAGCATTCAAGGCAATTCATCTGCAGCAGGCATCTCACAAGTTCTTCCATCAGAGATGCAGCAACAGATGGCAGTTCTCAAACTCAATGCAAAATTCGCTTTTAAAAAAATAAAATGCTGGATTTCTGCCAATTCAGGACTTCTTCCAGCAAAGGATACAAGAGGCCAGCTTAATGCAGACATTCTTCAGAGACAGGAGACAATAGGCCAGCTTAATCAGAGATTCTCCAGAGACATGAGGCAGCAGTAATCTGTCACACCTGAAATGCAATGCTTCCTCTCTTCAGGCAGACAGAGCAACAAGGGCTTATTTCCCATGCATCTGATTCGCAACTGATTAAAAGTTCCTTTAACTTCATGAGGAAATAGGAATTACACTTGATGCAAGAATTACATTCAAGAGAAAGAGGTTTTTGGCAATCCTTCTGGCAGGTCAAGCAGCAACCGAACACAATCCAAAAGTGAAACTATCTTTTACAACAGTCAATTCACATGACAGCCCTAAATCATCCTGATATTTGAGTTACTTGTTAATAGGTGCCCTGCAGTGTGTGTATACTTCACTCAGTCAACAATTCAAATATCAGCTCTTAAAGCAATGATTTCAAAGAAAAAATGAAGCACTCACATAACAGCTTTCATAAGAGCAAGTTTTGTTTTCAGACCAGAGTTGTGGAACTGAGAATGGAACCAATGGAGGTGGAGGAGAGAATGTGGCTGTCGTTTCTCCTTCTGTCCTGCAAGGATCTAGTTGACTATCATCCTGCCTCCTTCCTGTCCGGTCCACCACAACTGACATTGTCCCGCTGCCCCACTGTCCTATGCTATATGTGATCATGAGCCCTCACCCCACCCACACCACCAGTGGATTTACAGTAACTCAGCTGTTAGTGACCTCTTGGCTCCTGTCTCGCTGCTGTTGGGCGTGTGTGATCTACACCCACCAGTGTATATCAGGTCATCCGGTTGTCAGTCACCCCTGGCCAGTTGGGGATAAATATTGCATTCATGGACTACAAGCACTGCGACTGCCTCTGGGCTGCTCTTAGTTATTGTGTTTATTCATTAATTGAATAATTTATGTGCACGGATATTTTACCGCGCTCTTGAACTGCTCTCTAAACTTTGACTGAGTCACCATATAAATAAATGTGTTTGTGCAGCAACTTAAATTCATCAGCATCCATCCGACAAGTCGAAATATATATTCAGAATCGCTGTAATGCCAAGGATCTCTTCCTGCAATGTTGTAATATAAGTATTCTATAACAAACACCAACCACAGAAGTATGAAGTTACCAGATATGGCGAAGAGTAAAATCACAGACTTCCTTCTGCTTTCTATCTCTGGGTCACTGTGATTCGATCCCTTGTTCTGACCCTTCAGTCCCTTACGGACTCGACTGGTCACTAATATGTGTCTGACTGTCAGAGTGTTGAGCAACAGAATTAAAACAAAAGGGAGCAATGGTGTTAAAACCATTTCAAACCTATCAAATCCCTTTGATCCGTGCTCAGTAAAATAGCTTGGCTTTGAAACACAGAACCACGGTGCATTGTCGATTATGTCTGCAGGTTTATATGCAAAGTAATAAGGGACATTTTCTAAACAGAGCAGAATGCAGATTGTTGTTAGAACCACGGCCACAGTTTTCTCAGTGCAATATTTTGCTTTGAGCTTCACGCAACAAATGGCCACAAATCGATCAAAGGTGAAAGCTATGGTGAACCAGACAGAACAATCTCCAGCTGCACGAGCAAGGACAGTGACAACACTGCAGACAGGGGTGATGTCCAGGAAAGTTACTGGAAAATAATAGTAACTGACCCGCGTTAGTATGACCTCCAAGAAAATGACCAGCAGATCCGCCATTGCCATGGCCACCAGGTAGAGAGTGATACATGTGGAGAGGCCACACTTACCCTGGGACAGGATCACAATTGCCAGTAAATTAACTGTAAGTGAGAGAAGGGAAAAGAGACTGGAAGTTAGTGATCAATATTCTCCATATCTGCGCCAAAGAATAGATGAAGGACTTGAATACCAAAAAAAATTGTTTGAGGCCAGGGAGAAGACTCAATGGGCAGAGTTCCGGACTGGTAAGAATAAAAACCTTACCTCGGGGATTCGCAGCCTCCATCCAGGGAGAAAACTCGGAGGGATTTCCGGACTGGTAAGTTACCTCGGGTGGCAAAAAAAACTAAAAGAAACTGTAAGTGAATTCACAGGAAAACTGTGACCTGATTGGCTGGTAGGGAATCCGTACTGAATTTGAAAATAAAATTGATTAAAATTGATTAAAACCCTAATTAACTAATTAATTAATAAGTCGAGAGTAACTAAACCAGAGGGAGGAGATTACCGTATTTAGCATTTAATATTTATCTCACAAATCTAGCATTAGGGACCATATAGTTAATTGTAACTTAATTTAGTAAGGATATAATAAGTATTTAATTAACTATTTTAAATTAATTATTAATTCGAGCTCGAAATGTCAGTTAATGTAAAGTGCTTCACCTGTGAGATGTGGGAGGTCCGTGATGCTTCCAGCCTTCCGGATGACTACATCTGCAGGAAGTGTACCCAATTGCAGCTTCTCGCAGACCGCATGGATCGGTTGGAGCAGCAATTGGATGGACCTAGGAGCATGCAGGTGCAGAAAGCCTCATAGGCAGGAGTTTTAGAGACGTGGTTTCACCCAAGCTGCAGGCAGATAGATGGGTGACCGCTAGAAGGCGCAGGCAGTCAGTGTAGGAATATTCCTGTGGCTACCCACTCTCTAACAAATATACCATTTTGGATGCTGTTGGGGGGAGACGGCCTATCAGGGGAAAGCAACAGCAGTGGCACCACGGCTGGATCTGTTGTTCAGCAGGGAGTGGCAAAGCGCAGAAGAGCAATAGTTATCGGGGACGTTATAGTCAGGGGAACAGATAGGCGTTTCTGTGGACATGAAAGAGACTCCAGGATGGTATGTTGCCTCCCTGGTGCCAGGGTCAAGGATGTATCTGAACGGACACGGGGCATTCTGAAGGGGGAGCGTGAACAGCCAGAGGTTGTGGGACACATTGGTACTGTCGACATCGGCAGGAACAGTGACGAGGTCCTGCAGTTGGAGTTCAGGGAGTTAGGAAGAAAGTTAAAAGGCAGGAACTCCAGGATTGAAATCTCGGGATTCCATCCTGTGCCAAGTGCCAGTGAGGCTAGAAATAGGTAAATAGTGCAGCTAAACACGTGGCTGTACAGCTGGTGTATGTGGGAGGGTTTCAGCTATCTGGATCATTGAGTTCTCTTCCGGGACAGGTGGGCGCGGTACAAGAAGAATGGGTTGCATCTAAACTGGAGGGGCACAAATATCCTGCCTGCGAGGTTTGCTCGCGTCACTCGAGAGGGTTTAAACTAGTGTGGTACGTGGTGGGAACCAGAGTAGTAGGGCAGCAGGTGAAATAACTGAGGGGGGACCAGTAAATAAGGCCAGTAAGACAGAGAGGAAGAGCAGGCAGGGAGATGTTGCTGAGCACAACGTGACTGGTGATCTGAAAGTGCATTTGTTCAATGCGAGATGTATAACAGGTAAGGCAGATGAATTTAGAGCTTGGAATATTACTTGGAACGATGACGTTGTTGCGATGACAGAGTCTCAAATTCCACATTTCCATCTACTGAATAACCCTTGATCCCCTTGCCAAACCTAGTTTCGGGTTTAACCGAGTCAGGATGGAGATGGACGGACAAAGCGCTCACAAAGGGTTCATTGGAAATACAAATGTTTAAATGAGACTGGAAGGCTCTGATTTAATCTGTTTTATATGTTTAACTCTGGCTGGCTGGTTATCCCCATTATAACACACACTGTATGAAAAGACAGCTGGGTATTTGCAGTCAGAACTGACACATGCTCTAGGATCAGATACTTCCTCTCCACTAAGATTTGATACCCCCATGAGATTGGATTCTCCCCAGGATCAGAGCAACCAACCAAGACCGACAACACCTCTCCACAAAATTTAAATCTTGGGATCAGATCCCTTCCAGAGTTTTACCGCTCTGCTCACAGTTCTGCCACCTTCCCCGCTCCCAGGATTCGACATTCTGTGATCAGAGGCGCCCAGGGTTTGGACCATCCCTGTGCGACTAGAATGACACCCGCGGATCGGACGTCCCGCGTATCAGCTCCCCTAATCGAGTCTTGAATCATCACTCCTCGTGCCGCATCCACCTAACTGAGCTCAGACCACACTCCAGGATGGGGGACCACTCCCCGAGGTTGGGATCACTTTCCCTCCCAAGAACTTTCCCTGGCGCACGTGTCCGATCACTGTTCAGCATGGGTGATCCGTCCCTGGAGGACAGGACCAGCCATTCTCTCTCGGACTCCCCCACACCAGACTCAGAACATGCTCTCCGAAAGGAAACCTTTCCAGTGGCTCAGAATCTCCAGTCCAGTGAACAGTGATGGCACCACCTTCAACACCTCTGGGGTTCATGATTTCACACTCCCTGATATCAGAGAGCTCCCCACACCCTGGGGCCATGGTTTGGACTGCCCTGGTCATGATTCGATCTCCAGAGTCCTCCCTGCCCAACTGGAAGCAAAGCCTGTCATTCATCCTGACGTCAGTGTGGAAACCAGTCAAGGTAAAATCAGAAGTCTGTGGAGTTCAAACTCTGAAACTCTGCACCCCACCTGTGCCATTCATCCCTGTTAAGAAACCAGGCATGAGTACAGAAGTGAAATCAAAATAATGGAACTGTCATAAATCTGTTAAAAATAGGAGAATGCTGAAAACGCTCAGCAGTCAGATAGCATCTGTAGAGGGAGAAACAGAGTTAATGCTTCATGTGGATAGCCTTCCATCAGAACATGAATGAAGAACAGAATAACAGTTTTATAACAATGGTAAAGCCAGTGAAAAGTAGGGCCTCGGGGTAGAGGGATTTATGGGAAAGGTCTGTGATTTATGGAGGAAAGGCATGATTCAATGATAAAAGGGATGATGGTGCAAGACGAATGAGACAATTAAAGGAACAGAGGATGGGCCCAGAGGAGGTGTAAATGGTTACAGCTTAATAACAGAGGGGGAGGGGAACATGGAAACTGTGGCAAGTAGGAACATGTTCCATTCGCCCAGAAAAGTGTCAGAGAATTGTGGCTAAACTCCAGGGATGTGGACCAGCCTACCAGCTGTGTACCAGTAGGTGATCCCCATCTCAGGCACAAGCGCACATCCCCTACATTCCCAATGACTCTTGGATTATAGCCTCCATTACCTGCACAGGCCGTCCGAGAAAGTGGAAGCGATGGTCATAATCTAAAGTTTTCAATCTCCTATTGAGCCTGACAAACAATATAAGGTCTTCTTCGAAAGAAAACGGTGATGTTCCTGAGTGAACTTCAGTGGAAGCGTGGTAGAGGTCGAGGATAGAGAGGTCAGAGTGGTAGAGGGATGTAGAATTAAAGTGACAAGCGAGTGGATGCACAGGGTCATGCATGCAGACAGATTGGGGAAGTCCAACAACAACAAAAATAAAACTCGATCTGAATTTGTTCCTCTCCCAATGTCCAGGAGACATCATTGTGTGCAGTGAATATAACTACTATTTTGTAAGAAGTACAAGCAGATCCCTGTTTCCTCTGGAAGGAGAGTTTGGGCCTTGGAGTGTGGGAGGCAAATAGTCAGAGTGTAGTTTCATAATGGTTTCATAATGGGTGGGGGACGGTAGGGGAGCAGAATATATCATGGCAGGTGGGCATAACTGGATGTGGCTGAATGTTGGAGGATTGTGAGTTGAATATGGAGGCTGATGCGTTGGAAGATGAGAACAAGGGGAACTTTATCGTGGTCCTGGCACGGAGGGGAGGGGGTGAAGGCAGTAATGTGGCAAATGGGATGGACATGGTCAAGGGCCCTGTTAAATGCAGTGGAGTGAACCATCAGCTGAGGAAAAATTATGACTTTTCAGAAGCACTTGTGTGGAAGATGGTATCTTTGGAACAGATGGAACTGAGCTGGATAAACTCGGAGAATGGAATCGCACATTTCCAAGACGTGGGGTCGGAGGCACGATAATTAATGTAGCTGTGGGGGCCAGTGGGATTACAGTAGATAGGGGTGAACAGCCAATTCCCTGGAATGGACGTGTAGAAGTAGAGGAAGGGGCAGGAAATGCTCGAGATGGGCCTTGTGAAGACGAGGGAGTGTTGGAAATTAGAAGCAAGGTTGATGGAAGTTTCCAGTTCAAGGCAACAGAAGGAAACAAGCACAGTAATCGAAGTAGCGGGAAAAATAATGTTAAGAAGAGGACCTCGGTAGGATTGGAATAAAGAATGGCCCATTTACCATACAAAAACGCAGCATAGCTAGGAATAAAACTGGTTCCATAGCGGCATCAGTTGAGTATGGAATATCCCAATGTTTACACTGGAGGTCCATAGACGTACACTTTACACACATCATTGTGGGTATACCTACCCCAAATGCTCTGCAGCGGTTCAAGAAGGCAGCTCATCACCACCTTCTCACGGACAATTAGGGATGGGCAATAAATGCTGGCCTGTCCAGCGACACCCACATCCCATGAATGAATAAAAAAAGAGTGTTACAATGACTATACACAGATTAAGAAATGTCATTATAAAGTGGATTAGAATAATGTTATACTTCTGGAGTCCTGCTGTTAAACTATCAGTAAGAAGGTAACATCTGTTTCTGTTGGACCAGTTCAATGAGAGATTGAGAAATACAAATATAATTCAATTTCTAACCGTATCACAAAATTTCAGCAAAAATTATCACCATATAGAATACATTACTTTCGTAAAATACAGAGGAAACTCCAAGGAATGGAGAGATCAGTCACCCAAAGCAATTATTCTGCAACAGAACCTGGATTGTGCAATCATACTCTGTACAAAACTACAGTGATAGATGCTCCCAGTAATACATGACTACTGGAGTCAGGTATTCCACTCCGGTTCGTGACCCACATTCTGTACAAAACTACAATGACAGAGGATCCCAGTAATGCATGGCAACTAGGATCCCATTCGTGACCTACATTTGATTTTACACTAAGTGATGCTTCCACTAATACCTTCAGTCAGTGAGTTGCTTTCACTTTTGTCTAATTCAACATTACACGATATTCCACTATGTGTAATAATGTGGTTATGCAGAGACCTTGTCAGTTACAGACAGAGCCTTATTTTTAGTTGAGAAAATGGAATGCCACCGAAGAGATAATTCAGGATATTTGAAGTAAAAAAATGTTGATGTAGATCGGGTGTCTCTGTATCACACACCACTAGATCAGGTTGTAACATTATCAGTCACAGAGTGAAACCAGAGACCAGCTCATGCACAGATCTGCATAACTTCAATGGTTATAGTCACTTACCAGGAACACCAATAACTGCAAGCAATAGGTAGTATATGTTCTCGATACTGTAAGAAGTTCCAATCCTGTGCCCTGTGATGTGATCTGTCTGAAGGTACTGCAGGCAATCCCTCTGGATTGAACTCTGAGGCAATACATTCCCAGAGCGTGTAATATGTACCCTGTGGAATCTCCACGGGGATATTGAGGATTGCTCATTTTTCAAACTATGTGTTTTTAAAATAAACAAACAGATTACGACATTGAGTTCAATCTGCATTCTGATAGAATCTGTTTATTTCCGAGATTCTTTTGGAAACATCCAAAGACTGGACAATTCTGAATACATTAATTAAATAATGTAAACTTGAAGCTGTTTTCTCCCAACAAAGAGGTTTCCTATTCAACCACCAATCAATCCCATCTCTCGATCTCATGTTTTTTTTCAGTGCTGTCCTTCAGCTGATTTTGTTGTCAAGAGTAGATTTCAGTCATCGTCCATCTGGGCCTTGAGCTTCAGCCTCTCAATGTAAAGCACGGAGAACTGGGACTGCGGTCAACAAAACTCCAGGGGGTCTCTCACTGTGAAGTGTCTTCAGCTGTTCCGGGGGAGGGAATAGAGAAGAGAAGAGATCGGACAAGGGCAGGGTTAACCAGAGGGAGAGATTCACTGCCCCACAAGATGTTTGACCAATTAAACTAAATACATCAACAGGAGAAGGCCAATCAGTGCATCGAACCAGCAATGGAGGATTGCAGTCAGCCCCTCGACCCTGTTATACAAGAACTGGAGGAGGCCCATTCAGCCCCTCGAGCCTGTAACACAGGGACAGGAGTAGGCCCATTGAGCCCCTTCTCGACCCTGTTTCACAGGAAAAGGAGGCCATTCAACCCCTTCTCGGGACTGCTACACGGGAACAGGAGGAGACCCATTCAGCCCCTCGAGCCTGTCACACAGGAACAGAAGGAGGCCATTCATACCCCACGTGTCTTTTACACAGGAAGAGGAGGAGGCCATTCAGCCTACGGGAGCCTATTACATAGAAGCAAGAGGAAGCCCATTCAGTTCTTTGCGCCTTTTACACAAGCACTGGAGAAGGCCTATCAACTCCTCGAATCCGTACCACAATAGAAGGATAAAGCCATTCAGCCCTCAATCCCGTTACACCGGAGCAGGAACATGCCCATTCAGCACCTACCCACCCGACACCCTCCCCCCCCCGGGTGTTTCATACAGGAGGAAGAGGAGGACCATTCAGCACCTACCCGCCCCAACCCCCGGGTTACATCACACAGGGACAGGAGGAGACCATTCAGCCCGCTCGGGCCTATTGTACAGGAATAGCATTCGGCCATTCAGCCCCTCGAATCTGTTACACAGAAACAGGAGGAGGTAATTCAGCCCTTGGAGCATGATCTGTCCTTGGACGGAAGATATGGGGTAACAGGAAATTAGGTAGTCTAGATGCGACAGAAGTCATCACAGCGGGAGTAAGGGTAATGGAATTTTCCCAACTCGTGAACGAGTGTACAGCACCTCAGTATGATGTCTCATCCACAAAGCGGCACATTCAACAATGCAACATTCCCTCAATACTGTCCCACAAACCAGACTGCGCTCCCATCAGTATTGACTCTCCGACAGTGCAGCGCTCACTCAGAAGTGACCCTCTGACAATGCAGCGCTCCGTCAGTACCGCTCCTCTGGCAAGGCACTGTCCCTCAGTACTGATCCACTGATAGGGCACACTCCCTCATTACTGACCTTTCGACACTGCAGCGCTCCCGCAAAAATGACACACAACGCCGCCCGCCCCCCGCCCCCTCACCCCCACCAACCACAGTGGAGTAATCCCTCAGTACTGACCCCGAAGCGAACAGCACACCCTCAGTACTGACACTCCGGAGGCGAGGTTGATGAATAATCTTATATTTCTAAGCGTTCAAGGCAATTCGACTGCAGCAGGCGTCATTCAGCCTGTCACAGCAGGTCTGCTCAGGACACATTACACTGGGATCAGTGTATGTCTTTGTTACTGGGTGTCAGTGTGTGTCTTTGTGACTTGGTGTAAGTGTATGTCTTAGTTACTTGGTGTCAGTGTATGTCTTTGTTACTTGGTGTAAGTGTGTGTCTGTGTTACTGGGTATCAGTGTTTGTCTTTGTTACTTGGTGTCAGTGTATTTCTGTGTTACTTGGTGTAAGTGTGTGTCCGTGTTACTTGGTGTCAATGTGTGTCTGTGTTACTGGGTGTCAGTGCATGTCTTTGTTACTTGGTGTCAGTGTATGTCTGTGTTACTTGGTGTAAGTGTGTGTCTTTGTTACATGGTATAATTGTATGTCTTTGTTACTTGGCGTCAGTGTATGTCTGTGTTACTTGGTGTAAGTGTATGTCTTTGTTACTTGGTTTAAGTGTATGTCTTTGTTCCTAGGTGTAAGTGTATGTCTTTGTTACTTGGTGTAATTGTCTGTCTTTGTTACTTGGTGTAAGTGTATGTCTTAGTTACTTGGTGTCAGTGTATGTCTTTGTTACTTGGTGTCAGTGTACGTCTGTGTTACTTGGTGTAAGTGTGTGTCTGTGTTACTGGGTATCAGTGTTTGTCTTTGTTACTTGGTGTCAGTGTATTTCTGTGTTACTTGGTGTAAGTGTGTGTCCGTGTTACTTGTTGTCAGTGTGTGTCTTTGTTACTGGGTGTCAGTGCATGTCTTTGTTACTTGGTGTCAGTGTATGTCTGTGTTACTTGGTGTAAGTGTGTGTCTTTGTTACTAGGTGTAATTGTATGTCTTTGTTACTGGGTGTCAGTGTATGTCTTTGTCACTGGGTGTCAGTGTATGTCTGTGTTGCTTGGTGTAAGTGTGTGTCTGTGTTACTGGGTGTCAGTGTGTATCTGTGTTACTTGGTGTAAGTGTGTGTCTTTGTTACTTGGTGTCCGTGTGTTTCAGTGTTACTGGGTGTCAGTGTATGTCTTTGTTACTGGGTGTAAGTGTGTGTCTGTGTTACTGGGTATCAGTGTATGTCTTTGTTACTTGGTGACAGTGTATGTCTGTGTTACTTGGTGTAAGTGTGTGTCTGTGTTACTGGGTATCAGTGTATGTCTTTGTGACTTGGTATCAGTGTATGTCTTTGTTACTGGGTGTAAGTGTGTGTCTGTGTTACTGGGTATCAGTGTATGTCTTTGTGACTTGGTATCAGTGTATGTCTTTGTTACTGGGTGTCAGTGTGTGTCTTTGTGACTTGGTGTCAGTGTATGTCTTTGTTACTTGGTGGAAGTGTGTGTCTGTGTTACTGGGTATCAATGTATGTCTTTGTTACTTGGTGTCAGTGTATGTCAAAATACTTGGTGTAAGTGTATGTCTTTGTTACTTGGTCTAATTGTCTGTATTTGTTACTTGGTGTAAGTGTATGTCTTTGTTACTTGGTGTCAGTGTATGTCTTTGTTACTTGGTGTAAGTGTGTGTCTTTGTTACTTGGTGTCCGTGTGTATCTGTGTTACTGGGTGTCAGTGTATGTCTTTGTTACTGGGTGTAAGTGTATGTCTTTGTTACTTGGTGTAAGTGCGTGTCTGTGTTACTGGGTATCAGTGTCTGTCTTTGTTACTTGGTGTAAGTGTGTGTCTGTGTTACTGGGTATCAGTGTATGTCTTTGTTACTTGGTAACAGTGTATGTCTGTGTTACTTGGTGTAACTGTGTGTCTGTGTTACTGGGTATCAGTGTCTGTCTTTGTTACTTGTTGTAATTGTATGTCTTTGTTACTTGGTGTCAGTGTATGTCTGTGTTACTTGGTGTAAGTGTATGTCTTTGTTACTTGGTGTAAGTGTGTGTCTGTGTTCCTGGATATCAGTGTATGTCTTTGTTACTTGGTGTCAGTGTATGTCTGTGTTAGTTGGTGTAAGTGTTTGTCTGTGTTACTGGGTATCAGTGTATGTCTTTGTTACTTGGTGTCAGTGTATGTCTGTGTTACTTGGTGTAAGTGTGTGTCTGTGTTACTGGGTGTCAGTGTGTGTCTATGTTACTTGGTGTAAGTGTGTGTCTTTGTTACTTGGTGTCCGTGTGTGTCTGTGTTACTGGGTGTCAGTGAATGTCTTTGTTACTTGGTGTCAGTGTATATCTGTGTTACTTGGTGTAAGTGTGTGTCTTTGTTACTTGGTGTAATTGTATGTCTTTGATACTTGGTGTCAGTGTATGTCTGTGTTACTTGGTGTAAGTGTATGTCTTTGTTACTTGGTGTAATTGTGTGTCTGTGTTACTTGGTGTAAGTGTGTGTCTGTGTTCCTGGGTATCAGTGTATGTCTTTGTTACTTGGTGTCAGTGCATGTCTGTGTTACTTGGTGTAATTGTGTGTCTGTGCTTCTGGGTATCAGTGTATGTCTTTGTTCCTAGGTGCCAGTGTATGTCTGTGTTGCTTGTTGTAAGTGTGTGTCCGTGTTACTGGGTGTCAGTGTGTGTCTGTGTTACTGGGTGTAACTGTGTGTCTGTGTTACTGGGTATCACTGTCTGTCTTTGTTACTTGGTGTCCGTGTGTGTCTGTGTTACTGGGTGTCAGTGTATGTCTTTGTTACTGGGTGTAAGTGTATGTCTTTGTTACTTGGTGTAAGTGCGTGTCTGTGTTACTGGGTATCAGTGTCTGTCTTTGTTACATGGTGTAAGTGTGTGTCTGTGTTACTGGGTATCAGTGTTTGTCTTTGTTACTTGGTTACAGTGTATGCCTGTGTTACTTGGTGTAACTGTGTGTCTGTGTTACTGGGTATCAGTGTCTGTCTTTGTTACTTGGTGTAAGTGTATGTCTTTGTTACTTGGTGTAATTGTATGTCTTTGTTACTTGGTGTCAGTGTATGTCTGTGTTACTTGGTGTAAGTGTATGTCTTTGTTACTTGGTGTAAGTGTGTGTCTGTGTTACTTGGTGTAAGTGTGTGTCTGTGTTCCTGGGTATCAGTGTATGTCTTTGTTACTTGGTGTCCGTGTGTATCTGTGTTACTGGGTGTCAGTGTATGTCTTTGTTACTGGGTGTAAGTGTATGTCTTTGTTACTTGGTGTAAGTGCGTGTCTGTGTTACTGGGTATCAGTGTCTGTCTTTGTTACTTGGTGTAAGTGTGTGTCTGTGTTACTGGGTATCAGTGTATGTCTTTGTTACTTGGTAACAGTGTATGTCTGTGTTACTTGGTGTAACTGTGTGTCTGTGTTACTGGGTATCAGTGTCTGTCTTTGTTACTTGGTGTAAGTGTATGTCTTTGTTACTTGGTGTAATTGTATGTCTTTGTTACTTGGTGTCAGTGTATGTCTGTGTTACTTGGTGTAAGTGTATGTCTTTGTTACTTGGTGTAAGTGTGTGTCTGTGTTCCTGGATATCAGTGTATGTCTTTGTTACTTGGTGTCAGTGTATGTCTGTGTTAGTTGGTGTAAGTGTGTGTCTGTGTTACTGGGTATCAGTGTATGTCTTTGTTACTTGGTGTCAGTGTATGTCTGTGTTACTTGGTGTAAGTGTGTGTCTGTGTTACTGGGTGTCAGTGTGTGTCTATGTTACTTGGTGTAAGTGTGTGTCTTTGTTACTTGGTGTCCGTGTGTGTCTGTGTTACTGGGTGTCAGTGCATGTCTTTGTTACTTGGTGTCAGTGTATATCTGTGTTACTTGGTGTAAGTGTGTGTCTTTGTTACTTGGTGTAATTGTATGTCTTTGATACTTGGTGTCAGTGTATGTCTGTGTTACTTGGTGTAAGTGTATGTCTTTGTTACTTGGTGTAATTGTGTGTCTGCGTTACTTGGTGTAAGTGTGTGTCTGTGTTCCTGGGTATCAGTGTATGTCTTTGTTCCTAGGTGCCAGTGTATGTCTGTGTTGCTTGGTGTAAGTGTGTGTCCGTGTTACTGGGTGTCAGTGTGTGTCTGTGTTACTGGGTGTAACTGTGTGTCTGTGTTACTGGGTATCACTGTCTGTCTTTGTTACTTGGTGTCCGTGTGTGTCTGTGTTACTGGGTGTCAGTGTATGTCTTTGTTACTGGGTGTAAGTGTATGTCTTTGTAACTTGGTGTAAGTGCGTGTCTGTGTTACTGGGTATCAGTGTCTGTCTTTGTTACATGGTGTAAGTGTGTGTCTGTGTTACTGGGTATCAGTGTTTGTCTTTGTTACTTGGTTACAGTGTATGCCTGTGTTACTTGGTGTAACTGTGTGTCTGTGTTACTGGGTATCAGTGTCTGTCTTTGTTACTTGGTGTAAGTGTGTGTCTTTGTTACTTGGTGTAATTGTATGTCTTTGTTACTTGGTGTCAGTGTATGTCTGTGTTACTTGGTGTAAGTGCATGTCTTTGTTACTTGGTGTAAGTGTGTGTCTGTGTTACTTGGTGTAAGTGTGTGTCTGTGTTCCTGGGTATCAGTGTATGTCTTTGTTACTTGGTGTCAGTGTATGTCTGTGTTAGTTGGTGTAAGTGTGTGTCTGTGTTACTGTTTATCAGTGTATGTCTTTGTTACTTGGTGTCTGTGTATGTCTGTGTTACTTGGTGTAAGTGTGTGTCTGTGTTACTGGGTGTCAGTGTGTGTCTATGTTACTTGGTGTAAGTGTATGTCTTTTTTACTTGGTGTCCGTGTGTGTCTGTGTTACTGGGTGTCAGTGCATGCCTTTGTTACTTGGTGTCAGTGTATATCTGTGTTACTTGGTGTAAGTGAGTGTTTTGTTACTTGGTGTAATTGTGTGTCTGTATTCCTTGGTGTAAGTGTGTGTCTGTGTTCCTGGGTATCAGTGTATCTCTTTGTTACTTGGTGTCAGTGTATGTCTGTGTTACTTGGTGTAAGTGTGTGTCTGTGCTTCTGGGTATCAGTGTATGTCTTTGTTCCTAGGTGTCAGTGTATGTCTTTGTTACTTGGTGTAATTGTCTGTCTTTGTTACTTGGTGTAAGTGTATGTCTTAGTTACTTGGTGTCAGTGTATGTCTTTGTTACTTGGTGTCAGTGTATGTCTGTGTTACTTGCTGTAAGTGTGTGTCTGTGTTACTGGGTATCAGTGTTTGTCTTTGTTACTTGGTGTCAGTGTATTTCTGTGTTACTTGGTGTAAGTGTGTGTCCGTGTTACTTGGTGTCAATGTGTGTCTGTGTTACTGGGTGTCAGTGCATGGCTTTGTTACTTGGTGTCAGTGTATGTCTGTGTTACTTGGTGTAAGTGTGTGTCTTTGTTACTTGGTGTAATTGTGTGTCTGTATTCCTTGGTGTAAGTGTGTGTCTGTGTTCCTGGGTATCAGTGTATCTCTTTGTTACTTGGTGTCAGTGTATGTCTGTGTTACTTGGTGTAAGTGTGTGTCTGTGCTTCTGGGTATCAGTGTATGACTTTGTTCCTAGGTGTAAGTGTGTGTCTTTGTTACTTGGTATAATTGTATGTCTTTGTTACTTGGCGTCAGTGTATGTCTGTGTTACTTGGTGTAAGTGTATGTCTTTGTTACTTGGTTTAAGTGTGTGTCTGTGTTACTGGGTGTCAGTGTGTGTCTGTGTTACTTGGTGTAAGTGTGTGTCTGTGTTACTGGATGTCAGTGTGTGTCTGTGTTACTTGGTGTTATTGTGTGTCTGTGTTCCTGGGTATCAGTGTATGTCTTTGTTACTTGGTGTCAGTGTGTGTCTGTGTTACTTGGTGCAAGTGTGTGGCTGTGTTACTGGGTATCAGTGTATGTCTTTGTTACTTGGTGTCAGTGTAAGTCTGTGTTACTTGGTGTAAGTGTGTGTCTGTGTTACTGGGTGTCAGTGTGTGTCTATGTTACTTGGTGTAAGTGTGTGTCTTTGTTACTTGGTGTCCGTGTGTGTCTGTGTTACTGGGTGTCAGTGCATGCCTTTGTTACTTGGTGACAGTATATATCTGTGTTACTTGGTGTAAGTGTGTGTCTTTGTTACTTGGTGTAATTGTATGTCTTTGTTACTTGGTGTCAGTGCATGTCTGTGTTACTTGGTGTAAGTGTATGTCTTTGTTACTTGGTGTAATTGTGTGTCTGTATTCCTTGGTGTAAGTGTGTGTCTGTGTTCCTGGGTATCAGTGTATCTCTTTGTTACTTGGTGTCAGTGTATGTCTGTGTTACTTTGTGTAAGTGTGTGTCTGTGCTTCTGGGTATCAGTGTATGTCTTTGTTCCTAGGTGTAAGTGTATGTCTTTGTTACTTGGTGTAATTGTCTGTCTTTGTTACTTGGTGTAAGTGTATGTCTTAGTTACTTGGTGTCAGTGTATGTCTTTGTTACTTGGTGTCAGTGTATGTCTGTGTTACTTGGTGTAAGTGTGTGTCTGTGTTACTGGGTATCAGTGTTTGTCTTTGTTACTTGGTGTCAGTGTATTTCTGTGTTACTAGGTGTAAGTGTGTGTCCGTGTTACTTGGTGTCAGTGTGTGTCTTTGTTACTGGGTGTCAGTGCATGTCTTTGTTACATGGTGTCAGTGTACGTCTGTGTTACTTGGTGTAAGTGTGTGTCTTTGTTACTAGGTGTAATTGTATGTCTTTGTTACTTGGCGTCACTGTATGTCTGTGTTACTTGGTGTAAGTGTATGTCTTTGTTACTTGGTTTAAGTGTGTGTATGTGTTACTGGGTGCCAGTGTGTGTCTGTGTTACTTGGTGTAAGTGTGTGTCTGTGTTACTGGATGTCAGTGTGGGTCTGTGTTACTTGGTGTAAGTGTGTGTCTGTGTTCCTGGGTATCAGTGTATGTCTTTGTTACTTGGTGTCAGTGTGTGTCAGTGTTAGTTGGTGTAAGTGTGTGTCTGTGTTACTGGGTATCAGTGTATGTCTCTGTTACTTGGTGTCAGTGTGTGTCTGTGTTAACTGGTGTAAGTGTGTGTCTTTGTTACTTGGTGTCCGTGTGTGTCTGTGTTACTGGATGTCTGTGCATGTCTTTGTTACTTGGTGTCAGTGTATATCTGTGTTACTTGGTGTAAGTGTGTGTCTTTGTTACTTGGTGTAATTGTATGTCTTTGTTACTTGGTGTCAGTGTATGTCTGTGTTACTTGGTGTAAGTGTATGTCTTTGTTACTTGGTGCCAGTGTATGTCTGTGTTACTTGGTGTAAGTGTGTGTCTTTGTTGCTGGGTATCAGTGTATGTCATTGTTACTTGGTGTCAGTGTATGTCTGTGTTACTTGGTGTAAGTGTGTGTCTTTGTTACTTGGTGTCCGTGTGTGTCTGTGTGACTGGATGTCTGTGCATGTCTTTGCTACTTGGTGTCAGTGTATATCTGTGTTGCATGGTGTAAGTGTGTGTCTGTGTAACTGGGTGTCAGTGTGTGTCTGTGTTACTTGGTGTAAGTGAGTGTCTGTGTTACTTGGTGTCCGTGTGTGTCTGTGTTACTGGGTGTCAGTGTATGTCTTTTTTACTGGGTGTAAGTGTATTTTTTTTTTACTTGGTGTAAGTGTGTGTCTGTGTTAAGGGTATCAGTGTCTGTCTTTGTTACTTGGTGTAAGTGTGTGTCTGTGATTACTGGGTATCAGTGTATGTCTTTGTGACTTGGTATCAGTGTATGTCTTTGTTACTGGGTGTCCGTGTGTGACATTGTGACTTGGTCTCAGTGTATGTCTTTGTTACTTGGTGTAAGTGTATGTCTTTGTTACTTGGTGTAAGTGTGTGTCTTTGTTACTTGGTGTAATTGTATGTCTTTGTTACTTGGTGTCAGTGCATGTCTGTGTTACTTGGTGTAAGTGTATGTCTTTGTTACTTGGTGTAATTGTGTGTCTGTATTCCTTGGTGTAGGTGTGTGTCTGTGTTCCTGGGTATCAGTGTATGTCTTTGTTACTTGGTGTCAGTGTATGTCTGTGTTACTTGGTGTAAGTGTGTGTCTGTGCTTCTGGGTATCAGTGTTTGTCTTTGTTCGTAGGTGTAAGTGTATGTCTTTGTTACTTGGTGTAATTGTCTGTCTTTGTTACTTGGTGTAAGTGTATGTCTTAGTTACTTGGTGTCAGTGTATGTCTTTGTTACTCGGTGTCAGTGTATGTCTGTGTTACTTGGTGTAAGTTTGTGTCTGTGTTACTGGGTATCAGTGTTTGTCTTTGTTACTTGGTGTCAGTGTATTTCTGTGTTACTTGGTGTAAGTGTGTGTCCGTGTTACTTGGTGTCAGTGTGTGTCTTTGTTACTGGGTGTCAGTGCATGTCTTTGTTACTTGGTGTCAGTGTATGTCTGTGTTACTTGGTGTAAGTGTGTGTCTTTGTTACTAGGTGTAATTGTATGTCTTTGTTACTTGGCGTCAGTGTATGTCTGTGTTACTTGGTGTAAGTGTATGTCTTTGTTACTTGGTTTAAGTGTGTGTCTGTGTTACTGGGTGTCAGTGTGTGTCTGTGTTACTTGATGTAAGTGTGTGTCTGTGTTACTGGATGTCAGTGTGTGTCTGTGTTACTTGGTGTAAGTGTGTGTCTGTGTTCCTGGGTATCAGTGTATGTCTTTGTTACTTGGTGTCAGTGTGTGTCAGTGTTAGTTGGTGTAAGTGTGTGTCTGTGTTACTGGGTATCAGTGTATGTCTCTGTTACTTGGTGTCAGTGTGTGTCTGTGTTAACTGGTGTAAGTGTGTGTCTTTGTTACTTGGTGTCCGTGTGTGTCTGTGTTACTGGAGGTCTGTGCATGTCTTTGTTACTTGGTGTCAGTGTATATCTGTGTTACTTGGTGTAAGTGTGTGTCTTTGTTACTTGGTGTAATTGTATGTCTTTGTTACTTGGTGTCAGTGTATGTCGGTGTTACTTGGTGTAAGTGTATGTCTTTGTTACTTGGTGCCAGTGTATGTCTGTGTTACTTGGTGTAAGTGTGTGTCTTTGTTGCTGTGTATCAGTGTATGTCATTGTTACTTGGTGTCAGTGTATGTCTGTGTTACTGGTTGTCAGTGTGTGTCTGTGTTACTTGGTGTAAGTGTGTGTCTTTGTTACTTGGTGTCCGTGTGTGTCTGTGTGACTGGATGTCTGTGCATGTCTTTGCTACTTGGTGTCAGTGTATATCTGTGTTGCATGGTGTAAGTGTGTGTCTGTGCAACTGGGTGTCAGTGTGTGTCTGTGTTACTTGGTGTAAGTGAGTGTCTGTGTTACTTGGTGTCCGTGTGTGTCTGTGTTACTGGGTGTCAGTGTATGTCTTTTTTACTGGGTGTAAGTGTATTTTTGTTTTACTTGGTGTAAGTGTGTGTCTGTGTTAAGGGTATCAGTGTCTGTCTTTGTTACTTGGTGTAAGTGTGTGTCTGTGTTACTGGGTATCAGTGTATGTCTTTGTGACTTGGTATCAATGTATGTCTTTGTTACTGGGTGTCAGTGTGTGTCTTTGTGACTTGGTCTCAGTGTATGTCTTTGTTACTTGGTGTAAGTGTGTGTCTGTGTTACTGGGTATCAGTGTATGCCTTTGTTACTTGGTGTCAGTGTATGTCAAAATACTTGGTGTAAGTGTATGTCTTTGTTACTTGGTGTAATTGTCTGTCTTTGTTACTTGGTGTAAGTGTATGTCTTTTTTACTTGGTGTCAGTGTATGTCTTTGTTACTTGGTCACAGTGTATGTGTGTGTTACTTGGTGCAAGTGTGCGACTGTGTTACTGGGTATCAGTGGGTGTCATTGTGACTTGGTATCAGTGTATGTCTTTGTTACTGGTTGTCAGTGTGTGTCTTTGTGACCTGGTGTCAGTGTATGTCTTTGTTACTTGGGGTCAGTGTATGTCTTTGTTACTTGGTGCCAGTGCATGTCTGTGTTACTTGGTGTAAGTGTGTATTTGTGTTACTGGGTATCAGTGTATGTCATTGTTACTTGGTGTCAGTGTATGTCTGTGTTACTGGTTGTCAGTGTGTGTCTGTGTTACTTGGTGTAAGTGTCTGTCTTTGTTACTTGGTGTCCGTGTGTGTCTGTGTTAATGGATGTCTGTGAATGTCTTTGTTACTTGGTGTCAGTGTATATCTGTGTGACTTGGTGTAAGTGTGTGTCTTTGTTACTTGGTGTAATTGTATGTCTTTGTTACTTGGTGTCAGTGTATGTCTGTGTTACTTGGTGTAAGTGTATGTCTTTGTTACTTGGTGTAAGTGTGTGTCTGTTTTGCTGGGTGTCAGTGTGTGTCTGTGTTAATTGGTGTAAGTGTGTGTCTGTGTTCCTGGGTATCAGTGCATGTCTTTGTTAATTGGTGTCAGTGAATATCTGTGTTACTTGGTGTAATTGTGTGTCTTTGTTACTTGGTGTAATTGTATGTCTTTGTTACTTGGTGTCAGTGTATGTCTGTGTTACTTGGTGTACGTGTATGTCTTTGTTACTTGGTGTAAGTGTGTGTCTGTGTTACTTGGTGTAAGTGTATGTCTTTGTTACTTGGTGTCCGTGTGTGTCTGTGTCACTGGGTGTCAATGGATGTCTTTGTTACTGGGTGTCAGTGTATGTCTGTGTTGCTTGGTGTAAGTGTGTGTCTGTGTTACTGGGTGTAAGTGTGTATCTGTGTTACTTGGTGTAAGTGTGTGTCTTTGTTACTTGGTGTCCGTGTGTATATGAGTTACTGGGTGTCAGTGTATGTCTTTGTTACTGGGTGTCAGTGTATGTCTTTGTTACTTGGTGTAAGTGTGTGTCTGTGTTACTGGTTATCAGTGTCTGTCTTTGTTACTTGGTGTAAGTGTGTGTCTGTGTTACTGGGTATCAGTGTATGTCTTTGTTACTTGGTGACAGTGTATGTCTGTGTTACTTGGTGCAAGTGTGTGTCTGTGTTACTGGGTATCAGTGTGTGTCATTGTGATTTGGTATCAGTGTATGTCTTTGTTACTGGGTGTCAGTGTGTGTCTTTGTGACTTGGTATCAGTGTATGTCTATGTTACTTGGTGAAAGTGTGTTTCTGTGTTACTGGGTATCAGTGTATGTCTTTGTTACTTGGTGTCAGTGTATGTCAAAATACTTGGTGTAAGTGTATGTCTTTGTTACTTGTTGTAAGTTTGTGTCTTTGTTACTTGGTGTCAGTGTATGTCTTTGTTACTTGGTGTCAGTGTATGTCTGTGTTACTTGGTGTAAGTTTGTGTCTTTGTTTCTTGGTGTAAGTGTATGTCTTTCTTACTTGGTGTCAGTGTATGTCTTTGTTACTTGGTGTCAGTGTGTGTCTTTGTTACTGGGTATCAGTGTATGTCTTTGTGACTTGGTATCAGTGTATGTCTTTGTTACAGGGTGTCAATGTGTGTCTGTGTTCCTGGGTATCAGTGTAAGTCTTTGTGACTTGGTATCAGTATATGTCTTTGTTCCTGGGTGTCAGTGTGTGTCTGTGTTACTGGGTATCAGTGTATGTCTTTGTGACTTGGTATCAGTGTATATCTTCGTTACTGGGTGTCATTGTGTGTCTGTGTTACTGGGTGTCAGTGGATGTCTTTGTTACTTGTTGTAACTGTGTGTCTGTGTTACTGGGTATCAGTGGCTGTCTTTGTTGCTTGATGTAAGTGTGTGTCTTTGTTACTTGGTGTAATTGTATGTCTTTGTTACTTGGTGTCAGTGTATGTGGGTGTTACTTGGTGTAAGTGTATGTCTTTGTTACTTGGTGTCAGTGTGTGTCTGTGTTACTTGGTGTCCGTGTGTGTATGTGTTACTGGGTGTCAATGGATGTCTTTGTTACTGGGCGTCAGTGTGTATCTGTGTTACTTGGTGTAAGTGTGTGTCTTTGTTACTTGGTGTCCGTGTGTGTATGTGTTACTGGGTGTCAGTGTATGTCTTTGTTACTGGGTGTCAGTGTATGTCTTTGTTACTTGGTGTAAGTGTGTGTCTGTGTTACTGGTTATCAGTATCTGTCTTTGTTACTTGGTGTAAGTGTGTGTCTGTGTTACTGGGTATCAGTGTATGTCTTTGTTACTTGATGACAGTGCATGTCTGTGTTACTTGGTGCAAGTGTGTGTCTGTGTTACTGGGTATCAGTGTGTGTCATTGTGACTTGGTATCAGTGTATGTCTTTGTTACTGGGTGTCAGTGTGTGTCTTTGTGACTTGGTATCAGTGTATGTCTATGTTACTTGGTGAAAGTGTGTTTCTGTGTTACTGGGTATCAGTGTATGTCTTTGTTACTTGGTGTCAGTGTATGTCAAAATACTTGGTGTAAGTGTATGTCTTTGTTACTTGGTGTAATTGTCTGTATCTGTTACTTGGTGTAAGTGTATGTCTTTGTTACTTGGTGTCAGTGTATGTCTTTGTTACTTGGTGTCAGTGTATGTCTGTGTCACTTGGTGTAAGTTTGTGTCTTTGTTACTTGGTGTAAGTGTATGTCTTTCTTACTTGGTGTCAGTGTATGTCTTTGTTACTTGGTGTCAGTGTGTGTCTTTGTTCCTGGGTATCAGTGTATGTCTTTGTGACTTGGTATCAGTGTATGTCTTTGTTACTGGGTGTCAGTGTGTGTCTGTGTTCCTGGGTATCAGTGTATGTCTTTGTGACTTGGTATCAGTATATGTCTTTGTTCCTGGGTGTCAGTGTGTGTCTGTGTTACTGGGTATCAGTGTATGTCTTTGTGACTTGGTATCAGTGTATATCTTCGTTACTGGGTGTCAGTGTGTGTCTGTGTTACTCGGTGTCAGTGGATGTCTTTGTTACTTGGTGTAACTGTGTGTCTGTGTTACTGGGTATCAGTGGCTGTCTTTGATGCTTGATGTAAGTGTGTGTCTTTGTTACTTGGTGTAATTGTATGTCTTTGTTACTTGGTGTCAGTGTATGTGGGTGTTACTTGGTGTAAGTGTATGTCTTTGTTACTTGGTGTCAGTGTGTGTCTGTGTTACTTGGTGTAAGTGTGTGTCTGTGTTCCTGGATATCAGTGTATGTCTTTGTTACTTGGTGTCAGTATATGTCTGTGTTGGTTGGTGTAAGTGTGTGTCTGTGTTACTGGGTATCAGTGTATGTCTTTGTTACTTGGTGTCAGTGTCTGTCTGTGTTACTTGGTGTAAGTGTGTGTCTGTGTTACTGGGTGTCAGTGTGTGTCTATGTTACTTGGTGTAAGTGTGTGCCTTTGTTACTTGGTGTCCGTGTGTTTCTGTGTTACTGGGTGTCAGTGCATGTCTTTGTTACTTGGTGTCAGTGTATATCTGTGTTACTTGGTGTAAGTGTGTGTCTTTGTCACTTGGTGTAATTGTATGTCTTTGTTACTTGGTGTCAGTGTATGTCTTTGTTACTTGGTGTCAGTTTATGTGGGTGTTACTTGGTGTAAGTGTATGTCTTTGTTACTTGGTGTCAGTGTGTGTCTGTGTTACTTGGTGTCCGTGTGTGTATGTGTTACTGGGTGTCAATGGATGTCTTTGTTACTGGGCGTCAGTGTGTATCTGTGTTACTTGGTGTAAGTGTGTGTCTTTGTTACTTGGTGTCCGTGTGTGTATGTGTTACTGGGTGTCAGTGTATGTCTTTGTTACTGGGTGTCAGTGTATGTCTTTGTTACTTGGTGTAAGTGTGTGTCTGTGTTACTGGTTATCAGTATCTGTCTTTGTTACTTGGTGTAAGTGTGTGTCTGTGTTACTGGGTATCAGTGTATGTCTTTGTTACTTGATGACAGTGTATGTCTGTGTTACTTGGTACAAGTGTGTGTCTGTGTTACTGGGTATCAGTGTGTGTCATTGTGACTTGGTATCAGTGTATGTCTTTGTTACTGGGTGTCAGTGTGTGTCTTTGTGACTTGGTATCAGTGTATGTCTATGTTACTTGGTGAAAGTGTGTTTCTGTGTTACTGGGTATCAGTGTATGTCTTTGTTACTTGGTGTCAGTGTATGTCAAAATACTTGGTGTAAGTGTATGTCTTTGTTACTTGGTGTAATTGTCTGTATCTGTTACTTGGTGTAAGTGTATGTCTTTGTTACTTGGTGTCAGTGTATGTCTTTGTTACTTGGTGTCAGTGTATGTCTGTGTCACTTGGTGTAAGTTTGTGTCTTTGTTACTTGGTGTAAGTGTATGTCTTTCTTACTTGGTGTCAGTGTATGTCTTTGTTACTTGGTGTCAGTGTGTGTCTTTGTTCCTGGGTATCAGTGTATGTCTTTGTGACTTGGTATCAGTGTATGTCTTTGTTACTGGGTGTCAGTGTGTGTCTGTGTTCCTGGGTATCAGTGTATGTCTTTGTGACTTGGTATCAGTATATGTCTTTGTTCCTGGGTGTCAGTGTGTGTCTGTGTTACTGGGTATCAGTGTATGTCTTTGTGACTTGGTATCAGTGTATATCTTCGTTACTGGGTGTCAGTGTGTGTCTGTGTTACTCGGTGTCAGTGGATGTCTTTGTTACTTGGTGTAACTGTGTGTCTGTGTTACTGGGTATCAGTGGCTGTCTTTGATGCTTGATGTAAGTGTGTGTCTTTGTTACTTGGTGTAATTGTATGTCTTTGTTACTTGGTGTCAGTGTATGTGGGTGTTACTTGGTGTAAGTGTATGTCTTTGTTACTTGGTGTCAGTGTGTGTCTGTGTTACTTGGTGTAAGTGTGTGTCTGTGTTCCTGGATATCAGTGTATGTCTTTGTTACTTGGTGTCAGTGTATGTCTGTGTTGGTTGGTGTAAGTGTGTGTCTGTGTTACTGGGTATCAGTGTATGTCTTTGTTACTTGGTGTCAGTGTATGTCTGTGTTACTTGGTGTAAGTGTGTGTCTGTGTTACTGGGTGTCAGTGTGTGTCTATGTTACTTGGTGTAAGTGTGTGCCTTTGTTACTTGGTGTCCGTGTGTTTCTGTGTTACTGGGTGTCAGTGCATGTCTTTGTTACTTGGTGTCAGTGTATATCTGTGTTACTTGGTGTAAGTGTGTGTCTTTGTCACTTGGTGTAATTGTATGTCTTTGTTACTTGGTGTCAGTGTATGTCTGTGTTACTTGGTGTAAGTCTATGTCTTTGTTACTTTGTGCAATTGTGTGTCTGTGTTACTTGGTGTAAGTGTGTGTCTGTGTTCCTGGGTATCAGTGTATGTCTTTGTTACTTGGTGTCAGTGTATGTCTGTGTTTCTTGTTTTAAGTGTGTGTCTGTGTTTCTGGGTATTAGTGTATGTCTTTGTTACTTGGTGTCAGTGTATGTCTGTGTTGCTTGGTGTAAGTGTGTGTCTGTGTTACTGGGTGTCAGTGTGTGTCTGTGTTACTTGGTGTAAGTGTGTGTCTGTGTTCCTGGGTATCAGTGTATGTCTTTGTTACTTGGTGTCAGTGTATGTCTGTGTTACTTGGTGTAAGCTTGTGTCTGTGTTACTGGGTATCAGTGTATGTCTTTGTTACTTGGTGTCAGTGTATGCCTGCGTTGCTTGGTGTAAGTGTGTGTCTGTGTTACTGGGTGTCAGTGTGTGTCTGGGTTACCTGGTGTAAGTGGGTGTCTTTGTTACTTGGTGTCCGTGTGTGTCTGTGTTACTGGGTCTCAGTGTATGTCTTTGTTACTGGGTGCAAGTGTATGTCTTTGTTACATGGTGTAAGTGTTTGTCTGTGTTACTGGGTATTAGTGTCTGTCTTTGTTACTGGGTGTCAGTGTGTGTCTTTGTGACTTGGTGTCAGTGTATGTCTTTGTTACTTGGTGCAAGTGTGTGTCTGTGTTACTGGGTATCAGTGTATGTCTTTGATACTTGGTGTCAGTTTATGTCAAAATACATGGTGTAAGTGTATGTCTTTGTTACTTGGTGTAATTGTCTGTCTTTGTTACTTGGTGCAAGTGTATATCTTTGTTACTTGGTGTCAGTGCATGTCTGTGTTACTTGGTGTAAGAGTGTGTCTGTGTTCATGGGTATCAGTGTCTGTCTTTGTTACTTGGTGTTACTGTATTTCTGTGTTACTTGGTGTATGTGTGTGTCTTTGTTACTGGGTGTCAGTGTGTGTCTGTGTTACTTGGTGTAAGTGTGTGTCTTTGTTACTTGGTGTAATTGCATGTCTTTGTTACTTGGTGTCAGTGTATGTCTGTGTTACTTGGTGTAAGTGTATGTCTTTGTTACTTGGTGTAAGTGTGTGTCTGTGTTACTGGGTGTCAGTGTGTGTCTGTGTTACCTGGTGTAAGTGTGTGTCTGTGTTCCTGGGTATCAGTGCATGTCTTTGTTACTTCCTGTCAGTGTATATCTATGTTACTTGGTGTAAGTGTGTGTCTTTGTTACTTGGTGTCCGTGAGTTTCTGTGTTACTGGGTGTCAGTGCATGTCTTTGTTACTTGGTGTCAGTGTATGTCTTTGTTACTTGGTGTAAGTGTGTGTCTTTGTTACTTGGTGTAATTGTATGTCTTTGTTACTTGGTGTCAGTGTATGGCTGTGTTACTTGGTGTAAATGTATGTCTTTGTTACTTGGTGTAAGTGTGTGTCTGTGTTACTGGGTATCAGTGTATGTCTTTGTTACTTGGTGTCAGTGTATGTCTGTGTTACTTGGTGTAAGTGTGTGTCTGTGTTACTGGGTATCAGTGTATGTCTTTGTGACTTGGTATCAGTGTATGTCTTTGTTACTGGGTGTCAGTGTGTATCTTTGTGAGTTGGTGTCAGTGTCTGTCTTTGTTACTTGGTGTCAGTGTATGTCAAAATACTTGGTGTCAGTGTATGTCTTTGTTACTTGTTGTAACTGTCTGTCTTTGTTAATTGGTGTAAGTGTATGTCCTTGTAACTTGGGCTCAGTGTATGTCTTTGTTACTTGGTGTCAGTGTATGTCTGTGTTACTTGGTGTAAGTGTGTGTCTTTGTTACTTGGTGTACGTGTATGTCTTTGTTAATTTGTGTCTGTGTATGTCTTTGTTACTTGGTGTCAGTGTGTGTCTTTGTTACTGGGTATCAGTGTATGTCTTTGTGACTTTGTATCAGTGAATGTATTTGTTACTGCGTGTCAGTGTGTGTCTGTGTTACTGGGTATCAGTGTATGTCTTTGTGACTTGGTATCAGTGTATGTCTTTGTTACTGGGTGGCAGTGTGAGTCTGTGTTACTGGGTATCAGTGTATGTCTTTGTGACTTGGTATCAGTGTATGTCTTTGTTACTGGGTGTCGTTGTGTGTCTGTGTTCCTGCGTATCAGTGTATGACTTTGTGACTTGGTGTCAGTGTATGTCTTTGTTACTGGGTGTCTGTGTGTGTCTTTGTGACTTGTTGTCAGTGTCTGTCTGTCATACTTGGTATAAGTCAGTGTCTTTGTTACTTGGTGCCCGTGTGTGTCTGTGTTACTGGGTATCAGTGTATGTCTTTGTTACAGGGTAGCAGTGTATGTCTTTGTGACTTGGTGTCAGTGTATGTCTTTGTTACAGGGTGTCAGTGTGTGTCTTTGTGACTTGGTGTCAGTGTATGTCTTTGTTACTTGGTGGAAGTGTGTGTCTGTGTTACTGGGTATCAGTGTATGTCTTTGTTACTTGGTGTCAGTGTATGTCAAAATACTTGGTGTAAGTGTATGTCTTTGTTACTTGGTGTCAGTGTATGTCTTTGTTACTTGGTGTCAGTGTGTGTCTGTGTGACTGGGTATCAGTGTATGTCTTTGTGACTTGGTATCAGTGTATGTCTTTGTGACTTGGTGTCAGTGTATGCCTTTGTTACTGGGTGTCAGTGTGTGTCTGTGTTACTTAGTGTCAGTGTACGTCTTTGTTACTTTTTTTAGTGTTTCTCTGTGTTACCAGGTGTCAGTGTGTGTTTGTTTGTGTTACTGGGTGTCAGTGTATGTCTTTGTTACTTGGTGTAAGAGTGTGTCTGTGTTACTGGGTATCAGTGTCTGTCTATGTTACTTGGTGTAAGTGTGTGTCTTTGTTACTTGGTGTAATTGTATGTCTTTGTTACTTGGTGTCAGTGTATGTCTGTGTTACTTGGTGTAATTGTATGTCTTTGTTACTTGGTGTCAGTGTATGTCTGTGTTACTTAGTGTCAGTGTATCTCTTTGTTACTTTTTTAGTGTTTCTCTGTGTTACTAGGTGTCAGTGTGTGTTTGTTTGTGTTACTGGGTGTCAGTGTATGTCTTTGTTACTGGGTGTCAGTGTGTGTCTGTGTTACCTGGTGTAAGTGTGTGTCTTTGTTACTTGGTGTCCGTGTGTGTCTGTGTTACTGGGTCTCAGTGTATGTCTTTGTTACTGTGTGCAAGTGTATGTCTTTGTTACTTGGTGTAAGTGTGTGTCTGTGATACTGGGTATCAGTGTCTGTCTTTGTTACTGGTTGTCAGTGTGTGTCTTTGTGACTTGGTGTCAGTGTATGTCTTTGTTACTTGGTGTAAGTGTGTGTCTGTGTTACTGGGTATCAGTGTATGTCTTTGTTACTTGGTGTCAGTTTATGTCAAAATACATGGTGTAAGTGTATGTCTTTGTTACTTGGTGTAATTGTCTGTCTTTGTTACTTGGTGCAAGTGTATGTCTTTGTTACTTGGTGTCAGTGTATTTCTGTGTTACTTGGTGTAAGTGTGTGTCTGTGTTCATGGGTATCAGTGTCTGTCTTTGTTACTTGGTGTTACTGTATTTCTGTGTTACTTGGTGTCAGTGTGTGTCTTTGTTACTGGGTGTCAGTGTGTGTCTGTGTTACTTGGTGTAAGTGTGTGTCTTTGTTACTTGGTGTAATTGCATGTCTTTCTTACTTGGTGTCAGTGTATGTCTGTGTTACCTGGTGTAAGTGTATGTCTTTGTTACTTGGTGTAAGTGTGTGTCTGTGTTACTGGGTGTCAGTGTGTGTCTGTGTTACTTGGTGTAAGTGTGTATCTGTGTTCCTGGGTATCAGTGCATGTCTTTGTTACTTGGTGTCAGTGTATATCCGTGTTACTTGGTGTAAGTGTGTGTCTTTGTTACTTGGTGTAATTGTATGTCTTTGTTACTTGGTGTCAGTGTATGTCTGTGTTACTTGGTGTAAGTGTATGTCTTTGTTACTTGGTGCAAGTGTGTGTCTGTGTTACTGGGTATCAGTGTATGTCTTTGTTACTTGGTGTCAGTGTATGTCTGTGTTACTTGGTGTAAGTGTGTGTCTGTGTTCATGGGTATCAGTGTCTGTCTTTGTTACTTGGTGTTACTGTATTTCTGTGTTACTTGGTGTCAGTGTGTGTCTTTGTTACTGGGTGTCAGTGTGTGTCTGTGTTACTTGGTGTAAGTGTGTGTCTTTGTTACTTGGTGTAATTGCATGTCTTTGTTACTTGGTGTCAGTGTATGTCTGTGTTACTTGGTGTAAGTGTATGTCTTTGTTACTTGGTGTAAGTGTGTGTCTGTGTTACTGGGTGTCAGTGTGTGTCTGTGTTACTTGGTGTAAGTGTGTATCTGTGTTCCTGGGTATCAGTGCATGTCTTTGTTACTTGGTGTCAGTGTATATCTGTGTTACCTGGTGTAAGTGTGTGTCTTTGTTACTTGGTGTAATTGTATGTCTTTGTTACTTGGTGTCAGTGTATGTCTGTGTTACTTGGTGTAAGTGTATGTCTTTGTTACTTGGTGCAAGTGTGTGTCTGTGTTACTGGGTATCAGTGTATGTCTTTGTTACTTGGTGTCAGTGTATGTCTGTGTTACTTGGTGTAAGTGTGTGTCTGTGTTACGGGGTATCAGTGTATGTCTTTGTGACTTGGTATCAGTGTATGTCTTTGTTACTGGGTGTCAGTGTGTGTCTTTGTGACTTGGTGTCAGTGTATGTCTTTGTTACTTGTTGTAACTGTCTGTCTTTGTTAATTGGTGTAAGTGTATGTCTTTGTAACTTGGTCTCAGTGTATGTCTTTGTTACTTGGTGTCAGTGTATGTCTGTGTTACTTGGTGTAAGTGTGTGTCTTTGTTACTTGGTGTACGTGTATGTCTTTGTTAATTTGTGTCTGTGTATGTCTTTGTTACTTGGTGTCAGTGTGTGTCTTTGTTACTGGGTATCAGTGTATGTCCTTGTGACTTGGTATCAGTGAATGTCTTTGTTACTGGGTGTCAGTGTGTGTCTGTGTTACTGGGTATCAGTGTATGTCTTTGTGACTTGGTATCAGTGTATGTCTTTGTTACTGGGTGGCAGTGTGAGTCTGTGTTACTGGGTATCAGTGTATGTCTTTGTGACTTGGTATCAGTGTATGTCTTTGTTACTGGGTGTCAGTGTTTGTCTGTGTTCCTGCGTATCAGTGTATGACTTTGTGACTTGGTATCAGTGTATGTCTTTGTTACTGGGTGGCAGTGTGAGTCTGTGTTACTGGGTATCAGTGTATGTCTTTGTGACTTGGTGTAAGTCTGTGTCTTTCTTACTTGGTGCCCGTGTGTGTCTGTGTTACTGGGTATCAGTGCATGTCTTTGTTACTTGGTGTCAGTGTATGTCTGTGTTACATGGTGTTCAGTGTGTGTCTGTGTTACTGGGTGTCAGTGTGTGTCTGTGTTACTTGGTGTAAGTCTGTGTCTTTGTTACTTGGTGTCCGTGTGTGTCTGTGTTACTGCGTGTCAGTGTATGTCTTTGTTACTGGGTGTCAGTGTATGTCTTTGTTACTTGGTGTAAGTGTGTGTCTGTGTTACTGGGTGTCAGTGTATGTCTGTGTTACTTGGTGTATGTGTGTGTCTGTGTTACAGGGTGTCAGTGTGTGTCTTTGTGACTTGGTGTCAGTGCATGTCTTTGTTACTTGGTGTAAGTGTGTGTCTGTGTTACTGGGTATCAGTGTATGTCTTTGTTACTTGGTGTCAGTGTATGTCAAAATACTTGGTGTAAGTGTATGTCTTTGTTACTTGGTTTAATTGTCTGTCTTTGTTACTTGGTGTCAGTGTATGTCTTTGTTACTTGGTGTCAGTGTATGTCTTTGTTACTTGGTGTCAGTGTGTGTCTGTGTTACTGGGTATCAGTGTATGTCTTTGTGACTTGGTATCAGTGTATGTCTTTGTGACTTGGTGTCAGTGTATGCCTTTGTTACTGGGTGTCAGTGTGTGTCTGTGTTACTTAGTGTCAGTGTATGTCTTTGTTACTTTTTTAGTGTTTCTCTGTGTTACCAGGTGTCAGTGTGTGTTTGTTTGTGTTACTGGGTGTCACTGTATGTCTTTGTTACTTGGTGTAAGTGTGTGTCTGTGTTACTGGGTATCAGTGTCTGTCTATGTTACTTGGTGTAAGTGTGTGTCTTTGTTACTTGGTGTAATTGTATGTCTTTGTTACTTGGTGTCAGTGTATGTCTGTGTTACTTGGTGTAAGTGTATGTCTTTGTTACTTGGTGTAAGTGTTTGTCTGTGTTACTTGGTGTAAGTGTGTGTCTTTGTTACTTGGTGTCCGTGTGTGTCTGTGTTACTGGGTGTCAATGCATGTCTTTGTTACTTGGTGTCAGTGTATATCTGTGTTACTTGGTGTAAGTGTGTGTCTTTGTTACTTGGTGTAATTGTATGTCTTTGTTACTTGGTGTCAGTGTAGGTCTGTGTTACTTGGTGTAAGTGTATGTCTTTGTTACTTGGTGTAAGTGTGTGTCTGTGTTACTTGGTGTAAGTGTGTGTCTGTGTTCCTGGGTATCAGTGTATGTCTTTGTGACTTGGTGTCAGTGTCTGTCTGTGTTACTTGGTGTAAGTGTGTGTCTGTGTTACTGGGTATCAGTGTATGTCTGTGTTACTTGGAGTCAGTGTATGTCTGTGTTACTTGGTGTAAGTGTGTGTCTGTGTTACTGGGTGTCAGTGTGTGTCTGTGTTACTTGGTGTAAGTGTGTGTCTTTGTTACTTGGTGTCCGTGTGTGTCTGTGTTACTGGGTATCAGTGTCTGTCTTTGTTACTTGGTGTAAGTGTGTGTCTGTGTTACTGGGTATCAGTGTATGTCTTTGTTACTTGGTGACAGTGTATGTCTGTGTTCCTTGGTGTAAGTGTGTGTCTGTGTTACTTGGTATCAGTGTATGTCTTTGTGACTTGGTATCAGTGTATGTCTTTGTTACTGGGTGTCAGTGTGTGCCTTTGTGACTTGGTGTCAGTGTATGTCTTTGTTACTTGGTGTAAGTGTGTGTCTGTGTTACTGGGTATCAGTGTATGTCTTTGTTACTTGGTGTCAGTGTATGTCAAAATACTTGGTGGCAGTGTATGTCTGTTTTACTTGGTGTAATTGTCTGTCTTTGTTACCTGGTGTAAGTGTATGTCTTTGTTACTTGGTGTCAGTGTATGTCTTTGTTACTTGGTGTCAGTGTATGTCTGTGTTACTTGGTGTAAGTGTGTGTCTGTGTTACTGGGTATCAGTGTATGTCTTTGTTACTTGGTGTCAGTGTATGTCTGTGTTACTTGGTGTAAGTGTGTGTCTGTGTTACTGGGTGTCAGTGTGTGTCTGTGTTAATTGGTGTAAGTGTGTGTCTCAGTTGCTTGGTGTCCGTGTGTGTCTGTGTTACTGGGTGTCAGTGCATGTCTTTGTTACTTGGTGTCAGTGTATATCTGTGTTACTTGGTGTAAGTGTGTGTCTTTGTTACTTGGTGTAATTGTATGTCTTTGTTACTTGGTGTCAGTGTATGTCTGTGTAACTTGGTGTAAGTGTATGTATTTGTTACTTTGTGACAGTGTATGTCTGTGTTACTTGGTGCAAGTGTGTGTCTGTGTTACTGGGTATGGGTGTTTGTCTTTGTGAATTGGTATCAGTGAATGTCTTTGTTACTTGGTGTCAGTGTATATCTTTGTTACTTGGTGTAAGTGTGTGTCTGTGTTACTGGGTATCAGTGTCTGTCTTTGTTACTTGGTGTAAGTGTGTGTCTGTGTTACTGGGTATCAGTGTATGTCTTTGTTACTTGGTGTCAGTGTATGTCTGTGTTACTTGGTGTAAGTGTGTGTCTGTGTTACTGGGAGTCAGTGTATGTCTTTGTGACTTGGTATCAGTTTATGTCTTTGTTACTGGGTGTCAGTGTGTGTCTTTGTGACTTGGTGTCCGTGTATGTCCTTGTTACATGGTGTAAGTGTGTGTCTGTGTTACTGGGTATCAGTGTATGTCTTTGTTACTTGGTGTCAGTGTATGTCAAAATACTTGGTGTCTTTGTATGTCTTTGTAACTTGGTGTAATCGTCTGTCTTTGTTACTTTGTGTAAGTGTATGTCTTTGTAACTTGGTGTCAGTGTATGTCTTTTTTCCTTGGTGTCAGTGTATGTCTCTGTACCTTGGTATCAGTGTATGTCTTTGTTACTGCGTGTCAGTGTCTGTCTGTGTTACTGGGTATCAGTGTATGTCATTGTGACTTGGTATCAGTGTTTGTCTCTGTTACTGGGTGTCAGTGTGTGTCTGTGTTACTGGGTATCAGTGTATGTCTTTGTGACTTGGTATCAGTGTATGTATTTGTTACTGGGTGTCAGTGCGTGTCTGTGTTCCTGGGTATGAGTGTATGTCTTTGTGACTTGGTGTCAGTGTATGTCTTTGTTACTGGGTGTCAGTGTGTGTCTTTGTGACTTGGTGTCAGTGTATGTCTGTGTTACTTGGTGTAAGTATGTGTCTTTGTTACTTGGTGTCCGTGTGTGTCTGTGTTACTGGGTGTCAGTGCATGTCTTTGTTACTTGGTGTCCGTGTGTGTCTGTGTCACTGGGTATCAGTGCATGTCTTTGTTACTTGGTGTCAGTGTATGTCTGTGTTACTTGGTGTAAGTGTGTGTCTGTGTTACTGGGTATCAGTGTCTGTCTTTGTTACTTGGTGTCCGTGTGTGTCTGTGTTACTGGGTATCAGTGCATGTCTTTGTTACTTGGTGTCAGTGTATGTCTGTGTTACTTGGTGTAAGTGTGTGTCTGTGTTACTGGTTGTCAGTGTGTGTCTGTGTTACTTGGTGTAAGTCTGTGTCTTTCTTACTTGGTGTCCTTGTGTGTCCGTGTTACTGGGTGTCAGTGCATGTCTTTGTTACTGGGTGTCAGTGTATGTCTTTGTTACTTGTTGTAAGTGTGTGTCTGTGTTACTGGGTGTCAGTGTATGTCTGTGTTACTTAGTGTAAGTGTGTGTCTGTGTTACTGGGTATCAGTGTATGTCTTTGTGACTTGGTGTCAGTGTATGTCTTTGTTACTGGGTGTCAGTGTGTGTCTTTGTGAATTGGTGTCAGTTTCTGTCTTTGTTACTTGGTGTAAGTGTGTGTCTGTGTTACTGCGTATCAGTGTATGTCTTTGTTACTTGGTGTCAGTGTATGTCAAAATACTTGGTGTAAGTGTATGTCTTTGTTACTTGGTGTAATTGTCTGTCTTTGTTACTTGGTGTAAGTGTATGTCTTTGTTACTTGGTGTCATTGTATGTCTTTGTTACTTGGTGTCAGTGTGTATATGTGTTACTGGGTATCAGTGTATGTCTTTGTGACTTGGTATCAGTGTATGTCTTTGTTAATGGGTGTCAGTGTGTGTCTGTGTTACTTGTTGTCAGTGTATGTCTTTGTTACTGTTTAATAGTGTTTCTCTGTGTTATTGGGTGACAGTGTGTCTTTGTTTGTGTTGCTGGGTGTCAGTGTATGTCTTTGTTACTTGGTGTAAGTGTGTGTCTGTGTTACTGGGTATCAGTGTCTGTCTTTGTTACTTGGTGTAATTGTGTGTCTTTGTTACTTTGTGTAATTGTATGTCTTTGTTACTTGGTGTCAGTGTATGTCTGTGTTACTTGGTGGAAGTGTATGTCTTTGTTACTTGGTGTAAGTGTGTGTCTGTGTTACTTGGAGTATGTGTGTGTCTGTGTTCCTGGTTATCATTGTATGTCTTTGTTACTTGGTGTCAGTATATGTCTGTGTTACCTGGTGTAAGTGTGTGTCTGCGTTACTGGGTATCAGTGCATGTCTTTGTGACTTGGTGTCAGTGTATGTCTGTGTTACTTGGTATAAGTGTGTGTCTGTGTTACTGGGCGTCAGTGTATGTCTGTGTTACTTGGTGTAAGTGTGTGTCTTTGTTACTTGGTGTCCGTGTGTGTCTGTGTTACTGGGTGTCAGTGCATGTCTTTGTTACTTGGTGTCAGTGCATATCTTTGTTACTTGGTGTAAGTGTGTGTCTTTGTTACTTGGTGTAATTGTATGTCTTTGTTACTTGGTGTCAGTGTATGTCTGTGTTACTTGGTGTAAGTGTATGTCTTTGTTACTTGGTGTAAGTGTTTGTCTGTCTTACTTGGTGTAAGTGTGTGTCTGTGTTCCTGGGTATCTGTGTATGTCTTTGTTACTTGGTGTCAGTGTATGTCTGTGTTACTTGGTGTGAGTGTGTGTCTGTGTTACGGGGTATCAGTGTATGGCTTTGTTACTTGGTGTCAGTGTATGTTTGTGTTACTTGGTGTCAGTGTGTGTCTGTGTTACTGGGTGTCAGTGTGCGTCTGTGTTACTTGGTGTAAGTGTGTGTCTTTGTTACTTGGTGTCCGTGTGTGTCTGTGTTACTGGGTGTCAGTGTATGTCTTTGTTACTGGTGTCAGTGTATGTCTTTGTTACTTGGTGTAAGTGTGTGTCTGTGTTACTGGGTATCAGTGTCTGTCTTTGTTACTTGGTGTAAGTGTGTGTCTGGGTTACTGGGTATCAGTGTATGTCTTTGTTACTTGGTGTCAGTGTATCCCTGTGTTACTTGGTTTAAGTGTTTTTCTGTGTTACTGGGTATCAGTGTATGTCTTTGTGACTTGGTGTCAGTGTATGTCTTTGTTACTGGGTGTCAGTGTGTGTCTTTGTGACTTGGTGTCAGTGTATGTCTTTGTTACTTGGTGTAAGTGTGTGTCAGTGTTACTGGGTATCAGTGTATGTCTTTGTTGATTGGTGTCAGTGTATGTCAAAATTCTTTGTGTAAGTGTATGTCTTTGTTACTTGGTGTAATTGTCTGTCTTTGTTACTTGGTGTAAGTGTATGTCTTTGTTACTTGGTGTCAGTGTATGTGTTTGTGACTTGGTGTCAGTGTATGTCTTTGTTACTGCGAATTAGTGTTTCTCTGTGTTACTGGATGTCAGTGTGTGTTTGTTTGTGTTACTGGGTGTCAGTGTATGTCTTTGTTAATTGGTGTAAGTGTGTGTCTGTGCTGCTGAGTATCAGTGTCTGTCTTTTTTACTTGGTGTAAGAGTGTTTCTTTGTTACTTGGTGTAATTGTATGTCTTTGGTACTTGCTGTCAGTGTATGTCTGCGTTACTTGGTGTAAGTGTGTGTCTGTGTTACTGGGAATCAGTTTATGTCTTTGTGACTTGGTATCAGTGTATGTCTTTGTTACTGGGTGTCAGTGTGTGTCTTTGTGACTTGGTGTCCGTGTATGTCCTTGTTACTTGGTGTAAGTGTGTGTCTGTGTTACTGGGTATCAGTGTATGTCTTTGTTACTTGGTGTCAGTGTATGTCAAAATACCTGGTGTCTTTGTATGTCTTTGTAACTTGGTGTAATCGTCTGTCTTTGTTACTTTGTGTAAGTGTATGTCTTTGTAACTTGGTGTCAGTGTATGTCTTTTTTCCTTGGTGTCAGTGTATGTCTGTGTTACTTGGTGTAAGTGTGTGTCTTTGTTACTTGGTGTCAGTGTGTGTCTGTGTTACTGGGTATCAGTGTACGTCTTTGTACCTTGGTATCAGTGTATGTCTTTGTTACTTGGTGTAAGTGTGTGTCTGTGTTACTGGGTATCAGTGTACGTCTTTGTACCTTGGTATCAGTGTATGTCTTTGTTACTGGGTGTCAGTGTCTGTCTGTGTTACTGGGTATCAGTGTATGTCTTTGTGACTTGGTATCAGTGTATGTCTCTGTTACTGGGTGTCAGTGTGTGTCTGTGTTCCTGGGTATGAGTGTATGTCTTTGTGACTTGGTGTCAGTGTATGTCTTTGTTACTGGGTGTCAGTGTGTGTCTTTGTGACCTGGTGTCAGTGTATGTCTGTGTCACTTGGTGTAAGTATGTGTCTTTGTTACTTGGTGTCCGTGTGTGTCTGTGTTACTGGGTATCAGTGTATGTCTTTGTTACTTGGTGTCAGTGTATGTCTGTGTTACTTGGTGTAAGTGTGTGTCTGCGTTACTGGCTGTCAGTGTGTGTCTGTGTTACTTGGTGTAAGTCTGTGTCTTTGTTACTTGGTGTCCGTGTGTGTCTGTGTTACTGGGTGTCAGTGCATGTCTTTGTTACTGGGTGTCAGTGTATGTCTTTGTTACTTGGTGTAAGTGTGTGTCTGTGTTACTGGGTGTCATTGTATGTCTTTGTTACTTAGTGTAAGTGTGTGTCTGTGTTACTGGGTATCAGTGTATGTCTTTGTGACTTGGTGTCAGTGTATGTCTTTGTTACTGGGTGTCAGTGTGTGTCTTTGTGACTTGGTGTCAGTTTATGTCTTTGTTACGTGGTGTCAGTGTGTGTCTGTGTTACTGGGTATCAGTCTATGTCTTTGTTACTTGGTGTCAGTGTATGTCAAAATACTTGGTGTAAGTGTATGTCTTTGTTACTTGGTGTAATTGTCTGTCTTTGTTACTGGTGTAAGTGTATGTCTTTGTTACTTGGTGTCATTGTATGTCTTTGTTACTTGGTGTCAGTGTGTATCTGTGTTACTGGGTATCAGTGTGTGTCTTTGTGACTTGGTATCAGTGTATGTCTTTGTTAATGGGTGTCAGTGTGTGTCTGTGTTACTGGGTGTCAGTGCATGTCTTTGTTACTTGGTGTCAGTGTATATCTGTGTTACTTGTTGTAAGTGTGTGTCTTTGTTACTTGGTGTAATTGTATGTCTTTGTGACTTGGTGTCAGTGTATGTCTGTGTTACTTGGTGTAAGTGCATGTCTTTGTTACTTGGTGTAAGTGTGTGTCTGTGTTACTTGGTGTTAGTGTGTGTCTGTGTTACTGGGTTTCAGTGTGTGTCTGTGTTACTTGGTGTAAGTGTGTGTCATTGTTACTTGGTGTCTGTACATGTCTTTGTTACTTGGTGTCAGTGTGTGTCTGTGTTACTGTGTATCAGTGTATGTCTTTGTTACTGGGTGTCAGTGTGTGTCTGTGCTACTGGGTATCAGTGTTTGTCTTTGTGACTTGGTATCAGTGTATGTCTTTGTTACTGGGTGTCAGTGTGTGTCTGTGTTACTGGGTATCAGTGTATGTCTTTGTGACTTGGTATCAGTGTATGTCTTTGTTACTGGGTGTCAGTGTGTGTCTGTGTTCCTGGGTATCATTGTATGTATTTGTGACTTGGTGTCAGTGTATGTCTTTGTTACTGGGTGTCAGTGTGTGTCTTTGTGACTTGGTGTCAGTGTATGTCTGTGTTACTTGGTGTAAGTGTGTGTCTGTGTTACTGGGTATCAGCTGATGTCTGTGTTACTTGGTGTAAGTGTGTGTCTGTGTTACTGGGTGTCAGTGTGTGTCTGTGTTACTGGGTGTCAGTGTATGTCATTGTTACTGGGTGTTAGTGTATGTCTTTGTTACTTGGTGCAAGTGTGTGTCTGTGTTACTGGGTGTGAGTGCATGTCTGTGTTACTTGGTGTACGTGTGTGTCTGTGTTACTGGGTATCAGTGTATGTCTTTGTTACTTGGTGTCAGTGTATGTCAAAAAACTTGGTGTAAGTGTATGTCTTTGTTACTTGGTGTCAGTGCATGTCTTTGTTACTTGGTGTCAGTGTGTGTCTGTGTTACTGGGTATCAGTGTCTGTCTTTGTGACTTGGTGTCAGTGTATGTCTTTGTTGCTGGGTGTCAGTGTGTGTCTGTGTTACTTGGTGTCAGTGTATGTCTTTGTTCATGTTTATTAGTGTTTCTCTGTGTTACTGGGTGTCAGTGTGTGTTTGCTTGTGCTACTGGGTATCAGTGTCTGTCTTTGTTACTTGGTGTAAGTGTGTGTCCTTGTTACTTGGTGTAATTGTATGTCTTTGTTACTTGGTGTCAGTGTATGTCTGTGTTACTTGGTGTCAGTGTATGTCTTTGTTACTTGGTGTAAGTGTGTGTCTGTGTTACTGGGTATCAGTGCATGTCTTTGTTACTTGGTGTCAGTGTATATCTGTGTTACTTGTTGGAAGTGTGTGTCTTTGTTACTTGGTGTAATTGTATGTCTTTGTTACTTGGTGTCAGTGTATGTCTGTGTTACTTGGTGTAAGTGTATGTCTTTGTTACTTGGTGTAAGTGTGTGTCTGTGTTACTTGGTGTAAGTGATTGTCTGTGTTCCTGGGTATCAGTGTATGTCTTTGTTACTTGGTGTAATTGTATGTCTTTGTTACTTGGTGTCAGTGTATGTCTGTGTTACTTGGTGTAAGTGTATGTCTTTGTTACTTGGTGTAAGTGTGTGTCTGTGTTACTTGGTGTAAGTGAGTGTCTGTGTTCCTGGGTATCAGTGTATGTCTTTGTTACTTGGTGTCAGTGTATGTCTGTGTTACTTGGTGTAAGTGTGTGTCTGTGTTACTGGGTTTCAGTGTGTGTCTGTGCCACTTAGTGTAAGTGTGTGTCATTGTTACTTGGTGTCTGTGTATCTCTTTGTTACTTGGTGTAAGTGTGTGTCTGTGTTACTGGGTATCAGCTGATGTCTGTGTTACTTGGTGTAAGTGTGTGTCTGTGTTACTGGGTGTCAGTGTGTGTCTGTGTTACTGGGTGTCAGTGTATGTCATTGTTACTGGGTGTTAGTGTATGTCTTTGTTACTTGGTGCAAGTGTGTGTCTGTGTTACTGGGTGTGAGTGCATGTCTGTGTTACTTGGTGTACGTGTGTGTCTGTGTTACTGGGTATCAGTGTATGTCTTTGTTACTTGGTGTCAGTGTATGTCAAAAAACTTGGTGTAAGTGTATGTCTTTGTTACTTGGTGTCAGTGCATGTCTTTGTTACTTGGTGTCAGTGTGTGTCTGTGTTACTGGGTATCAGTGTCTGTCTTTGTGACTTGGTGTCAGTGTATGTCTTTGTTGCTGGGTGTCAGTGTGTGTCTGTGTTACTTGGTGTCAGTGTATGTCTTTGTTCATGTTTATTAGTGTTTCTCTGTGTTACTGGGTGTCAGTGTGTGTTTGCTTGTGCTACTGGGTATCAGTGTCTGTCTTTGTTACTTGGTGTAAGTGTGTGTCCTTGTTACTTGGTGTAATTGTATGTCTTTGTTACTTGGTGTCAGTGTATGTCTGTGTTACTTGGTGTCAGTGTATGTCTTTGTTACTTGGTGTAAGTGTGTGTCTGTGTTACTGGGTATCAGTGCATGTCTTTGTTACTTGGTGTCAGTGTATATCTGTGTTACTTGTTGGAAGTGTGTGTCTTTGTTACTTGGTGTAATTGTATGTCTTTGTTACTTGGTGTCAGTGTATGTCTGTGTTACTTGGTGTAAGTGTATGTCTTTGTTACTTGGTGTAAGTGTGTGTCTGTGTTACTTGGTGTAAGTGAGTGTCTGTGTTCCTGGGTATCAGTGTATGTCTTTGTTACTTGGTGTAATTGTATGTCTTTGTTACTTGGTGTCAGTGTATGTCAGTGTTACTTGGTGTAAGTGTATGTCTTTGTTACTTGGTGTAAGTGTGTGTCTGTGTTACTTGGTGTAAGTGAGTGTCTGTGTTCCTGGGTATCAGTGTATGTCTTTGTTACTTGGTGTCAGTGTATGTCTGTGTTACTTGGTGTAAGTGTGTGTCTGTGTTACTGGGTTTCAGTGTGTGTCTGTGCCACTTAGTGTAAGTGTGTGTCATTGTTACTTGGTGTCTGTGTATCTCTTTGTTACTTGGTGTCAGTGTGTGTCTGTGTTACTGTGTATCAGTGTATGTCTTTGTGACTTGGTATCAGTGTATGTCTTTGTTACTGGGTGTCAGTGTGTGTCTGTGTTACTGGGTATCAGTGTATGTCTTTGTGACTTGGTATCAGTGTATTTCTTTCTTACTGGGTGTCAGTGTGTGTCTGTGTTCCTGGGTATCAGTCTATGTCTTTGTTACTTGGTGTCAGTGTATGTCAAAATACTTGGTGTAAGTGTATGTCTTTGTTACTTGGTGTAATTGTCTGTCTTTGTTACTTGGTGTAAGTGTATGTCTTTGTTACTTGGTGTCATTGTATGTCTTTGTTACTTGGTGTCAGTGTGTATCTGTGTTACTGGGCATCAGTGTGTGTCTTTGTGACTTGGTATCAGTGTATGTCTTTGTTAATGGGTGTCAGTGTGTGTCTGTGTTACTGGGTGTCAGTGCATGTCTTTGTTACTTGGTGTCAGTGTATATCTGTGTTACTTGTTGTAAGTGTGTGTCTTTGTTACTTGGTGTAATTGTATGTCTTTGTGACTTGGTGTCAGTGTATGTCTGTGTTACTTGGTGTAAGTGCATGTCTTTGTTACTTGGTGTAAGTGTGTGTCTGTGTTACTTGGTGTTAGTGTGTGTCTGTGTTACTGGGTTTCAGTGTGTGTCTGTGTTACTTGGTGTAAGTGTGTGTCATTGTTACTTGGTGTCTGTGCATGTCTTTGTTACTTGGTGTCAGTGTGTGTCTGTGTTACTGTGTATCAGTGTATGTCTTTGTTACTGGGTGTCAGTGTGTGTCTGTGCTACTGGGTATCAGTGTTTGTCTTTGTGACTTGGTATCAGTGTATGTCTTTGTTACTGGGTGTCAGTGTGTGTCTGTGTTACTGGGTATCAGTGTATGTCTTTGTGACTTGGTATCAGTGTATGTCTTTGTTACTGGGTGTCAGTGTGTGTCTGTGTTCCTGGGTATCATTGTATGTATTTGTGACTTGGTGTCAGTGTATGTCTTTGTTACTGGGTGTCAGTGTGTGTCTTTGTGACTTGGTGTCAGTGTATGTCTGTGTTACTTGGTGTAAGTGTGTGTCTGTGTTACTGGGTATCAGCTGATGTCTGTGTTACTTGGTGTAAGTGTGTGTCTGTGTTACTGGGTGTCAGTGTGTGTCTGTGTTACTGGGTGTCAGTGTATGTCATTGTTACTGGGTGTTAGTGTATGTCTTTGTTACTTGGTGCAAGTGTGTGTCTGTGTTACTGGGTGTGAGTGCATGTCTGTGTTACTTGGTGTACGTGTGTGTCTGTGTTACTGGGTATCAGTGTATGTCTTTGTTACTTGGTGTCAGTGTATGTCAAAAAACTTGGTGTAAGTGTATGTCTTTGTTACTTGGTGTCAGTGCATGTCTTTGTTACTTGGTGTCAGTGTGTGTCTGTGTTACTGGGTATCAGTGTCTGTCTTTGTGACTTGGTGTCAGTGTATGTCTTTGTTGCTGGGTGTCAGTGTGTGTCTGTGTTACTTGGTGTCAGTGTATGTCTTTGTTCATGTTTATTAGTGTTTCTCTGTGTTACTGGGTGTCAGTGTGTGTTTGCTTGTGCTACTGGGTATCAGTGTCTGTCTTTGTTACTTGGTGTAAGTGTGTGTCCTTGTTACTTGGTGTAATTGTATGTCTTTGTTACTTGGTGTCAGTGTATGTCTGTGTTACTTGGTGTCAGTGTATGTCTTTGTTACTTGGTGTAAGTGTGTGTCTGTGTTACTGGGTATCAGTGCATGTCTTTGTTACTTGGTGTCAGTGTATATCTGTGTTACTTGTTGGAAGTGTGTGTCTTTGTTACTTGGTGTAATTGTATGTCTTTGTTACTTGGTGTCAGTGTATGTCTGTGTTACTTGGTGTAAGTGTATGTCTTTGTTACTTGGTGTAAGTGTGTGTCTGTGTTACTTGGTGTAAGTGAGTGTCTGTGTTCCTGGGTATCAGTGTATGTCTTTGTTACTTGGTGTAATTGTATGTCTTTGTTACTTGGTGTCAGTGTATGTCTGTGTTACTTGGTGTAAGTGTATGTCTTTGTTACTTGGTGTAAGTGTGTGTCTGTGTTACTTGGTGTAAGTGAGTGTCTGTGTTCCTGGGTATCAGTGTATGTCTTTGTTACTTGGTGTCAGTGTATGTCTGTGTTACTTGGTGTAAGTGTGTGTCTGTGTTACTGGGTTTCAGTGTGTGTCTGTGCCACTTAGTGTAAGTGTGTGTCATTGTTACTTGGTGTCTGTGTATCTCTTTGTTACTTGGTGTCAGTGTGTGTCTGTGTTACTGTGTATCAGTGTATGTCTTTGTGACTTGGTATCAGTGTATGTCTTTGTTACTGGGTGTCAGTGTGTGTCTGTGTTACTGGGTATCAGTGTATGTCTTTGTGACTTGGTATCAGTGTATGTCTTTCTTACTGGGTGTCAGTGTGTGTCTGTGTTCCTGGGTATCAGTGTATGTATTTGTGACTTGGTGTCAGTGTATGTCTTTGTTACTGGGTGTCAGTGTGTGTCTTTGTGACTTGGTGACAGCTTATGTCTTTGTTACTTGGTGTCAGTGTATGTCTGTGTTACTTGGTGTAAGTGTGTGTCTGTGTTACTGGGTGTCAGTGTGTGTCTGTGTTACTTGGTGTAAGTCTGTGTCTCTGTTACTTGGTGTCCGTGTGTGTCTGTGTTACTGGGTGTCAGTGTATGTCTTTGTTACTGGGTGTCAGTGTATGTCTTTGTTACTTGGTGTACGTGTGTGTCTGTGTTACTGGGTGTGAGTGTATGTCTGTGTTACTTGGTGTACGTGTGTGTCTGTGTTACTGGGTATCAGTGTATGTCTTTGTTACTTGGTGTCAGTGCATGTCTTTCTTACTTGGTGTCAGTGTGTGTCTGTGTTACTGGGTATCAGTGTATGACTTTGTGACTTGGTGTCAGTGTATGTCTTTGTTGCTGGGTGTCAGTGTGTGTCAGTGTTACTTGGTGTCAGTGTATGTCTTTGTTAATGTTTATTAGTGTTTCTCTGTGTTACTGGGTGTCAGTGTGTGTTTGTTTGTGTTACTGGGTGTCAGTGTATGTCTTTGTTAATTGGTATAAGTGTGTGTCTGTGCTACTGGGTATCAGTGTATGTCTTTGTTACTTGGTGTAAGTGTGTGTCTTTGTTACTTGGTGTAATTGTATGTCTTTGTTACTTGGTGTCAGTGTATGTCTGTGTTACTTGGTGTCAGTGTATGTCTTTTTTACTTGGTGTAAGTGTGTGTCTGTGTTCCTGGGTATCATTGTATGTCTTTGTTACTTGGTGTCAGTGTATGTCTGTGTTACTTGGTGTAAGTGTGTGTCTGTGTTACTGGGTATCAGTGTATGTCTTTGTTACTTGGTGTCAGTGTATGTCTGTGTTACTTGGTGTAAGTGTGTGTCTGTTTTAGTGGGTGTCAGTGTGTGTCTGTTTTGCTTGGCGTATGTGTGTGTCTTTGTTCCTTGGTGTCCGTGTGTGTCTGTGTTACTGCGTGTCAGTGCATGTCTTTGTTACTTGGTGTCAGTGTATATCTGTGTTACTTGGTGTAAGTGTGTGTCTTTGTTACTTGGTGTAATTGTATGTCTTTGTTACTTGGTGTCAGTGTATGTCTGTGTTACTTGGTGTAAGTGTATGTCTTTGTTACTTGGTGTAAGTGTGTGTCAGTGTTACTTGGTGTAAGTGTATGTCTGTGTTACTGGGTATCAGTGTATGTCTTTGTTACTTGGTGTAAGTGTGTGTCTGTGTTAGTGGGTGTCAGTGTGTGTCTGTGTTACTTGGTGGAAGTGTGTGTCTTTGTTACTTGGTGTCCGTGTGTGTCTGTGTTTCTGGGTGTCAGTGCATGTCTTTGTTACTGGGTGTCAGTGTATGTCTGTGTTACTTGGTGTAAGTGTATGTCTTTGTTACTTGGTGTAAGTGTGTGTCAGTGTTACTTGGTGTAAGTGTGTGTCTGTGTTAGTGGGTGTCAGTGTGTGTCTGTGTTACTTGGTGGAAGTGTGTGTCTTTGTTACTTGGTGTAAGCGTGTGTCTGTGTTACTGGGTACCAGTGTCTGTCTTTGTTACGTTGTGTAAGTGTGTGTCTGTGTTACTGGGTATCAGTGTATGTCTTTGTTACTTGGTGTCAGTGTATGTCTGTGTGACTTGGTGTAAGTGTGTGTCTGTGTTACTGGGTATCAGTGTATGTCTTTGTGACTTGGTGTCAGTGTATGACTTTGTTACTGGGTGTAAGTGTGTGTCTGTGTTACTGGGTATCAGTGTATGTCTTTGTTACTTTGTGTCAGTGTATGTCACAATACTTGGTGTAAGTGTATGTCTTCGTTACTTGGTGTAATTGTCTGTCTTTGTTACTTGGTGTCAGTGTATGTCTGTGTTACTTGGTGTAAGTGTGTGTCTTTGTTACTTGGTGTAAGTGTATGCCTTTGTTACTTTGTGTCAGTGCATGTCTTTGTTACTTGGTGTCAGTGTGTGTCTGCGTTACTGGGTATCAGTGTATGTCTTTTTGATTGGTATCAGTGTCTGTCTTTGGTACTGGGTGTTAGTGTGTGTCTGTGTTACTGGGCATCAGTGTATGTCTTTGTGAGTTGGTATCAGTGTATGTCTTTGTTACTGGGTGTCAGTGTGTGTCTGTGTTACTGGGTAACATTGTATGTCTTTGTGACTTGGTATCAGTGTTTGTCTTTGTTACTGGTTGTCAGTGTGTGTCTGTGTTCCTGGGTATCAGTGTATGTCTTTGTTACTTGGTGTCAGTGTATGTCTTTGTTACTGGGTGTCAGTGTATGTCTTTGTGACTTGGTGTCAGTGTATGTCTTTGTTACCTGGTGTAAGTGTGTGTCTGTGATACTGCGTATCAGTCTCTGTCTTTGTTACTTGGTGTCAGTGTATGTCTTTGTTACTTGGTGTAAGTGTGTGTCTGTGTATCAGTGTATGTCTTTGTGACTTGGTGTCAGTGTATGTCTTTGTTACTGGGTGTCAGTGTGTGTCTTTGTGACTTGGTGTCAGTGGATGTCTGTGTTACTGTGGGTCAGTGTGTGTCTGTGTTACTGGGGGTCAGTGTGTGTTTCTAACTGGGTGTCTGTGTGTGTCTGGTTACTGGGTATCAGTGCATGTCTTTGTTACTTGGCATTAGCGGATGTCTTTGTTACTGGGTGTCAGTGTATGTGTTTAACAAAGAACAAAGAGCAAAGATAATTACAGCACAGGAACAGGCCCTTCGGCCCTCCAAGCCTGCGCCGATCCAGATCCTCTCTCTAAACATGTCGCCTATTTTCTAAGGTTCTGTATCTCTTTTCTTCCTGCCCATTCATGTATCTGTCTAGATACATCTTAAAAGACTCCATCGTGCCCGCATCTACCACCTCCGCTGGCAATGCGTTCCTGGTGCCCACCACCCTCTGCGTAAAGAACTTTCCACGCATATCCCCCCTAAACTTTTCCCCTTTCACTTTGAACTCGTGTCCTCTAGTAATTGAAACCCCCACTCTGGGAAAAAGCCTCTTGCTATCCACCCTGTCTATACCTCTCATGATTTTGTACACCTCAATCAGGTCCCCCCTCAACCTCCGTCTTTCTAATGAAAATAATCCTAATCTGCTCAACCTCTCTTCATAGCTAGCGCCCTCCATACCAGGCAACATCCTGGTGAACCTCCTCTGCACCCTCTCCAAAGCATCCACATCCTTTTGATAATGTGGCGACAAGAACTGTACGCAGTATTCCAAATGTGGCCGAACCAAAGTCCTATACAACTGTAACATGACCTGCCAACTCTTGTACTCAATGCCCCGTCCGATGAAGGAAAGCATGCCGTATGCCTTCTTGACCACTCTATTTACCTGCGTTGCCACCTTCAGGGAACAGTGGACCTGAACACCCAAATCTCTCTGGACATCAATTTTCCCCAGGACTTTTCCATTTACTGTATAGTTGACTCTTGAATTGGATCTTCCAAAATGCATCACCTCGCATTTGCCCTGATTGAACTCCATCTGCCATTTCTCTGCCCAACTCTCCAATCTATCTATATTCTGCTGTATTCTCTGACAGTCCCCTTCACTATCTGCTACTCCACCAATCTTAGTGTCGTCTGCAAATTTGCTAATCAGTCCACCTATACTTTCCTCCAAATCATTAATGTATATCACAAACAACAGTGGTCCCAGCACGGATCCCTGTGGAACACCACTGGTCACACGTCTCCATTTTGAGAAACTCCCTTCCACTGCTACTCTCTGTCTCCTGTTGCCCAGCCAGTTCTTTATCCATCTAGCTAGTACACCTTGGACCCCAAGCGCCTTCACTTTCTCCATCAGCCTGCCATGGGGAACCTTATCAAACGCCTTACTGAAGTCCATGTATATGACATCGACAGCCCTTCCCTCATCAATCAACTTTGTCACTTCCTCAAAGAATTCTATTAAGTTGGTAAGACATGACCTTCCCTGCACAAAACCATGTTGCCTATCACTGATGAGCCCATTTTCTTCCAAATGGGAATAGATCCTATCCCTCAGTATCTTCTCCAGCAGCTTCCCTACCACTGACGTCAGGCTCACCAGTCTATAATTGCCTGGATTATCCCTGCTACCCTTCTTAAACAAGGGGACAACATTAGCAATTCTCCAGTTCTCCGGGACCTCACCCGTGTTTAAGGATGCTGCAAAGATATCTGTTAAGGCCCCAGCTATTTCCTCTCTCGCTTCCCTCAGTAACCTGGGATAGATCCCATCCGGACCTGGGGACTTGTCCACCTTAATGCCCTTTAGAATACCCAACACTTCCTCCCTCCTTATGCCGACTTGACCTACAGTAATTAAACATCTGTTCCTAACCTCAACATCCGTCATGTCCCTCTCCTCGGTGAATACCGATGCAAAGTACTCGTTTAGAATCTCACCCATTTTCTCTGAGTCCAAGCATAACATTCCTCCTTTGTCCTTTAGTGGGCCAATCCTTTCTCTAGTTACCCTCTTTCTCCTTATATATGAATAAAAGGCTTTGGGATTTTCCTTAACCCTGTTTGCTAAAGATATTTCATGACCCCTTTTAGCCCTCTTAATTCCTCGTTTCAGATTGGTCCTACATTCCCGATATTCTTTCAAAGCTTCGTCTTTCATCAGCCGCCTAGACCTTATGTATGCTTCCTTTTTCCTCTTAGCTAGTCTCACAATTTCACCTGTCATCCATGGTTCCCTAATCTTGCCATTTCTATCCCTCATTTTCACAGGAACATGTCTCTCCTGCACGCTAATCAACCTCTCTTTAAAAGCCTCCCACATATCACATGTGGATTTACCTTCAAACAGCTGCTCCCAATCTACATTTCCCAGCTCCTGCCGAATTTTGGTGTAGTTGGCCTTCCCCCAATTTAGCACTCTCCCTTTTGGACCACTCTCGTCTTTGTCCATGAGTATTTTAAAGCTTACGGAATTGTGATCACTATTCCCAAAGTAGTCCCCTACTGAAACATCAACAACCTGGCCGGGCTCATTCCCCAACACCAGGTCCAGTATGGCCCCTTCCCGAGTTGGACTATTTACATACTGCTCTAGAAAACCCTCCTGGATGCTCCTTACAAATTCTGCTCCATCTGGACCTCTAACATTTAGCGAATCCCAGTCAATGTTGGGAAAATTAAAATCTCCTATCACCACCACCCTGTTGCTCCTACATCTTTCCATAATCTGTTTACATATTTATACCTCTATCTCACGCTCGCTGTTGGGAGGCCTGTAGTACAGCCCCAACATTGTTACCGCACCCTTCCTATTTCTGAGTTCTGTCCATATTGCCTCACTGCTCGAGTCCTCCATAGTGCCCTCCTTCAGCACAGCTGTGATATCCTCTTTGACCAGTAATGCAACTCCTCCACCCCTTTTCCATCCCTCTCTATCCCGCCTGAAGCATCGATATCCTGGGATATTTAGTTGCCAATCATGCCCTTCCCTCAACCAAGTCTCAGTAATAGCAATAACATCATACTCCCAGGTACTAATCCAAGCCCTAAGTTCATCTGCCTTACCTACTACACTTCTTGCATTAAAACAAATGCACCTCAGACCACCAGGTTTGTGACTTGGTGTCAGTGTATGTCTTTGTTACTTGGTGTAAGTGTGTGTCTGTGTTACTGGGTGTCAGTGTATGTCTGTGTTACTTGGTGTCAGTGTGTGTCTGTGTTACTGGGTATCAGTGCATGTCTTTGTTACTTGGCATAAGCGGATGTCTTTGTTACTGGGTGTCAGTGTATGTGTTTGTGACTTGGTGTCAGTGCATGTCTTTGTTACTGGGTGTCAGTGTGTGTCTGTGTTACTGGGTATCAGTGTATGTCTTTTTGACTTGGTATCAGTGTATGTCTTTGTTACTGGGTTTCAGTGTGTGTCTGTGTTACTGGGTATCTGTGTATGTCTTTGTGACTTGGCAACGGTGTATGTCTTTGTTACTGGGTGTCAGTGTGTGTCTGTGTTCCTTGGTATCAGTGCATGTCTTTGTGACTTGGTGTCAGTGTATGTCTTTGTTCCTGGGTGTCAGTGTGTGTCATTGTGACTTGGTGTCAGTGTATGTCTGTGTTACTTGGTGTAAGTGTGTGTCTGTGTTACTGGGTATCAGCTTATGTCTTTGTTACTTGGTGTCAGTGTATGTCTGTGTTACTTGGTGTAAGTGTGTGTCTGTGTTACTGGGTGTCAGTGCATGTCTTTGTTCCTGGGTGTCAGTGTCTGTCTTTGTTACTTGGTGTAAGTGTGTGTCTGTGTTACTGGGTGTCAGTGTATGTCTGTGTTACTTGGTGCATGTGTGTGTCTGTGTTACTGGGTATCAGTGTTTGTCTTTGTTACTTGGTGTTATTGTCTGTCTTTGTTACTTGCTGTAAGTGTATGTCTTTGTTACTTGGTGTCAGTGTATGTCTTTTTACTGGGTGTCAGTGTGTGTCTTTGTGACTTGGTGACAGTGTATGTCTGTGTTACTGTGGGTCAGTGTGTGTCTGTGTTAATGGGGGTCAGTGTGTCTTTCTAACTGGGTGTCAGTGTGTGTCTGTGTTACTGGGTATCAGTGCATGTCTTTGTTACTTGGTATAAGCGGATGTCTTTGTTACTTGATGTCAGTGTATGTGTTTGTGACTTGGTGTCAGTGTATGTCTTTGTTACTGGGTGTCAGTGTGTGTCTGTGTAACTGGGTATCAGTGTATGTCTTTTTGACTTGGTATCAGTGTATGTCTTTGTTACTTGGTATCAGTGTATGTCTTTGTGACTTGGTGTCAGTGTATGTCTTTGTTGCTGGGTGTCAGTGTGTGTCTGTGTTACTTGGTGTCAGTGTATGTCTTTGTTAATTGGTGTAAGTGTGTGTCTGTGCTACTGGGTATCAGTGTCTGTCTTTGCTACTTGGTGTAAGTGTGTGTCTTTGTTACTTGGTGTAATTGTATGTCTTTGTTACTTGGTGTCAGTGTATGTCTGTGTTACTTGGTGTCAGTGTATGTCTTTGTTACTTGGTGTAAGTGTGTGTCTGTGTTCCTGGGTATCATTGTATGTCTTTGTTACTTGGTGTCAGTGTATGTCTGTGTAACTTGGTGTAAGTGTGTGTCTGTGTTACTGGGTATCAGTGTATGTCTTTGTTACTTGGTGTCAGTGTATGTCTGTGTTACTTGGTGTAAGTGTGTGTCTGTTTTAGTGGGTGTCAGTGTCTGTCTGTTTTGCTTGGCGTATGTGTGTGTCTTTGTTCCTTGGTGTCCGTCTGTGTCTGTGTTACTGCGTGTCAGTGCATGTCTTTGTTACTTGGTGTCAGTGTATATCTGTGTTACTTGGTGTAAGTGTGTGTCTTTGTTACTTGGTGTAATTGTATGTCTTTGTTACTTGGTGTCAGTGTATGTCTGTGTTACTTGGTGTAAGTGTATGTCTTTGTTACTTGGTGAAAGTGTGTGTCAGTGTTACTTGGTGTAAGTGTGTGCCTGTGTTCCTGGGTATCAGTGTATGTCTTTGTTACTTGGTGTCAGTGCATGTCTGTGTGACTTGGTGTAATTGTATGTCTGTGTTACTGGGTATCAGTGTATGTCTTTGTTACTTGGTGTCAGTGTATGTCTGTGTTACTTGGTGTAAGTGTGTGTCTGTGTTAGTGGGTGTCAGTGTGTGTCTGTGTTACTTGGTGGAAGTGTGTGTCTTTGTTACTTGGTGTCCGTGTGTGTCTGTGTTTCTGGGTGTCAGTGCATGTCTTTGTTACTGGGTGTCAGTGTATGACTTTGTTACTTGGTGTAAGCGTGTGTCTGTGTTACTGGGTATCAGTGTCTGTCTTTGTTACGTTGTGTAAGTGTGTGTCTGTGCTACTGGGTATCAGTGTATGTCTTTGTTACTTGGTGTCAGTGTATGTCTGTGTTACTTGGTGTAAGTGTGTGTCTGTGTTACTGGGTAGCAGTGTATGTCTTTGTGACTTGGTGTCAGTGTATGACTTTGTTACTGGGTGTAAGTGTGTGTCTGTGTTATTGGGTATCAGTGTATGTCTTTGTTACTTGGTGTCAGTGTATGTCACAATACTTGGTGTAAGTGTATGTCTTCGTTACTTGGTGTAATTGTCTGTCTTTGTTACTTGGTGTCAGTGTATGTCTGTGTTACTTGGTGTAAGTGTGTGTCTTTGTTACTTGGTGTAAGTGTGTGTCTTTGTTACTTGGTGTAAGTGTATGTCTTTGTTACTTTCTGTCAGTGCATGTCTTTGTTACTAGGTGTCAGTGTGTGTCTGTGTTACTGGGTATCAGTGTATGTCTTTGTGATTGGTATCAGTGTCTGTCTTTGGTACTGGGTGTCAGTGTATGTCTGTGTTACTGGGTAACATTGCATGTCTTTGTGACTTGGTATCAGTGTATGTCTTTGTTACTGGTTGTCAGTGTGTGTCTGTGTTCCTGGGTATCAGTGTATGTCTTTGTGACTTGGTGTCAGTGTATGTCTTTGTTACTGGGTGTCAGTGTATGTCTTTGTGACTTGGTGTCAGTGTATGTCTTTGTTACCTGGTGTAAGTGTGTGTCTGTGATACTGGGTATCAGTCTCTGTCTTTGTTACTTGGTGTCAGTGTATGTCTTTGTTACTGGGTGTCAGTGTGTGTCTTTGTGACTTGGTGTCAGTGTATGTCTGTGTTACTTGGTGTAAGTGTGTGTCTGTGTTACTGGGTATCAGCTTATGTCTTTGTTACTTGGTGTCAGTGTATGTCTGTGTTACTTGGTGTAAGTGTGTGTCTGTGTTACTGGGTGTCAGTGTGTGTCTGTGTTACTTGGTGTATGTCTGTGTCTTTGTTACTTGGTGTCCGTGTGTGTCTGTGTTACTGGGTGTCAGTGTATGTCTTTGTTACTGGGTGTCAGTGTATGTCTTTGTTACTTGGTGTAAGTGTGTGTCTGTGTTACTTGGTGTACGTGTGTGTCTGTGTTACTGTGTATCAGTGTATGTCTTTGTTACTTGGTGTCAGTGTATGTCAAAATACTTGGTGTAAGTGAATGTCTTTGTTACTTGGTGTCAGTGCATGTCTTTCTTACTTGGTGTCAGTGTGTGTCTGTGTTACTGGGTATCAGTGTATGTCTTTGTGACTTGGTATCAGTGTATGTCTTTGTGACTTGGTGTCAGTGTATGTCTTTGTTGCTGGGTGTCAGTGTGTGTCTGTGTTACTTGGTGTCAGTGTATGTCTTTGTTAATGTTTATTAGTGTTTCTCTGTGTTACTGGGTGTCAGTGTGTGTTTGTTTGTGTTACTGGGTGTCAGTGTATGTCTTTGTTAATTGGTATAAGTGTGTGTCTGTGCTACTGGGTATCAGTGTATGTCTTTGTTACTTGGTGTAAGTGTGTGTCTTTGTTACTTGGTGTAATTGTATGTCTTTGTTACTTGGTGTCAGTGTATGTCTGTGTTACTTGGTGTCAGTGTATGTCTTTGTTACTTGGTGTAAGTGTGTGTCTGTGTTCCTGGGTATCATTGTATGTCTTTGTTACTTGGTGTCAGTGTATGTCTGTGTTACTTGGTGTAAGTGTGTGTCTGTGTTACTGGGTATCAGTGTATGTCTTTGTTACTTGGTGTCAGTGTATGTCTGTGTTACTTGGTGTAAGTGTGTGTCTGTTTTAGTGGGTGTCAGTGTGTGTCTGTTTTGCTTGGCGTATGTGTGTGTCTTTGTTCCTTGGTGTCCGTGTGTGTCTGTGTTACTGCGTGTCAGTGCATGTCTTTGTTACTTGGTGTCAGTGTATATCTGTGTTACTTGGTGTAAGTGTGTGTCTTTGTTACTTGGTGTAATTGTATGTCTTTGTTACTTGGTGTCAGTGTATGTCTGTGTTACTTGGTGTAAGTGTATGTCTTTGTTACTTGGTGAAAGTGTGTGTCAGTGTTACTTGGTGTAAGTGTGTGCCTGTGTTCCTGGGTATCAGTGTATGTCTTTGTTACTTGTTGTCAGTGCATGTCTGTGTGACTTGGTGTAAGTGTATGTCTGTGTTACTGGGTATCAGTGTATGTCTTTGTTACTTGGTGTCAGTGTATGTCTGTGTTACTTGGTGGAAGTGTGTGTCTGTGTTAGTGGGTGTCAGTGTGTGTCTGTGTTACTTGGTGGAATTGTGTGTCTTTGTTACTTGGTGTCCGTGTGTGTCTGTGTTTCTGGGTGTCAGTGCATGTCTTTGTTACTGGGTGTCAGTGTATGTCTTTGTTACTTGGTGTAAGCGTGTGTCTGTGTTACTGGGTATCAGTGTCTGTCTTTGTTACGTTGTGTAAGTGTGTGTCTGTGTTACTGGGTATCAGTGTATGTCTTTGTTACTTGGTGTCAGTGTATGTCTGTGTTACTTGGTGTAAGTTTGTGTCTGTGTTACTGGGTAGCAGTGTATGTCTTTGTGACTTGGTGTCAGTGTATGTCTTTGTTACTGGGTGTCAGTGTATGTCTTTGTGACTTGGTGTCAGTGTATGTCTTTGTTACCTGGTGTAAGTGTGTGTCTGTGATACTGGGTATCAGTCTCTGTCTTTGTTACTTTGTGTCAGTGTATGTCTTTGTTACTGGGTGTCAGTGTGTGTCTTTGTGACTTGGTGTCAGTGGATGTCTGTGTTACTGTGGGTCAGTGTGTGTCTGTGTTACTGGGGGTCAGTGTGTGTTTCTAACTGGGTGTCTGTGTGTGTCTGTGTTACTGGGTATCAGTGCATGTCTTTGTTACTTGGCATAAGCGGATGTCTTTGTTACTGGCTGTCAGTGTATGTGTTTGTGACTTGGTGTCAGTGTATGTCTTTGTTACTGGGTGCCAGTGTGCGTCTGTGTTACTGGGTATCAGTGTATGTCTTCTTGACTTGGTATCAGTGTATGTCTTTGTTACTGGGTGTCAGTGTGTGTCTGTATTACTGGGTATCAGTGTATGTCTTTGTGACTTGGCAACAGTGCATGTCTTTGTGACTTGGTGTCAGTGTATGTCTTTGTTACTGGGTGTCAGTGTGTGTCTGTGTTACTGGGTATCAGTGTGTGTCTGTGTTCCTTGGTATCAGTGCATGTCTTTGTGACTTGGTGTCAGTGTATGTCTTTGTTACTGGGTGTCAGTGTGTGTCTTTGTGACTTGGTGTCAGTGTATGTCTGTGTTACTTGGTGTAAGTGTGTGTCTGTGTTACTGGGTATCAGCTTATGTCTTTGTTACTTGGTGTCAGTGTATGTCTGTGTTACTTGGTGTAAGTGTGTGTCTGTGTTACTGGGTGTCAGTGTGTGTCTGTGTTACTTGGTGTAAGTCTGTGTCTGTGTTACTTGGTGTCCGTGTGTGTCTGTGTTACTGGGTGTCAGTGCATGTCTTTGTTCCTGGGTGTCAGTGTATGTCTTTGTTACTTGGTGTAAGTGTGTGTCTGTGTTACTGGGTGTCAGTGTATGTCTGTGTTACTTGGTGTCAGTGTGTGTCTGTGTTACTGGGTATCAGTGCATGTCTTTGTTACTTGGCATAAGCGGATGTCTTTGTTACTGGGTGTCAGTGTATGTGTTTGTGACTTGGTGTCAGTGTATGTCTTTGTTACTGGGTGTCAGTGTGTGTCTGTGTTACTGGGTATCAGTGTATGTCTTTTTGACTTGGTATCAGTGTATGTCTTTGTTACTGGGTGTCAGTGTGTGTCTGTGTTACTGGTATCAGTGTATGTCTTTGTGACTTGGCAACAGTGTATGTCTTTGTTACTGGGTGTCATTGTGTGTCTGTGTTCCTTGGTATCAGTGCATGTCTTTGTTACTGGGTGTCAGTGTGTGTCTGTGTAACTGGGTATCAGTGTATGTCTTTTTGACTTGGTATCAGTGTATGTCTTTGTTACTGGGTGTCAGTGTGTCTCTTTGTGACTTGGTGTCAGTGTATGTCTGTGTTACTTGGTGTAAGTGTGTGTCTGTGTTACTGGGTATCAGCTTATGTCTTTGTTACTTGGTGTCAGTGTATGTCTGTGTTACTTGGTGTAAGTGTGTGTCTGTGTTACTGGGTGTCAGTGTGTGTCTGTGTTACTTGGTGTAAGTCTGTGTCTGTGTTACTTGGTGTCCGTTTGTGTCTGTGTTACTGGGTGTCAGTGCATGTCTTTGTTCCTGGGTGTCAGTGTATGTCTTTGTTACTTGGTGTAAGTGTGTGTCTGTGTTACTGGGTGTCAGTGTATGTCTGTGTTACTTGGTGCATGTGTGTGTCTGTGTTACTGGGTATCAGTGTTTGTCTTTGTTACTTGGTGTTATTGTCTGTCTTTGTTACTTGGTGTCAGTGTATGTCTTTGTTACTTGTTGTCAGTGTATGTCTTTTTACTGGGTGTCAGTGTGTGTCTTTGTGACTTGGTGACAGTGTATGTCTGTGTTACTGTGGGTCAGTGTGTGTCTGTGTTACTGGGGGTCAGTGTGTGTTTCTAACTGGGTGTCAGTGTGTGTCTGTGTTACTGGGTATCAGTGCATGTCTTTGTTACTTGGTATAAGCGGATGTCTTTGTTACTTGGTGTCAGTGTATGTGTTTGTGACTTGGTGTCAGTGTATGTCTTTGTTACTGGGTGTCAGTGTGTGTCTGTGTAACTGGGTATCAGTGTATGTCTTTTTGACTTGGTATCAGTGTATGTCTTTGTTACTGGGTGTCAGTGTGTGTCTGTGTTACTGGGTATCAGTGTATGTCTTTGTGACTTGGTATCAGTGTATGTCTTTGTGACTTGGTGTCAGTGTATGTCTTTGTTGCTGGGTGTCAGTGTGTGTCTGTGTTACTTGGTGTCAGTGTATGTCTTTGTTAATGTTTATTAGTGTTTCTCTGTGTTACTGGGTGTCAGTGTGTGTTTGTTTGTGTTACTGGGTGTCAGTGTATGTCTTTGTTAATTGGTGTAAGTGTGTGTCTGTGCTACTGGGTATCAGTGTCTGTCTTTGTTACTTGGTGTCAGTGTGTGTCTTTGTGACTTGGTGTCAGTGTATGTCTGTGTTACTTGGTGTAAGTGTGTGTCTGTGTTACTGGGTATCAGCTTATGTCTTTGTTACTTGGTGTCAGTGTATGTCTGTGTTACTTGGTGTAAGTGTGTGTCTGTGTTACTGGGTGTCAGTGTGTGTCTGTGTTACTTGATGTAAGTCTGTGTCTGTGTTACTTGGTGTCCGTGTGTGTCTGTGTTACTGGGTGTCAGTGCATGTCTTTGTTCCTGGGTGTCAGTGTCTGTCTTTGTTACTTGGTGTAAGTGTGTGTCTGTGTTACTGGGTGTCAGTGTATGTCTGTGTTACTTGGTGCATGTGTGTGTCTGTGTTACTGGGTATCAGTGTTTGTCTTTGTTACTTGGTGTCAGTGTATGTCAAAATACTTGGTGTAAGTGTATGTCTTTGTTACTTGGTGTTATTGTCTGTCTTTGTTACTTGGTGTAAGTGTATGTCTTTGTTACTTGGTGTCAGTGTATGTCTTTTTACTGGGTGTCAGTGTGTGTCTTTGTGACTTGGTGACAGTGTATGTCTGTGTTACTGTGGGTCAGTGTGTGTCTGTGTTACTGGGGGTCAGTGTGTGTTTCTAACAGGCTGTCAGTGTGTGTCTGTGTTACTGGGTATCAGTGCATGTCTTTGTTACTTGGTATAAGCGGATGTCTTTGTTACTTGGTGTCAGTGTATGTGTTTGTGACTTGGTGTCAGTGTATGTCTTTGTTACTGGGTGTCAGTGTGTGTCTGTGTAACTGGGTATCAGTGTATGTCTTTTTGACTTGGTATCAGTGTATGTCTTTGTTACTGGGTGTCAGTGTGTGTCTGTGTTACTGGGTATCAGTGTATGTCTTTGTGACTTGGTATCAGTGTATGTCTTTGTGACTTGGTGTCAGTGTATGTCTTTGTTGCTGGGTGTCAGTGTGTGTCTGTGTTACTTGGTGTCAGTGTATGTCTTTGTTAATGTTTATTAGTGTTTCTCTGTGTTACTGGGTGTCAGTGTGTGTTTGTTTGTGTTACTGGGTGTCAGTGTATGTCTTTGTTAATTGGTGTAAGTGTGTGTCTGTGCTACTGGGTATCAGTGTCTGTCTTTGTTACTTGGTGTCAGTGTGTGTCTTTGTGACTTGGTGTCAGCTTATGTCTTTGTTACTTGGTGTCAGTGTATGTCTGTGTTACTTGGTGTAAGTGTGTGTCTGTGTTACTGGGTGTCAGTGTGTGTCTGTGTTACTTGATGTAAGTCTGTGTCTGTGTTACTTGGTGTCCGTGTGTGTCTGTGTTACTGGGTGTCAGTGCATGTCTTTGTTCCTGGGTGTCAGTGTATGTCTTTGTTACTTGGTGTAAGTGTGTGTCTGTGTTACTGGGTGTCAGTGTATGTCTGTGTTACTTGGTGCATGTGTGTGTCTGTGTTACTGGGTATCAGTGTTTGTCTTTGTAACTTGGTGTCATTGTATGTCAAAATACTTGGTGTAAGTGTATGTCTTTGTTACTTGGTGTTATTGTCTGTCTTTGCTACTTGGTGTAAGTGTATGTCTTTGATACTTGGTGTCAGTGTATGTCTTTTTACTGGGTGTCAGTGTGTGTCTTTGTGACTTGGTGACAGTGTATGTCTGTGTTACTGTGGGTCAGTGTGTGTCTGTGTTACTGGGGGTCAGTGTGTGTTTCTAACAGGCTGTCAGTGTGTGTCTGTGTTACTGGGTATCAGTGCATGTCTTTGTTACTTGGTATAAGCGGATGTCTTTGTTACTTGGTGTCAGTGTATGTGTTTGTGACTTGGTGTCAGTGTATGTCTTTGTTACTGGGTGTCAGTGTGTGTCTGTGTTACTGGGTATCAGTGTATGTCTTTTTGACTTGGTATCAGTGTATGTCTTTGTTACTGGGTGTCAGTGTGTGTCTGTGTTACTGGGTATCAGTGTATGTCTTTGTGACTTGGTATCAGTGTATGTCTTTGTGACTTGGTGTCAGTGTATGTCTTTGTTACTGGGTGTCAGTGTGTGTCTGTGTAACTGGGTATCAGTGTATGTCTTTTTGACTTGGTATCAGTGTATGTCTTTGTTACTGGGTGTCAGTGTGTGTCTGTGTTACTGGGTATCAGTGTATGTCTTTGTGACTTGGTATCAGTGTATGTCTTTGTGACTTGGTGTCAGTGTATGTCTTTGTTGCTGGGTGTCAGTGTGTGTCTGTGTTACTTGGTGTCAGTGTATGTCTTTGTTAATGTTTATTAGTGTTTCTCTGTGTTACTGGGTGTCATTGTGTGTTTGTTTGTGTTACTGGGTGTCAGTGTATGTCTTTGTTAATTGGTGTAAGTGTGTGTCTGTGCTACTGGGTATCAGTGTCTGTCTTTGTTACTTGGTGTAAGTGTGTGTCTTTGTTACTTGGTGTAATTGTATGTCTTTGTTACTTGGTGTCAGTGTATGTCTATGTTACTTGGTGTCAGTGTATGTCTTTGTTACTTGGTGTAAGTGTGTGTCTGTGTTCCTGGGAATCATTGTATGTCTTTGTTACTTGGTGTCAGTGTATGTCTGTGTTACTTGGTGTAAGTGTGTGTCTGTTTTAGTGGGTGTCAGTGTGTGTCTGTTTTGCTTGGCGTATGTGTGTGTCTTTGTTACTTGGTGTCCGTGTGTGTCTGTGTTACTGGGTGTCAGTGCATGTCTTTGTTACTTGGTGTCAGTGTATATCTGTGTTACTTGGTGTAAGTGTGTGTCTTTGTAACTTGGTGTAATTGTATGTCTTTGTTACTTGGTGTCAGTGTATGTCTGTGTTACTTGTTGTAAGTGTATGTCTTTGTTACTTGGTGTAAGTGTGTGTCTGTGTTACTTGGTGTAAGTGTGTGTCTCTGTTCCTGGGTATCAGTGTATGTCTTTGTTACTTGGTGTCAGTGCATGTCTGTGTGACTTGGTGTAAGTGTATGTCTGTGTTACTGGGTATCAGTGTATGTCTTTGTTACTTGGTGTCTGTGTATGTCTGTGTTACTTGGTGTAAGTGTGTGTGTGTGTTACTGGGTGTCTGTGTGTGTCTGTGTTACTTGGTGTAAGTGTGTGTCTTTGTTACTTGGTGTACGTGTGTGTCTGTGTTACTGGGTGTCAGTGTATATGTTTGTTACTGGGTGTCAGTGTATGTCTTTGTTACTTGGTGTAAGTGTGTGTCTGTGTTACTGGGTATCAGTGTCTGTCTTTGTTACTTTGTGTAAGTGTGTGTCTGTGTTACTGGGTATCAGTGTATGTCTTTGTTACTTGGTGTCAGTGTATGTCTGTGTTACGTGGTGTAAGTGTGTGTCTGTGTTACTGGGTATCAGTGTATGTCTTTGTGAGTTGGTGTCAGTGTATGTCTTTGTTACTGGGTGTCAGTGTGTGTCTTTGTGACTTGGTGTCAGTGTATGTCTTTGTTACTTGGTGTAAGTGTGTGTCTGTGTTACTGGGTATCAGTGTATGTCTTTGTTACTTGGTGTCAGTGTATGTCAAAATACTTGGTGTAAGTGTATGTCTTCGTTACTTGGTGTAATTGTCTGTCTTTGTTACTTGGTGTAAGTGTATGTCTGTGTTACTTGGTGTCAGTGTATGTCTTTGTTACTTGGTGTCAATGTATGTCTGTGTTACTTGGTGTCAGTGTGTGTCTTTGTTTCTTGCTGTAAGTGTATGTCTTTGTTACTTTGTGTCAGTGCATGTCTTTGTTACTTGGTGTCATTGTGTGTCTGTGTGACTGGGTATCAGTGTTTGTCTTTGTGATTGGTATCAGTGTATGTCTTTGGTACTGGGTGTCAGTGTGTGTCTGTGTTACTGCGTATCATTGTATGTCTTTGTGACTTGGTATCAGTGTATGTCTTTGTTACTGGTTGTCAGTGTGTGTCTGTGTTCCTGGGTATCAGTGTATGTCTTTGTGACTTGGTGTCAGTGTATGTCTTTGTTGCTGGGTGTCAGTGTGTGTCTTTGTGACTTGGTGTCAGTGTATGTCTTTTTTACCTGGTGCAAGTGTGTGTCTGTGATACTGGGTATCAGTCCATGTCTTTGTTACTTGGTGTCAGTGTATGTCTGTGTTACTTGGTGTAAGTTTGTGTCTGTGTTTCAGTGTATGTCTTTGTGTCTTGGTGTCAGTGTATGTGTTTGTTACTGGGTGTCAGTGTGTGTCTTTGTGACTTGGTGTCAGTGTTTCTCTATGTTACTGGGTGTCAGTGTGTGTTTGTTTGTTTTACTGGGTGTCAGTGTGTATCTGTGACGCTCGGTGTCAGTATTTAGTTCAGTTCAGAGATGCAGCACTTGAACAGGCCCTTCGGACCACCGAATCAGTGCCGACCATCAACCACCCATTTATACTAATCCTACACTCATCCCGCATTCTATCACATCCCCACAAGTCCCTATATATTTCCCTACCACCTACCTATACTAGGGGCAACTTATGATGGCCAATTAACCTATCAACCTGCAAGTCTTTGGCATGTGGGAGGAAACCGGAGCACCCGGAGGAAACCCACGCAGACACAGGGAGAAATTGCAAACTCCGCACAGGCAGTACCCAGAATCGAACCCGGGTAACTGGAGCTGTGAGGCTGCGGTGCTAACCAATGCACCAATGTGCCCCCCCAGTGTGTGCCTGTGTTACTGGGTATCAGTGCATGTCTTTGTTACTTGGTGTCAGCGTATGTCTGTGTTAATTGGTGTAAGTTTGTGTCTGTGTTACTGGGTTTCAGTGTGTGTCTGTGTTAAATGGTGTAAGTGTGTGTCATTGTTACTTGGTGTCTGTGTATGTCTTTGTTACTTGGTGTCAGTGTGTGTCTGTGTTCCTGTGTATCAGTGTATGTCTTTGTGACTTGGTATCAGTGTATGTCTTTGTTACTGGGTGTCAGTGTGTGTCTGTGTTACTGGGTATCAGTGTATGACTTTTTGACTTGGTATCAGTGCATGTCTTTGTTAATGGGTATCAGTGTATGTCTTTGTTACTTGGTGTCAGTGTATGTCTGTGTTAATTGGTGTAAGTGTGTGTCTGTGTTACTGGGTTTCAGTGTGTGTCTGTGTTACTTGGTGTAAGTGTGTGTCATTGTTACTTGGTGTCTGTGTATGTCTTTGTACCTGGGTGTCAGTGTATGTCTTTGTTACTTGGTGTAAGTGTGTGTCTGTGTTACTGGGTGTCAGTGTATGTCTGTGTTACTTGGTGCATGTGTGTGTCTGTGTTACTGGGTATCAGTGTTTGTCTTTGTTACTTGGTGTTATTGTCTGTCTTTGTTACTTGGTGTAAGTGTATGTCTTTGTTACTTGGTGTCAGTGTATGTCTTTTTACTGGGTGTCAGTGTGTGTCTTTGTGACTTGGTGACAGTGTATGTCTGTGTTACTGGGTATCAGTGCATGTCTTTGTTCCTTGGTATAAGCGGATGTCTTTGTTACTTGGTGTCAGTGTATGTGTTTGTGACTTGGTATCAGTGTATGTCTTTGTTACTGGGTGTCAGTGTGTGTCTGTGTTACTGGGTATCAGTGTATGTCTTTGTGACTTGGTATCAGTGTATGTCTTTGTGACTTGTTGTCAGTGTATGTCTTTGTTGTTGGGTGTCATTGTGTGTCTTTGTTACTTGGTGTCAGTGTATGTCTTTGTTAATGTTTATTAGTGTTTCTCTGTGTTACTGGGTGTCAGTGTGTGTTTGTTTGTGTTACTGGGTGTCAGTGTATGTCTTTGTTAATTGGTGTAAGTGTGTGTCTGTGCTACTGGGTATTAGTGTCTGTCTTTGTTACTTGGTGTCAGTGTGTGTCTTTGTGACTTGGTGTCAGTGTATGTCTGTGTTACTTGGTGTAAGTGTGTATCTGTGTTACTGGGTATCAGCTTATGTCTTTGTTACTTGGTGTCAGTGTATGTCTGTGTTACTTGGTGTAAGTGTGTGTCTGTGTTACTGGGTGTCAGTGTGTGTCTGTGTTACTTGATGTAAGTCTGTGTCTGTGTTACTTGGTGTCCGTGTGTGTCTGTGTTACTGGGTGTCAGTGCATGTCTTTGTTAATGGGTGTCAGTGTATGTCTTTGTTACTTGGTGTAAGTGTGTGTCTGTGTTACTGGGTGTCAGTGTATGTCTGTGTTACTTGGTGCATGTGTGTGTCTGTGTTACTGGGTATCAGTGTTTGTCTTTGTTACTTGGTGTCAGTGTATGTCAAAATACTTGGTGTAAGTGTATGTCTTTGTTACTTGGTGTTATTGTCTGTCTTTGTTACTTGGTGTAAGTGTATGTCTTTGTTACTTGGTGTCAGTGTATGTCTTTTTACTGGGTGTCAGTGTGTGTCTTTGTGACTTGGTGACAGTGTATGTCTGTGTTACTGTGGGTCAGTGTGTGTCTGTGTTACTGGGGGTCAGTGTGTGTTTCTAACAGGCTGTCAGTGTGTGTCTGTGTTACTGGGTATCAGTGCATGTCTGTGTTACTTGGTATAAGCGGATGTCTTTGTTACTTGGTGTCAGTGTATGTGTTTGTGACTTGGTGTCAGTGTATGTCTTTGTTACTGGGTGTCAGTGTGTGTCTGTGTTACTGGGTATCAGTGTACGTCTTTTTGACTTGGTATCAGTGTATGTCTTTGTTACTGGGTGTCAGTGTGTGTCTGTGTTACTGGGTATCAGTGTATGTCTTTGTGACTTGGTATCAGTGTATGTCTTTGTGACTTGGTGTCAGTGTATGTCTTTGTTGCTGGGTGTCAGTGTGTGTCTGTGTTACTTGGTGTCAGTGTATGTCTTTGTTAATGTTTATTAGTGTTTCTCTGTGTTACTGGGTGTCAGTGTGTGTTTGTTTGTGTTACTGGGTGTCAGTGTATGTCTTTGTTAATTGGTGTAAGTGTGTGTCTGTGCTACTGGGTATCAGTGTCTGTCTTTGTTACTTGGTGTAAGTGTGTGTCTTTGTTACTTGGTGTAATTGTATGTCTTTGTTACTTGGTGTCAGTGTATGTCTATGTTACTTGGTGTCAGTGTATGTCTTTGTTACTTGGTGTAAGTGTGTGTCTGTGTTCCTGGGAATCATTGTATGTCTTTGTTACTTGGTGTCAGTGTATGTCTGTGTTACTTGGTGTAAGTCTGTGTCTGTTTTAGTGGGTGTCAGTGTGTGTCTGTTTTGCTTGGCGTATGTGTGTGTCTTTGTTACTTGGTGTCCGTGTGTGACTGTGTTACTGGGTGTCAGTGCATGTCTTTGTTACTTGGTGTCAGTGTATATCTGTGTTACTTGGTGTAAGTGTGTGTCTTTGTTACTTGGTGTAATTGTATGTCTTTGTTACTTGGTGTCAGTGTATGTCTGTGTTACTTGTTGTAAGTGTATGTCTTTGTTACTTGGTGTAAGTGTGTGTCTGTGTTACTTGGTGTAAGTGTGTGTCTCTGTTCCTGGGTATCAGTGTATGTCTTTGTTACTTGGTGTCAGTGCATGTCTGTGTGACTTGGTGTAAGTGTATGTCTGTGTTACTGGGTATCAGTGTATGTCTTTGTTACTTGGTGTCAGTGTATGTCTGTGTTACTTGGTGTAAGTGTGTGTGTGTGTTACTGGGTGTATGTGTGTGTCTGTGTTACTTGGTGTAAGTGTGTGTCTTTGTTACTTGGTGTACGTGTGTGTCTGTGTTACTGGGTGTCAGTGTATATATTTGTTACTGGGTGTCAGTGTATGTCTTTGTTACTTGGTGTAAGTGTGTGTCTGTGTTACTGGGTATCAGTGTCTGTCTTTGTTACTTTGTGTAAGTGTGTGTCTGTGTTACAGGGTATCAGTGTATGTCTTTGTTACTTGGTGTCAGTGTATGTCTGTGTTACGTGGTGTAAGTGTGTGTCTGTGTTACTGGGTATCAGTGTATGTCTTTGTGAGTTGGTGTCAGTGTATGTCTTTGTTACTGGGTGTCAGTGTGTGTCTTTGTGACTTGGTGTCATTGTATGTCTTTGTTACTTGGTGTAAGTGTGTGTCTGTGTTACTGGGTATCAGTGTATGTCTTTGTTACTTGGTGTCAGTGTATGTCAAAATACTTGGTGTAAGTGTATGTCTTCGTTACTTGGTGTAATTGTCTGTCTTTGTTACTTGGTGTAAGTGTATGTCTGTGTTACTTGGTGTCAGTGTATGTCTTTGTTACTTGGTGTCAATGTATGTCTGTGTTACTTGGTGTCAGTGTGTGTCTTTGTTACTTGCTGTAAGTGTATGTCTTTGTTACTTTGTGTCAGTGCATGTCTTTGTTACTTGGTGTCATTGTGTGTCTGTGTGACTGGGTATCAGTGTTTGTCTTTGTGATTGGTATCTGTGTATGTCTTTGGTACTGGGTGTCAGTGTGTGTCTGTGTTACTGCGTATCATTGTATGTCTTTGTGACTTGGTATCAGTGTATGTCTTTGTTACTGGTTGTCAGTGTGTGTCTGTGTTCCTGGGTATCAGTGTATGTCTTTGTGACTTGGTGTCTGTGTATGTCTTTGTTGCTGGGTGTCAGTGTGTGTCTTTGTGACTTGGTGTCAGTGTATGTCTTTTTTACCTGGTGCAAGTGTGTGTCTGTGATACTGGGTATCAGTCCATGTCTTTGTTACTTGGTGTCAGTGTATGTCTGTGTTACTTGGTGTAAGTTTGTGTCTGTGTTTCAGTGTATGTCTTTGTGTCTTGGTGTCAGTGTATGTGTTTGTTACTGGGTGTCAGTGTGTGTCTTTGTGACTTGGTGTCAGTGTTTCTCTGTGTTACTGGGTGTCAGTGTTTGTTTGTTTGTGTTACTGGGTGTCAGTGTGTATCTGTGACGCACGGTGTCAGTATTTAGTTTAGTTCAGAGATGCAGCACTTGAACAGGCCCTTCGGACCACCGAGTCAGTGCCGACCATCAACCACCCATTTATACTAATCCTACACTCATCCCGCATTCCTATCACATCCCCACAAGTCCCTATATATTTCCCTACCACCTACCTATACTAGGGGCAACTTATGATGGCCAATTAACCTATCAACCTGCAAGTCTTTGGCATGTGAGAGGAAACCGGAGCACCGGAGGAAACCCACGCAGACACAGGGAGAAATTGCAAACTCCGCACAGGCAGTCCCCAGAATCGAACCCGGGTCCCAGGAGCTGTGAGGCTGCGGTGCTAACCAATGCACCAATGTGCCCCCCCAGTGTGTGCCTGTGTTACTGGGTATCAGTGCATGTCTTTGTTACTTGGTGTCAGCGTATGTCTGTGTTAATTGGTGTAAGTTTGTGTCTGTGTTACTGGGTTTCAGTGTGTGTCTGTGTTACTTGGTGTAAGTGTGTGTCATTGTTACTTGGTGTCTGTGTATGTCTTTGTTACTTGGTGTCAGTGTGTGTCTGTGTTCCTGTGTATCAGTGTATGTCTTTGTGACTTGGTATCAGTGTATGTCTTTGTTACTGGGTGTCAGTGTGTGTCTGTGTTACTGGGTATCAGTGTATGACTTTTTGACTTGGTATCAGTGTATGTCTTTGTTAATGGGTATCAGTGTATGTCTTTGTTACTTGGTGTCAGTGTATGTCTGTGTTAATTGGTGTAAGTGTGTGTCTGTGTTACTGGGTTTCAGTGTGTGTCTGTGTTACTTGGTGTAAGTGTGTGTCATTGTTACTTGGTGTCTGTGTATGTCTTTGTTACTTGGTGTCAGTTTGTGTCTGTGTTCCTGTGTATCAGTGTCTGTCTTTGTGACTTGGTATCTGTGTATGTCTTTGTTACTGGGTGTCAGTATGTGTCTGTGTTACTGGGTATCAGTGTCTGTCTTTTTGACTTGGTATCAGTGTATGTCTTTGTTACTGGGTGTCAGTGTGTGTCTGTGTTACTGGGTATCAGTGTATGTCTTTGTGACTTGGTATCAGTGTATGTCTTTGTTACTGGGTGTCAGTGTGCGTCTGTGTTCCTGGGTATCAGTGTATGTCTTTGTGACTTGGTGTCAGTGTATGTCTTTGTTACTGGGTGTCAGTGTGTGTCTTAGTGACTTGGTGTCAGTGTATGTCTGTGTTACTTGGTGTAAGTGTGTGTCTGTGTTACTGGGTATCAGCTGATGTCTTTGTTACTTGGTGTCAGTGTATGTCTGTGTTACTTGGTGTAAGTGTGTGTCTGTGTCACTGGGTATCAGCTGATGTCTTTGTTACTTGGTGTCAGTGTATGTCTGTGTTACTTGGTGTAAGTGTGTGTCTCTGTTACTGGGTGTCAGTGTGGGTCTGTGTTACTTGGTGTAGGTCTGTGTCTGTGTTACTTGGTGTCCGTGTGTGTCTGTGTTACTGGGTGTCAGTGCATGTCTTTGTACCTGGGGGTCAGTGTATGTCTGTGTTACTTGGTGTATGTGTGTGTCTGTGTTACTGGGTATCAGTGTATGTCTTTGTGACTTGGTGTCAGTGTATGTCTTTGTTAATGTTTATTAGTGTTTCTTTGTGTTACTGGGTGTCAGTGTGTGTTTGTTTGTGTTACTTGGTGTAAGTGTGTGTCTTTGTTACTGGGTGTAAGTGTATGTCTTTGTTACTTTGTGTCAGTGCATGTCTTTGTTACTTGGTGTCAGTGTGTGTCAGTGTTACTGGGTATCAGTGTATGTCTTTGTGATTGGTATCAGTGTATGTCTTTGGTACTGGGTGTCAGTGTGTGTCTGTGTTACTGGGTATCATTGAATGTCTTTGTGACTTGGTATCAGTGTATGTCTTTGTTACTTTGTGTCAGTGCATGTCTGTGTTACTTGGTGTAAGTGTGTGTCATTGTTACTTGGTGTAAGTGTATGTCTTTGTTACTTTGTGTCAGTGCATGTCTTTGTTACTTGGTGTCAGTGTGTGTCTGTGTTACTGGGTATCATTGTATGTCTTTGTGACTTGGTATCAGTGTATGTCTTTGTTACTGGTTGTCAGTGTGTGTCTGTGTTCCTGGGTATCAGTGTATTTCTTTGTGACTTGGTGTCAGTGTATGTCTTTGTTACTGAGTGTCAGGTTGTGTCTTTGTGACTTGGTGTCAGTGTATGTCTTTGTTACCTGGTGTAAGTGTGTGTCTGTGATACTGGGTATCAGTCGATGTCTTTGTTACTTGGTGTCAGTGTATGTCTGTGTGACTCGGTGTAAGTTTGTGTCTGTGTATCAGTGTATGTCTTTGTGACTTGGTGTCAGTGTATGTGTTTGTTATTGGGTGTCAGTGTGTGTCTTTGTGACTTGGTGTCAGTGTTTCTCTGTGTTACTGGGTGTCAGTGTGTGTTTGTTTGTGTTACTGGGTGTCAGTGTGTATCTGTGACACTAGGTGTCAGCATTTAGTTTAGCTTCGAGATGCAGCACTTTAACAGGCCCTTCGTTCCACCGAGTCAGTGCCGACCATCAACCACCCATTTATACTAATCCTACACTAATCCCGTAATCCTATCACATCCCCACCAGTCCCTATATATTTCCCTACCACCTACCTATACTCGGGGCAACTTATGATGGCCAATTAACCTATCAACCTGCAAGTCTTTGGCATGTGGGAGCAAACCGGAGCACCCGGAGGAAACCCACGCAGACACAGGGAGAAATTGCAAACTCCGCACAGGCAGTACCCAGAATAGAACCCGAGTCCCTGGAGCTGTGCGGCTGCGATGCTAACCACTGCGCCAATGTGCTCCCCCAGTGTGTGCCTGTGTTACTGGGTATCAGTGTATGTCTTTGTGACTTGGTGTCAGTGTATGTCTGTGTTACTTGGTGTCAGTGTGTTTGTTTGTGTTACTGGGTGTCAGTGTGTGTCTGTGCTACTTGGTGTAAGTGTGTGTCTTTGTTACTTGGTGTCCGTGTGTGTCTGTGTTACTGGGTGTAGGTCTGTGTCTGTGTTACTTGGTGTCCGTGTGTGTCTGTGTTACTGGGTTTCAGTGCATGTCTTTGTACCTGGGTGTCAGTGTATGTCTTTGTTACTTGGTGTAAGTGTGTGTCTGTGTTACTGGGTGTCAGTGTATGTCTGTGTTACTTGGTGTATGTGTGTGTCTGTGTTACTGGGTATCAGTGTATGTCTTTGTTACTTGGTGTCAGTGTATGTCAAAATACTTGGTGTAAGTGTATGTCTTTGCTACTTGGTGTAATTTTCTGTCTTATTTACTTGGTGTAAGTGTATGTCTTTGTTACTTGGTGTCAGTGTATGTCTTTGTTACTTGGTGTCAGTGTGTGTCTGTGTTACTGGTTATCAGTGTATGTCTTTGTGACTTGGTATCAGTGTATGTCTTTGTGACTTGGTGTCAGTGTATGTCTTTGTTAATGTTTATTAGTGTTTCTCTGTGTTACTGGGTGTCAGTGTGTGTTTGTTTGTGTTACTTGGTGTAAGTGTGTGTCTTTGTTACTTGGTGTCAGTGTATGTCTTTGGTACTGGGTGTCAGTGTGTGTCTGTGTTACTGGGTATCATTGTATGTCTTTGTGACTTGGTATCAGTGTATGTCTTTGTTACTGGTTGTCAGTGTGTATCTGTGTTCCTGGGTATCAGTGTATTTCTTTGTGACTTGGTGTCAGTGTATGTCTTTGTTACTGAGTGTCAGGTTGTGTCTTTGTGACTTGGTGTCAGTGTATGTCTTTGTTACCTGGTGTAAGTGTGTGTCTGTGATACTGGGTATCAGTCGATGTCTTTGTTACTTGGTTTCAGTGTATGTCTGTGTTACTTGGTGTAAGTTTGTGTCTGTGTATCAGTGTATGTCTTTGTGACTTGGTGTCAGTGTATGTGTTTGTTACTGGGTGTCAGTGTGTGTCTTTGTGACTTGGTGTCAGTGTTTCTCTGTGTTACTGGGTGTCAGTGTGTGTTTGTTTGTGTTACTGGGTGTCAGTGTGTATCTGTGACACTAGGTGTCAGCATTTAGTTTAGCTTCGAGATGCAGCACTTTAACAGGCCCTTCGTTCCACCGATTCAGTGCCGACCATCAACCACCCATTTATACTAATCCTACACTAATCCCGTAAACCTATCACATCCCCACCAGTCCCTATATATTTCCCTACCACCTACCTATACTAGGGGCAACTTATGATGGCCAATTAACCTATCAACCTGCAAGTCTTTGGCATGTGGGAGCAAACCGGAGCACCCGGAGGAAACCCACGCAGACACAGGGAGAAATTGCAAACTCCGCACAGGCAGTACCCAGAATCGAACCCGGGTCCTTGGAGCTGTGAGGCTGCGGTGCTAACCAATGCATCAATGTGCCCCCCCCCCCAGTGTGTGCCTGTGTTACTGGGTATCAGTGCATGTCTTTGTTACTTGGTGTCAGCGTATGTCTGTGTTAATTGGTGTAAGTTTGTGTCTGTGTTACTGGGTTTCAGTGTGTGTCTGTGTTACTTGGTGTAAGTGTGTGTCATTGTTACTTGGTGTCTGTGTATGTCTTTGTTACTTGGTGTCAGTGTGTGTCTGTGTTCCTGTGTATCAGTGTATGTCTTTGTGACTTGGTATCAGTGTAAGTCTTTGTTACTGGGGGTCAGTGTGTGTCTGTGTTACTGGGTATCAGTGTATGACCTTTTGACTTGGTATCAGTGTATGTCTTTGTTAATGGGTATCAGTGTATGTCTTTGTTACTTGGTGTCAGTGTATGTCTGTGTTAATTGGTGTAAGTGTGTGTCTGTGTTACTGGGTTTCAGTGTGTGTCTGTGTTACTTGGTGTAAGTGTGTGTCATTGTTACTTGGTGCCTGTGTATGTCTTTGTTACTTGGTGTCAGTGTGTGTCTGTGTTCCTGTGTATCAGTGTCTGTATTTGTGACTTGGTATCAGTGTATGTCTTTGTTACTGGGTGTCAGTGTGTGTCTGTGTTACTGGGTATCAGTGTATGTCTTTTTGACTTGGTATCAGTGTATGTCTTTGTTACTGGGTGTCAGTGTGTGTCTTTGTGACTTGGTATCAGTGTATGTCTTTGTTACTGGGTGTCAGTGTCTGTCTGTGTTCCTGGGTATCAGTGTATGACTTTGTGACTTGGTGTCAGTGTATGTCTGTGTTACTTGGTGTAACTGTGTGTCTGTGTTACTGGGTATCAGCTTAGGTCTTTGTTACTTGGTGTCAGTGTATGTCTGTGTTACTTGGTGTCAGTGTGTGTCTGTGTTCCTGTGTATCAGTGTCTGTATTTGTGACTTGGTATCAGTGTATGTCTTTGTTACTGGGTGTCAGTGTGTGTCTGTGTTACTGGGTATCAGTGTATGTCTTTTTGACTTGGTATCAGTGTATGTCTTTGTTACTGGGTGTCAGTGTGTGTCTTTGTGACTTGGTATCAGTGTATGTCTTTGTTACTGGGTGTCAGTGTGTGTCTGTGTTCCTGGGTATCAGTGTATGTCTTTGTGACTTGGTGTCAGTGTATGTCTTTGTTACTGGGTGTCAGTGTGTGTCTTTGTGACTTGGAGTCAGTGTATGTCTGTGTTACTTGGTGTACGTGTGTGTCTGTGTTACTGGGTATCAGCTTATGTCTTTGTTACTTGGTGTCAGTGTATGTCTGTGTTACTTGGTGTAAGTGTGTGTCTGTGTTACTGGGTGTCAGTGTGGGTCTGTGTTACTTGGTGTAGGTCTGTGTCTGTGTTACTTGGTGTCCGTGTGTGTCTGTGTTACTGGGTGTCAGTGCATGTCTTTGCACCTGGGTGTCAGTGTATGTCTTTGTTACTTGGTGTAAGTGTGTGTCTGTGTTACTGGGTGTCAGTGTATGTCTGTGTTACTTGGTGTATGTGTGTGTCTGTGTTACTAGGTATCAGTGTATGTCTGTGTTACTGGGTATCAGTGTATGTCTTTGTTACTTGGTGTCAGTGTATGTCAAAATACTTGGTGTAAGTGTATGTCTTTGTTACTTGGTGTAATTGTCCGTCTTATTTACTTGGTGTAAGTGTATGTCTTTGTTACTTTGTGTCAGTGTATGTGTTTGTTACTTGGTGTCAGTGTGTGTCTGTGTTACTGGTTATCAGTGTATGTCTTTGTGACTTGGTATCAGTGTATGTCTTTGTGACATGGTGTCAGTGTATGTCTTTGTTCATGTTTATTAGTGTTTCTTTGTGTTACTGGGTGTCAGTGTGTGTTTGTTTGTGTTACTTGGTGTAAGTGTGTGTCTTTGTTACTTGGTGTAAGTGTATGTCTTTGTTACTTTGTGTCAGTGCATGTCTTTGTTACTTGGTGTCAGTGTGTGTCAGTGTTACTGGGTATCAGTGTATGTCTTTGTGATTGGTATCAGTGTATGTCTTTGGTACTGGGTGTCAGTGTGCGTCTGTGTTACTGGGTATCATTGAATGTCTTTGTGACTTGGTATCAGTGTATGTCTTTGTTACTTTGTGTCAGTGCATGTATGTGTTACTTGGTGTAAGTGTGTGTCTTTGTTACTTGGTGTAAGTGTATGTCTTTGTTACTTTGTGTCAGTGCATGTCTTTGTTACTTGGTGTCAGTGTGTGTCTGTGTTACTGTGTATCAGTGTATGTCTTTGTGATTGGTATCAGTGTATGTCTTTGGTACTGGGTGTCAGTGTGTGTCTGTGTTACTGGGTATCATTGTATGTCTTTGTGACTTGGTATCAGTGTATGTCTTTGTTACTGGTTGTCAGTGTGTGTCTGTGTTCCTGGGTATCAGTGTATTTCTTTGTGACTTGGTGTCAGTGTATGTCTTTGTTACTGAGTGTCAGGTTGTGTCTTTGAGACTTGGTGTCAGTGTATGTCTTTGTTACCTGGTGTAAGTATGTGTCTGTGATACTGGGTATCAGTCGATGTCTTTGTTACTTGGTGTCAGTGTATGTCTGTGTTACTCGGTGTAAGTTTGTGTCTGTGCATCAGTGTATGTCTTTGTGACTTGGTGTCAGTGTATGTGTTTGTTACTGGGTGTCAGTGTGTGTCTTTGTGACTTGGTGTCAGTGTATGTCTTTGTTCCTGTTTATCAGTGTTTCTCTGTGTTACTGTGTGTCAGTGTGTATCTGTGAGACTAGGTGTCAGCATTTAGTTTAGCTTCGAGATGCAGCACTTTAACAGGCCCTTCGTTCCACCGAGTCAGTGCCGACCATCAACCACCCATTTATACTAATCCTACACTAATCCCGTAAACCTATCACATCCCCACCAGTCCCTATATATTTCCCTACCACCTACCTATACTAGGGGCAACTTATGATGGCCACTTAACCTATCAACCTGCAAGTCTTTGGCATGTGGGAGCAAACCGGAGCACCCGGAGGAAACCCACGCAGACACAGGGAGAAATTGCAAACTCCGCACAGGCAGTACCCAGAATAGAACCCGAGTCCCTGGAGCTGTGAGGCTGCGATGCTAACCACTGCGCCAATGTGCTCCCCCAGTGTGTGCCTGTGTTACTGGGTATCAGTGTATGTCTTTGTGACTTGGTGTCATTGTATGTCTGTGTTACTTGGTGTCAGTGTGTTTGTTTGTGTTACTGGGTGTCAGTGTGTGTCTGTGCTACTTGGTGTAAGTGTGTGTCTTTGTTACTTGGTGTCCGTGTGTGTCTGTGTTACTGGGTGTAGGTCTGTGTCTGTGTTACTTGGTGTCCGTGTGTGTCTGTGTTACTGGGTGTCAGTGCATGTCTTTGTACCTGGGTGTCAGTGTATGTCTTTGTTACTTGGTGTAAGTGTGTGTCTGTGTTACTGGGTGTCAGTGTATGTCTGTGTTACTTGGTGTATGTGTGTGTCTGTGTTACTGGGTATCTGTGTATGTCTTTGTTACTTGGTGTCAGTGTATGTCAAAATACTTGGTGCAAGTGTATGTCTTTGTTACTTGGTGTAATTGTCTGTCTTATTTACTTGGTGTAAGTGTATGTCTTTGTTACTTGGTGTCAGTGTATGTCTTTGTTACTTGGTGTCAGTGTGTGTCTGTGTTACTGGTTATCAGTGTATGTCTTTGTGACTTGGTATCAGTGTATGTCTTTGTGACTTGGTGTCAGTGTATGTCTTTGTTAATGTTTATTAGTGTTTCTCTGTGTTACTGGGTGTCAGTGTGTGTTTGTTTGTGTTACTTGGTGTAAGTGTGTGTCTTTGTTACTTGGTGCAAGTGTATGTCTTTGTTACTTTGTGTCAGTGCATGTCTTTGTTACTTGGTGTCAGTGTGTGTCTGTGTTACTGGGTATCATTGTATGTCTTTGTGACTTGGTATCAGTGTATGTCTTTGTTACTGGTTGTCAGTGTGTGTCTGTGTTCCTGGGTATCAGTGTATTTCTTTGTGACTTGGTGTCAGTGTATGTCTTTGTTACTGAGTGTCAGGTTGTGTCTTTGTGACTTGGTGTCAGTGTATGTCTTTGTTACCTGGTGTAAGTGTGTGTCTGTGATACTGGGTATCAGTCGATGTCTTTGTTACTTGGTGTCAGTGTATGTCTGTGTTACTTGGTGTAAGTTTGTGTCTGTGTATCGGTGTATGTCTTTGTGACTTGGTATCAGTGTATGTGTTTGTTACTGGGTGTCAGTGTGTGTCTTTGTGACTTGGTGTCAGTGTTTCTCTGTGTTGCTGGGTGTCAGTGTGTGTTTGTTTGTGTTACTGGGTGTCAGTGTGTATCTGTGACACTCGGTGTCAGCATTTAGTTTAGCTTCGAGATGCAGCACTTTAACAGGCCCTTCGTTCCACCGAGTCAGTGCCGACCATCAACCACCCATTTATACTAATCCTACACTAATCCCGTAATCCTATCACATCCCCACCAGTCCCTATATATTTCCCTACCACCTACCTATACTAGGGGCAACTTATGATGGCCAATTAACCTATCAACCTGCAAGTCTTTGGCATGTGGGAGCAAACCGGAGCACCCGGAGGAAACCCACGCAGACACAGGGAGAAATTGCAAACTCCGCACAGGCAGTACCCAGAATCGAACCCGGGTCCCTGGAGCTGTGAGGCTGTGGTGCTAACCAATGCACCAATGTGCCCCCCCCAGTGTGTGCCTGTGTTACTGGGTATCAGTGCATGTCTTTGTTACTTGGTGTAAGCGTATGTCTGTGTTAATTGGTGTAAGTTTGTGTCTGTGTTACTGGGTTTCAGTGTGTGTCTGTGTTACTTGGTGTAAGTGTGTGTCATTGTTACTTGGTGTCTGTGTATGTCTTTGTTACTTGGTGTCAGTGTGTGTCTGTGTTCCTGTGTATCAGTGTATGTCTTTGTGACTTGGTATCAGTGTATGTCTTTGTTACTTGGTGTCAGTGTGTGTCTGTGTTACTGGGTATCAGTGTATGACCTTTTGACTTGGTATCAGTGTATGTCTTTGTTACTGAGTGTCAGGTTGTGTCTTTGTGACTTGGTGTCAGTGTATGTCTTTGTTACCTGGTGTAAGTGTGTGTCTGTGATACTGGGTATCAGTCGATGTCTTTGTTACTTGGTGTCAGTGTATGTCTGTGTTACTTGGTGTAAGTTTGTGTCTGTGTATCAGTGTATGTCTTTGTGACTTGGTGTCAGTGTATGTGTTTGTTACTGGGTGTCAGTGTGTGTCTTTGTGACTTGGTGTCAGTGTTTCTCTGTGTTGCTGGGTGTCAGTGTGTGTTTGTTTGTGTTACTGGGTGTCAGTGTGTATCTGTGACACTAGGTGTCAGCATTTAGTTTAGCTTCGAGATGCAGCACTTTAACAGGCCCTTCGTTCCACCGAGTCAGTGCCGACCATCAACCACCCATTTATACTAATCCTACACTAATCCCGTAATCCTATCACATCCCCACCAGTCCCTATATATTTCCCTACCACCTACCTATACTAGGGGCAACTTATGATGGCCAATTAACCTATCAACCTGCAAGTCTTTGGCATGTGGGAGCAAACCGGAGCACCCGGAGGAAACCCACGCAGACACAGGGAGAAATTGCAAACTCCGCACAGGCAGTACCCAGAATAGAACCCGAGTCCCTGGAGCTGTGAGGCTGCGATGCTAACCACTGCGCCAATGTGCTCCCCCAGTGTGTGCCTGTGTTACTGGGTATCAGTGTATGTCTTTGTGACTTGGTGTCAGTGTATGTCTGTGTTACTTGGTGTCAGTGTGTTTGTTTGTGTTACTGGGTGTCAGTGTGTGTCTGTGCTACTTGGTGTAAGTGTGTGTCTTTGTTACTTGGTGTCCGTGTGTGTCTGTGTTACTGGGTGTAGGTCTGTGTATGTGTTACTTGGTGTCCGTGTGTGTCTGTGTTACTGGGTGTCAGTGCATGTCTTTGTACCTGGGTGTCAGTGTATGTCTTTGTTACTTGGTGTAAGTGTGTGTCTGTGTTACTGGGTGTCAGTGTATGTCTGTGTTACTTGGTGTATGTGTGTGTCTGTGTTACTGGGTATCAGTGTATGTCTTTGTTACTTGGTGTCAGTGTATGTCCAAATACTTGGTGCAAGTGTATGTCTTTGTTACTTGGTGTAATTGTCTGTCTTATTTACTTGGTGTAAGTGTATGTCTTTGTTACTTGGTGTCAGTGTATGTCTTTGTTACTTGGTGTCAGTGTGTGTCTGTGTTACTGGTTATCAGTGTATGTCTTTGTGACTTGGTATCAGTGTCTGTCTTTGTGACTTGGTGTCAGTGTATGTCTTTGTTAATGTTTATTAGTGTTTCTCTGTGTTACTGGGTGTCAGTGTGTGTTTGTTTGTGTTACTTGGTGTAAGTGTGTGTCTTTGTTACTTCGTGTAAGTGTATGTCTTTGTTACTTTGTGTCAGTGCATGTCTTTGTTACTTGGTGTCAGTGTGTGTCTGTGTTACTGGGTATCAGTGTATGTCTTTGTGATTGGTATCAGTGTATGTCTTTGGTACTGGGTGTCAGTGTGTGTCTGTGTTACTGGGTATCATTGAATGTCTTTGTGACTTGGTATCAGTGTATGTCTTTGTTACTGGGTGTCAGTGTGTGTCTGTGTTACTGGGTATCAGTGTATGTCTTTGTGATTGGTATCAGTGTATGTCTTTGGTACTGGGTGTCAGTGTGTGTCTGTGTTACTGGGTATCATTGAATGTCTTTGTGATTGGTATCAGTGTATGTCTTTGGTACTGGGTGTCAGTGTGTGTCTGTGTTACTGGGTATCATTGTATGTCTTTGTGACTTGGTATCAGTGTATGTCTTTGTTACTGGTTGTCAGTGTGTGTCTGTGTTCCTGGGTATCAGTGTATTTCTTTGTGACTTGGTGTCAGTGTATGTCTTTGTTAATGTTTATTAGTGTTTCTCTGTGTTACTGGGTGTCAGTGTGTGTTTGTTTGTGTTACTTGGTGTAAGTGTGTGTCTTTGTTACTTGGTGTAAGTGTATGTCTTTGTTACTTTGTGTCAGTGCATGTCTTTGTTACTTGGTGTCAGTGTGTGTCTGTGTTACTGGGTATCAGTGGATGTCTTTGTGATTGGTATCAGTGTATGTCTTTGGTACTGGGTGTCAGTGTGTGTCTGTGTTACTGGGTATCATTGAATGTCTTTGTGACTTGGTATCAGTGTATGTCTTTGTTACTTTGTGTCAGTGCATGTCTGTGTTACTTGGTGTAAGTGTGTGTCTGTGTTACTGGGTGTCAGTGCATGTCTTTGTACCTGGGTGTCAGTGTATGTCTTTGTTACTTGGTGTAAGTTTGTGTCTGTGTTACTGGGTGTCAGTGTATGTCTGTGTTACTTGGTGTATGTGTGTGTCTGTGTTACTGGGTATCAGTGTATGTCTTTGTTACTTGGTGTCAGTGTATGTCAAAATACTTGGTGCAAGTGTATGTCTTTGATACTTGGTGTAATTGTCTGTCTTATTTACTTGGTGTAAGTGTATGTCTTTGTTACTTGGTGTCAGTGTATGTCTTTGTTACTTGGTGTCAGTGTGTGTCTGTGTTACTGGTTATCAGTGTATGTCTTTGTGACTTGGTATCAGTGTATGTCTTTGTGACTTGGTGTCAGTGTATGTCTTTGTTAATGTTTATTAGTGTTTCTCTGTGTTACTGGGTGTCAGTGTGTGTTTGTTTGTGTTACTTGGTGTAAGTGTATGTCTTTGTTACTTTGTGTCAGTGCATGTCTTTGTTACTTGGTGTCAGTGTGTGTCTGTGTTACTGGGTATCAGTGTATGTCTTTGTGATTGGTATCAGTGTATGTCTTTGGTACTGGGTGTCAGTGTGTGTCTGTGTTACTGGGTATCATTGAATGTCTTTGTGACTTGGTATCAGTGTATGTCTTTGTTACTTTGTGTCAGTGCATGTCTGTGTTACTTGGTGTAGGTGTGTGTCTTTGTTACTTGGTGTAAGTGTATGTCTTTGTTACTTTGTGTCAGTGCATGTCTTTGTTACTTGGTGTCAGTGTGTGTCTGTGTTACTGTGTATCAGTGTATGTCTTTGTGATTGGTATCAGTGTATGTCTTTGGTACTGGGTGTCAGTGTGTGTCTGTGTTACTGGGTATCATTGTATGTCTTTGTGACTTGGTATCAGTGTATGTCTTTGTTACTGGTTGTCAGTGTGTGTCTGTGTTCCTGGGTATCAGTGTATTTCTTTGTGACTTGGTGTCAGTGTATGTCTTTGTTAATGTTTATTAGTGTTTCTCTGTGTTACTGGGTGTCAGTGTGTGTTTGTTTGTGTTACTTGGTGTAAGTGTGTGTCTTTGTTACTTGGTGTAAGTGTATGTCTTTGTTACTTTGTGTCAGTGCATGTCTTTGTTACTTGGTGTCAGTGTGTGTCTGTGTTACTGGGTATCAGTGGATGTCTTTGTGATTGGTATCAGTGTATGTCTTTGGTACTGGGTGTCAGTGTGTGTCTGTGTTACTGGGTATCATTGAATGTCTTTGTGACTTGGTATCAGTGTATGTCTTTGTTACTTTGTGTCAGTGCATGTCTGTGTTACTTGGTGTAAGTGTGTGTCTTTGTTACTTGGTGTAAGTGTATGTCTTTGTTACTTTGTGTCAGTGCATGTCTTTGTTACTTGGTGTCAGTGTGTGTCTGTGTTACTGTGTATCAGTGTATGTCTTTGTGATTGGTATCAGTGTATGTCTTTGGTACTGGGTGTCAGTGTGTGTCTGTGTTACTGGGTATCATTGTATGTCTTTGTGACTTGGTATCAGTGTATGTCTTTGTTACTGGTTGTCAGTGTGTGTCTGTGTTCCTGGGTATCAGTGTATTTCTTTGTGACTTGGTGTCAGTGTATGTCTTTGTTACTGAGTGTCAGGTTGTGTCTTTGTGACCTGGTGTCAGTGTATGTCTTTGTTACCTGGTGTAAGTGTGTGTCTGTGATACTGGGTATCAGTCGATGTCTTTGTTAATTGGTGTCAGTGTATGTCTGTGTTACTTGGTGTAAGTTTGTGTCTGTGTATCAGTGTATGTCTTTGTGACTTGGTGTCAGTGTATGTGTTTGTTACTGGGTGTCAGTGTGTGTCTTTGTGACTTGGTGTCAGTGTTTCTCTGTGTTGCTGGGTGTCAGTGTGTGTTTGTTTGTGTTACTGGGTGTCAGTGTGTATCTGTGACACTAGGTGTCAGCATTTAGTTTAGCTTCGAGATGCAGCACTTTAACAGGCCCTTCGTTCCACCGAGTCAGTGCCGACCATCAACCACCCATTTATACTAATCCTACACTAATCCCGTAATCCTATCACATCCCCACCAGTCCCTATATATTTCCCTACCACCTACCTATACTAGGGGCAACTTATGATGGCCAATTAACCTATCAACCTGCAAGTCTTTGGCATGTGGGAGCAAACCGGAGCTCCCGGAGGAAACCCACGCAGACACAGGGAGAAATTGCAAACTCCGCACAGGCAGTACCCAGAATCGAACCCGGGTCCCTGGAGCTGTGAGGCTGCGGTGCTAACCAATGCACCAATGTGCCCCCCCAGTGTGTGCCTGAGTTACTGGGTATCAGTGCATGTCTTTGTTACTTGGTGTCAGCGTATGTCTGTGTTAATTGGTGTAAGTTTGTGTCTGTGTTACTGGGTTTCAGTGTGTGTCTGTGTTACTTGGTGTAAGTGTGTGTCATTGTTACTTGGTGTCTGTGTATGTCTTTGTTACTTGGTGTCAGTGTGTGTCTGTGTTCCTGTGTATCAGTGTATGTCTTTGTGACTTGGTATCAGTGTATGTCTTTGTTACTTGGTGTCAGTGTGTGTCTGTGTTACTGGGTATCAGTGTATGACCTTTTGACTTGGTATCAGTGTATGTCTTTGTTACTGAGTGTCAGGTTGTGTCTTTGTGACTTGGTGTCAGTGTATGTCTTTGTTACCTGGTGTAAGTGTGTGTCTGTGATACTGGGTATCAGTCGATGTCTTTGTTACTTGGTGTCAGTGTATGTCTGTGTTACTTGGTGTAAGTTTGTGTCTGTGTATCAGTGTATGTCTTTGTGACTTGGTGTCAGTGTATGTGTTTGTTACTGGGTGTCAGTGTGTGTCTTTGTGACTTGGTGTCAGTGTTTCTCTGTGTTGCTGGGTGTCAGTGTGTGTTTGTTTGTGTTACTGTGTATCAGTGTATGTCTTTGTGACTTGGTATCAGTGTATGTCTTTGTTACTTGGTGTCAGTGTGTGTCTGTGTTACTGGGTATCAGTGTATGACCTTTTGACTTGGTATCAGTGTATGTCTTTGTTACTGAGTGTCAGGTTGTGTCTTTGTGACTTGGTGTCAGTGTATGTCTTTGTTACCTGGTGTAAGTGTGTGTCTGTGATACTGGGTATCAGTCGATGTCTTTGTTACTTGGTGTCAGTGTATGTCTGTGTTACTTGGTGTAAGTTTGTGTCTGTGTATCAGTGTATGTCTTTGTGACTTGGTGTCAGTGTATGTGTTTGTTACTGGGTGTCAGTGTGTGTCTTTGTGACTTGGTGTCAGTGTTTCTCTGTGTTGCTGGGTGTCAGTGTGTGTTTGTTTGTGTTACTGGGTGTCAGTGTGTATCTGTGACACTAGGTGTCAGCATTTAGTTTAGCTTCGAGATGCAGCACTTTAACAGGCCCTTCGTTCCACCGAGTCAGTGCCGACCATCAACCACCCATTTATACTAATCCTACACTAATCCCGTAATCCTATCACATCCCCACCAGTCCCTATATATTTCCCTACCACCTACCTATACTAGGGGCAACTTATGATGGCCAATTAACCTATCAACCTGCAAGTCTTTGGAATGTGGGAGCAAACCGGAGCACCCGGAGGAAACCCACGCAGACACAGGGAGAAATTGCAAACTCCGCACAGGCAGTACCCAGAATCGAACCCGGGTCCCTGGAGCTGTGAGGCTGCGGTGCTAACCAATGCACCAATGTGCCCCCCCCCCCCAGTGTGTGCCTGTGTTACTGGGTATCAGTGCATGTCTTTGTTACTTGGTGTCAGCGTATGTCTGTGTTAATTGGTGTAAGTTTGTGTCTGTGTTACTGGGTTTCAGTGTGTGTCTGTGTTACTTGGTGTAAGTGTGTGTCATTGTTACTTGGTGTCTGTGTATGTCTTTGTTACTTGGTGTCAGTGTGTGTCTGTGTTCCTGTGTATCAGTGTATGTCTTTGTGACTTGGTATCAGTGTATGTCTTTGTTACTTGGTGTCAGTGTGTGTCTGTGTTACTGGGTTTCAGTGTGTGTCTGTGTTACTTGGTGTAAGTGTGTGTCATTGTTACTTGGTGTCTGTGTATGTCTTTGTTACTTGGTGTCAGTGTGTGTCTGTGTTCCTGTGTATCAGTGTATGTCTTTGTGACTTGGTATCAGTGTATGTCTTTGTTACTTGGTGTCAGTGTGTGTCTGTGTTACTGGGTATCAGTGTATGACCTTTTGACTTGGTATCAGTGTATGTCTTTGTTACTGAGTGTCAGGTTGTGTCTTTGTGACTTGGTGTCAGTGTATGTCTTTGTTACCTGGTGTAAGTGTGTGTCTGTGATACTGGGTATCAGTCGATGTCTTTGTTACTTGGTGTCAGTGTATGTCTGTGTTACTTGGTGTAAGTTTGTGTCTGGGTATCAGTGTATGTCTTTGTGACTTGGTGTCAGTGTATGTGTTTGTTACTGGGTGTCAGTGTGTGTCTTTGTGACTTGGTGTCAGTGTTTCTATGTGTTGCTGGGTGTCAGTGTGTGTTTGTTTGTGTTACTGGGTGTCAGTGTGTATCTGTGAGACTAGGTGTCAGCATTTAGTTTAGCTTCGAGATGCAGCACTTTAACAGGCCCTTCGTTCCACCGAGTCAGTGCCGACCATCAACCACCCATTTATACTAATCCTACACTAATCCCGTAATCCTATCACATCCCCACCAGTCCCTATATATTTCCCTACCACCTACCTATACTAGGGGCAACTTATGATGGCCAATTAACCTATCAACCTGCAAGTCTTTGGCATGTGGGAGCAAACCGGAGCACCCGGAGGAAACCCACGCAGACACAGGGAGAAATTGCAAACTCCGCACAGGCAGTACCCAGAATAGAACCCGAGTCCCTGGAGCTGTGAGGCTGCGATGCTAACCACTGCGCCAATGTGCTCCCCCAGTGTGTGCCTGTGTTACTGGGTATCAGTGTATGTCTTTGTGACTTGGTGTCAGTGTATGTCTGTGTTACTTGGTGTCAGTCTGTTTGTTTGTGTTACTGGGTGTCAGTGTGTGTCTGTGCTACTTGGTGTAAGTGTGTGTCTTTGTTACTTGGTGTCCGTGTGTGTCTGTGTTACTGGGTGTAGGTCTGTGTCTGTGTTACTTGGTGTCCGTGTGTGTCTGTGTTACTGGGTGTCAGTGCATGTCTTTGTACCTGGGTGTCAGTGTATGTCTTTGTTACTTGGTGTAAGTGTGTGTCTGTGTTACTGGGTGTCAGTGTATGTCTGTGTTACTTGGTGTATGTGTGTGTCTGTGTTACTGGGTATCAGTGTATGTCTTTGTTACTTGGTGTCAGTGTATGTCCAAATACTTGGTGCAAGTGTATGTCTTTGTTACTTGGTGTAATTGTCTGTCTTATTTACTTGGTGTAAGTGTATGTCTTTGTTACTTGGTGTCAGTGTATGTCTTTGTTACTTGGTGTCAGTGTGTGTCTGTGTTACTGGTTATCAGTGTATGTCTTTGTGACTTGGTATCAGTGTCTGTCTTTGTGACTTGGTGTCAGTGTATGTCTTTGTTAATGTTTATTAGTGTTTCTCTGTGTTACTGGGTGTCAGTGTGTGTTTGTTTGTGTTACTTGGTGTAAGTGTGTGTCTTTGTTACTTGGTGTAAGTGTATGTCTTTGTTACTTTGTGTCAGTGCATGTCTTTGTTACTTGGTGTCAGTGTGTGTCTGTGTTACTGGGTATCAGTGTATGTCTTTGTGATTGGTATCAGTGTATGTCTTTGGTACTGGGTGTCAGTGTGTGTCTGTGTTACTGGGTATCATTGAATGTCTTTGTGACTTGGTATCAGTGTATGTCTTTGTTACTTTGTGTCAGTGCATGTCTGTGTTACTTGGTGTAAGTGTGTGTCTTTGTTACTTGGTGTAAGTGTATGTCTTTGTTACTTTGTGTCAGTGCATGTCTTTGTTACTTGGTGTCAGTGTGTGTCTGTGTTACTGTGTATCAGTGTATGTCTTTGTGATTGGTATCAGTGTATGCCTTTGGTACTGGTTGTCAGTGTGTGTCTGTGTTACTGGGTATCATTGTATGTCTTTGTGACTTGGTATCAGTGTATGTCTTTGTTACTGGTTGTCAGTGTGTGTCTGTGTTCCTGGGTATCAGTGTATTTCTTTGTGACTTGGTGTCAGTGTATGTCTTTGTTACTGAGTGTCAGGTTGTGTCTTTGTGACTTGGTGTCAGTGTATGTCTTTGTTACCTGGTGTAAGTGTGTGTCTGTGATACTGGGTATCAGTCTATGTCTTTGTTACTTGGTGTCAGTGTATGTCTGTGTTACTTGTTGTAAGTTTGTATCTGTGTATCAGTGTATGTCTTTGTGACTTGGTGTCAGTGTATGTGTTTGTTACTGGGTGTCAGTGTGTGTCTGTGTTACTGGGTATCAGTGTATGTCTTTGCGACTTGGTGTCAGTGTATGTCTTTGTTGCTGGGTGTCAGTGTGTGTCTTTGTGACTTGGTGTCAATGTTTCTCTGTGTCACTGGGTCTCAGTGTGTGTTTGTTTGTGTTACTGGGTGTCAGTGTGTATCTGTGACACTAGGTGTCAGTGCATGCCTGTGTTACTTGGTGTAAGTGTGTGTCTGTGTTACTGGGTGTCAGTGTGAGTCTGTGTTACTTGGTGTAAGTGTGTGTCTGTGTTACTGGGTATCAGTGTATGTCTTTTTGACTTGGTGTCAGTGTATGTCTTTGTTACTGGGTGTCAGTGTGTGTCTGTGTTACTGGGTATCAGTGTATGTCTTTGTGACTTGGTGTCAGTATCTGTCTTTGTTGCTGGGTGTCAGTGTGAGTCTGTGTTACTTGGTGTCAGTGTATGTCTTTGTTAATGTTTATTAGTGTTTCTCTGTGTTCCTGGGTGTCAGTGTGTGTTTGTTTGTGTTACTGGGTGTCAGTGTATGTCTTTGTTAATTGGTGTAAGTGTGTGTCTGTGCTACTGGGTATCAGTGTCTGTCTTTGTTACTTAGTGTAAGTGTGTGTCTTTGTTACTTGGTGTAATTGTATGTCTTTGTTACTTGGTGTCAGTGTATGTCTATGTTACTTGGTGTAAGTGTATGTCTTTGTTACTTGGTGTAAGTGTGTGTCTGTGTTCCTGGGTATCATTGTATGTCTTTGTTACTTGGTGTCAGTGTATGTCTGTGTTACTTGGTGTAAGTGTGTGTCTGTGTTACTGGGTATCAGTGTATGTCTTTGTTACTTGGTGTCAGTGTATGTCTGTGTTACTTGGTGTAAGTGTGTGTCTGTTTTAGTGGGTGTCAGTGTGTGTCTGTTTTGCTTGGCGTATGTGTGTGTCTTTGTTACTTGGTGTCCGTGTGTGTCTGTGTTACTGGGTGTCAGTGCATGTCTTTGTTACTTGGTGTCAGTGTATATCTGTGTTACTTGGTTTAAGTGTGTGTCTTTGTTACTTGGTGTAATTGTATGTCTTTGTTACTTGGTGTCAGTGTATGTCTGTGTTACTTGGTGTAAGTGTATGTCTTTGTTACTTGGTGTAAGTGTGTGCCTGTGTTACTTGGTGTAAGTGTGTGTCTGTGTTCCTGGGTATCAGTGTATGTCTTTGTTACTTGGTGTCAGTGCATGTCTGTGTGACTTGGTGTAAGTGTATGTCTGTGTTACTGGGTATCAGTGTATGTCTTTGTTACTTGGTGTCAGTGTATGTCTTTGTTACTTGGTGTAAGTGTGTGTCTGTGTTACTGGGTGTCAGTGTGTGTCTGTGTTACTTGGTGTAAGTGTGTGTCTTTGTTACTTGGTGTACGTGTGTGTCTGTGTTACCGGGTGTCAGTGTATATCTTTGTTACTGGGTGTCAGTGTATGTCTTTGTTACTTGGTGTAAGTGTGTGTCTGTGTTGCTGGGTATCAGTGTCTGTCTTTGTTACTTTGTGTAAGTGTGTGTCTGTGTTACTGGGTATCAGTGTCTGTCTTTGTTACTTGGTGTCAGTGTATGTCTGTGTTACTTGGTGTAAGTGTGTGTCTGTGTTACTGGGTATCAGTGTATGTCTTTGTGACTTGGTGTCAGTGTATGTCTTTGTTACTGGGTGTCAGTGTGTGTCTTTGTGACTTGGTGTCAGTGTATGTCTTTGTTACTTGGTGTCAGTGTGCGTCTGTGTTCCTGTGTATCAGTGTATGTCTTTGTGACTTGGTATCAGTGTATGTCTTTGTTACTGGGTGTCAGTGTGTGTCTGTGTTACTGGGTATCAGTGTATGACGTTTTGACTTGGTATCAGTGTATGTCTTTGTTAATGGGTATCAGTGTATGTCTTTGTTACTTGGTGTCAGTGTATGTCTGTGTTAATTGGTGTAAGTGTGTGTCTGTGTTACTGGGTTTCAGTGTGTGTCTGTGTTACTTGGTGTAAGTGTGTGTCATTGTTACTTGGTGTCTGTGTATGTCTTTGTTACTTGGTGTCAGTGTGTGTCTGTGTTCCTGTGTATCAGTGTCTGTCTTTGTGACTTGGTATCAGTGTATGTCTTTGTTACTGGGTGTCAGTGTGTGTCTGTGTTACTGGGTATCAGTGTATGTCTTTTTGACTTGGTATCAGTGTATGTCTTTGTTACTGGGTGTCAGTGTGTGTCTGTGTTACTGGGTATCAGTGTATGTCTTTGTGACTTGGTATCAGTGTATGTCTTTGTTACTGGGTGTCAGTGTGTGTCTGTGTTCCTGGGTATCAGTGTATGTCTTTGTGACTTGGTGTCAGTGTATGTCTTTGTTACTGGGTGTCAGTGTGTGTCTTTGTGACTTGGTGTCAGTGTATGTCTGTGTTACTTGGTGTAAGTGTGTGTCTGTGTTACTGGGTATCAGCTTATGTCTTTGTTACTTGGTGTCAGTGTATGTCTGTGTTACTTGGTGTAAGTGTGTGTCTGTGTTACTGGGTGTCAGTGTGGGTCTGTGTTACTTGGTGTAGGTATCTGTCTGTGTTCCTTAGTGTCCGTGTGTGTCTGTGTTACTGGGTGTCAGTGCATGTCTTTGTACCTGGGTGTCAGTGTATGTCTTTGTTACTTGGTGTAAGTGTGTGTCTGTGTTACTTGGTGTCAGTGTATGTCTGTGTTACTTGCTGTATGTGTGTGTCTGTGTTACTGGGTATCAGTGTATGTCTTTGTTACGTGGTGTCAGTGTATGTCAAAATACTTGGTGTAAGTGTATGTCTTTGTTACTTGGTGTAATTGTCTGTCTTATTTACTTGGTGTAAGTGTATGTCTTTGTCACTTGGTGTCAGTGTATGTCTTTGTTACTTGGTGTCAGTGTGTGTCCTAGTTACTGGTTATCGGTGTATGTCTTTGTGACTTGGTATCAGTGTATGTCTTTGTGACTTGGTGTCAGTGTATGACTTTGTTGCTGGGTGTCAGTGTGTGTCTTTGTTAATGTTTATTAGTGTTTCTCTGTGTTACTGGGTGTCAGTGTGTGTTTGTTTGTGTTACTGGGTGTCAGTGCATGTCTTTGTTAATTGGTGTAAGTGTGTGTCTGTGCTACTGGGTATCAGTGTCAGTCTTTGTTTCTTGGTGTAAGTGTATGTCTTTGTTACTTGGTGTCAGTGTATGTCTATGTTACTTGGTGTAAGTGTATGTCTTTGTTACTTGGTGTAAGTGTGTGTCTGTGTTCCTGGGTATCATTGTATGTCTTTGTTACTTGGTGTCAGTGTATGTCTGTGTTACTTGGTGTAAGTGTGTGTCTGTGTTACTGGGTATCAGTGTATGTCTTTGTTACTTGGTGTCAATGTATGTATGTCTGGCAGGAAAAAAGACAGAGGCGCAAGGGGAGAGCCAACTGTGCAACAGCCCCAACAAACAAATTTCTCTGCAGCACCTGTGGAAGAGCCTGTCACTCCAGAATTGGCCTTTATAGCCACTCCAGGCGCTGCTTCACAAACCACTGACCACCTCCATGCGCGTATCCATTGTCTCTCGAGATAAGGAGGCCCAAAAGAAAAAAAAATGTCTGTGTTACTTGGTGCAAGTGTGTGTCTGTTTTAGTGGGTGTCAGTGTGTGTCTGTTTTGCTTGGCGTATGTGTGTGTCTTTGTTACTTGGTGTCCGTGTGTGTCTGTGTTACTGGGTGTCAGTGCATGTCTTTGTTACTTGGTGTCAGTGTATATCTGTGTTACTTGGTGGAAGTGTGTGTCTTTGTTACTTGGTGTAATTGTATGTCTTTGTTACTTGGTGTCAGTGTATGTCTGTGTTACTTGGTGTAAGTGTATGTCTTTGTTACTTGGTGTAATTGTGTGCCTGTGTTACTTGGTGTAAGTGTGTGTCTGTGTTCCTGGGTATCAGTGTATGTCTTTGTTACTTGGTGTCTGTGCATGTCTGTGTGACTTGGTATAAGTGTATGTCTGTGTTACTGGGTATCAGTGTATGTCTTTGTTACTTGGTTTCAGTGTATGTCTTTGTTACTTGGTGTAAGTGTGTGTCTGTGTTACTGGGTGTCAGTGTGTGTCTGTGTTACTTGGTGTAAGTGTGTGTCTTTGTTACTTGGTGTACGTGTGTGTCTGTGTTACTGGGTGTCAGTGTATATCTTTGTTACTGGGTGTCAGTGTATGTCTATGTTACTTGGTGTAAGTGTGTGTCTGTGTTACTGGGTATCAGTGTCTGTCTTTGTTACTTTGTGTAAGTGTGTGTCTGTGTTACTGGGTATCAGTGTATGTCTTTGTTACTTGGTGTCAGTGTATGTTTGTGTTACTTGGTGTAAGTGTGTGTCTGTGTTTCTGGGTATCAGTGTATGTCTTTGTGACTTGGTGTCAGTGTATGTCTTTGTTACTGGGTGTCAGTGTGTGTCTTTGGAACTTGGTGTCAGTGTATGTCTTTGTTACTTGGTGTAAGTGTGTGTCTGTGTTACTGGGTATCAGTGTATGTCTTTGTTACTTGGTGTCACTGTATGTCAAAATACTTGGTGCAAGTGTATGTCTTCGTTACTTGGTGTAATTGTCTGTCTTTGTTACTTGGTGTAAGTGTATGTCTTTTTTACTTGATGTCAGTGTATGTCTTTGTTACTTGGTGTCAGTGTATGTCTGTGTTACTTGGTGTCAGTGTGTGTCTTTGTTACTTGGTGTAAGTGTATGTCTTTGTTACTTTGTGTCAGTGCATGTCTTTGTTACTTGGTGTCAGTGTGTGTCTGTGTTACTGGGTATCAGTGTTTGTCTTTGTGATTGGTATCAGTGTATGTCTTTGGTACTGGGTGTCAGTGTGTGTCTGTGTTACTGCGTATCATTGTATGTCTTTGTGACTTGGTATCAGTGTATGTCTTTGTTACTGGTTGTCAGTGTGTGTCTGAGTTCCTGGGTATCAGTGTATGTCTTTGTGACTTGGTGTCAGTGTATGTCTTTGTTGCTGGGTGTCAGTGTGTGTCTTTGTAACTTGGTGTCAGTGTATGTGTTTGTTACCTGGTGTAAGTGAGTGTCTGTGATACTGGGTATCAGTCCATGTCTTTGTTACTTGTTGTCAGTGTATGTCTGTGTTACTTGGTGTAAGTTTGTGTCTGTGTTTCAGTGTATGTCTTTGTGTCTTGGTGTCAATGTTTCTCTGTGTTACTGGGTGTCAGTGTGTGTTTGTTTGTGTTACTGGGTGTCAGTGTGTATCTGTGACGCTAGGTGTCAGTATTTAGTTTAGTTTAGAGATGCAGCACTTGAACAGGCCCTTCGGCCCACCGAGTCAGTGCCGACCATCAACCACCCATTTATACTAATCCTACACAAATCCCGCATTCCTATCACATCCCCACCAGTCCCTATATATTTCCCTACCACCTACCTATACTAGGGGCAACTTATGATGGCCAATTAACCTATCAACCTGCAAGTCTTTGGCATGTGGGAGGAAACCGGAGCACCCGGAGGAAACCCACGAAGACACAGGGAGAACTTGCAAACTCCGCACAGGCAGTACCCAGGATCGAACCCGGGTCCCTGGAGCTGTGAGGCTGCGGTGCTAACCAATGCACCAATGTGCCCCCCCAGTGCGTGCCTGTGTTACTGGGTATCAGTGTATGTCTTTGTTACTTGGTGTCAGTGTATGTCTGTGTTAATTGGTGTAAGTGTGTGTCTGTGATACTGGGTTTCAGTGTGTGTCTGTGTTACTTGGTGTAAGTGTGTGCCATTGTTACTTGGTGTCTGTGTATGTCTTTGTTACTTGGTGTCAGTGTGTGTCTGTGTTCCTGTGTATCAGTGGCTGTCTTTGTGACTTGGTATCAGTATATGTCTTTGTTACTGTGTGTCAGTGTGTGTCTGTGTTACTGGGTATCAGTGTATGTCTTTTTGACTTGGTATCAGTGTATGTCTTTGTTACTGGGTGTCAGTGTGTGTCTGTGTTACTGGGTATCAGTGTATGACTTTGTGACTTGGTATCAGTGTATGTCTTTGTTACTGGGTGTCAGTGTATGTCTTTGTTACTGGGTGTCAGTGTGTGTCTTTGTGACTTGGTGTCAGTGTATGTCTGTGTTACTTGGTGTAAGTGTGTGTCTGTGTTACTGGGTATCAGCTTATGTCTTTGTTACTTGGTGTCAGTGTATGTCTGTGTTACTTGGTGTAAGTGTGTGTCTGTGTTACTGGGTGTCAGTGTATGTCTGTGTTACTTGGTGTATGTGTGTGTCTGTGTTACTGGGTATCAGTGTATGTCTTTGTTACTTGGTGTCAGTGTATGTCAAAATACTTGGTGTAAGTGTATGTCTTATTTACTTGGTGTAAGTGTATGTCTTTGTGACTTGGTATCAGTGTATGTCTTTGTGACTTGGTGTCAGTGTATGTCTTTGTTGCTGGGTGTCAGTGTGTGTCTGTGTTACTTGGTGTCAGTGTATGTTTTTGTTAATGTTTATTAGTGTTTATCTGTGTTACTGGGTGTCAGTGCGTGTTTGTTTGTGTTACTGGGTGTAGGTGTATGTCTTTGTTACTTGGTGTAAGTGTGTGTCTTTGTTACTTGGTGTAAGTGTATGTCTTTGTTACTTTGTGTCAGTGCATGTCTTTGTTACTTGGTGTCAGTGTCTGTCTGTGTTACTGGGTATCAGTGCATGTCTTGGTGATTGGTATCAGTGTATGTCTTTGGTACTGGGTGTCAGTGTGTGTCTGTGTTACTGGGTATCATTGTATGTCTTTGTGACTTGGTATCAGTGTATGTCTTTGTTACTTTGTGTCAGTGCATGTCTGTGTTACTTGGTGTAAGTGTGTGTCTTTGTTATTTGGTGTAAGTGTATGTCTTTGTTACTTTGTGTCAGTGCATGTCTTTGTTACTTGGTGTCAGTGTGTGTCTGTGTTACTGGGAATCAGTGTATGTCTTTGTGATTGGTATCAGTGTATGTCTTTGTGACTTGGTGTCAGTGTATGTCTTTGTTACTGAGTGTCAGGTTGTGTCTTTGTGACTTGGTGTCAGTGTATGACTTTGTTACCTGGTGTAAGTGTGTGTCTGTGATACTGGGTATCAGTCTATGTCTTTGTTACTTGGTGTCAGTGTATGTCTTTGTTACTGGGTGTCAGTGTGTGTCTTTGTGACTTGGTGTCAGTGTTCCTCTGTGTTACTGGGTGTCAGTGTGTGTTTGTGTTACTTGGTGTAAGTGTCTGTCTTTGTTACTTGGTGTCCGTGTGTGTCTGTGTTACTGGGTGTCAGTGTATGTCTTTGTTACTGGGTGACAGTGTATGTCTTTGTTACTTGGTGTAAGTGTGCGTCTGTGTTACTGGGTATCAGTGTCTGTCTTTGTTACTTGGTGTAAGTGTGTGTCTGTGTTCCTGGGTATCAGTGTATGTCTTTGTTACTTGGTGTCAGTGTATGTCAAAATACTTGGTGTAAGTGTCTGTCTTTGTTACTTGGTGTAATTATCTGTCTTTGTTACTTGGTTTTAGTGTATGTCTGGGTTACTTGGTGTAAGTGTGTGTCTTTGTTACATGGTGTAAGTGTATGTCTTTGTTACTTGGTGTCAGTGTATGTCTTTGTTACTTGGTGTCAGTGTATGTCTGTGTTACTTGGTGTAAGTGTGTGTCTGTGTTACTGGGTATCAGTGTATGTCTTTGTTACTTGGTGTCAGTGTATGTCTGTGCTACTTGGTGTAAGTGTGTGTCTGTGTTACTGGGTGTCAGTGTGAGTCTGTGTTACTTGGTGTAAGTTTGTGTCTTTGTTACTTGGTGTCCGTGTGTGTCTGTGTTACTGGGTGTCAGTGTATGTCTTTGTTACTTGGTGTAAGTGTACGTCTTTGTTACTTGGTGTCAGTGCATGTCTTTGTTATTTGGTGTAAGTGCATGCCTTTGTTACTTGGTGTCAGTGTATGTCTCTGTTACTTGGTGTAACTGTGTGTCTGTGTTACTGGGTATCAGTGTATGTTTTTGTTATTTGGTGTCATTGTCTGTCTTTGTTACTTGGTGTAAGTGTATGTCTTTGTTACTGGGTATCAGTGTATGTCTTTGTTACTTGGTGTCAGTGTATGTCTGTGTTAATTGGTGTAAGTGTGTGTCTGTGTTACTGTGTATCAGTGTATGTCTTTGTTACTTGGTGTCAGTGTATGTCTTTGTTACTTGTTGTAAGTGTATGTCTTTGTTACTTGGTGTCAGTGTATGTCTGTGTTACTTGGTGTAAGTGTATGTCTTTGTTACTTGTTGTCAGTGTATGTCTTTGTTACTTGGTGTCAGTGCATGTCTTTGTTACTTGGTGTAAGTGTATGTCTTTGCTACTTGGTGTCAGTGTATGTCTTTGATACTTGGTGTAAGTGTATGTCTGTGTAACTGGGTATCAGAGTCTGTCTTTGTTACTTGGTGTAAGTGTGTGTCTGTGTTACTGGGTATCAGTGTAAGTCTTTTTTACTTGGTGTCAGTGTATATCTTTTTTACTTAGTGTAAGTGAATGTCTTTGTTACTTGGTGTCAGTGTATGTCTTTGTTACTTGTTGTAAATGTATGTCTTTGTTACTTGGTGTCAGTGTATGTCTGTGTTACTTGGTGTAAGTGTATATCTTTGTTTCTTGGTGTCAGTGCATGTCTTTGTTATTTGGTGTAAGTGTATGTCTTTGTTACTTGGCGTCAGTGTATGTCTTTGTTAATTGGTGTAAGTGTATGTCTTTGCTACTTGGTGTCAGTGTATGTCTTTGATACTTGGTGTAAGTGTATGTCTGTGTTACTGGGTATCATTGTCTGTCTTTGTTACTTGGTGTAAGGGTGTGTCTGTGTTACGGGGCATCATTGTATGTCTTTGTTACTTGGTGTCAGTGTATGTCTTTCTTACTTGGTGTAAGTGTATGTCTTTGTTACTTGGTGTCAGTGTAAGTCTTTGTTACTTGGTGTAAGTGTGTGTCTGTGTTACTGGGTATCAGTGTATGTCTTTGTTACTTGGTGTCTGTGTGTGTCTGTGTTACTTGGTGTAAGTGTGTGTCTGTGTAACTGGGGATCAGTGTATGTCGTTGTTACTTGGTGTAAGTGTGTATGTGTGTTACTGGGGATCAGTGTATGTCTTTGTTACTTGGTGTCAGTGTATGTCTTTTTTACTTGGTGTAAGTGTATGTCTTTGTTACTTGGCGTCAGTGTATGTCTGTGTTACTTGGTGTAAGTGTGTGTCTGTGTTACTGGGTATCAGTGTATGTCTTTGTTAATTGGTGTCAGTGTATGTCTTTGTTACTTGTTGTAAGTGAGTGTCTGTGTTACTGGGTATCAGTGTATGTCTTTTTTACTTGGTGTAAGTGTATGTCTTTGCTACTTGGTGTCAGTGTATGTCTTTGATACTTGGTGTAAGTGTGTGTCTGTGTTACTGGGTATCAGTGTATGTCTTTGTTAATTGGTGTCAGTGTATGTCTTTGTTACTTGTTGTAAGTGAGTGTCTGTGTTACTGGGTATCAGTGTATGTCTTTTTTACTTGGTGTAAGTGTACGTCTTTGTTACGTGGTGTCAGTGCATGTCTTTGTTACTTGGTGTAAGTGTATGCCTTTGTTACTTGGTGTCAGTGCATGTCTCTGTTACTTGGTGTAAGTGTGTGTCTGTGTTACATGGTATCAGTGTATGGCTTTGTTACTTGGTGTCATTGTCTGTCTTTGTTACTTGGTGTAAGTGTGTGTCTGTGTTACTGGGTATCAGTGTATGTCTTTGTTACTTGGTGTCAGTGTATGTCTGTGTTACTTGGTGTAAGTGTGTATCTGTGTTACTGGGTATCAGTGTATGTCTTTGTTACTTGATGTCAGTGTATGTCTTTGTTACTTGTTGTCAGTGTATGTCTTTGTTACTTGGTGTCAGTGTATGTCTGTGTTACTTGTTGTAAATGTATGTCTTTGTTACTTGGTGTCAGTGTATGTCTGTGTTACTTGGTGTAAGTGTATGTCTTTGTTTCTTGGTGTCAGTGCATGTCTTTGTTACTTGGTGTAAGTGTATGTCTTTGTTACTTGGTGTCAGTGTATGTCTTTGTTAATTGGTGTAAGTGTATGTCTTTGCTACTTGGTGTCAGTGTATGTCTTTGATACTTGGTGTAAGTGTATGTCTGTGTTACTGGGTATCAGTGTCTGTCTTTGTTACTTGGTGTAAGGGTGTGTCTGTGTTACGGGGTATCAGTGTATGTCTTTGTTACTTGGTGTCAGTGTATGTCTTTCTTACTTGGTGTAAGTGTATGTCTTTGTTACTTGGTGTCAGTGTAAGTCTTTGTTACTTGGTGTATGTGTGTGTCTGTGTTACTGGGTATCAGTGTATGTCTTTGTTACTTGGTGTCTGTGTGTGTCTGTGTTACTTGGTGTAAATGTGTGTCTGTGTAACTGGGTATAAGTGTATGTCTTTGTTACTTGGTGTAAGTGTGTATCTGTGTTACTGGGGATCAGTGTATGTCTTTGTTACTTGGTGTCAGTGTATGTCTTTTTTACTTGGTGTAAGTGTATGTCTTTGTTACTTGGTGTCAGTGTATGTCTTTGTTACTTGGTGTAAGTGTGTGTCTGTGTTACTGGGTATCAGTGTATGTCTTTGTTAATTGGTGTCAGTGTATGTCTTTGTTACTTGTTGTAAGTGTGTGTCTGTGTTACTGGGTATCAGTGTATGTCTTTGTTACTTGGTGTAAGTGTACGTCTTTGTTCCTTGGTGTCAGTGCATGTCTTTGTTACTTGGTGTAAGTGTATGCCTTTGTTCCTTGGTGTCAGTGCATGTCTCTGTTACTTGGTGTTAGTGTGTGTCTGTGTTACAGGGTATCAGTGTATGGCTTTGTTACTTGGTGTCATTGTCTGTCTTTGTTACTTGGTGTAAGTGTGTGTCTGTGTTACTGGGTATCAGTGTATGTCTTTGTTACTTGGTGTCAGTGTATGTCTGTGTTACTTGGTGTAAGTGTGTATCTGTGTTACTGGGTATCAGTGTATGTCTTTGTTACTTGATGTCAGTGTATGTCTTTGTTACTTGTTGTCAGTGTATGTCTCTGTTACTTGGTGTCAGTGTATGTCTGTGTTACTTGGTGTAAGTGTATGTCTTTGTTACTTGGTGTCAGTGTATGTCTTTGTTACTTGGTGTAAGTGTCTGTCTTTGTTACTTGGTGTCAGTGTATGTCTTTGTTACTTGGTGTAAGTGTATGGCTTTGCTACTTGGTGTCAGTGTATATCTTTGATACTTGGTGTAAGTGGATGTCTGTGTTACTGGGTATCAGTGTATGTCTTTGTTACTTGGTGTCAGTGTATGTCTGTGTTACTTGGTGTAAGATTGTGTCTTTGTTACATGGTGTCAGTGTATGTCTGTGTTACTTGGTGTAAGTGCATGTCTTTGTTACTTGGTGTCAGTGTATGTCTTTGTGACATGGTGTAAGTGTGAGTCTGTGTTACGGGGTATCAGTGTATGTCTTTGTTACTTGGTGTAAGTGTCTGTCTTTGTTACTTGGTGTCCGTGTGTGTCTGTGTTACGGGGCATCATTGTATGTCTTTGTTACTTGGTGTCAGTGTATGTCTTTCTTACTTGGTGTAAGTGTATGTCTTTGTTACTTGGTGTCAGTGTAAGTCTTTGTTACTTGGTGTAAGTGTGTGTCTGTGTTACTGGGTATCAGTGTATGTCTTTGTTACTTGGTGTCTGTGTGTGTCTGTGTTACTTGGTGTAAGTGTGTGTCTGTGTAACTGGGTATCTGTGTATGTCGTTGTTACTTGGTGTAAGTGTGTATGTGTGTTACTGGGGATCAGTGTATGTCTTTGTTACTTGGTGTCAGTGTATGTCTTTTTTAATTGGTGTAAGTGTATGTCTTTGTTACTTGGCGTCAGTGTATGTCTGTGTTACTTGGTGTAAGTGTATGTCTTTGCTACTTGGTGTCAGTGTATGTCTTTGATACTTGGTGTAAGTGTGTGTCTGTGTTACTGGGTATCAGTGTATGTCTTTGTTAATTGGTGTCAGTGTATGTCTTTGTTACTTGTTGTAAGTGAGTGTCTTTGTTACTGGGTATCAGTGTATGTCTTTGTTACTTGGTGTAAGTGTACGTCTTTGTTACTTGGTGTCAGTGCATGTCTTTGTTACTTGGTGTAAGTGTATGCCTTTGTTACTTGGTGTCAGTGCATGTCTCTGTTACTTGGTGTAAGTGTGTGTCTGTGTTACAGGGTATCAGTGTATGGCTTTGTAACTTGGTGTCATTGTCTTTCTTTGTTACTTGGTGTAAGTGTGTGTCTGTGTTACTGGGTATCAGTGTATGTCTTTGTTACTTGGTGTCAGTGTATGTCTGTGTTACTTGGTGTAAGTGTGTATCTGTGTTACTGGGTATCAGTGTATGTCTTTGTTACTTGATGTCAGTGTATGTCTTTGTTACTTGTTGTCAGTGTATGTCTTTGTTACTTGGTGTCAGTGTATGTCTGTGTTACTTGTTGTAAATGTATGTCTTTGTTAATTGGTGTCAGTGTATGTCTGTGTTACTTGGTGTAAGTGTATGTCTTTGTTTCTTGGTGTCAGTGCATGTCTTTGTTACTTGGTGTAAGTGTATGTCTTTGTTACTTGGTGTCAGTGTATGTCTTTGTTAATTGGTGTAAGTGTATGTCTTTGCTACTTGGTGTCAGTGTATGTCTTTGATACTTGGTGTAAGTGTATGTCTGTGTTACTGGGTATCAGTGACTGTCTTTGTTACTTGGTGTAAGGGTGTGTCTGTGTTACGGGGTATCAGTGTATGTCTTTGTTACTTGGTGTCAGTGTATGTCTTTCTTACTTGGTGTAAGTGTATGTCTTTGTTACTTGGTGTCAGTGTCAGTCTTTGTTACTTGGTGTAAGTGTGTGTCTGTGTTACTGGGTATCAGTGTATGTCTTTGTTACTTGGTGTCTGTGTGTGTCTGTGTTACTTGCTGTAAATGTGTGTCTGTGTAACTGGGTATAAGTGAATGTCTTTGTTACTTGGTGTAAGGGTGTGTCTGTGTTACGGGGTATCAGTGTATGTCTTTGTTACTTGGTGTCAGTGTATGTCTTTTTTACTTGGTGTAAGTGTATGTCTTTGTTACTTGGTGTCAGGGTATGTCTTTGTTACTTGGTGTAAGTGTGTGTCTGTGTTACTGGGTGTCAGTGTATGTCTTTGTTAATTGGTGTCAGTGTATGTCTTTGTTACTTGGTGTAAGTGTACGTCTTTGTTCCTTGGTGTCAGTGCATGTCTTTGTTACTTGGTGTAAGTGTATGCCTTTGTTCCTTGGTGTCAGTGCATGTCTCTGTTAGTTGGTGTTTGTGTGTGTCTGTGTTACAGGGTATCAGTGTATGGCTTTGTTACTTGGTGTCATTGTCTGTCTTTGTTACTTGGTGTAAGTGTGTGTCTGTGTTACTGGGTATCAGTGTATGTCTTTGTTACTTGGTGTCAGTGTATGTCTGTGTTACTTGGTGTAAGTGTGTATCTGTGTTACTGGGTATCAGTGTATGTCTTTGTTACTTGATGTCAGTGTATGTCTTTGTTACTTGTTGTCAGTGTATGTCTCTGTTACTTGGTGTCAGTGTATGTCTGTGTTACTTGGTGTAAGTGTATGTCTTTGTTACTTGGTGTCAGTGTATGTCTTTGTTACTTGGTGTAAGTGTCTGTCTTTGTTACTTGGTGTCAGTGTATGTCTTTGTTACTTGGTGTAAGTGTATGGCTTTGCTACTTGGTGTCAGTGTATGTCTTTGATACTTGGTGTAAGTGGATGTCTGTGTTACTGGGTATCAGTGTATGTCTTTGTTACTTGGTGTCAGTGTATGTCTGTGTTACTTGGTGTAAGATTGTGTCTTTGTTACATGGTGTCAGTGTATGTCTGTGTTACTTGGTGTAAGTGCATGTCTTTGTTACTTGGTGTCAGTGTATGTCTTTGTGACATGGTGTAAGTGTGAGTCTGTGTTAAGGGGTATCAGTGTATGTCTTTGTTACTTGGTGTCTGTGTATGTCTGTGATACTTGATGTATGTGTGTGTCTGTGTGGCTGGGTATCAGTGTATGTCTTTGTTACTTGGTGTAAGTGTCTGTCTTTGTTACTTGGTGTCCGTGTGTGTCTGTGTTACTGGGTGTCAGTGTATGTCTTTGTTACTGGGTGTCGGTGTATGTCTTTGTTACTTGGTGTAAGTGTGCGTCTATGTTACAAGGTATCAGTGTCTGTCTTTGTTACTTGGTGTACGTGTGTGTCTGTGTTACTGGGTATCAGTGTATGTCTTTGTTACTTGGTGTCAGTGGATGTCTGTGTTACCTAGTGTAAGTGTGTGTCTGTGTTACTGGGTATCAGTGCATGTCTTTGTTACTTGGTGTCAGTGTATGTCTTTGTTACTTGGTGTAAGTGTATGTCTTTGCTACTTGGTGTCAGTGTATGTCTTTGATACTTGGTGTAAGTGTATGTCTGTGTTACTGGGTATCAGAGTCTGTCTTTGTTACTTGGTGTAAGTGTGTGTCTGTGTTACTGGGTATCAGTGTAAGTCTTTTTTACTTGGTGTCAGTGTATGTCTTTTTTACTTGGTGTAAGTGAATGTCTTTGTTACTTGGTGTCAGTGTATGTCTTTGTTACTTGGTGTCAGTGTATGTCTTTGTTAATTGGTGTAAGTGTATGTCTTTGCTACTTGGTGTCAGTGTATGTCTTTGATACTTGGTGTCAGTGTATGTCTGTGTTACTGGGTATCATTGTCTGTCTTTGTTACTTGGTGTAAGGGTGTGTCTGTGTTACGGGGCATCATTGTATGTCTTTGTTACTTGGTGTCAGTGTATGTCTTTCTTACTTGGTGTAAGTGTATGTCTTTGTTACTTGGTGTCAGTGGAAGTCTTTGTTACTTGGTGTAAGTGTGTGTCTGTGTTACTGGGTATCAGTGTATGTCTTTGTTACTTGGTGTCTGTGTGTGTCTGTGTTACTTGGTGTAAGTGTGTGTCTGTGTAACTGGGTATCAGTGTATGTCGTTGTTACTTGGTGTAAGTGTGTATGTGTGTTACTGGGGATCAGTGTATGTCTTTGTTACTTGGTGTCAGTGTATGTCTTTTTTACTTGGTGTAAGTGTATGTCTTTGTTACTTGGCGTCAGTGTATGTCTGTGTTACTTGGTGTAAGTGTATGTCTTTGCTACTTGGTGTCAGTGTATGTCTTTGATACTTGGTGTAAGTGTGTGTCTGTGTTACTGGGTATCAGTGTATGTCTTTGTTAATTGGTGTCAGTGTATGTCTTTGTTACTTGTTGTAAGTGAGTGTCTGTGTTACTGGGTATCAGTGTATGTCTTTGTTACTTGGTGTAAGTGTACGTCTTTGTTACTTGGTGTCAATGCATGTCTTTGTTACTTGGTGTAAGTGTATGCCTTTGTTACTTGGTGTCAGTGCATGTCTCTGTTACTTGGTGTAAGTGTGTGTCTGTGTTACAGGGTATCAGTGTATGGCTTTGTTACTTGGTGTCATTGTCTGTCTTTGTTACTTGGTGCAAGTGTGTGTCTGTGTTACTGGGTATCAGTGTATGTCTTTGTTACTTGGTGTCAGTGTATGTCTGTGTTACTTGGTGTAAGTGTGTATCTGTGTTACTGGGTATCAGTGTATGTCTTTGTTACTTGATGTCAGTGTATGTCTTTGTTACTTGTTGTAAGTGTATGTCTTTGTTACTTGGTGTCAGTGTATGTCTGTGTTACTTGTTGTAAATGTATGTCTTTGTTACTTGGTGTCAGTGTATGTCTGTGTTACTTGGTGTAAGTGTATGTCTTTGTTTCTTGGTGTCAGTGCATGTCTTTGTTACTTGGTGTAAGTGTATGTCTTTGTTACTTGGTGTCAGTGTATGTCTTTGTTAATTGGTGTAAGTGTATGTCTTTGCTACTTGGTGTCAGTGTCTGTCTTTGATACTTGGTGTAAGTGTATGTCTGTGTTACTGGGTATCAGTGTCTGTCTTTGTTACTTGGTGTAAGGGTGTGTCTGTGTTACGGGGTATCAGTGTATGTCTTTGTTACTTGGTGTCAGTGTATGTCTTTCTTACTTGGTGTAAGTGTATGTCTTTGTTACTTGGTGTCAGTGTAAGTCTTTGTTACTTGGTGTAAGTGTGTGTCTGTGTTACTGGGTATCAGTGTTTGTCTTTGTTACTTGGTGTCTGTGTGTGTCTGTGTTACTTGCTGTAAATGTGTGTCTGTGTGACTGGGTATAAGTGTATGTCTTTGTTACTTGGTGTAAGTGTGTATCTGTTTTTACTGGGGATCAGTGTATGTCTTTGTTACTTGGTGTCAGTGTATGTCTTTTTTACTTGGTGTAAGTGTATGTCTTTGTTACTTGGTGTCAGTGTATGTCTTTGTTACTTGGTGTAAGTGTGTGTCTGTGTTACTGGGTGTCAGTGTATGTCTTTGTTAATTGGTGTCAGTGTATGTCTTTGTTACTTGTTGTAAGTGTGTGTCTGTGTTACTGGGTATCAGTGTATGTCTTTGTTACTTGGTGTAAGTGTACGTCTTTGTTCCTTGGTGTCAGTGCATGTCTTTGTTACTTGGTGTAAGTGTATGCCTTTGTTCCTTGGTGTCAGTGCATGTCTCTGTTACTTGGTGTTAGTGTGTGTCTGTGTTACAGGGTATCAGTGTATGGCTTTGTTACTTGGTGTCAGTGTATGTCTTTGTTACTTGGTGTAAGTGTGTGTCTGTGTTACTGGGTATCAGTGTATGTCTTTGTTACTTGATGTCAGTGTATCTCTTTGTTACTTGTTGTCAGTGTATGTCTCTGTTACTTGGTGTCAGTGTATGTCTGTGTTACTTGGTGTAAGTGTATGTCTTTGTTACTTGGTGTCAGTGTATGTCTTTGTTACTTGGTGTAAGTGTCTGTCTTTGTTACTTGGTGTCAGTGTATGTCTTTGTTACTTGGTGTAAGTGTATGGCTTTGCTACTTGGTGTCAGTGTATGTCTTTGATACTTGGTGTAAGTGGATGTCTGTGTTACTGGGTATCAGTGTATGTCTTTGTTACTTGGTGTCAGTGTATGTCTGTGTTACTTGGTGTAAGATGGTGTCTTTGTTACATGGTGTCAGTGTATGTCTGTGTTACTTGGTGTAAGTGCATGTCTTTGTTACTTGGTGTCAGTGTATGTCTTTGTGACATGGTGTAAGTGTGAGTCTGTGTTAAGGGGTATCAGTGTATGTCTTTGTTACTTGGTGTTTGTGTATGTCTGTGATACTTGGTGTATGTGTGTGTCTGTGTGGCTGGGTATCAGTGTATGTCTTTGTTACTTGGTGTAAGTGTCTGTCTTTGTTACTTGGTGTCCGTGTGTGTCTGTGTTACTGGGTGTCAGTGTATGTCTTTGTTACTGGGTGTCGGTGTATGTCTTTGTTACTTGGTGTAAGTGTGCGTCTGTGTTACAAGGTATCAGTGTCTGTCTTTGTTACTTGGTGTACGTGTGTGTCTGTGTTACTGGGTATCAGTGTATGTCTTTGTTACTTGGTGTCAGTGGATGTCTGTGTTACCTAGTGTAAGTGTGTGTCTGTGTTACTGGGTATCAGTGCATGTCTTTGTTACTTGGTGTCAGTGTATGTCTTTGTTACTTGGTGTCAGTGTATGTCTTTGTTACTTGGTGTAAGTGCATGTCTTTGCTACTTGGTGTCAGTGTATGTCTTTGATACTTGGTGTAAGTGTATGTCTGTGTTACTGGGTATCAGAGTCTGTCTTTGTTACTTGGTGTAAGTGTGTGTCTGTGTTACTGGGTATCAGTGTAAGTCTTTTTTACTTGGTGTCAGTGTATGTCTTTTTTACTTGGTGTAAGTGAATGTCTTTGTTACTTGGTGTCAGTGTATGTCTTTGTTCCTTGGTGTCAGTGCATGTCTCTGTTACTTGGTGTTAGTGTGTGTCTGTGTTACAGGGTATCAGTGTATGGCTTTGTTACTTGGTGTCATTGTCTGTCTTTGTTACTTGGTGTAAGTGTGTGTCTGTGTTACTGGGTATCAGTGTATGTCTTTGTTACTTGGTGTCAGTGTATGTCTGTGTTACTTGGTGTAAGTGTGTATCTGTGTTACTGGGTATCAGTGTATGTCTTTGTTACTTGATGTCAGTGTATGTCTTTGTTACTTGTTGTCAGTGTATGTCTCTGTTACTTGGTGTCAGTGTATGTCTTTGTTACTTGGTGTCAGTGTATGTCTTTGTTACTTGGTGTAAGTGTCTGTCTTTGTTACTTGGTGTCAGTGTATGTCTTTGTTACTTGGTGTAAGTGTATGGCTTTGCTACTTGGTGTCAGTGTATGTCTTTGATGCTTGGTGTAAGTGGATGTCTGTGTTACTGGGTATCAGTGTATGTCTTTGTTACTTGGTGTCAGTGTATGTCTGTGTTACTTGGTGTAAGATTGTGTCTTTGTTACATGGTGTCAGTGTATGTCTGTGTTACTTGGTGTAAGTGCATGTCTTTGTTACTTGGTGTCAGTGTATGTCTTTGTGACATGGTGTAAGTGTGAGTCTGTGTTAAGGGGTATCAGTGTATGTCTTTGTTACTTGGTGTCTGTGTATGTCTGTGATACTTGATGTATGTGTGTGTCTGTGTGGCTGGGTATCAGTGTATGTCTTTGTTACTTGGTGTAAGTGTCTGTCTTTGTTACTTGGTGTCCGTGTGTGTCTGTGTTACTGGGTGTCAGTGTATGTCTTTGTTACTGGGTGTCGGTGTATGTCTTTTTTACTTGGTGTAAGTGTGCGTCTGTGTTACAAGGTATCAGTGTCTGTCTTTGTTACTTGGTGTACGTGTGTGTCTGTGTTACTGGGTATCAGTGTATGTCTTTGTTACTTGGTGTCAGTGGATGTCTGTGTTACCTAGTGTAAGTGTGTGTCTGTGTTACTGGGTATCAGTGCATGTCTTTGTTACTTGGTGTCAGTGTATGTCTTTGTTACTTGGTGTAAGTGTATGTCTTTGCTACTTGGTGTCAGTGTTTGTCTTTGATACTTGGTGTAAGTGTATGTCTGTGTTACTGGGTATCAGAGTCTGTCTTTGTTACTTGGTGTAAGTGTGTGTCTGTGTTACTGGGTATCAGTGTAAGTCTTTTTTACTTGGTGTCAGTGTATGTCTTTTTTACTTGGTGTAAGTGAATGTCTTTGTTACTTGGTGTCAGTGTATGTCTTTGTTACTTGGTGTCAGTGTATGTCTTTGTTAATTGGTGTAAGTGTATGTCTTTGCTACTTGGTGTCAGTGTATGTCTATGATACTTGGTGTCAGTGTATGTCTGTGTTTCTGGGTATCATTGTCTGCCTTTGTTACTTGGTGTAAGGGTGTGTCTGTGTTACGGGGCATCATTGTATGTCTTTGTTACTTGGTGTCAGTGTATGTCTTTCTTACTTGGTGTAAGTGTATGTCTTTGTTACTTGGTGTCAGTGGAAGTCTTTGTTACTTGGTGTAAGTGTGTGTCTGTGTTACTGGGTATCAGTGTATGTCTTTGTTACTTGGTGTCTGTGTGTGTCTGTGTTACTTGGTGTAAGTGTGTGTCTGTGTAACTGGGTATCAGTGTATGTCGTTGTTACTTGGTGTAAGTGTGTATGTGTGTTACTGGGGATCAGTGTATGTCTTTGTTACTTGGTGTCAGTGTATGTCTTTTTTACTTGGTGTAAGTGTATGTCTTTGTTACTTGGCGTCAGTGTATGTCTGTGTTACTTGGTGTAAGTGTATGTCTTTGCTACTTGGTGTCAGTGTATGTCTTTGATACTTGGTGCAAGTGTGTGTCTGTGTTACTGGGTATCAGTGCATGTCTTTGTTAATTGGTGTCAGTGTATGTCTTTGTTACTTGTTGTAAGTGAGTGTCTGTGTTACTGGGTATCAGTGTATGTCTTTGTTACTTGGTGTAAGTGTACGTCTTTGTTACTTGGTGTCAGTGCATGTCTTTGTTACTTGGTGTAAGTGTATGCCTTTGTTACTTGGTGTCAGTGCATGTCTCTGTTACTTGGTGTAAGTGTGTGTCTGTGTTACAGGGTATCAGTGTATGGCTTTGTTACTTGGTGTCATTGTCTGTCTTTGTTACTTGGTGCAAGTGTGTGTCTGTGTTACTGGGTATCAGTGTATGTCTTTGTTACTTGGTGTCAGTGTATGTCTGTGTTACTTGGTGTAAGTGTGTATCTGTGTTACTGGGTATCAGTGTATGTCTTTGTTACTTGATGTCAGTGTATGTCTTTGTTACTTGTTGTCAGTGTATGTCTTTGTTACTTGGTGTCAGTGTATGTCTGTGTTACTTGTTGTAAATGTATGTCTTTGTTACTTGGTGTCAGTGTATGTCTGTGTTACTTGGTGTAAGTGTATGTCTTTGTTTCTTGGTGTCAGTGCATGTCTTTGTTACTTGGTGTAAGTGTATGTCTTTGTTACTTGGTGTCAGTGTATGTCTTTGTTAATTGGTGTAAGTGTATGTCTTTGCTACTTGGTGTCAGTGTCTGTCTTTGATACTTGGTGTAAGTGTATGTCTGTGTTACTGGGTATCAGTGTCTGTCTTTGTTACTTGGTGTAAGGGTGTGTCTGTGTTACGGGGTATCAGTGTATGTCTTTGTTACTTGGTGTCAGTGTATGTCTTTCTTACTTGGTGTAAGTGTATGTCTTTGTTACTTGGTGTCAGTGTAAGTCTTTGTTACTTGGTGTAAGTGTGTGTCTGTGTTACTGGGTATCAGTGTTTGTCTTTGTTACTTGGTGTCTGTGTGTGTCTGTGTTACTTGCTGTAAATGTGTGTCTGTGTGACTGGGTATAAGTGTATGTCTTTGTTACTTGGTGTAAGTGTGTATCTGTTTTTACTGGGGATCAGTGTATGTCTTTGTTACTTGGTGTCAGTGTATGTCTTTTTTACTTGGTGTAAGTGTATGTCTTTGTTACTTGGTGTCAGTGTATGTCTTTGTTACTTGGTGTAAGTGTGTGTCTGTGTTACTGGGTGTCAGTGTATGTCTTTGTTAATTGGTGTCAGTGTATGTCTTTGTTACTTGTTGTAAGTGTGTGTCTGTGTTACTGGGTATCAGTGTATGTCTTTGTTACTTGGTGTAAGTGTACGTCTTTGTTCCTTGGTGTCAGTGCATGTCTTTGTTACTTGGTGTAAGTGTATGCCTTTGTTCCTTGGTGTCAGTGCATGTCTCTGTTACTTGGTGTTAGTGTGTGTCTGTGTTACAGGGTATCAGTGTATGGCTTTGTTACTTGGTGTCATTGTCTGTCTTTGTTACTTGGTGTAAGTGTGTGTCTGTGTTACTGGGTATCAGTGTATGTCTTTGTTACTTGGTGTCAGTGTATGTCTGTGTTACTTGGTGTAAGTGTGTATCTGTGTTACTGGGTATCAGTGTATGTCTTTGTTACTTGATGTCAGTGTATGTCTTTGTTACTTGTTGTCAGTGTATGTCTCTGTTACTTGGTGTCAGTGTATGTCTGTGTTACTTGGTGTAAGTGTATGTCTTTGTTACTTGGTGTCAGTGTATGTCTTTGTTACTTGGTGTAAGTGTCTGTCTTTGTTACTTGGTGTCAGTGTATGTCTTTGTTACTTGGTGTAAGTGTATGGCTTTGCTACTTGGTGTCAGTGTATGTCTTTGATACTTGGTGTAAGTGGATGTCTGTGTTACTGGGTATCAGTGTATGTCTTTGTTACTTGGTGTCAGTGTATGTCTGTGTTACTTGGTGTAAGATTGTGTCTTTGTTACATGGTGTCAGTGTATGACTGTGTTACTTGGTGTAAGTGCATGTCTTTGTTACTTGGTGTCAGTGTATGTCTCTGTGACATGGTGTAAGTGTGAGTCTGTGTTAAGGGGTATCAGTGTATGTCTTTGTTACTTGGTGTTTGTGTATGTCTGTGATACTTGGTGTATGTGTGTGTCTGTGTGGCTGGGTATCAGTGTATGTCTTTGTTACTTGGTGTAAGTGTCTGTCTTTGTTACTTGGTGTCCGTGTGTGTCTGTGTTACTGGGTGTCAGTGTATGTCTTTGTTACTGGGTGTCGGTGTATGTCTTTGTTACTTGGTGTAAGTGTGCGTCTGTGTTACAAGGTATCAGTGTCTGTCTTTGTTACTTGGTGTACGTGTGTGTCTGTGTTACTGGGTATCAGTGTATGTCTTTGTTACTTGGTGTCAGTGGATGTCTGTGTTACCTAGTGTAAGTGTGTGTCTGTGTTACTGGGTATCAGTGCATGTCTTTGTTACTTGGTGTCAGTGTATGTCTTTGTTACTTGGTGTCAGTGTATGTCTTTGTTACTTGGTGTAAGTGCATGTCTTTGCTACTTGGTGTCAGTGTATGTCTTTGATACTTGGTGTAAGTGTATGTCTGTGTTACTGGGTATCAGAGTCTGTCTTTGTTACTTGGTGTAAGTGTGTGTCTGTGTTACTGGGTATCAGTGTAAGTCTTTTTTACTTGGTGTCAGTGTATGTCTTTTTTACTTGGTGTAAGTGAATGTCTTTGTTACTTGGTGTCAGTGTATGTCTTTGTTCCTTGGTGTCAGTGCATGTCTCTGTTACTTGGTGTTAGTGTGTGTCTGTGTTACAGGGTATCAGTGTATGGCTTTGTTACTTGGTGTCATTGTCTGTCTTTGTTACTTGGTGTAAGTGTGTGTCTGTGTTACTGGGTATCAGTGTATGTCTTTGTTACTTGGTGTCAGTGTATGTCTGTGTTACTTGGTGTAAGTGTGTATCTGTGTTACTGGGTATCAGTGTATGTCTTTGTTACTTGATGTCAGTGTATGTCTTTGTTACTTGTTGTCAGTGTATGTCTCTGTTACTTGGTGTCAGTGTATGTCTGTGTTACTTGGTGTAAGTGTATGTCTTTGTTACTTGGTGTCAGTGTATGTCTTTGTTACTTGGTGTAAGTGTCTGTCTTTGTTACTTGGTGTCAGTGTATGTCTTTGTTACTTGGTGTAAGTGTATGGCTTTGCTACTTGGTGTCAGTGTATGTCTTTGATGCTTGGTGTAAGTGGATGTCTGTGTTACTGGGTATCAGTGTATGTCTTTGTTACTTGGTGTCAGTGTATGTCTGTGTTACTTGGTGTAAGATTGTGTCTTTGTTACATGGTGTCAGTGTATGTCTGTGTTACTTGGTGTAAGTGCATGTCTTTGTTACTTGGTGTCAGTGTATGTATTTGTGACATGGTGTAAGTGTGAGTCTGTGTTAAGGGGTATCAGTGTATGTCTTTGTTACTTGGTGTCTGTGTATGTCTGTGATACTTGATGTATGTGTGTGTCTGTGTGGCTGGGTATCAGTGTATGTCTTTGTTACTTGGTGTAAGTGTCTGTCTTTGTTACTTGGTGTCCGTGTGTGTCTGTGTTACTGGGTGTCAGTGTATGTCTTTGTTACTGGGTGTCGGTGTATGTCTTTTTTACTTGGTGTAAGTGTGCGTCTGTGTTACAAGGTATCAGTGTCTGTCTTTGTTACTTGGTGTACGTGTGTGTCTGTGTTACTGGGTATCAGTGTATGTCTTTGTTACTTGGTGTCAGTGGATGTCTGTGTTACCTAGTGTAAGTGTGTGTCTGTGTTACTGGGTATCAGTGCATGTCTTTGTTACTTGGTGTCAGTGTATGTCTTTGTTACTTGGTGTAAGTGTATGTCTTTGCTACTTGGTGTCAGTGTATGTCTTTGATACTTGGTGTAAGTGTATGTCTGTGTTACTGGGTATCAGAGTCTGTCTTTGTTACTTGGTGTAAGTGTGTGTCTGTGTTACTGGGTATCAGTGTAAGTCTTTTTTACTTGGTGTCAGTGTATGTCTTTTTTACTTGGTGTAAGTGAATGTCTTTGTTACTTGGTGTCAGTGTATGTCTTTGTTACTTGGTGTCAGTGTATGTCTTTGTTAATTGGTGTAAGTGTATGTCTTTGCTACTTGGTGTCAGTGTATGTCTTTGATACTTGGTGTCAGTGTATGTCTGTGTTACTGGGTATCATTGTCTGTCTTTGTTACTTGGTGTAAGGGTGTGTCTGTGTTACGGGGCATCATTGTATGTCTTTGTTACTTGGTGTCAGTGTATGTCTTTCTTACTTGGTGTAAGTGTATGTCTTTGTTACTTGGTGTCAGTGGAAGTCTTTGTTACTTGGTGTAAGTGTGTGTCTGTGTTACTGGGTATCAGTGTATGTCTTTGTTACTTGGTGTCTGTGTGTGTCTGTGTTACTTGGTGTAAGTGTGTGTCTGTGTAACTGGGTATCAGTGTATGTCGTTGTTACTTGGTGTAAGTGTGTATGTGTGTTACTGGGGATCAGTGTATGTCTTTGTTACTTGGTGTCAGTGTATGTCTTTTTTACTTGGTGTAAGTGTATGTCTTTGTTACTTGGCGTCAGTGTATGTCTGTGTTACTTGGTGTAAGTGTATGTCTTTGCTACTTGGTGTCAGTGTATGTCTTTGATACTTGGTGTAAGTGTGTGTCTGTGTTACTGGGTATCAGTGCATGTCTTTGTTAATTGGTGTCAGTGTATGTCTTTGTTACTTGTTGTAAGTGAGTGTCTGTGTTACTGGGTATCAGTGTATGTCTTTGTTACTTGTTGTAAGTGTACGTCTTTGTTACTTGGTGTCAGTGCATGTCTTTGTTACTTGGTGTAAGTGTATGCCTTTGTTACTTGGTGTCAGTGCATGTCTCTGTTACTTGGTGTAAGTGTGTGTCTGTGTTACAGGGTATCAGTGTATGGCTTTGTTACTTGGTGTCATTGTCTGTCTTTGTTACTTGGTGCAAGTGTGTGTCTGTGTTACTGGGTGTCAGTGTATGTCTTTGTTACTTGGTGTAAGTGTATGGCTTTGCTACTTGGTGTCAGTGTATGTCTTTGATACTTGGTGTAAGTGGATGTCTGTGTTACTGGGTATCAGTGTATGTCTTTGTTACTTGGTGTCAGTGTATGTCTGTGTTACTTGGTGTAAGATGGTGTCTTTGTTACATGGTGTCAGTGTATGTCTGTGTTACTTGGTGTAAGTGCATGTCTTTGTTACTTGGTGTCAGTGTATGTCTTTGTGACATGGTGTAAGTGTGAGTCTGTGTTAAGGGGTATCAGTGTATGTCTTTGTTACTTGGTGTTTGTGTATGTCTGTGATACTTGGTGTATGTGTGTGTCTGTGTGGCTGGGTATCAGTGTATGTCTTTGTTACTTGGTGTAAGTGTCTGTCTTTGTTACTTGGTGTCCGTGTGTGTCTGTGTTACTGGGTGTCAGTGTATGTCTTTGTTACTGGGTGTCGGTGTATGTCTTTGTTACTTGGTGTAAGTGTGCGTCTGTGTTACAAGGTATCAGTGTCTGTCTTTGTTACTTGGTGTACGTGTGTGTCTGTGTTACTGGGTATCAGTGTATGTCTTTGTTACTTGGTGTCAGTGGATGTCTGTGTTACCTAGTGTAAGTGTGTGTCTGTGTTACTGGGTATCAGTGCATGTCTTTGTTACTTGGTGTCAGTGTATGTCTTTGTTACTTGGTGTCAGTGTATGTCTTTGTTACTTGGTGTAAGTGCATGTCTTTGCTACTTGGTGTCAGTGTATGTCTTTGATACTTGGTGTAAGTGTATGTCTGTGTTACTGGGTATCAGAGTCTGTCTTTGTTACTTGGTGTAAGTGTGTGTCTGTGTTACTGGGTATCAGTGTAAGTCTTTTTTACTTGGTGTCAGTGTATGTCTTTTTTACTTGGTGTAAGTGAATGTCTTTGTTACTTGGTGTCAGTGTATGTCTTTGTTCCTTGGTGTCAGTGCATGTCTCTGTTACTTGGTGTTAGTGTGTGTCTGTGTTACAGGGTATCAGTGTATGGCTTTGTTACTTGGTGTCATTGTCTGTCTTTGTTACTTGGTGTAAGTGTGTGTCTGTGTTACTGGGTATCAGTGTATGTCTTTGTTACTTGGTGTCAGTGTATGTCTGTGTTACTTGGTGTAAGTGTGTATCTGTGTTACTGGGTATCAGTGTATGTCTTTGTTACTTGATGTCAGTGTATGTCTTTGTTACTTGTTGTCAGTGTATGTCTCTGTTACTTGGTGTCAGTGTATGTCTTTGTTACTTGGTGTCAGTGTATGTCTTTGTTACTTGGTGTAAGTGTCTGTCTTTGTTACTTGGTGTCAGTGTATGTCTTTGTTACTTGGTGTAAGTGTATGGCTTTGCTACTTGGTGTCAGTGTATGTCTTTGATGCTTGGTGTAAGTGGATGTCTGTGTTACTGGGTATCAGTGTATGTCTTTGTTACTTGGTGTCAGTGTATGTCTGTGTTACTTGGTGTAAGTGCATGTCTTTGTTACTTGGTGTCAGTGTATGTCTGTGTTACTTGGTGTAAGTGCATGTCTTTGTTACTTGGTGTCAGTGTATGTCTTTGTGACATGGTGTAAGTGTGAGTCTGTGTTAAGGGGTATCAGTGTATGTCTTTGTTACTTGGTGTCTGTGTATGTCTGTGATACTTGATGTATGTGTGTGTCTGTGTGGCTGGGTATCAGTGTATATCTTTGTTACTTGGTGTAAGTGTCTGTCTTTGTTACTTGGTGTCCGTGTGTGTCTGTGTTACTGGGTGTCAGTGTATGTCTTTGTTACTGGGTGTCGGTGTATGTCTTTTTTACTTGGTGTAAGTGTGCGTCTGTGTTACAAGGTATCAGTGTCTGTCTTTGTTACTTGGTGTACGTGTGTGTCTGTGTTACTGGGTATCAGTGTATGTCTTTGTTACTTGGTGTCAGTGGATGTCTGTGTTACCTAGTGTAAGTGTGTGTCTGTGTTACTGGGTATCAGTGCATGTCTTTGTTACTTGGTGTCAGTGTATGTCTTTGTTACTTGGTGTAAGTGTATGTCTTTGCTACTTGGTGTCAGTGTTTGTCTTTGATACTTGGTGTAAGTGTATGTCTGTGTTACTGGGTATCAGAGTCTGTCTTTGTTACTTGGTGTAAGTGTGTGTCTGTGTTACTGGGTATCAGTGTAAGTCTTTTTTACTTGGTGTCAGTGTATGTCTTTTTTACTTGGTGTAAGTGAATGTCTTTGTTACTTGGTGTCAGTGTATGTCTTTGTTACTTGGTGTCAGTGTATGTCTTTGTTAATTGGTGTAAGTGTATGTCTTTGCTACTTGGTGTCAGTGTATGTCTTTGATACTTGGTGTCAGTGTATGTCTGTGTTTCTGGGTATCATTGTCTGCCTTTGTTACTTGGTGTAAGGGTGTGTCTGTGTTACGGGGCATCATTGTATGTCTTTGTTACTTGGTGTCAGTGTATGTCTTTCTTACTTGGTGTAAGTGTATGTCTTTGTTACTTGGTGTCAGTGGAAGTCTTTGTTACTTGGTGTAAGTGTGTGTCTGTGTTACTGGGTATCAGTGTATGTCTTTGTTACTTGGTGTCTGTGTGTGTCTGTGTTACTTGGTGTAAGTGTGTGTCTGTGTAACTGGGTATCAGTGTATGTCGTTGTTACTTGGTGTAAGTGTGTATGTGTGTTACTGGGGATCAGTGTATGTCTTTGTTACTTGGTGTCAGTGTATGTCTTTTTTACTTGGTGTAAGTGTATGTCTTTGTTACTTGGCGTCAGTGTATGTCTGTGTTACTTGGTGTAAGTGTATGTCTTTGCTACTTGGTGTCAGTGTATGTCTTTGATACTTGGTGCAAGTGTGTGTCTGTGTTACTGGGTATCAGTGCATGTCTTTGTTAATTGGTGTCAGTGTATGTCTTTGTTACTTGTTGTAAGTGAGTGTCTGTGTTACTGGGTATCAGTGTATGTCTTTGTTACTTGGTGTAAGTGTACGTCTTTGTTACTTGGTGTCAGTGCATGTCTTTGTTACTTGGTGTAAGTGTATGCCTTTGTTACTTGGTGTCAGTGCATGTCTCTGTTACTTGGTGTAAGTGTGTGTCTGTGTTACAGGGTATCAGTGTATGGCTTTGTTACTTGGTGTCATTGTCTGTCTTTGTTACTTGGTGCAAGTGTGTGTCTGTGTTACTGGGTATCAGTGTATGTCTTTGTTACTTGGTGTCAGTGTATGTCTGTGTTACTTGGTGTAAGTGTGTATCTGTGTTACTGGGTATCAGTGTATGTCTTTGTTACTTGATGTCAGTGTATGTCTTTGTTACTTGTTGTCAGTGTATGTCTTTGTTACTTGGTGTCAGTGTATGTCTGTGTTACTTGTTGTAAATGTATGTCTTTGTTACTTGGTGTCAGTGTATGTCTGTGTTACTTGGTGTAAGTGTATGTCTTTGTTTCTTGGTGTCAGTGCATGTCTTTGTTACTTGGTGTAAGTGTATGTCTTTGTTACTTGGTGTCAGTGTATGTCTTTGTTAATTGGTGTAAGTGTATGTCTTTGCTACTTGGTGTCAGTGTCTGTCTTTGATACTTGGTGTAAGTGTATGTCTGTGTTACTGGGTATCAGTGTCTGTCTTTGTTACTTGGTGTAAGGGTGTGTCTGTGTTACGGGGTATCAGTGTATGTCTTTGTTACTTGGTGTCAGTGTATGTCTTTCTTACTTGGTGTAAGTGTATGTCTTTGTTACTTGGTGTCAGTGTAAGTCTTTGTTACTTGGTGTAAGTGTGTGTCTGTGTTACTGGGTATCAGTGTTTGTCTTTGTTACTTGGTGTCTGTGTGTGTCTGTGTTACTTGCTGTAAATGTGTGTCTGTGTGACTGGGTATAAGTGTATGTCTTTGTTACTTGGTGTAAGTGTGTATCTGTTTTTACTGGGGATCAGTGTATGTCTTTGTTACTTGGTGTCAGTGTATGTCTTTTTTACTTGGTGTAAGTGTATGTCTTTGTTACTTGGTGTCAGTGTATGTCTTTGTTACTTGGTGTAAGTGTGTGTCTGTGTTACTGGGTGTCAGTGTATGTCTTTGTTAATTGGTGTCAGTGTATGTCTTTGTTACTTGTTGTAAGTGTGTGTCTGTGTTACTGGGTATCAGTGTATGTCTTTGTTACTTGGTGTAAGTGTACGTCTTTGTTCCTTGGTGTCAGTGCATGTCTTTGTTACTTGGTGTAAGTGTATGCCTTTGTTCCTTGGTGTCAGTGCATGTCTCTGTTACTTGGTGTTAGTGTGTGTCTGTGTTACAGGGTATCAGTGTATGGCTTTGTTACTTGGTGTCATTGTCTGTCTTTGTTACTTGGTGTAAGTGTGTGTCTGTGTTACTGGGTATCAGTGTATGTCTTTGTTACTTGGTGTCAGTGTATGTCTGTGTTACTTGGTGTAAGTGTGTATCTGTGTTACTGGGTATCAGTGTATGTCTTTGTTACTTGATGTCAGTGTATGTCTTTGTTACTTGTTGTCAGTGTATGTCTCTGTTACTTGGTGTCAGTGTATGTCTGTGTTACTTGGTGTAAGTGTATGTCTTTGTTACTTGGTGTCAGTGTATGTCTTTGTTACTTGGTGTAAGTGTCTGTCTTTGTTACTTGGTGTCAGTGTATGTCTTTGTTACTTGGTGTAAGTGTATGGCTTTGCTACTTGGTGTCAGTGTATGTCTTTGATACTTGGTGTAAGTGGATGTCTGTGTTACTGGGTATCAGTGTATGTCTTTGTTACTTGGTGTCAGTGTATGTCTGTGTTACTTGGTGTAAGATTGTGTCTTTGTTACATGGTGTCAGTGTATGTCTGTGTTACTTGGTGTAAGTGCATGTCTTTGTTACTTGGTGTCAGTGTATGTCTTTGTGACATGGTGTAAGTGTGAGTCTGTGTTAAGGGGTATCAGTGTATGTCTTTGTTACTTGGTGTTTGTGTATGTCTGTGATACTTGGTGTATGTGTGTGTCTGTGTGGCTGGGTATCAGTGTATGTCTTTGTTACTTGGTGTAAGTGTCTGTCTTTGTTACTTGGTGTCCGTGTGTGTCTGTGTTACTGGGTGTCAGTGTATGTCTTTGTTACTGGGTGTCGGTGTATGTCTTTGTTACTTGGTGTAAGTGTGCGTCTGTGTTACAAGGTATCAGTGTCTGTCTTTGTTACTTGGTGTACGTGTGTGTCTGTGTTACTGGGTATCAGTGTATGTCTTTGTTACTTGGTGTCAGTGGATGTCTGTGTTACCTAGTGTAAGTGTGTGTCTGTGTTACTGGGTATCAGTGCATGTCTTTGTTACTTGGTGTCAGTGTATGTCTTTGTTACTTGGTGTCAGTGTATGTCTTTGTTACTTGGTGTAAGTGCATGTCTTTGCTACTTGGTGTCAGTGTATGTCTTTGATACTTGGTGTAAGTGTATGTCTGTGTTACTGGGTATCAGAGTCTGTCTTTGTTACTTGGTGTAAGTGTGTGTCTGTGTTACTGGGTATCAGTGTAAGTCTTTTTTACTTGGTGTCAGTGTATGTCTTTTTTACTTGGTGTAAGTGAATGTCTTTGTTACTTGGTGTCAGTGTATGTCTTTGTTCCTTGGTGTCAGTGCATGTCTCTGTTACTTGGTGTTAGTGTGTGTCTGTGTTACAGGGTATCAGTGTATGGCTTTGTTACTTGGTGTCATTGTCTGTCTTTGTTACTTGGTGTAAGTGTGTGTCTGTGTTACTGGGTATCAGTGTATGTCTTTGTTACTTGGTGTCAGTGTATGTCTGTGTTACTTGGTGTAAGTGTGTATCTGTGTTACTGGGTATCAGTGTATGTCTTTGTTACTTGATGTCAGTGTATGTCTTTGTTACTTGTTGTCAGTGTATGTCTCTGTTACTTGGTGTCAGTGTATGTCTGTGTTACTTGGTGTAAGTGTATGTCTTTGTTACTTGGTGTCAGTGTATGTCTTTGTTACTTGGTGTAAGTGTCTGTCTTTGTTACTTGGTGTCAGTGTATGTCTTTGTTACTTGGTGTAAGTGTATGGCTTTGCTACTTGGTGTCAGTGTATGTCTTTGATGCTTGGTGTAAGTGGATGTCTGTGTTACTGGGTATCAGTGTATGTCTTTGTTACTTGGTGTCAGTGTATGTCTGTGTTACTTGGTGTAAGATTGTGTCTTTGTTACATGGTGTCAGTGTATGTCTGTGTTACTTGGTGTAAGTGCATGTCTTTGTTACTTGGTGTCAGTGTATGTATTTGTGACATGGTGTAAGTGTGAGTCTGTGTTAAGGGGTATCAGTGTATGTCTTTGTTACTTGGTGTCTGTGTATGTCTGTGATACTTGATGTATGTGTGTGTCTGTGTGGCTGGGTATCAGTGTATGTCTTTGTTACTTGGTGTAAGTGTCTGTCTTTGTTACTTGGTGTCCGTGTGTGTCTGTGTTACTGGGTGTCAGTGTATGTCTTTGTTACTGGGTGTCGGTGTATGTCTTTTTTACTTGGTGTAAGTGTGCGTCTGTGTTACAAGGTATCAGTGTCTGTCTTTGTTACTTGGTGTACGTGTGTGTCTGTGTTACTGGGTATCAGTGTATGTCTTTGTTACTTGGTGTCAGTGGATGTCTGTGTTACCTAGTGTAAGTGTGTGTCTGTGTTACTGGGTATCAGTGCATGTCTTTGTTACTTGGTGTCAGTGTATGTCTTTGTTACTTGGTGTAAGTGTATGTCTTTGCTACTTGGTGTCAGTGTATGTCTTTGATACTTGGTGTAAGTGTATGTCTGTGTTACTGGGTATCAGAGTCTGTCTTTGTTACTTGGTGTAAGTGTGTGTCTGTGTTACTGGGTATCAGTGTAAGTCTTTTTTACTTGGTGTCAGTGTATGTCTTTTTTACTTGGTGTAAGTGAATGTCTTTGTTACTTGGTGTCAGTGTATGTCTTTGTTACTTGGTGTCAGTGTATGTCTTTGTTAATTGGTGTAAGTGTATGTCTTTGCTACTTGGTGTCAGTGTATGTCTTTGATACTTGGTGTCAGTGTATGTCTGTGTTACTGGGTATCATTGTCTGTCTTTGTTACTTGGTGTAAGGGTGTGTCTGTGTTACGGGGCATCATTGTATGTCTTTGTTACTTGGTGTCAGTGTATGTCTTTCTTACTTGGTGTAAGTGTATGTCTTTGTTACTTGGTGTCAGTGGAAGTCTTTGTTACTTGGTGTAAGTGTGTGTCTGTGTTACTGGGTATCAGTGTATGTCTTTGTTACTTGGTGTCTGTGTGTGTCTGTGTTACTTGGTGTAAGTGTGTGTCTGTGTAACTGGGTATCAGTGTATGTCGTTGTTACTTGGTGTAAGTGTGTATGTGTGTTACTGGGGATCAGTGTATGTCTTTGTTACTTGGTGTCAGTGTATGTCTTTTTTACTTGGTGTAAGTGTATGTCTTTGTTACTTGGCGTCAGTGTATGTCTGTGTTACTTGGTGTAAGTGTATGTCTTTGCTACTTGGTGTCAGTGTATGTCTTTGATACTTGGTGTAAGTGTGTGTCTGTGTTACTGGGTATCAGTGCATGTCTTTGTTAATTGGTGTCAGTGTATGTCTTTGTTACTTGTTGTAAGTGAGTGTCTGTGTTACTGGGTATCAGTGTATGTCTTTGTTACTTGTTGTAAGTGTACGTCTTTGTTACTTGGTGTCAGTGCATGTCTTTGTTACTTGGTGTAAGTGTATGCCTTTGTTACTTGGTGTCAGTGCATGTCTCTGTTACTTGGTGTAAGTGTGTGTCTGTGTTACAGGGTATCAGTGTATGGCTTTGTTACTTGGTGTCATTGTCTGTCTTTGTTACTTGGTGCAAGTGTGTGTCTGTGTTACTGGGTATCAGTGTATGTCTTTGTTACTTGGTGTCAGTGTATGTCTGTGTTACTTGGTGTAAGTGTGTATCTGTGTTACTGGGTATCAGTGTATGTCTTTGTTACTTGATGTCAGTGTATGTCTTTGTTACTTGTTGTCAGTGTATGTCTTTGTTACTTGGTGTCAGTGTATGTCTGTGTTACTTGTTGTAAATGTATGTCTTTGTTACTTGGTGTCAGTGTATGTCTGTGTTACTTGGTGTAAGTGTATGTCTTTGTTTCTTGGTGTCAGTGCATGTCTTTGTTACTTGGTGTAAGTGTATGTCTTTGTTACTTGGTGTCAGTGTATGTCTTTGTTAATTGGTGTAAGTGTATGTCTTTGCTACTTGGTGTCAGTGTATGTCTTTGATACTTGGTGTAAGTGTATGTCTGTGTTACTGGGTATCAGTGTCTGTCTTTGTTACTTGGTGTAAGGGTGTGTCTGTGTTACGGGGTATCAGTGTATGTCTTTGTTACTTGGTGTCAGTGTATGTCTTTCTTACTTGGTGTAAGTGTATGTCTTTGTTACTTGGTGTCAGTGTAAGTCTTTGTTACTTGGTGTAAGTGTGTGTCTGTGTTACTGGGTATCAGTGTTTGTCTTTGTTACTTGGTGTCTGTGTGTGTCTGTGTTACTTGCTGTAAATGTGTGTCTGTGTGACTGGGTATAAGTGTATGTCTTTGTTACTTGGTGTAAGTGTGTATCTGTGTTACTGGGGATCAGTGTATGTCTTTGTTACTTGGTGTCAGTGTATGTCTTTTTTACTTGGTGTAAGTGTATGTCTTTGTTACTTGGTGTCAGTGTATGTCTTTGTTACTTGGTGTAAGTGTGTGTCTGTGTTACTGGGTGTCAGTGTATGTCTTTGTTAATTGGTGTCAGTGTATGTCTTTGTTACTTGTTGTAAGTGTGTGTCTGTGTTACTGGGTATCAGTGTATGTCTTTGTTACTTGGTGTAAGTGTACGTCTTTGTTCCTTGGTGTCAGTGCATGTCTTTGTTACTTGGTGTAAGTGTATGCCTTTGTTCCTTGGTGTCAGTGCATGTCTCTGTTACTTGGTGTTAGTGTGTGTCTGTGTTACAGGGTATCAGTGTATGGCTTTGTTACTTGGTGTCATTGTCTGTCTTTGTTACTTGGTGTAAGTGTGTGTCTGTGTTACTGGGTATCAGTGTATGTCTTTGTTACTTGGTGTCAGTGTATGTCTGTGTTACTTGGTGTAAGTGTGTATCTGTGTTACTGGGTATCAGTGTATGTCTTTGTTACTTGATGTCAGTGTATGTCTTTGTTACTTGTTGTCAGTGTATGTCTCTGTTACTTGGTGTCAGTGTATGTCTGTGTTACTTGGTGTAAGTGTATGTCTTTGTTACTTGGTGTCAGTGTATGTCTTTGTTACTTGGTGTAAGTGTCTGTCTTTGTTACTTGGTGTCAGTGTATGTCTTTGTTACTTGGTGTAAGTGTATGGCTTTGCTACTTGGTGTCAGTGTATGTCTTTGATACTTGGTGTAAGTGGATGTCTGTGTTACTGGGTATCAGTGTATGTCTTTGTTACTTGGTGTCAGTGTATGTCTGTGTTACTTGGTGTAAGATTGTGTCTTTGTTACATGGTGTCAGTGTATGTCTGTGTTACTTGGTGTAAGTGCATGTCTTTGTTACTTGGTGTCAGTGTATGTCTTTGTGACATGGTGTAAGTGTGAGTCTGTGTTAAGGGGTATCAGTGTATGTCTTTGTTACTTGGTGTTTGTGTATGTCTGTGATACTTGGTGTATGTGTGTGTCTGTGTGGCTGGGTATCAGTGTATGTCTTTGTTACTTGGTGTAAGTGTCTGTCTTTGTTACTTGGTGTCCGTGTGTGTCTGTGTTACTGGGTGTCAGTGTATGTCTTTGTTACTGGGTGTCGGTGTATGTCTTTGTTACTTGGTGTAAGTGTGCGTCTGTGTTACAAGGTATCAGTGTCTGTCTTTGTTACTTGGTGTACGTGTGTGTCTGTGTTACTGGGTATCAGTGTATGTCTTTGTTACTTGGTGTCAGTGGATGTCTGTGTTACCTAGTGTAAGTGTGTGTCTGTGTTACTGGGTATCAGTGCATGTCTTTGTTACTTGGTGTCAGTGTATGTCTTTGTTACTTGGTGTCAGTGTATGTCTTTGTTACTTGGTGTAAGTGCATGTCTTTGCTACTTGGTGTCAGTGTATGTCTTTGATACTTGGTGTAAGTGTATGTCTGTGTTACTGGGTATCAGAGTCTGTCTTTGTTACTTGGTGTAAGTGTGTGTCTGTGTTACTGGGTATCAGTGTAAGTCTTTTTTACTTGGTGTCAGTGTATGTCTTTTTTACTTGGTGTAAGTGAATGTCTTTGTTACTTGGTGTCAGTGTATGTCTTTGTTACTTGGTGTCAGTGTATGTCTTTGTTAATTGGTGTAAGTGTATGTCTTTGCTACTTGGTGTCAGTGTATGTCTTTGATACTTGGTGTAAGTGTATGTCTGTGTTACTGGGTATCATTGTCTGTCTTTGTTACTTGGTGTAAGGGTGTGTCTGTGTTACGGGGCATCATTGTATGTCTTTGTTACTTGGTGTCAGTGTATGTCTTTCTTACTTGGTGTAAGTGTATGTCTTTGTTACTTGGTGTCAGTGTCAGTCTTTGTTACTTGGTGTAAGTGTGTGTCTGTGTTACTGGGTATCAGTGTATGTCTTTGTTACTTGGTGTCTGTGTGTGTCTGTGTTACTTGGTGTAAGTGTGTGTCTGTGTAACTGGGTATCAGTGTATGTCGTTGTTACTTGGTGTAAGTGTGTATGTGTGTTACTGGGGATCAGTGTATGTCTTTGTTACTTGGTGTCAGTGTATGTCTTTTTTACTTGGTGTAAGTGTATGTCTTTGTTACTTGGCGTCAGTGTATGTCTGTGTTACTTGGTGTAAGTGTATGTCTTTGCTACTTGGTGTCAGTGTATGTCTTTGATACTTGGTGTAAGTGTGTGTCTGTGTTACTGGGTATCAGTGTATGTCTTTGTTAATTGGTGTCAGTGTATGTCTTTGTTACTTGTTGTAAGTGAGTGTCTGTGTTACTGGGTATCAGTGTATGTCTTTGTTACTTGGTGTAAGTGTACGTCTTTGTTACTTGGTGTCAGTGCATGTCTTTGTTACTTGGTGTAAGTGTATGCCTTTGTTACTTGGTGTCAATGCATGTCTCTGTTACTTGGTGTAAGTGTGTGTCTGTGTTACAGGGTATCAGTGTATGGCTTTGTTACTTGGTGTCATTGTCTGTCTTTGTTACTTGGTGCAAGTGTGTGTCTGTGTTACTGGGTATCAGTGTATGTCTGTGTTACTTGGTGTCAGTGTATGTCTGTGTTACATGGTGTAAGTGTGTATCTGTGTTACTGGGTATCAGTGTATGTCTTTGTTACTTGATGTCAGTGTATGTCTTTGTTACTTGTTGTCAGTGTATGTCTTTGTTACTTGGTGTAAGTGTACGTCTTTGTTCCTTGGTGTCAGTGCATGTCTTTGTTACTTGGTGTAAGTGTATGCCTTTGTTCCTTGGTGTCAGTGCATGTCTCTGTTACTTGGTGTTAGTGTGTGTCTGTGTTACAGGGTATCAGTGTATGGCTTTGTTACTTGGTGTCATTGTCTGTCTTTGTTACTTGGTGTAAGTGTGTGTCTGTTTTACTGGGTATCAGTGTATGTCTTTGTTACTTGGTGTCAGTGTATGTCTGTGTTACTTGGTGTAAGTGTGTATCTGTGTTACTGGGTATCATTGTATGTCTTTGTTACTTGGTGTCAGTGTATGTCTTTCTTACTTGGTGTAAGTGTATGTCTTTGTTACTTGGTGTCAGTGTCAGTCTTTGTTACTTGGTGTAAGTGTGTGTCTGTGTTACTGGGTATCAGTGTATGTCTTTGTTACTTGGTGTCTGTGTGTGTCTGTGTTACTTGGTGTAAGTGTGTGTCTGTGTAACTGGGTATCAGTGTATGTCGTTGTTACTTGGTGTAAGTGTGTATGTGTGTTACTGGGGATCAGTGTATGTCTTTGTTACTTGGTGTCAGTGTATGTCTTTTTTACTTGGTGTAAGTGTATGTCTTTGTTACTTGGCGTCAGTGTATGTCTGTGTTACTTGGTGTAAGTGTATGTCTTTGCTACTTGGTGTCAGTGTATGTCTTTGATACTTGGTGTAAGTGTGTGTCTGTGTTACTGGGTATCAGTGTATGTCTTTGTTAATTGGTGTCAGTGTATGTCTTTGTTACTTGTTGTAAGTGAGTGTCTGTGTTACTGGGTATCAGTGTATGTCTTTGTTACTTGGTGTAAGTGTACGTCTTTGTTACTTGGTGTCAGTGCATGTCTTTGTTACTTGGTGTAAGTGTATGCCTTTGTTACTTGGTGTCAATGCATGTCTCTGTTACTTGGTGTAAGTGTGTGTCTGTGTTACAGGGTATCAGTGTATGGCTTTGTTACTTGGTGTCATTGTCTGTCTTTGTTACTTGGTGCAAGTGTGTGTCTGTGTTACTGGGTATCAGTGTATGTCTGTGTTACTTGGTGTCAGTGTATGTCTGTGTTACATGGTGTAAGTGTGTATCTGTGTTACTGGGTATCAGTGTATGTCTTTGTTACTTGATGTCAGTGTATGTCTTTGTTACTTGTTGTCAGTGTATGTCTTTGTTACTTGGTGTAAGTGTACGTCTTTGTTCCTTGGTGTCAGTGCATGTCTTTGTTACTTGGTGTAAGTGTATGCCTTTGTTCCTTGGTGTCAGTGCATGTCTCTGTTACTTGGTGTTAGTGTGTGTCTGTGTTACAGGGTATCAGTGTATGGCTCTGTTACTTGGTGTCATTGTCTGTCTTTGTTACTTGGTGTAAGTGTGTGTCTGTTTTACTGGGTATCAGTGTATGTCTTTGTTACTTGGTGTCATTGTCTGTCTTTGTTACTTGGTGTAAGTGTGTGTCTGTTTTACTGGGTATCAGTGTATGTCTTTGTTACTTGGTGTCAGTGTATGTCTGTGTTACTTGGTGTAAGTGTGTATCTGTGTTACTGGGTATCAGTGTATGTCTTTGTTACTTGGTGTCAGTGTATGTCTTTCTTACTTGGTGTAAGTGTATGTCTTTGTTACTTGGTGTCAGTGTAAGTCTTTGTTACTTGGTGTAAGTGTGTGTCTGTGTTACTGGGTATCAGTGTATGTCTTTGTTACTTGGTGTCTGTGTGTGTCTGTGTTACTTGGTGTAAGTGTGTGTCTGTGTAACTGGGTATAAGTGTATGTCTTTGTTACTTGGTGTAAGTGTGTATGTGTGTTACTGGGGATCAGTGTATGTCTTTGTTACTTGGTGTCAGTGTATGTCTTTTTTACTTGGTGTAAGTGTATGTCTTTGTTACTTGGTGTCAGTGTATGTCTTTGTTACTTGGTGTAAGTGTGTGTCTGTGTTACTGGGTATCAGTGTATGTCTCTGTTAATTGGTGTCAGTGTATGTCTTTGTTACTTGTTGTAAGTGTGTGTCTGTGTTACTGGGTATCAGTGTATGTCTTTGTTACTTGGTGTAAGTGTACGTCTTTGTTCCTTGGTGTCAGTGCATGTCTTTGTTACTTGGTGTAAGTGTATGCCTTTGTTCCTTGGTGTCAGTGCATGTCTCTGTTACTTGGTGTTAGTGTGTGTCTGTGTTACAGGGTATCAGTGTATGGCTTTGTTACTTGGTGTCATTGTCTGTCTTTGTTACTTGGTGTAAGTGTGTGTCTGTTTTACTGGGTATCAGTGTATGTCTTTGTTACTTGGTGTCAGTGTATGTCTGTGTTACTTGATGTAAGTGTGTATCTGTGTTACTGGGTATCAGTGTATGTCTTTGTTACTTGATGTCAGTGTATGTCTTTGTTACTTGTTGTCAGTGTATGTCTCTGTTACTTGGTGTCAGTGTATGTCTGTGTTACTTGGTGTAAGTGTATGTCTTTGTTACTTGGTGTCAGTGTATGTCTTTGTTACTTGGTGTAAGTGTCTGTCTTTGTTACTTGGTGTCAGTGTATGTCTTTGTTACTTGGTGTAAGTGTATGGCTTTGCTACTTGGTGTCAGTGTATGTCTTTGATATTTGGTGTAAGTGGATGTCTGTGTTACAGGGTATCAGTGTATGTCTTTGTTACTTGGTGTCAGTGTATGTCTGTGTTACTTGGTGTAAGATTGTGTCTTTGTTACATGGTGTCAGTGTATGTCTGTGTTACTTGGTGTAAGTGCATGTCTTTGTTAATTGGTGTCAGTGTATGTCTTTGTGACATGGTGTAAGTGTGAGTCTGTGTTACGGGGTATCAGTGTATGTCTGTGTTACTTGGTGTCTGTGTAAGTCTGTGATACTTGGTGTATGTGTGTGTCTGTGTGGCTGGGTATCAGTGTATGTCTTTGTTACTTGGTGTAAGTGTCTGTCTTTGTTACTTGGTGTCCGGGTGTGTCTGTGTTACTGGGTGTCAGTGTATGTCTTTGTTACTGGGTGTCGGTGTATGTCTTTGTTACTTGGTGTAAGTGTGCGTCTGTGTTACAAGGTATCAGTGTCTGTCTTTGTTACTTGGTGTACGTGTGTGTCTGTGTTACTGGGTATCAGTGTATGTCTTTGTTAATTGGTGTCAGTGTATGTCTTTGTTACTTGTTGTAAGTGTGTGTCTGTGTTACTGGGTATCAGTGTATGTCTTTGTTACTTGGTGTAAGTGTACGTCTTTGTTCCTTGGTGTCAGTGCATGTCTTTGTTACTTGGTGTAAGTGTATGCCTTTGTTCCTTGGTGTCAGTGCATGTCTCTGTTACTTGGTGTTAGTGTGTGTCTGTGTTACTGGGTATCAATGTATGTCTTTGTTACTTGGTGTCAGTGTATGTCTGTGTTACTTGGTGTAAGTGTGTATCTGTGTTACTGGGTATCAGTGTATGTCTTTGTTACTTGATGTCAGTGTATGTCTTTGTTACTTGTTGTCAGTGTATGTCACTGTTACTTGGTGTCAGTGTATGTCTGTGTTACTTGGTGTAAGTGTATGTCTTTGTTACTTGGTGTCAGTGTATGTCTTTGTTACTTGGTGTAAGTGTCTGTCTTTGTTACTTGGTGTCAGTGTATGTCTTTGTTACTTGGTGTAAGTGTATGGCTTTGCTACTTGGTGTCAGTGTATGTCTTTGATACTTGGTGTAAGTGGATGTCTGTGTTACTGGGTATCAGTGTATGTCTTTGTTACTTGGTGTCAGTGTATGTCTGTGTTACTTGGTGTAAGATTGTGTCTTTGTTACATGGTGTCAGTGTATGTCTGTGTTACTTGGTGTAAGTGCATGTCTTTGTTACTTGGTGTCAGTGTATGTCTTTGTGACATGGTGTAAATGTGAGTCTGTGTTACGGGGTATCAGTGTATGTCTTTGTTACTTGGTGTCTGTGTATGTCTGTGATACTTGGTGTATGTGTGTGTCTGTGTGGCTGGGTATCAGTGTATGTCTTTGTTACTTGGTGTAAGTGTCTGTCTTTGTTACTTGGTGTCCGTGTGTGTCTGTGTTACTGGGTGTCAGTGTATGTCTTTGTTACTGGGTGTCGGTGTATGTCTTTGTTACTTGGTGTAAGTGTGCGTCTGTGTTACAAGGTATCAGTGTCTGTCTTTGTTACTTGGTGTACGTGTGTGTCTGTGTTACTGGGTATCAGTGTATGTCTTTGTTACTTGGTGTCAGTGGATGTCTGTGTTACCTAGTGTAAGTGTGTGTCTTTGTTACTGGGTATCAGTGCATGTCTTTGTTACTTGGTGTCAGTGTATGTCAAAATACTTGGTGTAAGTGTATGTCTTTGTTACTTGGTGTAATTATCTGTCTTTGTTACTTGGTTTTTGTATATGTCTGGGTTACTTGGTGTAAGTGTGTGTCTTTGTTACATGGTGTAAGTGTATGTCTTTGTTACTTGGTGTCAGTGTATGTCTTTGTTACTTGGTGTCAGTGTATGTCTGTGTTACTTGGTGTAAGTGTGTGTCTGTGTTACTGGCTATCAGTGTATGTCTTTGTTACTTGGTGTCAGTGTATGTCTGTGTTACTTGGTGTAAGTGTGTGTCTGTGTAACTGGGCGTCAGTGTGAGTCTGTGTTACATGGTGTAAGTTTGTGTCTTTGTTACTTGGTGTCCGTGTGTGTCTGTGTTACTGGGTGTCAGTGTATGTCTTTGTTACTTGGTGTAAGTGTACGTCTTTGTTACTTGGTGTCAGTGCATGTCTTTGTTATTTGGTGTAAGTGCATGCCTTTGTTACTTGGTGTCAGTGTATGTCTCTGTTACTTGGTGTAACTGTGTGTCTGTGTTACTGGGTATCAGTGTATGTCTTTGTTACTTGGTGTCATTGTCTGTCTTTGTTACTTGGTGTAAGTGTGTGTCTGTGTTACTGGGTATCAGTGTATGTCTTTGTTACTTGGTGTCAGTGGATGTCTGTGTTAATTGGTGTAAGTGTGTGTCTGTGTTACCGTGTATCAGTGTATGTCTTTGTTACTTGGTGTCAGTGTCTGTCTTTGTTACTTGTTGTAAGTGTATGTCTTTGTTACTTGGTGTCAGTGTATGTCTTTGTTACTTGTTGTAAGTGTGTGTCTGTGTTACTGGGTATCAGTGTATGTCTTTGTTGATTGGTGTAAGTGTACGTCTTTGTTACTTGGTGTCAGTGCATGTCTTTGTTACTTGGTGTAAGTGTATGCCTTTGTTACTTGGTGTCAGTGCATGTCCCTGTTACTTGGTGTAAGTGTGTGTCTGTGTTACAGGGTATCAGTGTATGTCTTTGTTACTTGGTGTCATTGTCTGTCTTTGTTACTTGGTGTATGTGTGTGTCTGTGTTACTGGGTATCAGTGTATGTCTTTGTTACTTGATGTCAGTGTATGTCTTTGTTACTTGTTGTCAGTGTATGTCTTTGTTACTTGGTGTCAGTGTATGTCTGTGTTACTTGGTGTAAGTGTATGTCTTTGTTACTTGGTGTCAGTGTATGTCTTTGTTACTTGGTGTAAGTGTGCATCTGTGTTACTGGGTATCAGTGTATGTCTTTGTTACTTGTTGTCAGTGTATGTCTTTGTTACTTGGTGTCAGTGTATCTCTGTGTTACTTGGTGCAAGTGTACGTCTTTGTTACTTGGTGTCAGTGTATGTCTTTGTTACTTGGCGTAAGTGTATGTCTTTGTTACTTGGTGTCAGTGTATGTCTTTGTTACTTGGTGTAAGTGTATGGCTTTGCTACTTGGTGTCAGTGTATGTCTTTGATACTTGGTGTAAGTGGATGTCTGTGTTACTGGGTATCAGTGTATGTCTTTGTTACTTGGTATCAGTGTATGTCTGTGTTACTTGGTGTAAGAGTGTGTCTTTGTTACATGGTGTCAGTGTATGTCTGTGTTACTTGGTGTAAGTGCATGTCTTTGTTACTTGGTGTCAGTGTATGTCTGTGATACTTGGTGTATGTGTGTGTCTGTGTGGCTGGGTATCAGTGTATGTCTTTGTTACTTGGTGTAAGTGTCTGTCTTTGTTACTTGGTGTCCGTGTGTGTCTGTGTTACTGGGTGTCAGTGTATGTCTTTGTTACTGGGTGTCGGTGTATGTCTTTGTTACTTGGTGTAAGTGTGCGTCTGTGTTACAAGGTATCAGTGTCTGTCTTTGTTACTTGGTGTACGTGTGTGTCTGTGTTACTGGGTATCAGTGTATGTCTTTGTTACTTGGTGTCAGTGGATGTCTGTGTTACCTAGTGTAAGTGTGTGTCTGTGTTACTGGGTATCAGTGCATGTCTTTGTTACTTGGTGTCAGTGTATGTCAAAATACTTGGTGTAAGTGTATGTCTTTGTTACTTGGTGTAATTATCTGTCTTTGTTACTTGGTTTTTGTATATGTCTGGGTTACTTGGTGTAAGTGTGTGTCTTTGTTACATGGTGTAAGTGTATGTCTTTGTTACTTGGTGTCAGTGTATGTCTTTGTTACTTGGTGTCAGTGTATGTCTGTGTTACTTGGTGTATGTGTGTGTCTGTGTTACTGGCTATCAGTGTATGTCTTTGTTACTTGGTGTCAGTGTATGTCTGTGTTACTTGGTGTAAGTGTGTGTCTGTGTAACTGGGTGTCAGTGTGAGTCTGTGTTACATGGTGTTAGTTTGTGTCTTTGTTACTTGGTGTCCGTGTGTGTCTGTGTTACTGGGTGTCAGTGTATGTCTTTGTTACTTGGTGTAAGTGTACGTCTTTGTTACTTGGTGTCAGTGCATGTCTTTGTTATTTGGTGTAAGTGCATGCCTTTGTTACTTGGTGTCAGTGTATGTCTCTGTTACTTGGTGTAACTGTGTGTCTGTGTTACTGGGTATCAGTGTATGTCTTTGTTACTTGGTGTCATTGTCTGTCTTTGTTACTTGGTGTAAGTGTGTGTCTGTGTTACTGGGTATCAGTGTATGTCTTTGTTACTTGGTGTCAGTGGATGTCTGTGTTAATTGGTGTAAGTGTGTGTCTGTGTTACCGTGTATCAGTGTATGTCTTTGTTACTTGGTGTCAGTGTCTGTCTTTGTTACTTGTTGTAAGTGTATGTCTTTGTTACTTGGTGTCAGTGTATGTCTGTGTTACTTGGTGTAAGTGTATGTCTTTGTTACTTGGTGTCAGTGTATGTCTTTGTTACTTGGTGTCAGTGCATGTCTTTGTTACTTGGTGTCAGTGTATGTCTTTGTTACTTGGTGTAAGTGTGTGTCTTTGCTACTTGGTGTCAGTGTATGTCTTTGATACTTGGTGTGAGTGTATGTCTGTGTTACTGGGTATCAGAGTCTGTTTTTGTTACTTGGTGTAAGTGTGTGTCTGTGTTATTGGGTGTCAGTGTCAGTCTTTTTTACTTGGTGTCAGTGTATGTCTTTTTTACTTGGTGTAAGTGTATGTCTTTGTTACTTGGCATCAGTGTATGTCTTTGTTACTTGGTGTCAGTGTATGTCTTTGTTACTTGTTGTCAATGTATGACTTTGTTACTTGGTGTCAGTATATGTCTGTGTTACTTGGTGTAAGTGTATGTCTTTGTTTCTTGGTGTCAGTGCATGTCTTTGTTACTTGGTGTAAGTGTATGTCTTTGTTACTTGGTGTCAGTGTATGTCTTTGTTAATTGGTGTAAGTGTATGTCTTTGCTACTTGGTGTCAGTGTATGTCTTTGATACTTGGTGTAAGTGTATGTCTGTGTTACTGGGTATCAGTGTCTGTCTTTGTTACTTGGTGTAGGGGTGTGTCTGTGTTACGGGGTATCAGTGTATGTCTTTGTTACTTGGTGTCAGTGTATGTCTTTCTTACTTGGTGTAAGTGTATGTCTTTGTTACTTGGTGTCAGTGTAAGTCTTTGTTACTTGGTGTCAGTGTGTGTCTGTGTTACTGGGTATCAGTGCATGTCTTTGTTACTTGCTGTCAGTGTGTGTCTGTGTTACTTGGTGTAAGTGTGTGTCTGTGTAACTGGGTATAAGTGTATGTCTTTGTTACTTGGTGTAAGTGTGTATCTGTGTTACTGGGGATCAGTGTATGTCTTTGTTACTTGGTGTCAGTGTATGTCTTTTTTACTTGGTGTAAGTGTATGTCTTTGTTACTTGGTGTCAGTGTATGTCTTTGTTACTTGGTGTAAGTGTGTGTCTGTGTTACTGGGTATCAGTGTATGTCTTTGTTAATTGGTGTCAGTGTATGTCTTTGTTACTTGTTGTAAGTGTGTGTCTGTGTTACTGGGTATCAGTGTATGTCTTTGTTGCTTGGTGTAAGTGTACGTCTTTGTTACTTGGTGTCAGTGCATGTCTTTGTTACTTGGTGTAAGTGTATGCCTTTGTTACTTGGTGTCAGTGCATGTCCCTGTTACTTGGTGTAAGTGTGTGTCTGTGTTACAGGGTATCAGTGTATGTCTTTGTTACTTGGTGTCATTGTCTGTCTTTGTTACTTGGTGTATGTGTGTGTCTGTGTTACTGGGTATCAGTGTATGTCTTTGTTACTTGATGTCAGTGTATGTCTTTGTTACTTGTTGTCAGTGTATGTCTTTGTTACTTGGTGTCAGTGTATGTCTGTGTTACTTGGTGTAAGTGTATGTCTTTGTTACTTGGTGTCAGTGTATGTCTTTGTTACTTGGTGTAAGTGTGCATCTGTGTTACTGGGTATCAGTGTATGTCTTTGTTACTTGTTGTCAGTGTATGTCTTTGTTACTTGGTGTCAGTGTATCTCTGTGTTACTTGGTGCAAGTGTACGTCTTTGTTACTTGGTGTCAGTGTATGTCTTTGTTACTTGGCGTAAGTGTATGTCTTTGTTACTTGGTGTCAGTGTATGTCTTTGTTACTTGGTGTAAGTGTATGGCTTTGCTACTTGCTGTCAGTGTATGTCTTTGATACTTGGTGTAAGTGGATGTCTGTGTTACTGGGTATCAGTGTATGTCTTTGTTACTTGGTATCAGTGTATGTCTGTGTTACTTGGTGTAAGAGTGTGTCTTTGTTACATGGTGTCAGTGTATGTCTGTGTTACTTGGTGTAAGTGCATGTCTTTGTTACTTGGTGTCAGTGTATGTCTGTGATACTTGGTGTAAGTGTGTGTCTGTGTGGCTGGGTAGCAGTGTATGTCTTTGTTACTTGGTGTAAGTGTCTGTCTTTGTTACTTGGTGTCCGTGTGTGTCTGTGTTACTGGGTGTCAGTGTATGTCTTTGTTACTGGGTGTCAGTGTCTGTCTTTATTACTTGGTGTAAGTGTGCGTCTGTGTTACTGGGTATCAGTGTATGTCTTTGTTACTTGGTGTCTGTGTATGTCTGTGATACTTGGTGTAAGTGTATGTCTTTGTTACTTGGTGTCAGTGTATGTCTTTGTTACTTGGTGTCAGTGCATGTCTTTGTTACTTGGTGTCAGTGTATGTCTGTCTTACTTGGTGTAAGTGTATGTCTTTGTTACTTGGTGTCAGTGTATGACTTTGTTACTTGGTGTCAGTGCATGACTTTGTTACTTGGTGTCAGTGTATGTCTTTGTTACTTGGTGTAAGTGTGTGTCTTTGCTACTTGGTGTCAGTGTATGTCTTTGATACTTGGTGTGAGTGTATGTCTGTGTTACTGGGTATCAGAGTCTGTTTTTGTTACTTGGTGTAAGTGTGTGTCTGTGTTACTGGGTGTCAGTGTCAGTCTTTTTTACTTGGTGTCAGTGTATGTCTTTTTTACTTGGTGTAAGTGTATGTCTTTGTTACTTGGCATCAGTGTATGTCTTTGTTACTTGGTGTCAGTGTATGTCTTTGTTACTTGTTGTCAATGTATGACTTTGTTACTTGGTGTCAGTGTATGTCTGTGTTACTTGGTGTAAGTGTATGTCTTTGTTACTTGGTGTCAGTGCATGTCTTTGTTACTTGGTGTAAGTGTATGTCTTTGTTACTTGGTGTCAGTGTATGTCTTTGTTAATTGGTGTAAGTGTATGTCTTTGCTACTTGTTGTCAGTGTATGTCTTTGATACTTGGTGTAAGTGTATGTCTGTGTTACTGGGTATCAGTGTCTGTCTTTGTTACTTGGTGTAGGGGTGTGTCTGTGTTACGGGGTATCAGTGTATGTCTTTGTTACTTGGTGTCAGTGTATGTCTTTCTTACTTGGTGTAAGTGTATGTCTTTGTTACTTGGTGTCAGTGTAAGTCTTTGTTACTTGGTGTCAGTGTGTGTCTGTGTTACTGGGTATCAGTGCATGTCTTTGTTACTTGGTGTCTGTGTGTGTCTGTGTTACTTGGTGTAAGTGTGTGTCTGTGTAACTGGGTATAAGTGTATGTCTTTGTTACTTGGTGTAAGTGTGTATCTGTGTTACTGGGGATCAGTGTATGTCTTTGTTACTTGGTGTCAGTGTATGTCTTTTTTACTTGGTGTAAGTGTATGTCTTTGTTACTTGGTGTCAGTGTATGTCTTTGTTACTTGGTGTAAGTGTGTGTCTGTGTTACTGGGTATCAGTGTATGTCTTTGTTAATTGGTGTCAGTGTATGTCTTTGTTACTTGTTGTAAGTGTGTGTCTGTGTTACTGGGTATGAGTGTATGTCTTTGTTGCTTGGTGTAAGTGTACGTCTTTGTTACTTGGTGTCAGTGCATGTCTTTGTTACTTGGTGTAAGTGTATGCCTTTGTTACTTGGTGTCAGTGCATGTCCCTGTTACTTGGTGTAAGTGTGTGTCTGTGTTACAGGGTATCAGTGTATGTCTTTGTTACTTGGTGTCATTGTCTGTCTTTGTTACTTGGTGTATGTGTGTGTCTGTGTTACTGGGTATCAGTGTATGTCTTTGTTACTTGATGTCAGTGTATGTCTTTGTTACTTGTTGTCAGTGTATGTCTTTGTTACTTGGTGTAAGTGTGCATCTGTGTTACTGGGTATCAGTGTATGTCTTTGTTACTTGTTGTCAGTGTATGTCTTTGTTACTTGGTGTCAGTGTATCTCTGTGTTACTTGGTGCAAGTGTACGTCTTTGTTACTTGGTGTCAGTGTATGTCTTTGTTACTTGGCGTAAGTGTATGTCTTTGTTACTTGGTGTCAGTGTATGTCTTTGTTACTTGGTGTAAGTGTATGGCTTTGCTACTTGGTGTCAGTGTATGTCTTTGATACTTGGTGTAAGTGGATGTCTGTGTTACTGGGTATCAGTGTATGTCTTTGTTACTTGGTGTCAGTGCATGTCTGTGTTACTTGGTGTAAGTGCATGTCTTTGTTACTTGGTGTCAGTGTATGTCTGTGATACTTGGTGTAAGTGTGTGTCTGTGTGGCTGGGTAGCAGTGTATGTCTTTTTTACTTGGTGTAAGTGTCTGTCTTTGTTACTTGGTGTCCGTGTGTGTCTGTGTTACTGGGTGTCAGTGTATGTCTTTGTTACTGGGTGTCAGTGTCTGTCTTTATTACTTGGTGTAAGTGTGCGTCTGTGTTACTGGGTATCAGTGTATGTCTTTGTTACTTGGTGTCTGTGTATGTCTGTGATACTTGGTGTAAGTGTGTGTCTGTGTGGCTGGGTAGCAGTGTATGTCTTTGTTACTTGGTGTAAGTGTCTGTCTTTGTTACTTGGTGTCCGTGTGTGTCTGTGTTACTGGGTGTCAGTGTATGTCTTTGTTACTGGGTGTCAGTGTATGTCTTTGTTACTTGGTGTAAGTGTGCGTCTGTGTTACTGGGTATCAGTGTCTGTCTTTGTTACTTGGTGTAAGTGTGTGTCTGTGTTACTGGGTATCAGTGTATGTCTTTGTTACTTGGTGTCAGTGTATGTCTGTGTTACTTGGTGTAAGTGTGTGTCTGTGTTACTGGGTATCAGTGTATGTCTTTGTTACTTGGTGTCAGTGTATGTCAAAATACTTGGTGTAAGTGTATGTCTTTGTTACTTGGTGTAATTATCTTTCTTTGTTACTTGGTTTTAGTGTATGTCTGGGTTACTGGGTATCAGTGTATGTCTTTGTTACTTGATGTCAGTGTATGTCTTTGTTACTTGTTGTCAGTGTATGTCTTTGTTACTTGGTGTCAGTGTATGTCTGTGTTACTGGGTATCAGTGTATGTCTTTGTTACTTGGTGTCAGTGTATTTCTTTGTTACTTGGTGTAAGTGTATGTCTTTGTTACTTGGTGTCAGTGTATGTCTGTGATACTTGGTGTAAGTGTATGTCTTTGTTACTTGGTGTCAGTGTATGTCTTTGTTACTTGGTGTAAGTGTGCATCTGTGTACTGGGTATCAGTGTATGTCTTTGTTACATGATGTCAGTGTATGTCTTTGTTACTTGTTGTCAGTGTATGTCTTTGTTACTTGTTGTCAGTGTATGTCTTTGTTACTTGGTGTAAGTGTGTGTCTGTGTTACTGGGTATCAGTGTATGTCTTTGTTACTTGGTGTCAGTGTATGTCTGTGTTACTTGGTGTAAGTGTGTGTCTGTGTTACTGGGTATCAGTGTATGTCTTTGTTACTTGGTGTCAGTGTATGTCAACAATGTGGACATTGCAGCACTTCAGGAGACTCGCCTCCCCGCGAGTGGCTCTCTAGCAGAGCAAGACTACACCTTCTTCTGGCAGGGCAGGGATCCTGAAGAACCAAGACAGCATGGAGTGGGCTTCGCCATCAGAAACTCCTTGCTCAGCATGATAGAGCCTCCCTCAAATGGCTCGGAACGCATACTGTCCATCCGACTGCTCACCACCTCTGGTCCAGTACACCTACTCAGCATCTATGCTCCAACACTCTGTTCCGCACCTGAAGCTAAAGACCAGTTCTATGAACAACTCCATAACATCATTAGCAGCATGCCCAACACCGAACACCTATTCCTGCTGGGGGACTTTAATGCCAGGGTTGGGGCCGACCATGACTCATGGCCCTCCTGCCTTGGGCGCTATGGCGTTGGAAGGATGAATGAGAACGGGCAGAGACTGCTTGAGTTGTGTACCTATCATAACCTCTGCATCACCAACTCGTTCTTTCACACTAAACCCTGTCACCAGGTTTCATGGAGGCACCCAAGATCACGTCGTTGGCACCAGCTAGACCTCATTGTCACAAGGCGAGCCGCCTTAAACAGTGTTCAAATCACACGCAGCTTCCACAGTGCGGACTGCGACACCGACCACTCCCTGGTGTGCAGCAAGGTTAGACTCAGACCAAAGAAGTTGCATCATTCCAAGCAGAAGGGCCACCCGCGCATCAACACGAGCAGAATTTCTCACCCACAGCTGTTACAAAAATTTCTAAATTCACTTGTAACAGCCCTTCAAAACACTCCCACAGGGGATGCTGAGACCAAGTGGGCCCACATCAGAGACGCCATCTATGAGTCAGCTTTGACCACCTACGGCAAAAGTGCGAAGAGAAATGCAGACTGGTTTCAATCTCATAATGAAGAGCTGGAACCTGTCATAGCCGCTAAGCGCATTGCACTTTTGAACTACAAGAAAGCCCCCAGCGATTTAACATCCGCAGCACTTAAAGCAGCCAGAAGTACTGCACAAAGAACAGCTAGGCGTTGCGCAAACGACTACTGGCAACACCTATGCAGTCATATTCAGCTGGCCTCAGACACCGGAAACATCAGAGGAATGTATGATGGCATGAAGAGAGCTCTTGGGCCAACCATCAAGAAGATCACCCCCCTCAAATCTAAATCGGGGGACATAATCACTGACCAACGCAAACAGATGGACCGCTGGGTTGAGCACTACCTAGAACTGTACTCCAGGGAGAATGCTGTCACTGAGACTGCCCTCAATGCAGCCCAGCCTCTACCAGTCATGGATGAGCTGGACATACAGCCAACCAAATCGGAACTCAGTGATGCCATTGATTCCCTAGCCAGCGGAAAAGCCCCTGGGAAGGACAGCATTACCCCTGAAATAATCAAGAGTGCCAAGCCTGCTATACTCTCAGCACTACATGAACTGCTATGCCTGTGCTGGGACGAGGGAGCAGTACCCCAGGACATGCGCGATGCCAACATCATCACCCTCTATAAAAACAAAGGTGACCGCGGTGACTGCAACAACTACCGTGGAATCTCCCTGCTCAGCATAGTGGGGAAAGTCTTTGCTCGAGTCGCTCTGAACAGGCTCCAGAAGCTGGCCGAGCGCGTCTACCCTGAGGCACAGTGTGGCTTTCGTGCAGAGAGATCGACTATTGACATGCTGTTCTCCCTTCGTCAGATACAGGAGAAATGCCGTGAACAACAGATGCCCCTCTACATTGCTTTCATTGATCTCACCAAAGCCTTTGACCTCGTCAGCAGACGTGGTCTCTTCAGACTACTAGAAAAGATCGGATGTCCACCAAAGCTACTAAGTATCATCACCTCATTCCATGACAATATGAAAGGCACAATTCAACATGGTGGCTCCTCATCAGAGCCCTTTCCTATCCTGAGTGGTGTGAAACAGGGCTGTGTTCTCGCACCCACACTTTTTGGGATTTTCTTCTCCCTGCTGCTTTCACATGCGTTCAAATCCTCTGAAGAAGGAATTTTCCTCCACACAAGATCAGGGGGCAGGTTGTTCAACCTTGCCCGTCTAAGAGCGAAGTCCAAAGTACGGAAAGTCCTCATCAGAGAACTCCTCTTTGCTGACGATGCTGCTTTAACATCTCACACTGAAGAATGCCTGCAGAGTCTCATCGACAGGTTTGCGTCTGCCTGCAATGAATTTGGCCTAACCATCAGCCTCAAGAAAACGAACATCATGGGGCAGGATGTCAGAAATGCTCCATCCATCAATATTGGCGACCACGCTCTGGAAGTGGTTCAAGAGTTCACCTACCTAGGCTCAACTATCACCAGTAACCTGTCTCTAGATGCAGAAATCAACAAGCGCATGGGTAAGGCTTCCACTGCTATGTTCAGACTGGCCAAGAGAGTGTGGGAAAATGGCGCACTGACACGGAACACAAAAGTCCTAGTGTATCAGGCCTGTGTCCTCAGTACCTTGCTCTACGGCAGCGAGGCCTGGACAACGTATGCCAGCCAAGAGCGACGTCTCAATTCATTCCATCTTCGCTGCCTTCGGAGAATACTTGGCATCAGGTGGCAGGACTATATCTCCAACACAGAAGTCCTTGAAGCGGCCAACATCCCCAGCTTATACACACTACTGAGTCAGCGGCGCTTGAGATGGCTTGGCCATGTGAGCCGCATGGAAGATGGCAGGATCCCCAAAGACACATTGTACAGCGAGCTCGCCACTGGTATCAGACCCACCGGCCGTCCATGTCTCCGTTATAAAGACGTCTGCAAACGCGACATGAAATCTTGTGACATTGATCACAAGTCGTGGGAGTCAGTTGCCAGCATTCGCCAGAGCTGGCGGGCAGCCATAAAGACAGGGCTAAATTGTGGCGAGTCGAAGAGACTTAGTAGTTGGCAGGAAAAAAGACAGAGGCGCAAGGGGAGAGCCAACTGTGCAACAGCCCCAATAAACAAATTTCTCTGCAGCACCTGTGGAAGAGCCTGTCACTCCAGAATTGGCCTTTATAGCCACTCCAGGCGCTGCTTCACAAACCACTGACCACCTCCAGGCGCGTATCCATTGTCTCTCGAGATAAGGAGGCCCAAAAGAGAAAGAAAGAGAAAGAGATGTCTTTGTTACTTGGTGTCAGTGTATCTCTGTGTTACTTGGTGCAAGTGTACGTCTTTGTTACTTGGTGTCAGTGTATGTCTTTGTTACTTGGCGTAAGTGTATGTCTTTGTTACTTGGTGTCAGTGTATGTCTTTGTTACTTGGTGTAAGTGTATGGCTTTGCTACTTGGTGTCAGTGTATGTCTTTGATACTTGGTGTAAGTGGATGTCTGTGTTACTGGGTATCAGTGTATGTCTTTGTTACTTGGTGTCAGTGTATGTCTGTGTTACTTGGTGTAAGAGTGTGTCTTTGTTACATGGTGTCAGTGTATGTCTGTGTTACTTGGTGTAAGTGCATGTCTTTGTTACTTGGTGTCAGTGTATGTCTGTGATACTTGGTGTAAGTGTGTGTCTGTGTGGCTGGGTAGCAGTGTATGTCTTTGTTACTTGGTGTAAGTGTCTGTCTTTGTTACTTGGTGTCCGTGTGTGTCTGTGTTACTGGGTGTCAGTGTATGTCTTTGTTACTGGGTGTCAGTGTCTGTCTTTATTACTTGGTGTAAGTGTGCGTCTGTGTTACTGGGTATCAGTGTATGTCTTTGTTACTTGGTGTCTGTGTATGTCTGTGATACTTGGTGTAAGTGTGTGTCTGTGTGGCTGGGTAGCAGTGTATGTCTTTGTTACTTGGTGTAAGTGTCTGTCTTTGTTACTTGGTGTCCGTGTGTGTCTGTGTTACTGGGTGTCAGTGTATGTCTTTGTTACTGGGTGTCAGTGTATGTCTTTGTTACTTGGTGTAAGTGTGCGTCTGTGTTACTGGGTATCAGTGTCTGTCTTTGTTACTTGGTGTAAGTGTGTGTCTGTGTTACTGGGTATCAGTGTATGTCTTTGTTACTTGGTGTCAGTGTATGTCTGTGTTACTTGGTGTAAGTGTGTGTCTGTGTTACTGGGAATCAGTGTATGTCTTTGTTACTTGGTGTCAGTGTATGTCAAAATACTTGGTGCAAGTGTATGTCTTTGTTACTTGGTGTAATTATCTTTCTTTGTTACTTGGTTTTAGTGTATGTCTGGGTTACTTGGTGTAAGTGTGTGTCTTTGTTACATGGTGTAAGTGTATGTCTTTGTTACTTGGTGTCAGTGTATGTCTTTGTTACTTGGTGTCAGTGTATGTCTGTGTTACTTGGTGTAAGTGTGTGACTGTGTTACTGGGTATCAGTGTATGTCTTTGTTACTTGGTGTCAGTGTATGTCTGTGTTACTTGGTGTAAGTGTGTGTCTGTGTTACTGGGTGTCATTGTGAGTCTGTGTTACTTGGTGTAAGTTTGTGTCTTTGTTACTTGGTGTCCGTGTGTGTCTGTGTTACTGGGTGTCAGTGTATGTCTTTGTTACTTGGTGTAAGTGTACGTCTTTGTTACTTGGTGTCAGTGCATGTCTTTGTTATTTGGTGTAAGTGCATGCCTTTGTTACTTGGTGTCAGTGTATGTCTCTGTTACTTGGTGTAACTGTGTGTCTGTGTTACTGGGTATCAGAGTATGTCTTTGTTACTTGGTGTCATTGTCTGTCTTTGTTACTTGGTGTAAGTGTGTGTCTGTGTTACTGGGTATCAGTGTATGTCTTTGTTACTTGATGTCAGTGTATGTCTGTGTTAATTGGTGTAAGTGTGTGCCTGTGTTACTGTGTATCAGTGCATGTCTTTGTTACTTGGTGTCAGTGTATGTCTTTGTTACTTGTTGTAAGTGTATGTCTTTGTTACATGGTGTCAGTGTATGTCTGTGTTACTTGGTGTAAGTGTATGTCTTTTTTACTTGGTGTCAGTGTATGTCTTTGTTACTTGGTGTCAGTGCATGTCTTTGTTACTTGGTGTCAGTGTATGTCTTTGTTACTTGGTGTAAGTGTATGTCTTTGCTACTTGGTGTCAGTGTATGTCTTTGATACTTGGTGTAAGTGTATGTCTGTGTTACTGGGTATCAGAGTCTGTCTTTGATACTTGGTGTAAGTGTATGTCTGTGTTACTGGGTATCAGAGTCTGTCTTCTTTACTTGGTGTATGTGTATATCTTTGTTACTTGGTGTCAGTGTATGTCTTTGTTACTTGTTGTAAATGTATGTCTTTGTTACTTGGTGTCAGTGTATGTCTGTGTTACTTGGTGTAAGTGTATGTCTTTGTTTCTTGGTGTCAGTGCATGTCTTTGTTACTTGGTGTAAGTGTATGTCTTTGTTACTTGGTGTCAGTGTATGTCTTTGTTAATTGGTGTAAGTGTATGTCTTTGCTACTTGGTGTCAGTGTATGTCTTTGATACTTGGTGTAAGTGTATGTCTGTGTTACTGGGTATCAGTGTCTGTCTTTGTTACTTGGTGTAAGGGTGTGTCTGTGTTACGGGGTATCAGTGTATGTCTTTGTTACTTGGTGTCAGTGTATGTCGTTCTTACTTGGTGTAAGTGTATGTCTTTGTTACTTGGTGTCAGTGTAAGTCTTTGTTACTTGGTGTAAGTGTGTGTCTGTGTTACTGGGTATCAGTGTATGTCTTTGTTACTTGGTGTCTGTGTGTGTCTGTGTTACTTGGTGTAAGTGTGTGTCTGTGTAACTGGGTATAAGTGTATGTCTTTGTTACTTGGTGTAAGTGTGTGTCTGTGTTACTGGATATCAGTGTATGTCTTTGTTAATTGGTGTCAGTGTATGTCTTTGTTACTTGTTGTAAGTGTGTGTCTGTGTTACTGGGTATCAGTGCATGTCTTTGTTACTTGGTGTAAGTGTACGTCTTTGTTACTTGGTGTCAGTGCATGTCTTTGTTACTTGGTGTAAGTGTATGCCTTTGTTACTTGGTGTCATTGCATGTCTCTGTTATTTGGTGTAAGTGTGTGTCTGTGTTACAGGGTATCAGTGCATGTCTTTGTTACTTGGTGTCATTGTCTGTCTTTGTTACTTGGTGTAAGTGTGTGTCTGTGTTACTGGGTATCAGTGTATGTCTTTGTTACTTGGTGTCAGTGTATGTCTGTGTTACTTGGTGTAAGTGTGTATCTGTGTTACTGGGTATCAGTGTATGTCTTTGTTACTTGATGTCAGTGTATGTCTTTGTTACTTGTTGTCAGTGTATGTCTTTGTTACTTGGTGTCAGTGTATGTCTGTGTTACTGGGTATCAGTGTATGTCTTTGTTACTTGGTGTCAGTGTATTTCTTTGTTACTTGGTGTAAGTGTATGTCTTTGTTACTTGGTGTCAGTGTATGTCTGTGATACTTGGTGTAAGTGTATGTCTTTGTTACTTGGTGTCAGTGTATGTCTTTGTTACTTGGTGTAAGTGTGCATCTGTGTTACTGGGTATCAGTGTATGTCTTTGTTACTTGATGTCAGTGTATGTCTTTGTTACTTGTTGTCAGTGTATGTCTTTGTTACTTGGTGTCAGTGTATGTCTGTGTTACTTGGTGCAAGTGTATGTCTTTGTTACTTGGTGTCAGTGTATTTCTTTGTTACTTGGTGTAAGTGTATGTCTTTGTTACTTGGTGTCAGTGTATGTCTTTGTTACTTGGTGTAAGTGTATGTCTTTGCTACTTGGTGTCAGTGTATGTCTTTGATACTTGGTGTAAGTGGATGTCTGTGTTACTGGGTATCAGTGTATGTCTTTGTTACTTGGTGTCAGTGTATGTCTGTGTTACTTGGTGTAAGAGTGTGTCTTTGTTACATGGTGTCAGTGTATGTCTGTGTTACTTGGTGTAAGTGCATGTCTTTGTTACTTGGTGTCAGTGTATGTCTGTGATACTTGGTGTAAGTGTGTGTCTGTGTGGCTGGGTAGCAGTGTATGTCTTTGTTACTTGGTGTAAATGTCTGTCTTTGTTACTTGGTGTCCGTGTGTGTCTGTGTTACTGGGTGTCAGTGTATGTCTTTGTTACTTGGTGTCTGTGTATGTCTGTGATACTTGGTGTAAGTGTGTGTCTTTGTGGCTGGGTAGCAGTGTATGTCTTTGTTACTTGGTGTATGTGTCTGTCTTTGTTACTTGGTGTCCGTGTGTGTCTGTGTTACTGGGTGTCAGTGTATGTCTTTGTTACTGGGTGTCAGTGTATGTCTTTGTTACTTGGTGTAAGTGTGCGTCTGTGTTACTGGGTATCAGTGTCTGTCTTTGTTACTTGGTGTAAGTGTGTGTCTGTGTTCCTGGGTATCAGTGCATGTCTTTGTTACTTGGTGTCAGTGTATGTCTGTGTTACTTGGTGTAAGTGTGTGTCTGTGTTACTGGGTATCAGTGTATATCTTTGATACTTGGTGTCAGTGTATGTCAAAATACTTGGTGTCAGTGTATGTCTTTGTTACTTGGTGTAATTATCTTTCTTTGTTACTTGGTTTTAGTGTATGTCTGGGTTACTTGGTGTAAGTGTGTGTCTTTGTTACATGGTGTAAGTGTATGTCTTTGTTACTTGGTGTCAGTGTATGTCTTTGTTACTTGGTGTCAGTGTATGTCTGTGTTACTTGGTGTAAGTGTGTGACTGTGTTACTGGGTATCAGTGTATGTCTTTGTTACTTGGTGTCAGTGTATGTCTGTGTTACTTGGTGTAAGTGTTTGTCTGTGTTACTGGGTGTCATTGTGAGTCTGTGTTACTTGGTGTAAGTTTGTGTCTTTGTTACTTGGTGTCCGTGTGTGTCTGTGTTACTGGGGGTCAGTGTATGTCTTTGTTACTTGGTGTAAGTGTACGTCTTTGTTACTTGGTGTCAGTGCATGTCTTTGTTATTTGGTGTAAGTGCATGCCTTTGTTACTTGGTGTCAGTGTATGTCTCTGTTACTTGGTGTAACTGTGTGTCTGTGTTACTGGGTATCAGTGTATGTCTTTGTTACTTGGTGTCATTGTCTGTCTTTGTTACTTGGTGTAAGTGTGTGTCTGTGTTACTGGGTATCAGTGTATGTCTTTGTTACTTGATGTCAGTGTATGTCTGTGTTAATTGGTGTAAGTGTGTGCCTGTGTTACTGTGTATCAGTGCATGTCTTTGTTACTTGGTGTCAGTGTATGTCTTTGTTACTTGTTGTAAGTGTATGTCTTTGTTACATGGTGTCAGTGTATGTCTGTGTTACTTGGTGTAAGTGTATGTCTTTTTTACTTGGTGTCAGTGTATGTCTTTGTTACTTGGTGTCAGTGCATGTCTTTGTTACTTTGTGTCAGTGTATGTCTTTGTTACTTGGTGTAAGTGTATGTCTTTGCTACTTGGTGTCAGTGTATGTCTTTGATACTTGGTGTAAGTGTATGTCTGTGTTACTGGGTATCAGATTCTGTCTTTGATACTTGGTGTAAGTGTATGTCTGTGTTACTGGGTATCAGAGTCTGTCTTCTTTACTTGGTGTAAGTGTATATCTTTGTTACTTGGTGTCAGTGTATGTCTTTGTTACTTGTTGTAAATGTATGTCTTTGTTACTTGGTGTCAGTGTATGTCTGTGTTACTTGGTGTAAGTGTATGTCTTTGTTTCTTGGTGTCAGTGCATGTCTTTGTTACTTGGTGTAAGTGTATGTCTTTGTTACTTGGTGTCAGTGTATGTCTTTGTTAATTGGTGTAAGTGTATGTCTTTGCTACTTGGTGTCAGTGTATGTCTTTGATACTTGGTGTAAGTGTATGTCTGTGTTACTGGGTATCAGTGTCTGTCTTTGTTACTTGGTGTAAGGGTGTGTCTGTGTTACGGGGTATCAGTGTATGTCTTTGTTACTTGGTGTCAGTGTATGTCGTTCTTACTTGGTGTAAGTGTATGTCTTTGTTACTTGGTGTCAGTGTAAGTCTTTGTTACTTGGTGTAAGTGTGTGTCTGTGTTACTGGGTATCAGTGTATGTCTTTGTTACTTGGTGTCTGTGTGTGTCTGTGTTACTTGGTGTAAGTGTGTGTCTGTGTAACTGGGTATAAGTGTATGTCTTTGTTACTTGGTGTAAGTGTGTATCTGTGTTACTGGGGATCAGTGTATGTCTTTGTTACTTGGTGTCAGTGTATGTCTTTTTTACTTGGTGTAAGTGTATGTCTTTGTTACTTGGTGTAAGTGTGTGTCTGTGTTACTGGATATCAGTGTATGTCTTTGTTAATTGGTGTCAGTGTATGTCTTTGTTACTTGTTGTAAGTTTGTGTCTGTGTTACTGGGTATCAGTGCATGTCTTTGTTACTTGGTGTAAGTGTACGTCTTTGTTACTTGGTGTCAGTGCATGTCTTTGTTACTTGGTGTAAGTGTATGCCTTTGTTACTTGGTGTCATTGCATGTCTCTGTTATTTGGTGTAAGTGTGTGTCTGTGTTACAGGGTATCAGTGCATGTCTTTGTTACTTGGTGTCATTGTCTGTCTTTGTTACTTGGTGTAAGTGTGTGTCTGTGTTACTGGGTATCAGTGTATGTCTTTGTTACTTGGTGTCAGTGTATGTCTGTGTTACTTGGTGTAAGTGTGTATCTGTGTTACTGGGTATCAGTGTATGTCTTTGTTACTTGATGTCAGTGTATGTCTTTGTTACTTGTTGTCAGTGTATGTCTTTGTTACTTGGTGTCAGTGTATGTCTGTGTTACTGGGTATCAGTGTATGTCTTTGTTACTTGGTGTCAGTGTATTTCTTTGTTACTTGGTGTAAGTGTATGTCTTTGTTACTTGGTGTCAGTGTATGTCTGTGATACTTGGTGTAAGTGTATGTCTTTGTTACTTGGTGTCAGTGTATGTCTTTGTTACTTGGTGTAAGTGTGCATCTGTGTTACTGGGTATCAGTGTATGTCTTTGTTACTTGATGTCAGTGTATGTCTTTGTTACTTGTTGTCAGTGTATGTCTTTGTTACTTGGTGTCAGTGTATGTCTGTGTTACTTGGTGCAAGTGTATGTCTTTGTTACTTGGTGTCAGTGTATTTCTTTGTTACTTGGTGTAAGTGTATGTCTTTGTTACTTGGTGTCAGTGTATGTCTTTGTTACTTGGTGTAAGTGTATGTCTTTGCTACTTGGTGTCAGTGTATGTCTTTGATACTTGGTGTAAGTGGATGTCTGTGTTACTGGGTATCAGTGTATGTCTTTGTTACTTGGTGTCAGTGTATGTCTGTGTTACTTGGTGTAAGAGTGTGTCTTTGTTACATGGTGTCAGTGTATGTCTGTGTTACTTGGTGTAAGTGCATGTCTTTGTTACTTGGTGTCAGTGTATGTCTGTGATACTTGGTGTAAGTGTGTGTCTGTGTGGCTGGGTAGCAGTGTATGTCTTTGTTACTTGGTGTAAGTGTCTGTCTTTGTTACTTGGTGTCCGTGTGTGTCTGTGTTACTGGGTGTCAGTGTATGTCTTTGTTACTGGGTGTCAGTGTCTGTCTTTATTACTTGGTGTAAGTGTGCGTCTGTGTTACTGGGTATCAGTGTATGTCTTTGTTACTTGGTGTCTGTGTATGTCTGTGATACTTGGTGTAAGTGTATGTCTTTGTTACTTGGTGTCAGTGTATGTCTTTGTTACTTGGTGTCAGTGCATGTCTTTGTTACTTGGTGTCAGTGTATGTCTGTCTTACTTGGTGTAAGTGTATGTCTTTGTTACTTGGTGTCAGTGTATGTCTTTGTTACTTGGTGTCAGTGCATGTCTTTGTTATTTGGTGTAAGTGCATGCCTTTGTTACTTGGTGTCAGTGTATGTCTCTGTTACTTGGTGTAACTGTGTGTCTGTGTTACTGGGTATCAGTGTATGTCTTTGTTACTTGGTGTCATTGTCTGTCTTTGTTACTTGGTGTAAGTGTGTGTCTGTGTTACTGGGTATCAGTGTATGTCTTTGTTACTTGATGTCAGTGTATGTCTGTGTTAATTGGTGTAAGTGTGTGCCTGTGTTACTGTGTATCAGTGCATGTCTTTGTTACTTGGTGTCAGTGTATGTCTTTGTTACTTGTTGTAAGTGTATGTCTTTGTTACATGGTGTCAGTGTATGTCTGTGTTACTTGGTGTAAGTGTATGTCTTTTTTACTTGGTGTCAGTGTATGTCTTTGTTACTTGGTGTCAGTGCATGTCTTTGTTACTTTGTGTCAGTGTATGTCTTTGTTACTTGGTGTAAGTGTATGTCTTTGCTACTTGGTGTCAGTGTATGTCTTTGATACTTGGTGTAAGTGTATGTCTGTGTTACTGGGTATCAGATTCTGTCTTTGATACTTGGTGCAAGTGTATGTCTGTGTTACTGGGTATCAGAGTCTGTCTTCTTTACTTGGTGTAAGTGTATATCTTTGTTACTTGGTGTCAGTGTATGTCTTTGTTACTTGTTGTAAATGTATGTCTTTGTTACTTGGTGTCAGTGTATGTCTGTGTTACTTGGTGTAAGTGTATGTCTTTGTTTCTTGGTGTCAGTGCATGTCTTTGTTACTTGGTGTAAGTGTATGTCTTTGTTACTTGGTGTCAGTGTATGTCTTTGTTAATTGGTGTAAGTGTATGTCTTTGCTACTTGGTGTCAGTGTATGTCTTTGATACTTGGTGTAAGTGTATGTCTGTGTTACTGGGTATCAGTGTCTGTCTTTGTTACTTGGTGTAAGGGTGTGTCTGTGTTACGGGGTATCAGTGTATGTCTTTGTTACTTGGTGTCAGTGTATGTCGTTCTTACTTGGTGTAAGTGTATGTCTTTGTTACTTGGTGTCAGTGTAAGTCTTTGTTACTTGGTGTAAGTGTGTGTCTGTGTTACTGGGTATCAGTGTATGTCTTTGTTACTTGGTGTCTGTGTGTGTCTGTGTTACTTGGTGTAAGTGTGTGTCTGTGTAACTGGGTATAAGTGTATGTCTTTGTTACTTGGTGTAAGTGTGTATCTGTGTTACTGGGGATCAGTGTATGTCTTTGTTACTTGGTGTCAGTGTATGTCTTTTTTACTTGGTGTAAGTGTATGTCTTTGTTACTTGGTGTAAGTGTGTGTCTGTGTTACTGGATATCAGTGTATGTCTTTGTTAATTGGTGTCAGTGTATGTCTTTGTTACTTGTTGTAAGTTTGTGTCTGTGTTACTGGGTATCAGTGCATGTCTTTGTTACTTGGTGTAAGTGTACGTCTTTGTTACTTGGTGTCAGTGCATGTCTTTGTTACTTGGTGTAAGTGTATGCCTTTGTTACTTGGTGTCATTGCATGTCTCTGTTATTTGGTGTAAGTGTGTGTCTGTGTTACAGGGTATCAGTGCATGTCTTTGTTACTTGGTGTCATTGTCTGTCTTTGTTACTTGGTGTAAGTGTGTGTCTGTGTTACTGGGTATCAGTGTATGTCTTTGTTACTTGGTGTCAGTGTATGTCTGTGTTACTTGGTGTAAGTGTGTATCTGTGTTACTGGGTATCAGTGTATGTCTTTGTTACTTGATGTCAGTGTATGTCTTTGTTACTTGTTGTCAGTGTATGTCTTTGTTACTTGGTGTCAGTGTATGTCTGTGTTACTGGGTATCAGTGTATGTCTTTGTTACTTGGTGTCAGTGTATTTCTTTGTTACTTGGTGTAAGTGTATGTCTTTGTTACTTGGTGTCAGTGTATGTCTGTGATACTTGGTGTAAGTGTATGTCTTTGTTACTTGGTGTCAGTGTATGTCTTTGTTACTTGGTGTAAGTGTGCATCTGTGTTACTGGGTATCAGTGTATGTCTTTGTTACTTGATGTCAGTGTATGTCTTTGTTACTTGTTGTCAGTGTATGTCTTTGTTACTTGGTGTCAGTGTATGTCTGTGTTACTTGGTGCAAGTGTATGTCTTTGTTACTTGGTGTCAGTGTATTTCTTTGTTACTTGGTGTAAGTGTATGTCTTTGTTACTTGGTGTCAGTGTATGTCTTTGTTACTTGGTGTAAGTGTATGTCTTTGCTACTTGGTGTCAGTGTATGTCTTTGATACTTGGTGTAAGTGGATGTCTGTGTTACTGGGTATCAGTGTATGTCTTTGTTACTTGGTGTCAGTGTATGTCTGTGTTACTTGGTGTAAGAGTGTGTCTTTGTTACATGGTGTCAGTGTATGTCTGTGTTACTTGGTGTAAGTGCATGTCTTTGTTACTTGGTGTCAGTGTATGTCTGTGATACTTGGTGTAAGTGTGTGTCTGTGTGGCTGGGTAGCAGTGTATGTCTTTGTTACTTGGTGTAAGTGTCTGTCTTTGTTACTTGGTGTCCGTGTGTGTCTGTGTTACTGGGTGTCAGTGTATGTCTTTGTTACTGGGTGTCAGTGTATGTCTTTATTACTTGGTGTAAGTGTGCTTCTGTGTTACTGGGTATCAGTGTATGTCTTTGTTACTTGGTGTCTGTGTATGTCTGTGATACTTGGTGTAAGTGTGTGTCTGTGTGGCTGGGTAGCAGTGTATGTCTTTGTTACTTGGTGTAAGTGTCTGTCTTTGTTACTTGGTGTCCGTGTGTGTCTGTGGTACTGGGTGTCAGTGTATGTCTTTGTTACTGGGTGTCAGTGTATGTCTTTGTTACTTGGTGTAAGTGTGCGTCTGTGTTACTGGGTATCAGTGTCTGACTTTGTTACTTGGTGTAAGTGTGTGTCTGTGTTACTGGGTATCAGTGCATGTCTTTGTTACTTGGTGTCAGTGTATGTCTGTGTTACTTGGTGTAAGTGTGTGTCTGTGTTACTGGGTATCAGTGTATGTCTTTGTTACTTGGTGTCAGTGTATGTCAAAATACTTGGTGTAAGTGTATGTCTTTGTTACTTGGTGTAATTATCTGTCTTTGTTACTTGGTTTTAGTGTGTGTCTGTGTTACTGGGTATCAGTGTATGTCTTTGTTACTTGGTGTCAGTGTATGTCAAAATACTTGGTGTAAGTGTATGTCTTTGTTACTTGGTGTAATTATCTGTCTTTGTTACTTGGTTTTAGTGTATGTCTGGGTTACTTGGTGTAAGTGTGTGTCTTTGTTACATGGTGTCAGTGTATGTCTTTGTTACTTGGTGTCAGCGTATGTCTTTGTTACTTGGTGTCAGTGTATGTCTGTGTTACTTGGTGTGTGTGTGTCTGTGTTACTGGGTGTCATTGTGAGTCTGTGTTACTTGGTGTAAGTTTGTGTCTTTGTTACTTGGTGTCCGTGTGTGTCTGTGTTACTGGGTGTCAGTGTATGTCTTTGTTACTTGGTGTAAGTGTACGACTTTGTTACTTGGTGTCAGTGCATGTCTTTGTTATTTGGTGTAAGTGCATGCCTTTGTTACTTGGTGTCAGTGTATGTCTCTGTTACTTGGTGTAACTGTGTGTCTGTGTTACTGGGTATCAGTGTATGTCTTTGTTACTTGGTGTCATTGTCTGTCTTTGTTACTTGGTGTAAGTGTGTGTCTGTGTTACTGGGTATCAGTGTATGACTTTGTTACTTGGTGTCAGTGTATGTCTGTGTTAATTGGTGTAAGTGTGTGCCTGTGTTACTGTGTATCAGTGCATGTCTTTGTTACTTGGTGTCAGTGTATGTCTTTGTTACTTGTTGTAAGTGTATGTCTTTGTTACATGGTGTCAGTGTATGTCTGTGTTACTTGGTGTAAGTGTATGTCTTTGTTACTTGGTGTCAGTGTATGTCTTTGTTACTTGGTGTCAATGCATGTCTTTGTTACTTGGTGTCAGTGTATGTCTTTGTTACTTTGTGTAAGTGTATGTCTTAGCTACTTGGTGTCAGTGTATGTCTTTGATACTTGGTGTAAGTGTATGTCTGTGTTTCTGGGTATCAGAGTCTGTCTTTGATACTTGGTGCAAGTGTATGTCTGTCTTACTGGGTATCAGAGTCTGTCTTTTTTACTTGGTGTAAGTGTATGTCTTTGTTACTTGGTGTCAGTGTATGTCTTTGTTACTTGTTGTAAATGTATGTCATTGTTACTTGGTGTAAGTGTGTATCTGTGTTACTGGGTATCAGTGTATGTCTTTGTTACTTGATGTCAGTGTATGTCTTTGTTACTTGTTGTCAGTGTATGTCTTTGTTACTTGGTGTCAGTGTATGTCTGTGTTACCTGGTGCATGTGTATGTCTTTGTTACATGGTGTCAGTGTATTTCTTTGTTACTTGGTGTAAGTGTATGTCTTTGTTACTTGGTGTCAGTGTATGTCTGTGATACTTGGTGTAAGTGTATGTCTTTGTTACTTGGTGTCAGTGTATGTCTTTGTTACTTGGTGTAAGTGTGCATCTGTGTTACTGGGTATCAGTGTATGTCTTTGTTACTTGATGTCAGTGTATGTCTTTGTTACTTGTTGTCAGTGTATGTCTTTGTTACTTGGTGTCAGTGTATGTCTGTGTTACTTGGTGCAAGTGTATGTCTTTGTTACTTGGTGTCAGTGTATTTCTTTGTTACTTGGTGTAAGTGTATGTCTTTGTTACTTGGTGTCAGTGTATGTCTTTGTTACTTGGTGTAAGTGTATGTCTTTGCTACTTGGTGTCAGTGTATGTCTTTGATACTTGGTGTAAGTGGATGTCTGTGTTACTGGGTATCAGTGTATGTCTTTGTTACTTGGTGTCAGTGTATGTCTGTGTTACTTGGTGTAAGAGTGTGTCTTTGTTACATGGTGTCAGTGTATGTCTGTGTTACTTGGTGTAAGTGCATGTCTTTGTTACTTGGTGTCAGTGTATGTCTGTGATACTTGGTGTAAGTGTGTGTCTGTGTGGCTGGGTAGCAGTGTATGTCTTTGTTACTTGGTGTAAGTGTCTGTCTTTGTTACTTGGTGTCCGTGTGTGTCTGTGTTACTGGGTGTCAGTGTATGTCTTTGTTACTGGGTGTCAGTGTATGTCTTTATTACTTGGTGTAAGTGTGCGTCTGTGTTACTGGGTATCAGTGTATGTCTTTGTTACTTGGTGTCTGTGTATGTCTGTGATACTTGGTGTAAGTGTGTGTCTGTGTGGCTGGGTAGCAGTGTATGTCTTTGTTACTTGGTGTAAGTGTCTGTCTTTGTTACTTGGTGTCCGTGTGTGTCTGTGGTACTGGGTGTCAGTGTAAGTCTTTGTTACTGGGTGTCAGTGTATGTCTTTGTTACTTGGTGTAAGTGTGCGTCTGTGTTACTGGGTATCAGTGTCTGACTTTGTTACTTGGTGTAAGTGTGTGTCTGTGTTACTGGGTATCAGTGCATGTCTTTGTGACTTGGTGTCAGTGTATGTCTGTGTTACTTGGTGTAAGTGTGTGTCTGTGTTACTGGGTATCAGTGTATGTCTTTGTTACTTGGTGTCAGTGTATGTCAAAATACTTGGTGTAAGTGTATGTCTTTGTTACTTGGTGTAATTATCTGTCTTTGTTACTTGGTTTTAGTGTATGTCTGGGTTACTTGGTGTAAGTGTGTGTCTTTGTTACATGGTGTAAGTGTATGTCTTTGTTACTTGGTGTCAGTGTATATCTTTGTTACTTGGTGTCAGTGTATGTCTGTGTTACTTGGTGTAAGTGTGTGTCTGTGTTACTGGGTATCAGTGTATGTCTTTGTTACTTGGTGTCAGTGTATGTCTGTGTTACTTGGTGTGTGTGTGTCTGTGTTACTGGGTGTCATTGTGAGTCTGTGTTACTTGGTGTAAGTGTGTGTCTTTGTTACTTGGTGTCCGTGTGTGTCTGTGTTACTGGGTGTCAGTGTATGTCTTTGTTACTTGGTGTAAGTGTACGTCTTTGTTACTTGGTGTCAGTGCATGTCTTTGTTATTTGGTGTAAGTGCATGCCTTTGTTACTTGGTGTCAGTGTATGTCTCTGTTACTTGGTGTAACTGTGTGTCTTTGTTACTGGGTATCAGTGTATGTCTTTGTTACTTGGTGTATGTGTCTGTCTTTGTTACTTGGTGTCCGTGTGTGTCTGTGTTACTGGGTGTCAGTGTATGTCTTTGTTACTGGGTGTCAGTGTATGTCTTTGTTACTTGGTGTAAGTGTGCGTCTGTGTTACTGGGTATCAGTGTCTGTCTTTGTTACTTGGTGTAAGTGTGTGTCTGTGTTCCTGGGTATCAGTGCATGTCTTTGTTACTTGGTGTCAGTGTATGTCTGTGTTACTTGGTGTAAGTGTGTGTCTGTGTTACTGGGTATCAGTGTATGTCTTTGTTACTTGGTGTCAGTGTATGTCAAAATACTTGGTGTCAGTGTATGTCTTTGTTACTTGGTGTAATTATCTTTCTTTGTTACTTGGTTTTAGTGTATGTCTGGGTTACTTGGTGTAAGTGTGTGTCTTTGTTACATGGTGTAAGTGTATGTCTTTGTTACTTGGTGTCAGTGTATTTCTTTGTTACTTGGTGTCAGTGTATGTCTGTGTTACTTGGTGTAAGTGTGTGACTGTGTTACTGGGTATCAGTGTATGTCTTTGTTACTTGGTGTCAGTGTATGTCTGTGTTACTTGGTGTAAGTGTGTGTCTGTGTTACTGGGTGTCATTGTGAGTCTGTGTTACTTGGTGTAAGTTTGTGTCTTTGTTACTTGGTGTCCGTGTGTGTCTGTGTTACTGGGGGTCAGTGTATGTCTTTGTTACTTGGTGTAAGTGTACGTCTTTGTTACTTGGTGTCAGTGCATGTCTTTGTTATTTGGTGTAAGTGCATGCCTTTGTTACTTGGTGTCAGTGTATGTCTCTGTTACTTGGTGTAACTGTGTGTCTGTGTTACTGGGTATCAGTGTATGTCTTTGTTACTTGGTGTCATTGTCTGTCTTTGTTACTTGGTGTAAGTGTGTGTCTGTGTTACTGGGTATCAGTGTATGTCTTTGTTACTTGATGTCAGTGTATGTCTGTGTTAATTGGTGTAAGTGTGTGCCTGTGTTACTGTGTATCAGTGCATGTCTTTGTTACTTGGTGTCAGTGTATGTCTTTGTTACTTGTTGTAAGTGTATGTCTTTGTTACATGGTGTCAGTGTATGTCTGTGTTACTTGGTGTAAGTGTATGTCTTTTTTACTTGGTGTCAGTGTATGTCTTTGTTACTTGGTGTCAGTGCATGTCTTTGTTACTTTGTGTCAGTGTATGTCTTTGTTACTTGGTGTAAGTGTATGTCTTTGCTACTTGTTGTCAGTGTATGTCTTTGATACTTGGTGTAAGTGTATGTCTGTGTTACTGGGTATCAGATTCTGTCTTTGATACTTGGTGTAAGTGTATGTCTGTGTTACTGGGTATCAGAGTCTGTCTTCTTTACTTGGTGTAAGTGTATATCTTTGTTACTTGGTGTCAGTGTATGTCTTTGTTACTTGTTGTAAATGTATGTCTTTGTTACTTGGTGTCAGTGTATGTCTGTGTTACTTGGTGTAAGTGTATGTCTTTGTTTCTTGGTGTCAGTGCATGTCTTTGTTACTTGGTGTAAGTGTATGTCTTTGTTACTTGGTGTCAGTGTATGTCTTTGTTAATTGGTGTAAGTGGATGTCTTTGCTACTTGGTGTCAGTGTATGTCTTTGATACTTGGTGTAAGTGTATGTCTGTGTTACTGGGTATCAGTGTCTGTCTTTGTTACTTGGTGTAAGGGTGTGTCTGTGTTACGGGGTATCAGTGTATGTCTTTGTTACTTGGTGTCAGTGTATGTCGTTCTTACTTGGTGTAAGTGTATGTCTTTGTTACTTGGTGTCAGTGTAAGTCTTTGTTACTTGGTGTAAGTGTGTGTCTGTGTTACTGGGTATCAGTGTATGTCTTTGTTACTTGGTGTCTGTGTGTGTCTGTGTTACTTGGTGTAAGTGTGTGTCTGTGTAACTGGGTATAAGTGTATGTCTTTGTTACTTGGTGTAAGTGTGTATCTGTGTTACTGGGGATCAGTGTATGTCTTTGTTACTTGGTGTCAGTGTATGTCTTTTTTACTTGGTGTAAGTGAATGTCTTTGTGACTTGGTGTAAGTGTGTGTCTGTGTTACTGGATATCAGTGTATGTCTTTGTTAATTGGTGTCAGTGTATGTCTTTGTTACTTGTTGTAAGTTTGTGTCTGTGTTACTGGGTATCAGTGCATGTCTTTGTTACTTGGTGTAAGTGTACGTCTTTGTTACTTGGTGTCAGTGCATGTCTTTGTTACTTGGTGTAAGTGTATGCCTTTGTTACTTGGTGTCATTGCATGTCTCTGTTATTTGGTGTAAGTGTGTGTCTGTGTTACAGGGTATCAGTGCATGTCTTTGTTACTTGGTGTCATTGTCTGTCTTTGTTACTTGGTGTAAGTGTGTGTCTGTGTTACTGGGTATCAGTGTATGTCTTTGTTACTTGGTGTCAGTGTATGTCTGTGTTACTTGGTGTAAGTGTGTATCTGTGTTACTGGGTATCAGTGTATGTCTTTGTTACTTGATGTCAGTGTATGTCTTTGTTACTTGTTGTCAGTGTATGTCTTTGTTACTTGGTGTCAGTGTATGTCTGTGTTACTGGGTATCAGTGTATGTCTTTGTTACTTGGTGTCAGTGTATTTCTTTGTTACTTGGTGTAAGTGTATGTCTTTGTTACTTGGTGTCAGTGTATGTCTGTGATACTTGGTGTAAGTGTATGTCTTTGTTACTTGGTGTCAGTGTATGTCTTTGTTACTTGGTGTAAGTGTGCATCTGTGTTACTGGGTATCAGTGTATGTCTTTGTTACTTGATGTCAGTGTATGTCTTTGTTACTTGTTGTCAGTGTATGTCTTTGTTACTTGGTGTCAGTGTATGTCTGTGTTACTTGGTGCAAGTGTATGTCTTTGTTACTTGGTGTCAGTGTATTTCTTTGTTACTTGGTGTAAGTGTATGTCTTTGTTACTTGGTGTCAGTGTATGTCTTTGTTACTTGGTGTAAGTGTATGTCTTTGCTACTTGGTGTCAGTGTATGTCTTTGATACTTGGTGTAAGTGGATGTCTGTGTTACTGGGTATCAGTGTATGTCTTTGTTACTTGGTGTCAGTGTATGTCTGTGTTACTTGGTGTAAGAGTGTGTCTTTGTTACATGGTGTCAGTGTATGTCTGTGTTACTTGGTGTAAGTGCATGTCTTTGTTACTTGGTGTCAGTGTATGTCTGTGATACTTGGTGTAAGTGTGTGTCTGTGTGGCTGGGTAGCAGTGTATGTATTTGTTACTTGGTGTAAGTGTCTGTCTTTGTTACTTGGTGTCCGTGTGTGTCTGTGTTACTGGGTGTCAGTGTATGTCTTTGTTACTGGGTGTCAGTGTATGTCTTTATTACTTGGTGTAAGTGTGCTTCTGTGTTACTGGGTATCAGTGTATGTCTTTGTTACTTGGTGTCTGTGTATGTCTGTGATACTTGGTGTAAGTGTGTGTCTGTGTGGCTGGGTAGCAGTGTATGTCTTTGTTACTTGGTGTAAGTGTCTGTCTTTGTTACTTGGTGTCCGTGTGTGTCTGTGGTACTGGGTGTCAGTGTATGTCTTTGTTACTGGGTGTCAGTGTATGTCTTTGTTACTTGGTGTAAGTGTGCGTCTGTGTTACTGGGTATCAGTGTCTGACTTTGTTACTTGGTGTAAGTGTGTGTCTGTGTTACTGGGTATCAGTGCATGTCTTTGTTACTTGGTGTCAGTGTATGTCTGTGTTACTTGGTGTAAGTGTGTGTCTGTGTTACTGGGTATCAGTGTATGTCTTTGTTACTTGGTGTCAGTGTATGTCAAAATACTTGGTGTAAGTGTATGTCTTTGTTACTTGGTGTAATTATCTGTCTTTGTTACTTGGTTTTAGTGTGTGTCTGTGTTACTGGGTATCAGTGTATGTCTTTGTTACTTGGTGTCAGTGTATGTCAAAATACTTGGTGTAAGTGTATGTCTTTGTTACTTGGTGTAATTATCTGTCTTTGTTACTTGGTTTTAGTGTATGTCTGGGTTACTTGGTGTAAGTGTGTGTCTTTGTTACATGGTGTCAGTGTATGTCTTTGTTACTTGGTGTCAGTGTATGTCTTTGTTACTTGGTGTCAGTGTATGTCTGTGTTACTTGGTGTGTGTGTGTCTGTGTTACTGGGTGTCATTGTGAGTCTGTGTTACTTGGTGTAAGTTTGTGTCTTTGTTACTTGGTGTCCGTGTGTGTCTGTGTTACTGGGTGTCAGTGTATGTCTTTGTTACTTGGTGTAAGTGTACGACTTTGTTACTTGGTGTCAGTGCATGTCTTTGTTATTTGGTGTAAGTGCATGCCTTTGTTACTTGGTGTCAGTGTATGTCTCTGTTACTTGGTGTAACTGTGTGTCTGTGTTACTGGGTATCAGTGTATGTCTTTGTTACTTGGTGTCATTGTCTGTCTTTGTTACTTGGTGTAAGTGTGTGTCTGTGTTACTGGGTATCAGTGTATGACTTTGTTACTTGGTGTCAGTGTATGCCTGTGTTAATTGGTGTAAGTGTGTGCCTGTGTTACTGTGTATCAGTGCATGTCTTTGTTACTTGGTGTCAGTGTATGTCTTTGTTACTTGTTGTAAGTGTATGTCTTTGTTACATGGTGTCAGTGTATGTCTGTGTTACGTGGTGTAAGTGTATGTCTTTGTTACTTGGTGTCAGTGTATGTCTTTGTTACTTGGTGTCAATGCATGTCTTTGTTACTTGGTGTCAGTGTATGTCTTTGTTACTTGGTGTAAGTGTATGTCTTAGCTACTTGGTGTCAGTGTATGTCTTTGATACTTGGTGTAAGTGTATGTCTGTGTTTCTGGGTATCAGAGTCTGTCTTTGATACTTGGTGCAAGTGTATGTCTGTCTTACTGGGTATCAGAGTCTGTCTTTTTTACTTGGTGTAAGTGTATGTCTTTGTTACTTGGTGTCAGTGTATGTCTTTGTTACTTGTTGTAAATGTATGTCATTGTTACTTGGTGTAAGTGTGTATCTGTGTTACTGGGTATCAGTGTATGTCTTTGTTACTTGATGTCAGTGTATGTCTTTGTTACTTGTTGTCAGTGTATGTCTTTGTTACTTGGTGTCAGTGTATGTCTGTGTTACCTGGTGCATGTGTATGTCTTTGTTACATGGTGTCAGTGTATTTCTTTGTTACTTGGTGTAAGTGTATGTCTTTGTTACTTGGTGTCAGTGTATGTCTGTGATACTTGGTGTAAGTGTATGTCTTTGTTACTTGGTGTCAGTGTATGTCTTTGTTACTTGGTGTAAGTGTGCATCTGTGTTACTGGGTATCAGTGTATGTCTTTGTTACTTGATGTCAGTGTATGTCTTTGTTACTTGTTGTCAGTGTATGTCTTTGTTACTTGGTGTCAGTGTATGTCTGTGTTACTTGGTGCAAGTGTATGTCTTTGTTACTTGGTGTCAGTGTATTTCTTTGTTACTTGGTGTAAGTGTATGTCTTTGTTACTTGGTGTCAGTGTATGTCTTTGTTACTTGGTGTAAGTGTATGTCTTTGCTACTTGGTGTCAGTGTATGTCTTTGATACTTGGTGTAAGTGGATGTCTGTGTTACTGGGTATCAGTGTATGTCTTTGTTACTTGGTGTCAGTGTATGTCTGTGTTACTTGGTGTAAGAGTGTGTCTTTGTTACATGGTGTCAGTGTATGTCTGTGTTACTGGGTGTCCGTGTATGTCTTTATTACTTGGTGTAAGTGTGCGTCTGTGTTACTGGGTATCAGTGTATGTCTTTGTTACTTGGTGTAAGTGTCTGTCTTTGTTACTTGGTGTCCGTGTGTGTCTGTGGTACTGGGTGTCAGTGTATGTCTTTGTTACTGGGTGTCAGTGTATGTCTTTGTTACTTGGTGTAAGTGTGCGTCTGTGTTACTGGGTATCAGTGTCTGACTTTGTTACTTGGTGTAAGTGTGTGTCTGTGTTACTGGGTATCAGTGCATGTCTTTGTTACTTGGTGTCAGTGTATGTCTGTGTTACTTGGTGTAAGTGTGTGTCTGTGTTACTGGGTATCAGTGTATGTCTTTGTTACTTGGTGTCAGTGTATGTCAAAATACTTGGTGTAAGTGTATGTCTTTGTTACTTGGTGTAATTATCTGTCTTTGTTACTTGGTTTTAGTGTATGTCTGGGTTACTTGGTGTAAGTGTGTGTCTTTGTTACATGGTGTAAGTGTATGTCTTTGTTACTTGGTGTCAGTGTATGTCTTTGTTACTTGGTGTCAGTGTATGTCTGTGTTACTTGGTGTAAGTGTGTGTCTGTGTTACTTGGTGTGTGTGTGTCTGTGTTACTGGGTGTCATTGTGAGTCTGTGTTACTTGGTGTAAGTTTGTGTCTTTGTTACTTGGTGTCCGTGTGTGTCTGTGTTACTGGGTGTCAGTGTATGTCTTTGTTACTTGGTGTAAGTGTACGTCTTTGTTACTTGGTGTCAGTGCATGTCTTTGTTATTTGGTGTAAGTGCATGCCTTTGTTACTTGGTGTCAGTGTATGTCTCTGTTACTTGGTGTAACTGTGTGTCTGTGTTACTGGGTATCAGTGTATGTCTTTGTTACTTGGTGTCATTGTCTGTCTTTGTTACTTGGTGTAAGTGTGTGTCTGTGTTACTGGGTATCAGTGTATGTCTTTGTTACTTGGTGTCAGTGTATGTCTGTGTTAATTGGTGTAAGTGTGTGCCTGTGTTACTGTGTATCAGTGCATGTCTTTGTTACTTGGTGTCAGTGTATGTATTTGTTACTTGTTGTAAGTGTATGTCTTTGTTACATGGTGTCAGTGTATGTCTGTGTTACTTGGTGTAAGTGTATGTCTTTGTTACTTGGTGTCAGTGTATGTCTTTGTTACTTGGTGTCAATGCATGTCTTTGTTACTTGGTGTCAGTGTATGTCTTTGTTACTTGGTGTAAGTGTATGTCTTAGCTACTTGGTGTCAGTGTATGTCTTTGATACTTGGTGTAAGTGTATGTCTGTGTTACTGGGTATCAGAGTCTGTCTTTGATACTTGGTGTAAGTGTATGTCTGTCTTACTGGGTATCAGAGTCTGTCTTTTTTACTTGGTGTAAGTGTATGTCTTTGTTACTTGGTGTCAGTGTATGTCTTTGTTACTTGTTGTAAATGTATGTCATTGTTACTTGGTGTAAGTGTGTATCTGTGTTACTGGGTATCAGTGTATGTCTTTGTTACTTGATGTCAGTGTATGTCTTTGTTACTTGTTGTCAGTGTATGTCTTTGTTACTTGGTGTCAGTGTATGTCTGTGTTACCTGGTGCAAGTGTATGTCTTTGTTACTTGGTGTCAGTGTATTTCTTTGTTACTTGGTGTAAGTGTATGTCTTTGTTACTTGGTGTCAGTGTATGTCTGTGATACTTGGTGTAAGTGTATGTCTTTGTTACTTGGTGTCAGTGTATGTCTTTGTTACTTGGTGTAAGTGTGCATCTGTGTTACTGGGTATCAGTGTATGTCTTTGTTACTTGATGTCAGTGTATGTCTTTGTTACTTGTTGTCAGTGTATGTCTTTGTTACTTGGTGTCAGTGTATGTCTGTGTTACTTGGTGCAAGTGTATGTCTTTGTTACTTGGTGTCAGTGTATTTCTTTGTTACTTGGTGTAAGTGTATGTCTTTGTTACTTGGTGTCAGTGTATGTCTTTGTTACTTGGTGTAAGTGTATGTCTTTGCTACTTGGTGTCAGTGTATGTCTTTGATACTTGGTGTAAGTGGATGTCTGTGTTACTGGGTATCAGTGTATGTCTTTGTTACTTGGTGTCAGTGTATGTCTGTGTTACTTGGTGTAAGAGTGTGTCTTTGTTACATGGTGTCAGTGTATGTCTGTGTTACTTGGTGTAAGTGCATGTCTTTGTTACTTGGTGTCAGTGTATGTCTGTGATACTTGGTGTAAGTGTGTGTCTGTGTGGCTGGGTAGCAGTGTATGTCTTTGTTACTTGGTGTAAGTGTCTGTCTTTGTTACTTGGTGTCCGTGTGTGTCTGTGTTACTGGGTGTCAGTGTATGTCTTTGTTACTGGGTGTCAGTGTATGTCTTTATTACTTGGTGTAAGTGTGCGTCTGTGTTACTGGGTATCAGTGTATGTCTTTGTTACTTGGTGTCTGTGTATGTCTGTGATACTTGGTGTAAGTGTGTGTCTGTGTGGCTGGGTAGCAGTGTATGTCTTTGTTACTTGGTGTAAGTGTCTGTCTTTGTTACTTGGTGTCCGTGTGTGTCTGTGGTACTGGGTGTCAGTGTAAGTCTTTGTTACTGGGTGTCAGTGTATGTCTTTGTTACTTGGTGTAAGTGTGCGTCTGTGTTACTGGGTATCAGTGTCTGACTTTGTTACTTGGTGTAAGTGTGTGTCTGTGTTACTGGGTATCAGTGCATGTCTTTGTGACTTGGTGTCAGTGTATGTCTGTGTTACTTGGTGTAAGTGTGTGTCTGTGTTACTGGGTATCAGTGTATGTCTTTGTTACTTGGTGTCAGTGTATGTCAAAATACTTGGTGTAAGTGTATGTCTTTGTTACTTGGTGTAATTATCTGTCTTTGTTACTTGGTTTTAGTGTATGTCTGGGTTACTTGGTGTAAGTGTGTGTCTTTGTTACATGGTGTAAGTGTATGTCTTTGTTACTTGGTGTCAGTGTATATCTTTGTTACTTGGAGTCAGTGTATGTCTGTGTTACTTGGTGTAAGTGTGTGTCTGTGTTACTGGGTATCAGTGTATGTCTTTGTTACTTGGTGTCAGTGTATGTCTGTGTTACTTGGTGTGTGTGTGTCTGTGTTACTGGGTGTCATTGTGAGTCTGTGTTACTTGGTGTAAGTGTGTGTCTTTGTTACTTGGTGTCCGTGTGTGTCTGTGTTACTGGGTGTCAGTGTATGTCTTTGTTACTTGGTGTAAGTGTACGTCTTTGTTACTTGGTGTCAGTGCATGTCTTTGTTATTTGGTGTAAGTGCATGCCTTTGTTACTTGGTGTCAGTGTATGTCTCTGTTACTTGGTGTAACTGTGTGTCTTTGTTACTGGGTATCAGTGTATGTCTTTGTTACTTGGTGTCATTGTCTGTCTTTGTAACTTGGTGTAAGTGTGTGTCTGTGTTACTGGGTATCAGTGTATGTCTTTGTTACTTGGTGTCAGTGTATGTCTGTGTTAATTGGTGTAAGTGTGTGCCTGTGTTACTGTGTATCAGTGCATGTCTTTGTTACTTGGTGTCAGTGTATGTCTTTGTTACTTGTTGTTTGTGTATGTCTTTGTTACATGGTGTCAGTGTATGTCTGTGTTACTTGGTGTAAGTGTATGTCTTTGTTACTTGGTGTCAGTGTATGTCTTTGTTACTTGGTGTCAATGCATGTCTTTGTTACTTGGTGTCAGTGTATGTCTTTGTTACTTGGTGTAAGTGTATGTCTTAGCTACTTGGTGTCAGTGTATGTCTTTGATACTTGGTGTAAGTGTATGTCTGTGTTACTGGGTATCAGAGTCTGTCTTTGATACTTGGTGTAAGTGTATGTCTGTCTTACTGGGTATCAGAGTCTGTCTTTTTTACTTGGTGTAAGTGTATGTCTTTGTTACTTGGTGTCAGTGTATGTCTTTGTTACTTGTTGTAAATGTATGTCATTGTTACTTGGTGTCAGTGTATGTCTCTGTTACTTGGTGTAAGTGTATGTCTTTGTTTCTTGGTGTCAGTGCATGTCTTTGTTATTTGGTGTAAGTGTATGTCTTTGTTACTTGGTGTCAGTGTATGTCTTTGTTAATTGGTGTAAGTGTATGTCTTTGCTACTTGGTGTCAGTGTATGTCTTTGATACTTGGTGTAAGTGTATGTCTGTGTTACTGGGTATCAGTGTCTGTCTTTGTTACTTGGTGTAAGGGTGTGTCTGTGTTACGGGGTATCAGTGTATGTCTTTGTTTCTTGGTGTCAGTGCATGTCTTTGTTACTTGGTGTAAGTGTATGTCTTTGTTACTTGGTGTCAGTGTATGTCTTTGTTAATTGGCGTAAGTGTATGTCTTTGCTACTTGGTGTCAGTGTAAGTCTTTGTTACTTGGTGTAAGTGTGTGTCTGTGTTACTGGGTATCAGTGTATGTCTTTGTTACTTGGTGTCTGTGTGTGTCTGTGTTACTTGGTGTAAGTGTGTGTCTGTGTAACTGGGTATAAGTGTATGTCTTTGTTACTTGGTGTAAGTGTGTATCTGTGTTACTGGGGATCAGTGTATGTCTTTGTTACTTGGTGTCAGTGTACGTCTTTGTTACTTGGTGTCAGTGCATGTCTTTGTTACTTGGTGTAAGTGTATGCCTGTGTTACTTGGTGTCAGTGCATGTCTCTGTTATTTGGTGTAAGTGTATGTCTGTGTTACAGGGTATCAGTGCATGTCTTTGTTACTTGGTGTCATTGTCTGTCTTTGTTACTTGGTGTAAGTGTGTGTCTGTGTTACTGGGTATCAGTGTATGTCTTTGTTACTTGGTGTCAGTGTATGTCTGTGTTACTTGGTGTAAGTGTGTATCTGTGTTACTGGGCATCAGTGTATGTCTTTGTTACTTGATGTCAGTGTATGTCTTTGTTACTTGTTGTCAGTGTATGTCTTTGTTACTTGGTGTCAGTGTATGTCTGTGTTACTTGGTGTAAGTGTATGTCTTTGTTACTTGGTGTCAGTGTATGTCTTTGTTACTTGGTGTAAGTGTATGTCTTTGTTACTTGGTGTCAGTGTATGTCTTTGTTACTTGGTGTAAGTGTATGGCTTTGCTACTTGGTGTCAGTGTATGTCTTTGATACTTGGTGAAAGTGGATGTCTGTGTTACTGGGTATCAGTGTATGTCTTTGTTACTTGGTGTCAGTGTATGTCTGTGTTACTTGGTGTAAGAGTGTGTTTTTGTTACTTGGTGTCTGTGTATGTCTTTTTTACTTGGTGTAAGTGTATGTCTTTGTTACTTGGTGTAAGTGTGTGTCTGTGTTACTGGATATCAGTGTATGTCTTTGTTAATTGGTGTCAGTGTATGTCTTTGTTACTTGTTGCAAGTGTGTGTCTGTGTTACTGGGTATCAGTGCATGTCTTTGTTACTTGGTGTACGTGAACGTCTTTGTTACTTGGTGTCAGTGCATGTCTTTGTTACTTGGTGTAAGTGTATGCCTTTGTTACTTGGTGTCAGTGTATGTCTCTGTTATTTGGTGTAAGTGTGTGTCTGTGTTACAGGGTATCAGTGCATGTCTTTGTTACTTGGTGTCATTGTCTGTCTTTGTTAGTTGGTGTAAGTGTGTGTCTGTGTTACTGGGTATCAGTGTATGTCTTTGTTACTTGGTGTCAGTGTATGTCTGTGTTACTTGGTGTAAGTGTGTATCTGTGTTACTGGGTATCAGTGTATGTCTTTGTTACTTGATGTCAGTGTATGTCTTTGTTACTTGTTGTCAGTGTATGTCTTTGTTCCGTGGTGTCAGTGTATGTCTGTGTTACTTGGTGTCAGTGTATGTCTTTGTTACTTGGTGTCAGTGTATGTCTTTGTTACTTGGTGTAAGTGTATGTCTTTGTTACTTGGTGTCAGTGTATGTCTTTGTTACTTGGTGTAAGTGTATGGCTTTCCTACTTGGTGTCAGTGTATGTCTTTGATACTTGGTGTAAGTGGATGTCTGTGTTACTGGGTATCAGTGTATGTCTTTGTTACTTGGTGTAAGTGTATGTCTGTGTTACTTGGTGTAAGAGTGTGTCTTTGTTACATGGTGTCAGTGTATGTCTGTGTTACTTGGTGTAAGTGCATGTCTTTGTTACTTGGTGTCAGTGTATGTCTTTGTGACATGGTGTAAGTGTGAGTCTGTGTTACTGGGTATCAGTGTGTGTCTTTGTTACTTGGTGTCTGTGTATGTCTGTGATACTTGGTGTAAGTGTGTGTCTGTGTGGCTGGGTATCAGTGTATGTCTTTGTTACTTGGTGTAAGTGTGTGTCAGTGTTCCTGGGTATCAGTGTATGTCTTTGTTACTTGGTGTCTGTGTATGTCTTTGTATACTTGGTGTCAGTGTGTGTCTTTGTTACTTGGTGTCAGTGCGTTTCTTTGTTACTGGGTGTCAGTGTATGTCTTTGTGACTTGGTGTTAGTGTGTGTCTGTGTTCTTGGGTATCAGTGTATGTCTTTGTTACTGGGTATCAGTGTCTGTCTTTGTTACTTGGTGTAAGTGTGTGTCTGTGTTACTGGGTATCAGTGTATGTCTTTGTTACTTGGTGTCACTGTATGTCTGTCTACTTGGTGTAAGTGTGTGTCTTTGTTACTTGGTGTCAGTGTTTGTCTGTGTTACCTGGTGTAAGTGTATGTCTTTGTTACTTGGTGTCAGTACATGTCTTTGTTACTTGGTGTAACTGCACGTCTTTGTTACTTGGTGTCAGTGCATGTCTTTGTTACTGGGTGTAAGTGTATGCCTTTGTTACTTGGTGTCAGTCTATGTCTCTGTTACTTGGTGTAAGTGTGTGTCTGTGTTACTGGGTATCAGTGTATGTCTTTGTTACTTGGTGTCATTGTCTGTCTTTGTTACTTGGTGTAAGTGTGTGTCTGTGTTACTGGGTATCAGTGTATGTCTTTGTTACTTGGTGTCAGTGTATGTCTGTGTTACTTGGTGTAAGTGTGTGTCTGTGTTACTGGGTATCAGTGTATGTCTTTGTTACTTGGTGTCAGTGTATGTCTTTGTTACTTGGTGTAAGTGTATGTCTTTGTTACTTGGTGTCAATGTATGTCTGTGTTACTTGGTGTAAGTGTATGTCTTTGTTACTTGGTGTCAGTGTATGTCTTTGTTACTTGGTGTAAGTGTATGTATTTGCTGCTTGGTGTCAGTGTATGTCTTTGATACTTGGTGTAAGTGTATGTCTGTGTTACTGGGTATCAGTGTCTGTCTTTGTTACTTGGTGTAAGTGTGTGTCTGTGTTACTGGCTATCAGTGTTTGTCTTTGTTACTTGGTGTCAGTGTAAGTCTTTTTTACTTGGTCTAAGTGTATGTCTTTCTTACTTGGTGTCAGTGTATGTCTTTGTTACTTGGTGTAAGTGTGTGGCTGTGTTACTTGGTATCAGTGTATGTCTTTGTTAATTGGTGTCAGTGTATGTCTTTGTGACTTGGTGTAAGTGTGTGTCTGTGTGGCTGGGTATCAGTGTATGTCTTTGTTACTTGGTGTCAGTGTATGTCTTTTTTACTTGGTGTAAGTGTATGTCTTTGTTACTGGGTGTCAGTGTTTGTCTTTGTTACTGGGTGTCAGTGTATGTCTTTGTTACTTGGTGTCAGTGTATGTCTTTTCTACTTGGTGTAAGTGTATGTCTTTGTTACTTGGTGTCAGTGTATGTCTTTGTTACTTGTTGTAAATGTATGTCTTTGATACTTGGTGTAAGTGTATGTCTGTGTTACTGGGTATCAGTGTCTGTCTTTGTTACTTGGTGTAAGGGTGTGTCTGTGTTACGGGGTATCAGTGTATGTCTTTGTTCCTTGGTGTCAGTGTATGTCTTTCTTACTTGGTGTAAGTGTGTGTCTTTGTTACTTGGTGTCAGTGTCTGTCTTTGTGACCTGGTGTCAGTGTGTGTCTGTGTTACTGGGTATCAGTGTCTGTCTTTGTTACTTGGTGTAAGTGCATGACTTTGTTACTTGGTGTCAGCGTATGTCTTTGTTACTTGGTGTAAGTGAGGGTCTGTGTTCCTGGGTGTCGGTGCATGTCTTTGTTACTGGGTGTCAGTGTATGTCTTTGTGACTTGGTGCAAGTGTGTGTCTGTGTTACTGGGTATCAGTATCTGTCTTTGTTACTTGGTGCAAGTGTATGTCTGTGTTAGTTGGTGTAAATGTGTGTCTGTGTTATTGGGTATCAGTGAATGTCTTTGTTACTTGGTGTAGGTGTGTGTCTGTGTTACTGGGTATCAGTGTCTGTCTTTGTTACTTGGTGTCAGTGTATGTCTTTGTTACTAGGTCTAAGTGTATTTATTTGTTACTTGGTGTCAGTGTATGTCTTTGTTACTTGGTGTAAGTGTGTGTCTTTGTTACTTGGTGTCAGTGTATGTCTTTGTTACTTGGTGTCAGTGTGTGTCTTTGTTAATGGGAGTCAGTGTATGTCTTTGTTACTGGGTGTCAGTGTATGTCTTTGTTACTTGGTGTAAGTGTATGTCTTTGTTACTTGGTGTCAATGTATGTCTGTGTTACTTGGTGTAAGTGTATGTCTTTGTTACTTGGTGTCAGTGTATGTCTTTGTTACTTGGTGTAAGTGTATGTCTTTGCTGCTTGGTGTCAGTGTATGTCTTTGATACTTGGTGTAAGTGTATGTCTGTGTTACTGGGTATCAGTGTCTGTCTTTGTTACTTGGTGTAAGTGTGTGTCTGTGTTACTGGCTATCAGTGTTTGTCTTTGTTCCTTGGTGTCAGTGTATGTCTTTTTTACTTGGTCTAAGTGTATGTCTTTGTTACTTGGTGTCAGTGTATGTCTTTGTTACTTGGTGTAAGTGTGTGGCTGTGTTACTGGGTATCAGTGTATGTCTTTGTTACTTGGTGTCAGTGTATGTCTGTGTTACTTGGTGTAAGTGTGTGTCTGTGTTACTGGGTATCAGTGTATGTCTTTGTTACTTGGTGTCAGTGTATGTCTTTGTTACTTGGTGTAAGTGTATGTCTTTGTTACTTGGTGTAAGTGTGTGTCTGTGTTACTGGGTATCAGTGTATGTCTTTGTTACTTGGTGTCAGTGTATGTCTGTGTTACTTGGTGTAAGTGTGTGTCTGTGTTACTGGGTATCAGTGTATGTCTTTGTTACTTGGTGTCAGTGTATGTCTTTGTTACTTGGTGTAAGTGTATGTCTTTGTTACTTGGTGTCAATGTATGTCTGTGTTACTTGGTGTAAGTGTATGTCTTTGTTACTTGGTGTCAGTGTATGTCTTTGTTACTTGGTGTAAGTGTATGTCTTTGCTGCTTGGTGTCAGTGCATGTCTTTGATACTTGGTGTAAGTGTATGTCTGTGTTACTGGGTATCAGTGTCTGTCTTTGTTACTTGGTGTAAGTGTGTGTCTGTGTTACTGGCTATCAGTGTTTGTCTTTGTTACTTGGTGTCAGTGTATGTCTTTTTTACTTGGTCTAAGTGTATGTCTTTGTTACTTGGTGTCAGTGTATGTCTTTGTTACTTGGTGTAAGTGTGTGGCTGTGTTACTGGGTATCAGTGTATGTCTTTGTTAATTGGTGTCAGTGTATGTCTTTGTGACTTGGTGTAAGTGTGTGTCTGTGTGGCTGGGTATCAGTGTCTGTCTTTGTTACTTGGTGTCAGTGTATGTCTTTTTTACTTGGTGTAAGTGTATGTCTTTGTTACTGGGTGTCAGTGTTTGTCTTTGTTACTGGGTGTCAGTGTATGTCTTTGTTACTTGGTGTCAGTGTATGTCTTTTCTACTTGGTGTAAGTGTATGTCTTTGTTACTTGGTGTCAGTGTATGTCTTTGTTACTTGTTGTAAATGTATGTCTTTGTTACTTGGTGTCAGTGTATGTCTTTGTTACTTGGTGTAATTGTATGTCTTTGTTACTTGGTGTCAGTGTATGTCTTTGATACTTGGTGTAAGTGTATGTCTGTGTTACTGGGTATCAGTGTCTGTCTTTGTTACTTGGTGTAAGGGTGTGTCTGTGTTACGGGGTATCAGTGTATGTCTTTGTTACTTGGTGTCAGTGTATGTCTTTCTTACTTGGTGTAAGTGTGTGTCTTTGTTACTTGGTGTCAGTGTCTGTCTTTGTGACCTGGTGTCAGTGTGTGTCTGTGTTACTGGGTATCAGTGTCTGTCTTTGTTACTTGGTGTAAGTGCATGACTTTGTTACTTGGTGTCAGTGTATGTCTTTGTTACTTGGTGTAAGTGAGGGTCTGTGTTACTGGGTGTCGGTGCATGTCTTTGTTACTGGGTGTCAGTGTATGTCTTTGTGACTTGGTGCAAGTGTGTGTCTGTGTTACTGGGTATCAGTATCTGTCTTTGTTACTTGGTGCAAGTGTATGTCTGTGTTAGTTGGTGTAAATGTGTGTCTGTGTTATTGGGTATCAGTGAATGTCTTTGTTACTTGGTGTAGGTGTGTGTCTGTGTTACTGGGTATCAGTGTCTGTCTTTGTTACTTGGTGTCAGTGCATGTCTTTGTTACTTGGTCTAAGTGTATTTATTTGCTACTTGGTGTCAGTGTATGTCTTTGTTACTTGGTGTAAGTGTGTGTCTTTGTTACTTGGTGTCAGTGTATGTCTTTGTTACTTGGTGTCAGTGTGTGTCTTTGTTAATGGGAGTCAGTGTATGTCTTTGTTACTGGGTGTCAGTGTATGTCTTTGTTACTTGATGTAAGTGTATGTCTTTGTTACTTGGTGTCAATGTATGTCTGTGTTACTTGGTGTAAGTGTATGTCTTTGTTACTTGGTGTCAGTGTATGTCTTTGTTACTTGGTGTAAGTGTATGTCTTTGCTGCTTGGTGTCAGTGTATGTCTTTGATACTTGGTGTAAGTGTATGTCTGTGTTACTGGGTATCAGTGTCTGTCTTTGTTACTTGGTGTAAGTGTGTGTCTGTGTTACTGGCTATCAGTGTTTGTCTTTGTTCCTTGGTGTCAGTGTATGACTTTTTTACTTGGTCTAAGTGTATGTCTTTGTTACTTGGTGTCAGTGTATGTCTTTGTTACTTGGTGTAAGTGTGTGGCTGTGTTACTGGGTATCAGTGTATGTCTTTGTTACTTGGTGTCAGTGTATGTCTGTGTTACTTGGTGTAAGTGTGTGTCTGTGTTACTGGGTATCAGTGTATGTCTTTGTTACTTGGTGTCAGTGTATGTCTTTGTTACTTGGTGTAAGTGTATGTCTTTGTTACTTGGTGTAAGTGTGTGTCTGTGTTACTGGGTATCAGTGTATGTCTTTGTTACTTGGTGTCAGTGTATGTCTGTGTTACTTGGTGTAAGTGTGTGTCTGTGTTACTGGGTATCAGTGTATGTCTTTGTTACTTGGTGTCAGTGTATGTCTTTGTTACTTGGTGTAAGTGTATGTCTTTGTTACTTGGTGTCAATGTATGTCTGTGTTACTTGGTGTAAGTGTATGTCTTTGTTACTTGGTGTCAGTGTATGTCTTTGTTACTTGGTGTAAGTGTATGTCTTTGCTGCTTGGTGTCAGTGTATGTCTTTGATACTTGGTGTAAGTGTATGTCTGTGTTACTGGGTATCAGTGTCTGTCTTTGTTACTTGGTGTAAGTGTGTGTCTGTGTTACTGGCTATCAGTGTTTGTCTTTGTTACTTGGTGTCAGTGGATGTCTTTTTGACTTGGTCTAAGTGTATGTCTTTGTTACTTGGTGTCAGTGTATGTCTTTGTTACTTGGTGTAAGTGTGTGGCTGTGTGGCTGGGTATCAGTGTATGTCTTTGTTACTTGGTGTCAGTGTATGTCTTTTTTACTTGGTGTAAGTGTATGTCTTTGTTACTGGGTGTCAGTGTTTGTCTTTGTTACTGGGTGTCAGTGTATGTCTTTGTTACTTGGTGTCAGTGTATGTCTTTTTTACTTGGTGTAAGTGTATGTCTTTGTTACTTGGTGTCAGTGTATGTCTTTGTTACTTGTTGTAAATGTATGTCTTTGTTACTTGGTGTCAGTGTATGTCTTTGTTACTTGGTGTAAGTGTATGTCTTTGTTACTTGGTGTCAGTGTATGTCTTTGATACTTGGTGTAAGTGTATGTCTATGTTACTGGGTATCAGTGTCTGTCTTTGTTACTTGGTGTCAGGGTGTGTCTGTGTTACGGGGTATCAGTGTATGTCTTTGTTACTTGGTGTCAGTGTATGTCTTTCTTACTTGGTGTAAGTGTGTGTCTTTGTTACTTGGTGTCAGTGTCTGTCTTTGTGACCTGGTGTCAGTGTGTGTCTGTGTTACTGGGTATCAGTGTCTGTCTTTGTTACTTGGTGTAAGTGCATGACTTTGTTACTTGGTGTCAGTGTATGTCTTTGTTACTTGGTGTAAGTGAGGGTCTGTGTTCCTGGGTGTCGGTGCATGTCTTTGTTACTGGGTGTCAGTGTATCTCTTTGTGACTTGGTGCAAGTGTGTGTCTGTGTTACTGGGTATCAGTATCTGTCTTTGTTACTTGGTGCAAGTGTATGTCTGTGTTAGTTGGTGTAAATGTGTGTCTGTGTTATTGGGTATCAGTGAATGTGTTTGTTACTTGGTGTAGGTGTGTGTCTGTGTTACTGGGTATCAGTGTCTGTCTTTGTTACTTGGTGTCAGTGTATGTCTTTGTTACTTGGTCTAAGTGTATTTATTTGTTACTTGGTGTCAGTGTATGTCTTTGTTACTTGGTGTAAGTGTGTGTCTTTGTTACTTGGTGTCAGTGTATGTCTTTGTTACTTGGTGTCAGTGTGTGTCTTTGTTAATGGGAGTCAGTGTATGTCTTTGTTACTGGATGTCAGTGTATGTCTTTGTTACTTGGTGTAAGTGTATGTCTTTGTTACTTGGTGTCAATGTATGTCTGTGTTACTTGGTGTAAGTGTATGTCTTTGTTACTTGGTGTCAGTGTATGTCTTTGTTACTTGGTGTAAGTGTATGTCTTTGCTGCTTGGTGTCAGTGTATGTCTTTGATACTTGGTGTAAGTGTATGTCTGTGTTACTGGGTATCAGTGTCTGTCTTTGTTACTTGGTGTAAGTGTGTGTCTGTGTTACTGGCTATCAGTGTTTGTCTTTGTTACTTGGTGTCAGTGTATGTCTTTTTTACTTGGTCTAAGCGTATGTCTTTGTTACTTGGTGTCAGTGTATGTCTTTGTTACTTGGTGTAAGTGTGTGGCTGTGTTACTGGGTATCAGTGTATGTCTGTTAATTGGTGTCAGTGTATGTCTTTGTGACTTGGTGTAAGTGTGTGTCTGTGTGGCTGGGTATCAGTGCATGTCTTTGTTACTTGGTGTCAGTGTATGTCTTTGTTACTTGGTGTCAGTGTATGTCTTTGATACTTGGTGTAAGTGTATGTCTGTGTTACTGGGTATCAGTGTCTGTGTTTGTTACTTGGTGTAAGGGTGTGTCTGTGTTACGGGGTATCAGTGTATGTCTTTGTTACTTGGTGTCAGTGTATGTCTTTCTTACTTGGTGTAAGTGTGTGTCTTTGTTACTTGGTGTCAGTGTCTGTCTTTGTGACCTGGTGTCAGTGTGTGTCTGTGTTACTGGGTATCAGTGTCTGTCTTTGTTACTTGGTGTAAGTGCATGACTTTGTTACTTGGTGTCAGCGTATGTCTTTGTTACTTGGTGTAAGTGAGGGTCTGTGTTCCTGGGTGTCGGTGCATGTCTTTGTTACTGGGTGTCAGTGTATGTCTTTGTGACTTGGTGCAAGTGTGTGTCTGTGTTACTGGGTATCAGTATCTGTCTTTGTTACTTGGTGCAAGTGTATGTCTGTGTTAGTTGGTGTAAATGTGTGTCTGTGTTATTGGGTATCAGTGAATGTCTTTGTTACTTGGTGTAGGTGTGTGTCTGTGTTACTGGGTATCAGTGTCTGTCTTTGTTACTTGGTGTCAGTGTATGTCTTTGTTACTAGGTCTAAGTGTATTTATTTGTTACTTGGTGTCAGTGTATGTCTTTGTTACTTGGTGTAAGTGTGTGTCTTTGTTACTTGGTGTCAGTGTATGTCTTTGTTACTTGGTGTCAGTGTGTGTCTTTGTTAATGGGAGTCAGTGTATGTCTTTGTTACTGGGTGTCAGTGTATGTCTTTGTTACTTGGTGTAAGTGTATGTCTTTGTTACTTGGTGTCAATGTATGTCTGTGTTACTTGGTGTAAGTGTATGTCTTTGTTACTTGGTGTCAGTGTATGTCTTTGTTACTTGGTGTAAGTGTATGTCTTTGCTGCTTGGTGTCAGTGTATGTCTTTGATACTTGGTGTAAGTGTATGTCTGTGTTACTGGGTATCAGTGTCTGTCTTTGTTACTTGGTGTAAGTGTGTGTCTGTGTTACTGGCTATCAGTGTTTGTCTTTGTTCCTTGGTGTCAGTGTATGTCTTTTTTACTTGGTCTAAGTGTATGTCTTTGTTACTTGGTGTCAGTGTATGTCTTTGTTACTTGGTGTAAGTGTGTGGCTGTGTTACTGGGTATCAGTGTATGTCTTTGTTACTTGGTGTCAGTGTATGTCTGTGTTACTTGGTGTAAGTGTGTGTCTGTGTTACTGGGTATCAGTGTATGTCTTTGTTACTTGGTGTCAGTGTATGTCTTTGTTACTTGGTGTAAGTGTATGTCTTTGTTACTTGGTGTAAGTGTGTGTCTGTGTTACTGGGTATCAGTGTATGTCTTTGTTACTTGGTGTCAGTGTATGTCTGTGTTACTTGGTGTAAGTGTGTGTCTGTGTTACTGGGTATCAGTGTATGTCTTTGTTACTTGGTGTCAGTGTATGTCTTTGTTACTTGGTGTAAGTGTATGTCTTTGTTACTTGGTGTCAATGTATGTCTGTGTTACTTGGTGTAAGTGTATGTCTTTGTTACTTGGTGTCAGTGTATGTCTTTGTTACTTGGTGTAAGTGTATGTCTTTGCTGCTTGGTGTCAGTGCATGTCTTTGATACTTGGTGTAAGTGTATGTCTGTGTTACTGGGTATCAGTGTCTGTCTTTGTTACTTGGTGTAAGTGTGTGTCTGTGTTACTGGCTATCAGTGTTTGTCTTTGTTACTTGGTGTCAGTGTATGTCTTTGTTACTTGGTGTAAGTGTGTGGCTGTGTTACTGGGTATCAGTGTATGTCTTTGTTAATTGGTGTCAGTGTATGTCTTTGTGACTTGGTGTAAGTGTGTGTCTGTGTGGCTGGGTATCAGTGTCTGTCTTTGTTACTTGGTGTCAGTGTATGTCTTTTTTACTTGGTGTAAGTGTATGTCTTTGTTACTGGGTGTCAGTGTTTGTCTTTGTTACTGGGTGTCAGTGTATGTCTTTGTTACTTGGTGTCAGTGTATGTCTTTTCTACTTGGTGTAAGTGTATGTCTTTGTTACTTGGTGTCAGTGTATGTCTTTGTTACTTGTTGTAAATGTATGTCTTTGTTACTTGGTGTCAGTGTATGTCTTTGTTACTTGGTGTAAGTGTATGTCTTTGTTACTTGGTGTCAGTGTATGTCTTTGATACTTGGTGTAAGTGTATGTCTGTGTTACTGGGTATCAGTGTCTGTCTTTGTTACTTGGTGTAAGGGTGTGTCTGTGTTACGGGGTATCAGTGTATGTCTTTGTTACTTGGTGTCAGTGTATGTCTTTCTTACTTGGTGTAAGTGTGTGTCTTTGTTACTTGGTGTCAGTGTCTGTCTTTGTGACCTGGTGTCAGTGTGTGTCTGTGTTACTGGGTATCAGTGTCTGTCTTTGTTACTTGGTGTAAGTGCATGACTTTGTTACTTGGTGTCAGTGTATGTCTTTGTTACTTGGTGTAAGTGAGGGTCTGTGTTACTGGGTGTCGGTGCATGTCTTTGTTACTGGGTGTCAGTGTATGTCTTTGTGACTTGGTGCAAGTGTGTGTCTGTGTTACTGGGTATCAGTATCTGTCTTTGTTACTTGGTGCAAGTGTATGTCTGTGTTAGTTGGTGTAAATGTGTGTCTGCGTTATTGGGTATCAGTGAATGTCTTTGTTACTTGGTGTAGGTGTGTGTCTGTGTTACTGGGTATCAGTGTCTGTCTTTGTTACTTGGTGTCAGTGCATGTCTTTGTTACTTGGTCTAAGTGTATTTATTTGCTACTTGGTGTCAGTGTATGTCTTTGTTACTTGGTGTCAGTGTATGTCTTTGTTACTTGGTGTCAGTGTGTGTCTTTGTTAATGGGAGTCAGTGTATGTCTTTGTTACTGGGTGTCAGTGTATGTCTTTGTTACTTGGTGTAAGTGTATGTCTTTGTTACTTGGTGTCAATGTATGTCTGTGTTACTTGGTGTAAGTGTATGTCTTTGTTACTTGGTGTCAGTGTATGTCTTTGTTACTTGGTGTAAGTGTATGTCTTTGCTGCTTGGTGTCAGTGTATGTCTTTGATACTTGGTGTAAGTGTATGTCTGTGTTACTGGGTATCAGTGTCTGTCTTTGTTACTTGGTGTAAGTGTGTGTCTGTGTTACTGGCTATCAGTGTTTGTCTTTGTTCCTTGGTGTCAGTGTATGACTTTTTTACTTGGTCTAAGTGTATGTCTTTGTTACTTGGTGTCAGTGTATGTCTTTGTTACTTGGTGTAAGTGTGTGGCTGTGTTACTGGGTATCAGTGTATGTCTTTGTTACTTGTTGTCAGTGTATGTCTGTGTTACTTGGTGTAAGTGTGTGTCTGTGTTACTGGGTATCAGTGTATGTCTTTGTTACTTGGTGTCAGTGTATGTCTTTGTTACTTGGTGTAAGTGTATGTCTTTGTTACTTGGTGTAAGTGTGTGTCTGTGTTACTGGGTATCAGTGTATGTCTTTGTTACTTGGTGTCAGTGTATGTCTGTGTTACTTGGTGTAAGTGTGTGTCTGTGTTACTGGGTATCAGTGTATGTCTTTGTTACTTGGTGTCAGTGTATGTCTTTGTTACTTGGTGTAAGTGTATGTCTTTGTTACTTGGTGTCAATGTATGTCTGTGTTACTTGGTGTCAGTGTATGTCTTTGTTACTTGGTGTAAGTGTATGTCTTTGCTGCTTGGTGTCAGTGTATGTCTTTGATACTTGGTGTAAGTGTATGTCTGTGTTACTGGGTATCAGTGTCTGTCTTTGTTAATTGGTGTAAGTGTGTGTCTGTGTTACTGGCTATCAGTGTTTGTCTTTGTTACTTGGTGTCAGTGGATGTCTTTTTTACTTGGTCTAAGTGTATGTCTTTGTTACTTGGTGTCAGTGTATGTCTTTGTTACTTGGTGTAAGTGTGTGGCTGTGTTACTGGGTATCAGTGTATGTCTTTGTTAATTGGTGTCAGTGTATGTCTTTGTGACTTGGTGTAAGTGTGTGTCTGTGTGGCTGGGTATCAGTGTATGTCTTTGTTACTTGGTGTCAGTGTATGTCTTTTTTACTTGGTGTAAGTGTATGTCTTTGTTACTGGGTGTCAGTGTTTGTCTTTGTTACTGGGTGTCAGTGTATGTCTTTGTTACTTGGTGTCAGTGTATGTCTTTTTTACTTGGTGTAAGTGTATGTCTTTGTTACTTGGTGTCAGTGTATGTCTTTGTTACTTGTTGTAAATGTATGTCTTTGTTACTTGGTGTCAGTGTATGTCTTTGATACTTGGTGTAAGTGTATGTCTGTGTTACTGGGTATCAGTGTCTGTCTTTGTTACTTGGTGTCAGGGTGTGTCTGTGTTACGGGGTATCAGTGTATGTCTTTGTTACTTGGTGTCAGTGTATGTCTTTCTTACTTGGTGTAAGTGTGTGTCTTTGTTACTTGGTGTCAGTGTCTGTCTTTGTGACCTGGTGTCAGTGTGTGTCTGTGTTACTGGGTATCAGTGTCTGTCTTTGTTACTTGGTGTAAGTGCATGACTTTGTTACTTGGTGTCAGTGTATGTCTTTGTTACTTGGTGTAAGTGAGGGTCTGTGTTCCTGGGTGTCGGTGCATGTCTTTGTTACTGGGTGTCAGTGTATCTCTTTGTGACTTGGTGCAAGTGTGTGTCTGTGTTACTGGGTATCAGTATCTGTCTTTGTTACTTGGTGCAAGTGTATGTCTGTGTTAGTTGGTGTAAATGTGTGTCTGTGTTATTGGGTATCAGTGAATGTGTTTGTTACTTGGTGTAGGTGTGTGTCTGTGTTACTGGGTATCAGTGTCTGTCTTTGTTACTTGGTGTCAGTGTATGTCTTTGTTACTTGGTCTAAGTGTATTTATTTGTTACTTGGTGTCAGTGTATGTCTTTGTTACTTGGTGTAAGTGTGTGTCTTTGTTACTTGGTGTCAGTGTATGTCTTTGTTACTTGGTGTCAGTGTGTGTCTTTGTTAATGGGAGTCAGTGTATGTCTTTGTTACTGGGTGTCAGTGTATGTCTTTGTTACTTGGTGTAAGTGTATGTCTTTGTTACTTGGTGTCAATGTATGTCTGTGTTACTTGGTGTAAGTGTATGTCTTTGTTACTTGGTGTCAGTGTATGTCTTTGTTACTTGGTGTAAGTGTATGTCTTTGCTGCTTGGTGTCAGTGTATGTCTTTGATACTTGGTGTAAGTGTATGTCTGTGTTACTGGGTATCAGTGTCTGTCTTTGTTACTTGGTGTAAGTGTGTGTCTGTGTTACTGGCTATCAGTGTTTGTCTTTGTTACTTGGTGTCAGTGTATGTCTTTTTTACTTGGTCTAAGTGTATGTCTTTGTTACTTGGTGTCAGTGTATGTCTTTGTTACTTGGTGTAAGTGTGTGGCTGTGTTACTGGGTATCAGTGTATGTCTTTGTTAATTGGTGTCAGTGTATGTCTTTGTGACTTGGTGTAAGTGTGTGTCTGTGTGGCTGGGTATCAGTGCATGTCTTTGTTACTTGGTGTCAGTGTATGTCTTTGTTACTTGGTGTCAGTGTATGTCTTTGATACTTGGTGTAAGTGTATGTCTGTGTTACTGGGTATCAGTGTCTGTGTTTGTTACTTGGTGTAAGGGTGTGTCTGTGTTACGGGGTATCAGTGTATGTCTTTGTTACTTGGTGTCAGTGTATGTCTTTCTTACTTGGTGTAAGTGTGTGTCTTTGTTACTTGGTGTCAGTGTCTGTCTTTGTGACCTGGTGTCAGTGTGTGTCTGTGTTACTGGGTATCAGTGTCTGTCTTTGTTACTTGGTGTAAGTGCATGACTTTGTTACTTGGTGTCAGTGTATGTCTTTGTTACTTGGTGTAAGTGAGGGTCTGTGTTACTGGGTGTCGGTGCATGTCTTTGTTACTGGGTGTCAGTGTATGTCTTTGTGACTTGGTGCAAGTGTGTGTCTGTGTTACTGGGTATCAGTATCTGTCTTTGTTACTTGGTGCAAGTGTATGTCTGTGTTAGTTGGTGTAAATGTGTGTCTGTGTTATTGGGTATCAGTGAATGTCTTTGTTACTTGGTGTAGGTGTGTGTCTGTGTTACTGGGTATCAGTGTCTGTCTTTGTTACTTGGTGTCAGTGTATGTCTTTGTTACTTGGTCTAAGTGTATTTATTTGTTACTTGGTGTCAGTGTATGTCTTTGTTACTTGGTGTAAGTGTGTGTCTTTGTTACTTGGTGTCAGTGTATGTCTTTGTTACTTGGTGTAAGTGTGTGTCTTTGTTACTTGGTGTAAGTGTATGTCTGTGTTACTGGGTATCAGTGTCTGTGTTTGTTACTTGGTGTAAGGGTGTGTCTGTGTTACGGGGTATCAGTGTATGTCTTTGTTACTTGGTGTCAGTGTATGTCTTTCTTACTTGGTGTAAGTGTGTGTCTTTGTTACTTGGTGTCAGTGTCTGTCTTTGTGACCTGGTGTCAGTGTGTGTCTGTGTTACTGGGTATCAGTGTCTGTCTTTGTTACTTGGTGTAAGTGCATGACTTTGTTACTTGGTGTCAGTGTATGTCTTTGTTACTTGGTGTAAGTGAGGGTCTGTGTTACTGGGTGTCGGTGCATGTCTTTGTTACTGGGTGTCAGTGTATGTCTTTGTGACTTGGTGCAAGTGTGTGTCTGTGTTACTGGGTATCAGTATCTGTCTTTGTTACTTGGTGCAAGTGTATGTCTGTGTTAGTTGGTGTAAATGTGTGTCTGTGTTATTGGGTATCAGTGAATGTCTTTGTTACTTGGTGTAGGTGTGTGTCTGTGTTACTGGGTATCAGTGTCTGTCTTTGTTACTTGGTGTCAGTGTATGTCTTTGTTACTTGGTCTAAGTGTATTTATTTGTTACTTGGTGTCAGTGTATGTCTTTGTTACTTGGTGTAGGTGTGTGTCTTTGTTACTTGGTGTCAGTGTATGTCTTTGTTACTTGGTGTCAGTGTGTGTCTTTGTTAATGGGAGTCAGTGTATGTCTTTGTTACTGGGTGTCAGTGTATGTGTTTGTTACTTGGTGTCAATGTATGTCTTTGATACTTGGTGTAAGTGTATGTCTGTGTTACTGGGTATCAGTGTCTGTCTTTGTTCCTTGGTGGAAGTGTGTGTCTGTGTTACTGGGTATCAGTGTGTGTCTTTGTTACTTGGTGTCAGTGTATGTCTTTTTTACTTGGTGTAAGTGTGTGTCTGTGTTCCTGGGTATCAGTGTATGTCTTTGTTACTTGGTGTCTGTGTATGTCTTTGTATACTTGGTGTCAGTGTGTGTCTTTGTTACTTGGTGTCAGTGCGTTTCTTTGTTACTGGGTGTCAGTGTTTGTCTTTGTTACTGGGTGTCAGTGTATGTCTTTGTGACTTGGTGTTAGTGTGTGTCTGTGTTCTTGGGTATCAGTGTTTGTCTTTGTTACTGGGTATCAGTGTCTGTCTTTGTTACTTGGTGTCAGTGTATGTCTGTCTACTTGGTGTAAGTGTGTGTCTTTGTTACTTGGTGTCAGTGTTTGTCTGTGTTACTTGGTGTAAGTGTATGACTTTGTTACTTGGTGTCAGTGCATGTCTTTGTTACTTGGTGTAACTGTACGTCTTTGTTACTTGGTGTCAGTGCATGTCTTTGTTACTTGGTGCAAGTGTATGCCTTTGTTACTTGGTTTCAGTCTATGTCTCTGTTACTTGGTGTAAGTGTGTGTCTGTGTTGCTGGGTATCAGTGTATGTCTTTGTTACTTGGTGTCATTGTCTGTCTTTGTTACTTGGTGTAAGTGTGTGTCTGTGTTACTGGGTATCAGTGTATGTCTTTGTTACTTGGTGTCAGTGTATGTCTGTGTTACTTGGTGTAAGTGTGTGTCTGTGTTACTGTGTATCAGTGTATGTCTTTGTTACTTGGTGTCAGTGTATGTCTTTGTTACTTGGTGTCAATGTCTGTCTGTGTTACTTGGTGTAAGTGTATGTCTTTGTTACTTGGTGTCATTGTATGTTTTTGTTACTTGGTGTAAGTGTATGTCTTTGATACTTGGTGTAAGTGTATGTCTGTGTTACTGGGTATCAGTGTCTGTCTTTGTTACTTGGTGTAAGTGTGTGTCTGTGTCACTGGGTATCAGTGTTTGTCTTTGTTACTTGGTGTCAGTGTATGTCTTTTTTACTTGGTGTAAGTGTATGTCTTTGTTACTTGGTGTCAGTGTATGTCTTTGTTACTTGTTGCAAATGTATGTCTTTGTTACTTGGTGTCAGTGTATGTCTTTGTTACTTGGTGTAAGTGTATGTCTTTGTTACTTGATGTCAGTGTATGTCTTTGATACTTGGTGTAAGTGTATGTCTGTGTTACTGGGTATCAGTGTCTGTCTTTGTTACTTGGTGTAAGGGTGTGTCTGTGTTACGAGGTATCAGTGTATGTCTTTGTTACTTGGTGTCAGTGTATGTCTTTCTTACTTGGTGTAAGTGTGTGTCTTTGTTACTTGGTGTCAGTGTATGTCTTTGTTACTTGGTGCAAGTGTGTGGCTGTGTTACTGGGTATCAGTGTATGTCTTTGTTAATTGGTGTAAGTGCTTGTCTTTGCTACTTGGTGTCAGTGTATGTCTTTGATACTTGGTGTAAGTGTATGTCTGTGTTACTGGGTATCAGTGTCTGTCTTTGTTACTTGGTGTAAGGGTGTGTCTGTGTTACGGGGTATCAGTGTATGTCTTTGTTACTTGGTGTCAGTGTATGTCTTTCTTACTTGGTGTAAGTGTGTGTCTTTGTTACTTGGTGTCAGTGTATGTCTTTGTTACTTGGTGTAAGTGTGTGGCTGTGTTACTGGGTATCAGTGTATGTCTTTGTTAATTGGTGTCAGTGTATGTCTTTGTCACTTGGTGTAAGTGTGTGTCTGTGTAACTGGGTATCAGTGTATGTCTTTGTTACTTGGTGTAAGTGCATGTCTTTGTTACTTGGTGTCAGTGTCTGTCTTTCTGACCTGGTGTCAGTGTGTCTCTGTGTTACTGGGTATCAGTGTCTGTCTTTGTTACTTGGTGTAAGTGCATGTCTTTGTTACTTGGTGTCAGTGTATGTCTTTGTTACTTGGTGTAAGTGCGTGTCTGTGTTACTGGGTATCAGTGTCTGTCTTTGTTACTTGGTGTAAGGGTGTGTCTGTGTTACGGGGTATCAGTGTATGTCTTTGTTACTTGGTGTCAGTGTATGTCTTTCTTACTTGGTGTAAGTGTGTGTCTTTGTTACTTGGTGTCAGTGTATGTCTTTGTTACTTGGTGTAAGTGTGTGGCTGTGTTACTGGGTATCAGTGTATGTCTTTGTTAATTGGTGTCAGTGTATGTCTTTGTTACTTGGTGTAAGTGTGTGTCTGTGTAACTGGGTATCAGTGTATGTCTTTGTTACTTGGTGTAAGTGCATGTCTTTGTTACTTGGTGTCAGTGTCTGTCTTTGTGACCTGGTGTCAGTGTATGTCTGTGTTACTGGGTATCAGTGTCTGTCTTTGTTCCTTGGTGTAAGTGTGTGTCTGTGTTACTGGGTATCAGTGTATTTCTTTTTTACTTGGTGTAAGTGTGTGTCTGTGTTCCTGGGTATCAGTGTATGTCTTTGTTACTTGGTGTCTGTGTATGTCTTTGTATACTTGGTGTCAGTGTGTGTCTTTGTTACTTGGTGTCAGTGCGTTTCTTTGTTACTGGGTGTCAGTGTTTGTCTTTGTTACTGGGTGTCAGTGTATGTCTTTGTGACTTGGTGTTAGTGTGTGTCTGTGTTCTTGGGTATCAGTGCATGTCTTTGTTACTGGGTATCAGTGTCTGTCTTTGTTACTTGGTGTAAGTGTGTGTCTGTGTTACTGGGTATCAGTGTATGTCTTTGTTACTTGGTGACACTGTATGTCTGTCTACTTGGTGTAAGCGTGTCTTTGTTACTTGTTGTCAGTGTTTGTCTGTGTTACTTGGTGTAAGTGTATGTCTTTGTTACTTGGTGTCAGTGCATGTCTTTGTTACTTGGTGTAACTGTACGTCTTTGTTACTTGGTGTCAGTGCATGTCTTTGTTACTTGGTGCAAGTGTATGCCTTTGTTACTTGGTGTCAGTCTATGTCTCTGTTACTTGGTGTAAGTGTGTGTCTGTGTTGCTGGGTATCAGTGTATGTCTTTGTTACTTGGTGTCATTGTCTGTCTTTGTTACTTGGTGTAAGTGTGTGTCTGTGTTACTGGGTATCAGTGTATGTCTTTGTTACTTGGTGTCAGTGTATGTCTGTGTTACTTGGTGTAAGTGTGTGTCTGTGTTACTGTGTATCAGTGTATGTCTTTGTTACTTGGTGTCAGTGTATGTCTTTGTTACTTGGTGTCAATGTCTGTCTGTGTTACTTGGTGTAAGTGTATGTCTTTGTTACTTGGTGTCAGTGTATGTCTTTGTTACTTGGTGTAAGTGTATGTCTTTGCTACTTGGTGTCAGTGTATGTCTTTGATACTTGGTGTAAGTGTATGTCTGTGTTACTGGGTATCAGTGTCTGTCTTTGTTACTTGGTGTAAGTGTGTGTCTGTGTCACTGGGTATCTGTGTTTGTCTTTGTTACTTGGTGTCAGTGTATGTCTTTTTTACTTGGTGTAAGTGTATGTCTTTGTTACTTGGTGTCAGTGTATGTCTTTGTTACTTGTTGCAAATGTATGTCTTTGTTACTTGGTGTCAGTGTATGTCTTTGTTACTTGGTGTAAGTGTATGTCTTTGTTACTTGATGTCAGTGTATGTCTTTGATACTTGGTGTAAGTGTATGTCTGTGTTACTGGGTATCAGTGTCTGTCTTTGTTACTTGGTGTAAGGGTGTGTCTGTGTTACGGGGTATCAGTGTATGTCTTTGTTACTTGGTGTCAGTGTATGTCTTTCTTACTTGGTGTAAGTGTGTGTCTTTGTTACTTGGTGTCAGTGTATGTCTTTGTTACTTGGTGTAAGTGTGTGGCTGTGTTACTGGGTATCAGTGTATGTCTTTGTTAATTGGTGTAAGTGCTTGTCTTTGCTACTTGGTGTCAGTGTATGTCTTTGATACTTGGTGTAAGTGTATGTCTGTGTTACTGGGTATCAGTGTCTGTCTTTGTTACTTGGTGTAAGGGTGTGTCTGTGTTACGGGGTATCAGTGTATGTCTTTGTTACTTGGTGTCAGTGTATGTCTTTCTTACTTGGTGTAAGTGTGTGTCTTTGTTACTTGGTGTCAGTGTATGTCTTTGTTACTTGGTGTAAGTGTGTGGCTGTGTTACTGGGTATCAGTGTATGTCTTTGTTAATTGGTGTCAGTGTATTTCTTTGTTACTTGGTGTAAGTGTGTGTCTGTGTAACTGGGTATCAGTGTATGTCTTTGTTACTTGGTGTAAGTGCATGTCTTTGTTACTTGGTGTCAGTGTCTGTCTTTGTGACCTGGTGTCAGTGTGTCTCTGTGTTACTGGGTATCAGTGTCTGTCTTTGTTACTTGGTGTAAGTGCATGTCTTTGTTACTTGGTGTCAGTGTATGTCTTTGTTACTTGGTGTAAGTGAGTGTCTGTGTTACTGGGTATCAGTGTATGTCTTTGTTACTTGGTGTAAGGGTGTGTCTGTGTTACGGGGTATCAGTGTATGTCTTTGTTACTTGGTGTCAGTGTATGTCTTTCTTACTTGGTGTAGGTGTGTGTCTTTGTTACTTGGTGTCAGTGTATGTCTTTGTTTCTTGGTGTAAGTGTGTGGCTGTGTTACTGGGTATCAGTGTCTGTCTTTGTTACTTGGTGTAAGTGCATGTCTTTGTTACTTGGTGTCAGTGTCTGTCTTTGTGACCTGGTGTCAGTGTGTCTCTGTGTTACTGGGTATCAGTGTCTGTCTTTGTTACTGGGTGTCGGTGCATGTCTTTGTTACTGGGTGTCAGTGTATGTCTTTGTGACTTGATGCAAGTGTGTGTCTGTGTTACTGGGTATCAGTATCTGTCTTTGTTACTTGGTGTAAGTGTATGTCTGTGTTAGTTGGTGTAAATGTGTGTCTGTGTTATTGGGTATCAGTGAATGTCTTTGTTACTTGGTGTAGGTGTGTGTCTGTGTTACTGGGTATCAGTGTATGTCTTTGTTTCTTGGTGTCAGTGTATGTCTTTGTTACTTGGTCGAAGTGTATTTATTTGTTACTTGGTGTCAGTGTATGTCTTTGTTACTTGGTGTAAGTGTGTGTCTTTGTTACTTGGTGTCAGTGTATGTCTTTGTTACTTGGTGTCAGTGTGCGTCTTTGTTAATGGGTGTCAGTGTATGTCTTTGTTACTGTGTGTCAGTGTATGTGTTTGTTACTTGGTGTCAGTGTATGTCTTTGATACTTGGTGTAAGTGTATGTCTGTGTTACTGGGTATCAGTGTCTGTCTTTGTTCCTTGGTGTAAGTGTGTGTCTGTGTTACTGGGTATCAGTGTATTTCTTTGTTACTTGGTGTCAGTGTATGTCTTTTTTACTTGGTGTAAGTGTGTGTCTGTGTTACTGGGTATCAGTGTATGTCTTTGTTACTTGGTGTCAGTGTGTGTCTTTGTTACTGGGTGTCAGTGCATGTCTTTGTTACTGGGTGTCAGTGTATGTCTTTGTTACTTGGTGAAAGTGTATGTCATTGTTACTTGGTGTCATTGTGTGTCTTTGTTACTGGGTGTCAGTGCATGTCTTTGTTACTGGGTATCAGTGTCTGTCTTTGTTACTTGGTGTAAGAGTGTGTCTGTGTTGCTGGGTATCAGTGTATGTCTTTGTTACTTGGTGTCAGTGCAGGTCTGTGTTACTTGGTGTAAGTGAGTCTCTTTCTTACTTGGTGTAAGTGCATGTCTTTGTTACTTGGTGTCAGTGTATGTCTGTGTTACTGGGTATCAGTGTCTGTCTTTGTTCCTTGGTGTAAGTGTGTGTCTGTGTTACTGGGTATCAGTGTATATCTTTGTTACTTGGTGTCGGTGTATGTCTTTGTTACTTGGTGTAAGTGTATGTCTTTGCTACTTGGTGTCAGTGTATGTCTTTGATACATGGTGTAAGTGTGTGTCTGTGTTACCGGGTATCAGTGTATGTCTTTCTTACTTCGTGTAAGTGCCTGTCTTTGTTACTGGGTATCAGTGTATGTCTTTGTTAATTTGTGTCAGTGGATGTCTTTGTTACTTGGTGTCAGTGTGTGTCTTTGTTACTTGGTGTCAGTGTGTGTCTTTGTTACTGCATATCAGTGTATGTCTGTGTTACTTGGTGTAAGTGTGTGTCTGTGTTACTGGGTATCAGTGTATGTCTTTGTTACTTGGTGTCAGTGTATGTCTTTGTTACTTGGTGTCAGTGTATGTCTTTGTTACTTGGTGTAAGTGTATGTCTTTGCTACTTGGTGTCAGTGTATGTCTTTGATACTTGGTGTAAGTGTATGTCTGTGTTACTGGGTATCAGTGTCTGTCTTTGCTACTTGGTGTAAGTGTGTGTCTGTGTTACTGGGTATCAGTGTTTGTCTTTGTTACTTGGTGTCAGTGTATGTCTTTTTTACTTGGTGTAAGTGTATGTCTTTGTTACTTGGTGTCAGTGTATGTCTTTGTTACTTGTTGTAAATGTATGTCTTTGTTACTTGGTGTCAGTGTATGTCTGTGTTACTTGGTGTAAGTGTATGTCTTTGTGACCTGGTGTCAGTGTGTCTCTGTGTTACTGGGTATCAGTGTCTGTCTTTGTTACTGGGTGTCGGTGCATGTCTTTGTTACTGGGTGTCAGTGTATGTCTTTGTGACTTGATGCAAGTGTGTGTCTGTGTTACTGGGTATCAGTATCTGTCTTTGTTACTTGGTGTAAGTGTATGTCTGTGTTAGTTGGTGTAAATGTGTGTCTGTGTTATTGGGTATCAGTGAATGTCTTTGTTACTTGGTGTAGGTGTGTGTCTGTGTTACTGGGTATCAGTGTATGTCTTTGTTTCTTGGTGTCAGTGTATGTCTTTGTTACTTGGTCGAAGTGTATTTATTTGTTACTTGGTGTCAGTGTATGTCTTTGTTACTTGGTGTAAGTGTGTGTCTTTGTTACTTGGTGTCAGTGTATGTCTTTGTTACTTGTTGTCAGTGTGCGTCTTTGTTAATGGGTGTCAGTGTATGTCTTTGTTACTGTGTGTCAGTGTATGTGTTTGTTACTTGGTGTCAGTGTATGTCTTTGATACTTGGTGTAAGTGTATGTCTGTGTTACTGGGTATCAGTGTCTGTCTTTGTTCCTTGGTGTAAGTGTGTGTCTGTGTTACTGGGTATCAGTGTATTTCTTTGTTACTTGGTGTCAGTGTATGTCTTTTTTACTTGGTTTAAGTGTGTGTCTGTGTTACTGGGTATCAGTGTATGTCTTTGTTACTTGGTGTCAGTGTGTGTCTTTGTTACTGGGTGTCAGTGCATGTCTTTGTTACTGGGTGTCAGTGTATGTCTTTGTTACTTGGTGAAAGTGTATGTCATTGTTACTTGGTGTCATTGTGTGTCTTTGTTACTGGGTGTCAGTGCATGTCTTTGTTACTGGGTATCAGTGTCTGTCTTTGTTACTTGGTGTAAGAGTGTGTCTGTGTTGCTGGGTATCAGTGTATGTCTTTGTTACTTGGTGTCAGTGCAGGTCTGTGTTACTTGGTGTAAGTGAGTCTCTTTCTTACTTGGTGTAAGTGCATGTCTTTGTTACTTGGTGTCAGTGTATGTCTGTGTTACTGGGTATCAGTGTCTGTCTTTGTTCCTTGGTGTAAGTGTGTGTCTGTGTTACTGGGTATCAGTGTATATCTTTGTTACTTGGTGTCGGTGTATGTCTTTGTTACTTGGTGTAAGTGTATGTCTTTGCTACTTGGTGTCAGTGTATGTCTTTGATACATGGTGTAAGTGTGTGTCTGTGTTACCGGGTATCAGTGTATGTCTTTCTTACTTCGTGTAAGTGCCTGTCTTTGTTACTGGGTATCAGTGTATGTCTTTGTTAATTTGTGTCAGTGGATGTCTTTGTTACTTGGTGTCAGTGTGTGTCTTTGTTACTTGGTGTCAGTGTGTGTCTTTGTTAATGGGTATCAGTGTATGTCTGTGTTACTTGGTGTAAGTGTGTGTCTGTGTTACTGGGTATCAGTGTATGTCTTTGTTACTTGGTGTCAGTGTATGTCTTTGTTACTTGGTGTCAGTGTATGTCTTTGTTACTTGGTGTAAGTGTATGTCTTTGCTACTTGGTGTCAGTGTATGTCTTTGATACTTGGTGTAAGTGTATGTCTGTGTTACTGGGTATCAGTGTCTGTCTTTGCTACTTGGTGTAAGTGTGTGTCTGTGTTACTGGGTATCAGTGTTTGTCTTTGTTACTTGGTGTCAGTGTATGTCTTTTTTACTTGGTGTAAGTGTATGTCTTTGTTACTTGGTGTCAGTGTATGTCTTTGTTACTTGTTGTAAATGTATGTCTTTGTTACTTGGTGTCAGTGTATGTCTGTGTTACTTGGTGTAAGTGTATGTCTTTGTTTCTTGGTGTCGGTGCATGTCTTTGTTCCTTGGTGTAAGTGTATGTCTTTTTACTTGGTGTCAGTGCATGTCTTTGTTAATTGATGGAAGTGTATGTCTTTGCTACTTGGTGTCAGTGTATGTCTTTGATACTTGGTGTAAGTGTATGTCTGTGTTACTGGGTATCAGAGTCTGTCTTTGTTACTTGGTGTAAGGGTGTGTCTGTGTTACGGGGTATCAGTGTATGTCTTTGTTACTTGGTGTCAGTGTATGTCTTTCTTACTTGGTGTAAGTGTATGTCTTTGTTACTTGGTGTCAGTGTCTGTCTTTGTGACCTGGTGTCAGTGTGTGTCTGTGTTACTGGGTATCAGTGTCTGTCTTTGTTACTTGTTGTAAGTGCATGTCTTTGTTACTTGGTGTCAGTGTATGTCTTTGTTACTTGGTGTAAGTGAGTGTCTGTGTTACTGGGTGTCGGTGCATGTCTTTGTTACTGGGTGTCAGTGTATGTCTTTGTGACTTGGTGCAAGTGTGTGTCTGTGTTACTGGGTATCAGTATCTGTCTTTGTTACTTGGTGTAAGTGTATGTCTGTGTTAGTTGGTGTAAATGTGTGTCTGTGTTATTGGGTATCAGTGAATGTCTTTGTTACTTGGTGTAGGTGTGTGCCTGTGTTACTGGGTATCAGTGTATGTCTTTGTTCCTTGGTGTCAGTGTATGTTTTTGTTACTTGGTCGAAGTGTTTTATTTGTTACTTGGTGTCAGTGTATGTCTTTGTTACTTGGTGTAAGTGTGTGTCTTTGTTACTTGGTGTCAGTGTATCTCTTTGTTACTTGGTGTCAGTGTGTGTCTTTGTTAATGGGTGTCAGTGTATGTCTTTGTTACTGGGTGTCAGTGTATGTGTTTGTTACTTGGTGTCAGTTTATGTCTTTGATACTTGGTGTAAGTGTATGTCTGTGTTACTGGGTATCAGTGTCTCTCTTTGTTCCTTGGTGCAAGTGTGTGTCTGTGTTACTGGGTATCAGTGTATGTCTTTGTTACTTGGTGTCAGTGTATGTCTTTTTTACTTGGTGTAATTGTGTGTCTGTGTTACTGGGTATCAATGTATGTCTTTGTTACTTGGTGTCAGTGTGTGTCTTTGTTACTGGGTGTCAGTGCATGTCTTTGTTACTGGGTGTCAGTGTATGTCTTTGTTACTTGGTGAAAGTGTATGTCATTGTTACTTGGTGTCATTGTGTGTCTTTGTTACTGGGTGTGAGTGCATGTCTTTGTTACTGGGTATCATTGTCTGTCTTTGTTACTTGGTGTAAGAGTGTGTCTGTATTGCTGGGTATCAGTGTATGTCTTTGTTACTTGGTGTCAGTGCAGGTCTGAGTTACTTGGTGTAAGTGAGTCTCTTTCTTACTTGGTGTAAGTGCATGTCTTTGTTACTTGCTGTCAGTGTATGTCTGTGTAACTTGGTGTAAGTGTGTGACTTTGTTAGTTGGTGTAAGTGTATATCTTTGTTACTTGGTGTCAGTGTATGTCTATGTTATTTGGTGTAAGTGTATGTATTTGTTACTTGGTGTCGGTGTATGTCTTTGTTACTTGGTGTAAGTGTATGTCTTTGTTACTTCGTGTAAGTGCGTGACTTTGTTACTGGGTATCAGTGTATGTCTTTGTTAATTTGTGTCAGTGGATGTCTTTGTTACTTGGTGTCAGTGTGTGTCTTTGTTACTTGGTGTCAGTGTGTGTCTTTGTTACTGGGTGTCAGTGTATGTCTTTGTTACTGGGTGTTAGTGTATGTCTTTGTGAGTTGGTGTAAGTGTATGTCTCTGTTACTGGGTATCATTGTCTGTCTTTGTTACTTGGTGTAAGTGTGTGTCTGTGTTACTGGGTATCAGTGTATGTCTTTGCTACTTGGTGTAAGTGTATGTCTTTGTTACTTGGTGTCAGTGTATGTCTTTGATACTTGGTGTCAGTGTATGTCTGTGTTACTTGGTGTAAGTTTGTGCCTATGTTACTTGGTGTCAGTGTATGTATTTGTTACTTGGTGTCAGTGTATGTCTGTGTTACTTGGTGTAAGTGTATGTCTTTGTTACTTGGTGTCAGTGTAAGTCTTTGTTACTTGGTGTAAGTGTCTGTCTTTGTTACTTGGTGTAAGTGTATGTCTTTGTTACTTGGTGTCAGTGTATGTCTTTGTTACTTGGTGTAAGTGTGTGTCTGTGTTACTGGGTATCAGTGTATGTCTTTGTTAATTGGTGTCAGTGTATGTCTTTGTTTCTTGTTGTAAGTGTGTGTCTGTGTTACTGGGTATCAGTGTATGTCTTTGTTACTTGGTGTAAGTGTATGCCTTTGTTACTTGGTGTCAGTGCATGTCTCTGTTACTTGGTGTAAGTGTTTGTCTGTGTTACAGGGTATCAGTGTATGTCTTTGTTACTTGGTGTCATTGTCTGTCTTTGTTACTTGGTGTAAGTGTGTGTCTGTGTTACTGGGTATCAGTGTATGTCTTTGTTACTTGGTGTCAGTGTATGTCTGTGTTACTTGGTGTAAGTGTGTATCTGTGTTACTGGGTATCAGTGTATGTCTTTGTTACTTGATGTCAGTGTATGTCTTTGTTACTTGTTGTCAGTCTATGTCTTTGTTACTTGGTGTCAGTGTATGTCTGTGTTACTTGGTGTAAGTGTATGTCTTTGTTACTTGGTGTCAGTGTATGTTTCTGTTACTTGGTGTAAGTGGATGTCTTTGTTACTTGGTGTCAGTGTATGTCTTTGTTACTTGGTGTAAGTGTATGGCTTTGCTACTTGGTGTCAGTGTATGTCTTTGATACTTGGTGTAAGTGGATGCCTGTGTTACTGGGTATCAGTGTATGTCTTTGTTACTTGGTGTCATTGTATGTCTGTGTTACTTGGTGTAAGAGTGTGTCTTTGTTACATGGTGTCAGTGTATGTCTATGTTACTTGGTGTAAGTGCATGTCTTTGTTACTTGGTGTCAGTGTATGTCTTTGTGACATGGTGTAAGTGTGAGTCTGTGTTACTGGGTATCAGTGTATGTCTTTGTTACTTGGTGTCTGTGTATGTCTGTGATACTTGGTGTAAGTGTGTGTCTGTGTGGCTGGGTATCAGTGTATGTCTTTGTTACTTGGTGTAAGTGTGTGTCTGTGTTCCTGGGTATCAGTGTATGTCTTTGTTACTTGGTGTCTGTGTATGTCTTTGTGTACTTGGTGTCAGTGTGTGTCTTTGTTACTAGGTGTCAGTGCTTTTGTTTGTTACTGGGTGTCAGTGTTTGTCTTTGTTACTGGGTGTCAGTGTCTGTCTTTGTTACTTGGTGTAAGTGTGTGTCTGTGTTACTGGGTATCAGTGTATGTCTTTGTTACTTTGTGTCAGTGTATGTCTGTCTACTTGGTGTAAGTGTGTGTCTTTGTTACTTGGTGTCAGTGTTTGTCTGTGTTACTTGGTGTAAGTGCATGTCTTTGTTACTTGGTGTCAGTGCATGTCTTTGTTACTTGGTGTAACTGTTCGTCTTTGTTACTTGGTGTCAGTGCATGTCTTTGTTACTTGGTGTAAGTGTATGCCTTTGTTACTTGGTGTCAGTCTATGTCTCTGTTACTTGGTGTAAGTGTGTGTCTGTGTTACTGGGTATCAGTGTATGTCTTTGTTACTTGGTGTCAGTGTATGTCTGTGTTACTTGGTGTTAGTGTATGTCTTTGTTACTGGGTGTCAGTGTTTGTCTTTGTCACTGGGTGTCAGTGTATGTCTTTGTGACTCGGTGTTAGTGTGTGTCTGTGTTCTTGGGTATCAGTGTCTGTCTTTGTTACTTGGTGTAAGTGTGTGTCTGTGTTACTGGGTATCAGTGTATGTCTTTGTTACTTGGTGTCAGTGTATGTCTGTCTACTTGGTGTAAGTGTGTGTCTTTGTTACTTGGTGTCAGTGTTTGTCTGTGTTACTTGGTGTAAGTGTATGTCTTTGTTACTTGGTGTCAGTGCATGTCTTTGTTACTTGGTGTAACTGTTCGTCTTTGTTACTTGGTGTCAGTGCATGTCTTTGTTACTTGGTGTAAGTGTATGCCTTTGTTACTTGGTGTCAGTCTATGTCTCTGTTACTTGGTGTAAGTGTGTGTCTGTGTTACAGGGTATCAGTGTATGTCTTTGTTACTTGGTGTCAGTGTATGTCTGTGTTACTTGGTGTAAGTGTGTGTCTGTGTTACTGGGTATCAGTGTATGTCTTTGTTACTTGGTGTCAGTGTATGTCTTTGTTACTTGGTGTAAGTGTATGTCTTTGTTACTTGGTGTCAATGTATGTCTGTGTTACTTGGTGTAAGTGTATGTCTTTGTTACTTGGTGTCAGTGTATGTCTTTGTTACTTGGTGTAAGTATATGTCTTTGCTACTTGGTGTCAGTGTATGTCTTTGATACTAGGTGTAAGTGTATGTCTGTGTTACTGGGTATCAGTGTCTGTCTTTGTTACTTGGTGTAAGTGTGTGTCTGTGTTACTGGGTATCAGTGTTTGTCTTTGTTACTTGGTGTCAGTGTATGTCTTTTTTACTTGCTGTAAGTGTATGTCTTTGTTACTTGGTGTCAGTGTATGTCTTTGTTACTTGGTGTAAGTGTGTGGCTGTGTTACTGGGTATCAGTGTATGTCTTTGTTAATTGGTGTCAGTGTATGTCTTTGTTACTTGGTATAAATGTGTGTCTGTGTGGCTGGGTATCAGAGTATGTCTTTGTTTCTTGGTGTAAGAGCATGTCTTTGTTACTTGGTGTCAGTGTCTTTCTTTGTGACCTGGTGTCAGTGTGTTTCTGTGTTACTGGGTATCAGTGTCTGTCTTTGTTACTTGGTGTAATTGCATGTATTTGTTACTTGGTGTCAGTGTATGTCTTTGTTACTTGGTGTAAGTGAGTGTCTGTGTTACTGGGTGTCGGTGCATGTCTTTGTTACTGGGTGTCAGTGTATGTCTTTGTGACTTGGTGCAAGTGTGTGTCTGTGTTACTGGGTATCAGTATCTGTCTTTGTTACTTGGTGTAAGTGTATGTCTGTGTTAGTTGGTGTAAATGTGTGTCTGTGTTATTGGGTCTCAGTGAATGTCTTTGTTACTTTGTGTAGGTGTGTGTCTGTGTTACTGGGTATCAGTGTATGTCTTTGTTACTTGGTGTCAGTGTATGTCTTTGTTACTTGGTGTCAGTGTGTGTCTTTGTTAATGGGTGTCAGTGTATGTCTTTGTTACTGGGTGTCAGTGTATGTGTTTGTTACTTGGTGTCAGTGTATGTCTTTGATACTTGGTGTAAGTGTATGTCTGTGTTACTGGGTATCAGTGTCTGTCTTTGTTCCTTGGTGTAAGTGTGTGTCTGTGTTACTGGGTATCAGTGTATGTCTTTGTTACTTGGTGTCAGTGTATGTCTTTGTTACTTGGTGTCAATGTATGTCTGTGTTACTTGGTGGAAGTGTATGTCTTTGTTACTTGGTGTCAGTGTATGTCTTTGTTACTTGGTGTAAGTGTATGTCTTTGCTACTTGGTGTCAGTGTATGTCTTTGATACTTGGTGTAAGTGTATGTCTGTGTTACTGGGTATCAGTGTCTGTCTTTGCTACTTGGTGTAAGTGTGTGTCTGTGTTACTGGGTATCAGTGTTTGTCTTTGTTACTTGGTGTCAGTGTATGTCTTTTTTACTTGGTGTAAGTGTATGTCTTTGTTACTAGGTGTCAGTGTATGTCTTTGTTACTTGTTGTAAATGTATGTCTTTGTTACTTGGTGTCAGTGTATGTCTGTGTTACTTGGTGTAAGTGTATGTCTTTGTTACTTGGTGTCAGTGTATGTCTTTGTTAATTGGTGGAAGTGTATGTCCTTGCTACTTGGTGTCAGTGTATGTCTTTGATACTTGGTGTAAGTGTATGTCTGTGTTACTGGGTATCAGTGTCTGTCTTTGTTACTTGGTGTAAGGGTGTGTCTGTGTTACGGGGTATCAGTGTATGTCTTTGTTACTTGGTGTCAGTGTATGTCTTTCTTACTTGGCGTAAGTGTATGTCTTTGTTACTTGGTGTCAGTGTATGTCTTTGTTACTTGGTGTAAGTGTGTGGCTCTGTTACTGGGTATCAGTGTATGTCTTTGTGAATTGGTGTCAGTGTATGTCTTTGTTACTTGGTGTAAGTGTGTGTCTGTGTGGCTGGGTATCAGTGTATGTCTTTGTTTCTTGGTGTAAGTGCATGTCTTTGTTACTTGGTGTCAGTGTCTGTCTTTGTGACCTGGTGTCAGTGTGTGTCTGTGTTACTGGGTATCAGCGTCTGTCTTTGTTACTTGGTGTCAGTGCATGTCTTTGTTACTTGGTGTCAGTGTATGTCTTTGTTACTTGGTGTAAGTGAGTGTCTGTGTTACTGGGTGTCGGTGCATGTCTTTGTTACTGGGTGTCAGTGTATGTCTTTGTGACTTGGTGCATGTGTGTGTCTGTGTTACTGGGTATCAGTATCTGTCTTTGTTACTTGGTGTAAGTGTATGTCTGTGTTGGTTGGTGTAAATGTGTGTCTGTGTTATTGGGTATCAGTGAATGTCTTTGTTACTTGGTATAGGTGTGTGTCTGTGTTACTGGGTATCAGTGTATGTCTTTGTTACTTGGTGTCAGTGTATGTCTTTGTTACTAGGTCGAAGTGTATTTATTTGTTACTTGGTGTCAGTGTATGTCTTTGTTACTTGGTGTCAGTGTATCTCTTTGTTACTGGGTGTCAGTGTATGTGTTTGTTACTTGGTGTCAGTGTGTGTCTTTGTTACTTGGTGTCAGTGTGTGTCTTTGTTACTGGGTGTCAGTGTATGTCTTTGTTACTGGGTGTCAGTGTATGTCTTTGTGAGTTGGTGTAAGTGTATGTCTCTGTTACTGGGTATCAGTGTCTGTCTTTGTTACTTGGTGTAAGTGTGTGACTGTGTTACTGGGTATCAGTGCATATCTTTGCTACTTGGTGTAAGTGTATGTCTTTGTTACTTGGTGTCAGTGTATGTCTTTGATACTTGGTGTCAGTGTATGTCTGTGTTACTTGGTGTAAGTTTGTGCCCATGTTACTTGGTGTCAGTGTATGTATTTGTTACTTGGTGTCAGTGTATGTCTGTGTTACTTGGTGTAAGTGTATGTCTTTGTTACTTGGTGTCAGTGTATGTCTTTGTTACTTGGTGTAAGTGTGTGTCTTTGTTACTTGGTGTAAGTGTATGTCTTTGTTACTTGGTGTCAGTGTATGTCTGTGTCACTTGGTGCAAGTGTGTGTCTTTGTTAGTTGGTGTAAGTGTATGTCTTTATTACTTGGTGTCAGTGTATGTCTTTGTTACTTGGTGTAAGTGTATGTCTTTTTTACTTGGTGTAAGTGTATGTCTTTGTTACTTGGTGTCAGTGTATGTCTTTGTTACTTGGTGTAAGTGTGTGTCTGTGTTACTGGGTATCAGTGTATGTCTTTGTTAATTGGTGTCAGTGTATGTCTTTGTTATTTGTTGTAAGTGTGTGTCTGTGTTACTGGGTATCAGTGTATGTCTTTGTTACTTGGTGTAAGTGTATGCCTTTGTTACTTGGTGTCAGTGTGTGTCTGTGTTACAGTGTATCAGTATATGTCTTTGTTACTTGGTGTCATTGTCTGTCTTTGTTACTTGGTGTAAGTGTGTGTCTGTGTTACTGGGTATCAGTGTATGTCTTTGTTACTTGGTGTCAGTGTATGACTGTGTTACTTGGTGTAAGTGTGTATCTGTGTTACTGGGTATCAGTGTATGTCTTTGTTACTTGATGTCAGTGTATGTCTTTGTTACTTGTTGTCAGTCTACGTCTTTGTTACTTGGTGTAAGTGTATTTCTTTGTTACTTGGTGTCAGTGTATGTCTTTGTTACTTGGTGTAAGTGTGTGTCTGTGTTACTGGGTATCAGTGTATGTCTTTGTTAATGGGTGTCAGTGTATGTCTTTGTTACTTGTTGTAAGTGTGTGTCTGTGTTACTGGGTATCAGTGTATGTCTTTGTTACTTGGTGTAAGTGTATGCCTTTGTTACTTGGTGTCAGTGCATGTCTCTGTTACTTGGTGTAAGTGTGTGTCTGTGTTACAGGGTATCAGTGTATGTCTTTGTTACTTGGTGTCATTGTCTGTCTTTGTTACTTGGTGTAAGTGTGTGTCTGTGTTACTGGGTATCAGTGTATGTCTTTGTTACTTGGTGTCAGTGTATGTCTGTGTTACTTGGTGTATGTGTGTATCTGTGTTACTGGGTATCAGTGTATGTCTTTGTTACTTGATGTCAGTGTATGTCTTTGTTACTTGTTGTCAGTCTATGTCTTTGTTACTTGGTATCAATGTATGTCTGTGTTACTTGGTGTAAGTGTATGTCTTTGTTACTAGGTGTCAGTGTATGTTTCTGTTACTTGGTGTAAGTGTATGTCTTTGTTACTTGGTGTAAGTGTATGTCTTTGTTACTTGGTGTAAGTGTCTGGCTTTGCTACTTGGTGTCAGTGTATGTCTTTGATACTTGGTGTAAGTGGATGCCTGTGTTACTGGGTATCAGTGTATGTCTTTGTTACTTGGTGTCAGTGTATGTCTGTGTTACTTGGTGTAAGAGTGTGTCTTTGTTACATGGTGTCAGTGTATGTCTATGTTACTTGGTGTAAGTGCATGTCTTTGTTACTTGGTGTCAGTGTATGTCTTTGTGACATGGGGTAAGTGTGAGTCTGTGTTACTGGGTATCAGTGTATGTCTTTGTTACTTGGTGTCTGTGTATGTCTGTGATACTTGGTGTAAGTGTGTGTCTGTGTGGCTGGGTATCAGGGTATGTCTTTGTTACTTGGTGTAAGTGTGTGTCTGTGTTCCTGGGTATCAGTGTATGTCTTTGTTACTTGGTGTCTGTGTATGTCTTTGTATACTTGGTGTCAGTGTGTGTCTTTGTTACTTGGTGTCAGTGCGTTTCTTTGTTACTGGGTGTCAGTGTTTGTCTTTGTTACTGGGTGTCAGTGTATGTCTTTGTGACTTGGTGTTAGTGTGTGTCTGTGTTCTTGGGTATCAGTGTATGTCTTTGTTACTGGGTATCAGTGTCTGTCTTTGTTACTTGGTGTAAGTGTGTGTCTGTGTTACTGGGTATCAGTGTATGTCTTTGTTACTTGGTGTAAGTGTATGTCTTTGCTACTTGGTGTCAGTGCATGTCTTTGTTACTTGGTGTAACTGTTCGTCTTTGTTACCTGGTGTCAGTGCATGTCTTTGTTACTTGGTGTAAGTGTATGCCTTTGTTACTTGGTGTCAGTCTATGTCTCTGTTACTTGGTGTAAGTGTGTGTCTGTGTTACTGGGTATCAGTGTATGTCTTTGTTACTTGGTGTCAGTGTATGTCTGTCTACTTGGTGTAAGTGTGCGTCTTTGTTATTGGTGTCAGTGTTTGTCTGTGTTACTTGGTGTAAGTGTATGTCTTTGCTACTTGGTGTCAGTGCATGTCTTTGTTACTTGGTGTAACTGTTCGTCTTTGTTACCTGGTGTCAGTGCATGTCTTTGTTACTTGGTGTAAGTGTATGCCTTTGTTACTTGGTGTCAGTCTATGTCTCTGTTACTTGGTGTAAGTGTGTGTCTGTGTTACTGGGTATCAGTGTATGTCTTTGTTACTTGGTGTCAGTGTATGTCTGTGTTACTTGGTGTAAGTGTGTGTCTGTGTTACTGGGTATCAGTGTATATCTTTGTTACTTGGTGTCAGTGTATGTCTTTGTTACTTGGTGTAAGTGTATGTCTTTGTTACTTGGTGTCAATGTATGTCTGTGTTACTTGGCGTAAGTGTATGTCTTTGTTACTTGGTGTCAGTGTATGTCTTTGTTACTTGGTGTAAGTATATGTCTTTGCTACTTGGTGTCAGTGTATGTCTTTGATACTAGGTGTAAGTGTATGTCTGTGTTACTGGGTATCAGTGTCTGTCTTTGTTACTTGGTGTAAGTGTGTGTCTGTGTTACTGGGTATCAGTGTTTGTCTTTGTGACTTGGTGTCAGTGTATGTCTTTTTTACTTGCTGTAAGTGTATGTCTTTGTTACTTGGTGTCAGTGTATGTCTTTGTTACTTGGTGTAAGTGTGTGGCTGTGTTACTGGGTATCACTGTATGTCTTTGTTAATTGGTGTCAGTGTATGTCTTTGTTACTTGGTATAAGTGTGTGTCTGTGTGGCTGGGTATCAGAGTATGTCTTTGTTACTTGTTGTAAGTGCATGTCTTTGTTACTTGGTGTCAATGTCTGTCTTTGTGACCTGGTGTCAGTGTGTGTCTGTGTTACTGGGTATCAGTGTCTGTCTTTGTTACTTGGTGTAAGTGCATGTCTTTGTTACTTGGTGTCAGTGTATGTCTTTGTTACTTGGTGTAAGTGAGTGTCTGTGTTACTGGGTGTCGGTGCATGTCTTTGTTACTGGGTGTCAGTGTATGTCTTTGTGACTTGGTGCAAGTGTGTGTCTGTGTTACTGGGTATCAGTATCTGTCTTTGTTACTTGGTGTAAGTGTATGTCTGTGTTAGTTGGTGTAAATGTGTGTCTGTGTTACTGGGTATCAGTGTATGTCTTTGTTACTTGGTGTCAGTGTCTGTCTTTGTTACTTGGTCTAAGTGTATTTATTTGTTACTTGGTGTCAGTGTATGTCTTTGTTACTTGGTGTAAGTGTGTGTCTTTGTTACTTGGTGTCAGTGTATGTCTTTGTTACTTGGTGTCAGTGTGTGTCTTTGTTAATGGGTGTCAGTGTATGTCTTTGTTACTGGGTGTCAGTGTATGTGTTTGTTACTTGGAGTCAGTGTATGTCTTTGATACTTGGTGTAAGTGTATGTCTGTGTTACTGGGTATCAGTGTCTGTCTTTGTTCCTTGGTGTAAGTGTGTGTCTGTGTTACTGGGTATCAGTGTATGTCTTTGTTACTTGGTGTCAGTGTATGTCTTTTTTACTTGGTGTAAGTGTGTGTCTGTGTTACTGGGTATCAGTGTATGTCTTTGTTACTTGGTGTCAGTGTGTGTCTTTGTTACTGGGTGTCAGTGCATGTCTTTGTTACTGGGTGTCAGTGTATGTCTTTGTTACTTGGTGAAAGTGTATGTCATTGTTACTTGGTGTCATTGTGTGTCTTTGTTACTGGGTATCAGTGTCTGTCTTTGTTACTTGGTTTAAGAGTGTGTCTGTGTTGCTGGGTATCAGTGTATGTCTTTGTTACTTGGTGTCAGTGCAGGTCTGTGTTACTTGGTGTAAGTGAGTGTCTTTCTCACTTGGTGTAAGTGCATGTCTTTGTTACTTGGTGTCCGTGTATGTCTGTGTAACTTGGTGTAAGTGTGTGCCTTTGTTAGTTCGTGTAAGTGTATATCTTTGTTACTTGGTGTCAGTGTATGTCTATGTTATTTGGTGTAAGTGTATGTATTTGTCACTTGGTGTCGGTGTATGTCTTTGTTACTTGGTGTAAGTGTATGTCTTTGCTACTTGGTGTCAGTGTATGTCTTTGATACTTGGTGTAAGTGTGTGTCTGTGTTACCGGGTATCAGTGTATGTCTTTGTTACTTCGTGTAAGTGCGTGTCTTTGTTAGTGGGTATCAGTGTATGTCTTTGTTAATTTGAGTCAGTGGATGTCTTTGTTACTTGGTGTCAGTGTGTGTCAGTGTTACTGGGTATCAGTGTATGTCTTTGTTACTTGGTGTCAGTGTATGTCTTTGTTATTTGGTGTAAGTGTATGTCTTTGTTACTTGGTGTCAGTGTCTGACTTTGTTACTTGGTGTCAGTGTGTGTCTTAGTTACTGGGTATCAGTATCTGTCTTTTTAACTTGGTGTAAGTGTGTGTCTGTGTTATTGGGGATCAGTGTCTGTCTGGGTTACTTGGTGTAAGTGTGTGTCTGTGTTACTGGGTATCAGTGTATGTCTTTGCTACTTGGTGGAAGTGTATGTCTATGTTACTTGGTGTCAGTGTATGTCTTTGATACTTGGTGTCAGTGTATGTCTGTGTTACTTGGTGTAACTTTGTGTCTATGTTACTTGGTGTCAGTGTATGTATTTGTTACTTGGTGTCAGTGTATGTCTGTGTTACTTGGTGTAAGTGTATGTCTTTGTTACTTGGTGTCAGTGTATGTCTTTGTTACTTGGTGTCAGTGTATGTCTGTGTCACTTGGTGCAAGTGTGTGTCATTGTTAGTTGGTGTAAGTGTATGTCTTTGTTACTTGGTTTCAGTGTATGTCTGTGTTACTTGGTCTAAGTGTATGTCTTTGTTACTTGGTGTCAGTGTATGTCTGTGTCACTTGGTGCAAGTGTGTGTCCTTGTTAGTTGGTGTAAGTGTATGTCTTTGTTGCTTGGTGTCAGTGTATGTCTGTGTTACTTGGTGTAAGTGTATGTCTTTGTTACTTGGTATCAGTGTATGTCTTTGTTACTTGGTGTAAGTGTGTGCCTGTGTTACTGGGTATCAGTGTATGTCTTTGTTACTTGGTGTCTGTGTATGTCTGTGATACATGGTGTAAGTGTGTGTCTGTGTTACTGGGTATCATTGTATGTCTTCCTTACCTGGTGTCTGTGTATGTCTTTGTTACTTGGTGTCAGTGTGTGTCTTTGTTACTTGGTGTCAGTGTGTGTCTTTGTTACTGGGTGTCAGTGTTTGTCTTTGTTACTGGGTGTCAGTGTATGTCTTTGTGACTTGGTGTAAGTGTGTGTATCTGTTGCTGGGTATCAGTTTCTGTCTTTGTTACTTGGTGTAAGTGTGTGTCTGTGTTACTGTGTGTCAGTGTATGTCTTTGTTTCTTGGTGTCAGTGCATGTCTGTGTACTTGGTGTAAGTGTGTGTCTTTGTTACTTGGTGTATGTGTATGTCTTTGTTACTTGGTGTCAGTGTATGTCTGTGTTACTTGGTGTAAGTGTATGTCTTTGTTACTTGGTGTCAGTGTATGTCTTTGTTACTTGGTGTAAGTGTGTGTCTGTGTTACTGTGTATCATTGTATGTCTTCCTTACTTGGTGTCTGTGTATGTCTTTGTTACTTGGTGTCAGTGTATGTCTTTGTTACTTGGTGTCAGTGTGTGTCTTTGTTACTGGGTGTCAGAGTTTGTCTTTGTTACTGGGTGTCAGTGTATGTCTTTGTGACTTGGTGTAAGTGTGTGTCTCTGTTGCTGGGTATCAGTTTCTGTCTTTGTTACTTGGTGTAAGTGTGTGTCTGGGTTACTGTGTGTCAGTGTATGTCTTTGTTTCTTGGTGTCAGTGTATGTCAAAATACTTGGTGTAAGTGTATGTCTTTGTTACTTGGTGTAATTGTCTGTCTTTGTTACTTGGTGTAAGTGTATGTCTTTGTAACTTGGTGTCATTGTCTGTCTTTGTTACTTGGTGTAAGTGTGTGTCTGTGTTACTGGGTATCAGTGTATGTCTTTGTTACTTGGTGTCAGTGTATGCCTTTGTTACTTGGTGTCAGTGTATGTCTGTGTTACTTGGTGTAAGTGTGTGTCTGTGTTACTGTGTATCAGTGTCTGTCTTTGTTACTTGGTGTATGTGTGTGTCTGTGTTGCTGGGTATCAGTGTATGTCTTTGTTACTTGGTGTCAGTGTCTGTCTGTGTACTTGGTGTATGTGTGTGTCTTTGTTACTTGGTGTCAGTGTATGTCTGTGTTACTTGGTGTAAGTGTATGCCTTTGTTACTTGGTGTCAGTGTATGTCTTTTTTACTTGGTGTAAGTGTATGTCTTTGTTTCTTGGTGTCAGTGCATGTCTTAGTTACTTGGTGTAAGTGTATGTCTTTGTTACTTGGTGTCAGTGTATGTCTCTGTTACTTGGTGTAAATGTGTGTCTGTGTTACTGCGTATCAGAGTATGTCTTTGTTACTTGGTGTCAGTGTGTGCCTTTGTTATTTGGTGTCATTGTGTGTCTTTGTTACTGGGTGTCAGTTTATGTCTTTGTTACTGGGTGTAAGTGTATGTCTTTGTGACTTGGTGTAAGTGTGTGTATGTGTTACTGGGTATCAGTGTCTGTCATTGTTACTTGGCGTAAGGGTGTGTCTGTGTTAGTGGGTATCAGTGTATGTCTTTGTTGCTTGGTGTCAGTGTATGACTGTGTTACTTGGTGTAAGTGTGTGTCTTTGTTACTTGGTGTCAGTGTATGTCTTAGTTACTTGTTGTCATTGTATGTCTTTGTTACATGGTGTAAGTGTGTGTCCGTGTTACTGGGTATCAGTGTATGTCTTTGTTACTTGGTGTCTGTGTATGTCTGTGATATTTTGTGTAAGTGTGTGTCTGTGTTGCTGGGTATCAGTGTATGTCGTTGTTACTTGGTGTAAGTGTGTGTCTGTGTTACTGGGTATCAGTGTATGTCGTTGTTACTTGGTGTCTGTGCATGTCTTTGTTACTTGGTGACATTGTGTGTCTTTGTTACTTGGTGTCAGAGTGTGTCTTTGTTACTGGGTGTCAGTGTTTGTCTTTGTTACTGGGTGTCAGTGTATGTCTTTGTGACTTGGTGTTAGTGTGTGTCTGTGTTACTGGGTATCAGTGTCTGTCTTTGTTACTTGGTGTAAGTGTGTGTCTGTGTTACTGGGTATCAGTGTATTTCTTTGTTACTTGGTGTCAGTGCATGTCTGTGTACTTGGTGAAAGTGTTTGTCTTTGTTACTTGGTGTAAGTGTATGTCTTTGTTACTTGGTGTCAGTGTATGTCTCTGTTACTTGGTGTAAGTGTGTGTCTGTGTTACTGGGTATCAGTGTATGTCTTTGTGACTTGGTGTTAGTGTGTGTCTGTGTTACTGGGTATCAGTGTCTGTCTTTGTTACTTGGTGTAAGTGTGTGTCTGTGTTACTGGGTATCAGTGTATGTCTTTGTTACTTGGTGTCAGTGCATGACTGTGTTACTTGGTGTAAGTGTGTGTCTTTGTTACTTGGTGTCAGTGTATGTCTTTGTTACTTGGTGTCATTGTATGTCTTTGTTACATGGTGTAAATGTGTGTCTGTGTTACTGGGTATCAGTGTATGTCTTTGTTACTTGGTGTCTGTGTATGTCTGTGATACATGGTGTAAGTGTCTGTCTGTGTTGCTGGGTATCAGTGTATGTCGTTGTTACTTGGTGTAAGTGTGTGTGTGTGTTACTGGGTATCAGTGTATGTCGTTGTTACTTGGTGTCTGTGTATGTCTTTGTTACTTGGTGTCATTGTGTGTCTTTGTTACTTGGTGTCAGAGTGTGTCTTTGTTACTGGGTGTCAGTGTTTGTCTTTGTTACTGGGTGTCAGTGTATGTCTTTGTGACTTGGTGTTAGTGTGTGTCTGTGTTACTGGGTATCAGTGTCTGTCTTTGTTACTTGGTGTAAGTGTGTGTCTGTGTTACTGGGTATCAGTGTATTTCTTTGTTACTTGGTGTCCGTGCATGTCTGTGCACTTGGTGAAAGTGTTTGTCTTTGTTACTTGGTGTAAGTGTATGTCTTTGTTACTTGGTGTCAGTGTATGTCTCTGTTACTTGGTGTAAGTGTGCGTCTGTGTTACTGTGCATCAGTGTATGTCTTTGTGACTTGGTGTTAGTGTGTGTCTGTGTTACTGGGTATCAGTGTCTGTCTTTGTTACTTGGTGTAAGTGTGTGTCTGTGTTACTGAGTATCAGTGCATTTCTTTGTTACTTGGTGTCAGTGCATGTCTTTGTTACTTGGTGTCAGTGTATGTCTCTGTTACTTGGTGTAAGTGTGTGTCTGTGTTTTTGGGTATCAGTGTATGTCTTTGTTACTTGGTGTCATTGTCTGTCTTTGTTACTTGGTGTAAGTGTGTGTCTGTGTTTCTGGGTATCAGTGTATGTCTTTGTTACTTGGTGTCAGTGTAAGTCTTTGTTACTTGGTGTCAGTGTATGTCTTTGTTACTTGGTGTAAGTGTATGTCTTTGTTACTTGGTGTCAGTGTGTGTCTGTGTTACTGGGTGTCAGTGTATGTCTATGTTACTGGGTGACAGTGTATGTCTTTGTTACTTGGTGTAAGTGTGCGTCTGTGTTACTGGGTATCAGTGTCTGTCTTTGTTACTTGGTGTAAGTGTGTGTCTGTGTTACTGGGTATCAGTGTATGTCTTTGTTACTTGGTGTCAGTGTATGTCAAAATACTTGGTGTAAGTGTCTGTCTTTGTTACTTGGTGTAATTATCTGTCTTTGTTACTTGGTTTTAGTGTATGTCTGGGTTACTTGGTGTAAGTGTGTGTCTTTGTTACATGGTGTAAGTGTATGTCTTTGTTAATTGGTGTCAGTGTATGTCTTTGTTACTTGGTGTCAGTGTATGTCTGTGTTACTTGGTGTAAGTGTGTGTCTGTGTTACTGGGTATCAGTGTATGTCTTTGTTACTTGGTGTCAGTGCATGTCTGTGTTACTTGATGTAAGTGTGTGTCTGTGTAACTGGGTGTCAGTGTGAGTCTGTGTTACTTGGTGTAAGTTTGTGTCTTTGTTACTTGTTGTCCGTGTGTGTCTGTGTTACTGGGTGTCAGTGTATGTCTTTGTTACTTGGTGTAAGTGTACGTCTTTGTTACTTGGTGTCAGTGCATGTCTTTGTTATTTGGTGTAAGTGCATGCCTTTGTTACTTGGTGTCAGTGTATGTCTCTGTTACTTGGTGTAACTGTGTGTCTGTGTTACTGGGTATCAGTGTATGTTTTTGTTACTTGGTGTCATTGTCTGTCTTTGTTACTTGGTGTAAGTGTATGTCTGTGTTACTGGGTATCAGTGTATGTCTTTGTTACTTGGTGTCAGTGTATGTCTGTGTTAATTGGTGTAAGTGTGTGTCTGTGTTACTGTGTATCAGTGTATGTCTTTGTTACTTGGTGTCAGTGTATGTCTTTGTTACTTGTTGTAAGTGTATGTCTTTGTTACTTGGTGTCATTGTATGTCTGTGTTACTTGGTGTAAGTGTATGTCTTTGTTACTTGTTGTCAGTGTATGTCTTTGTTACTTGGTGTCAGTGCATGTCTTTGTTACTTGGTGTCAGTGTATGTCTTTGTTACTTGGTGTAAGTGTATGTCTTTGCTACTTGGTGTCAGTGTATGTCTTTGATACTTGGTGTAAGTGTATGTCTGTGTTACTGGGTATCAGAGTCTGTCTTTGTTACTTGGTGTAAGTGTGTGTCTGTGTTACTGGGTATCAGTGTAAGTCTTTTTTACTTGGTGTCAGTGTATATCTTTTTTACTTAGTGTAAGTGAATGTCTTTGTTACTTGGTGTCAGTGTATGTCTTTGTTACTTGTTGAAAATGTATGTCTTTGTTACTTGGTGTCAGTGTATGTCTGTGTTACTTGGTGTAAGTGTATATCTTTGTTTCTTGGTGTCAGTGCATGTCTTTGTTATTTGGTGTAAGTGTATGTCTTTGTTACTTGGTGTCAGTGTATGTCTTTGTTAATTGGTGTAAGTGTATGTCTTTGCTACTTGGTGTCAGTGTATGTCTTTGATACTTGGTGTAAGGGTATGTCTGTGTTACTGGGTATCATTGTCTGTCTTTGTTACTTGGTGTCAGTGTATGTCTTTCTTACTTGGTGTAAGTGTATGTCTTTGTTACTTGGTGTCAGTGTAAGTCTTTGTTACTTGGTGTAAGTGTGTGTCTGTGTTACTGGGTATCAGTGTATGTCTTTGTTACTTGGTGTCTGTGTGTGTCTGTGTTACTTGGTGTAAGTGTGTGTCTGTGTAACTGGGTATCAGTGTATGTCGTTGTTACTTGGTGTAAGTGTGTATGTGTGTTACTGGGGATCAGTGTATGTCTTTGTTACTTGGTGTCAGTGTATGTCTTTTCTACTTGGTGTAAGAGTATGTCTTTGTTACTTGGCGTCAGTGTATGTCTGTGTTACTTGGTGTAAGTGTATGTCTTTGCTACTTGGTGTCAGTGTATGTCTTTGATACTTGGTGTAAGTGTGTGTCTGTGTTACTGGGTATCAGTGTATGTCTTTGTTAATTGGTGTCAGTGTATGTCTTTGTTACTTGTTGTAAGTGAGTGTCTGTGTTACTGGGTATCAGTGTATGTCTTTTTTACTTGGTGTAAGTGTACGTCTTTGTTACTTGGTGTCAGTGCATGTCTTTGTTACTTGGTGTAAGTGTATGCCTTTGTTACTTGGTGTCAGTGCATGTCTCTGTTACTTGGTGTAAGTGTGTGTCTGTGTTACAGGGTATCAGTGTATGGCTTTGTTACTTGGTGTCATTGTCTGTCTTTGTTACTTGGTGTAAGTGTGTGTCTGTGTTACTGGGTATCAGTGTATGTCTTTGTTACTTGGTGTCAGTGTATGTCTGTGTTACTTGGTGTAAGTGTGTATCTGTGTTACTGGGTATCAGTGTATGTCTTTGTTACTTGATGTCAGTGTATGTCTTTGTTACTTGTTGTCAGTGTATGTCTTTGTTACTTGGTGTCAGTGTATGTCTGTGTTACTTGTTGTAAATGTATGTCTTTGTTACTTGGTGTCAGTGTATGTCTGTGTTACTTGGTGTAAGTGTATGTCTTTGTTTCTTGGTGTCAGTGCATGTCTTTGTTACTTGGTGTAAGTGTATGTCTTTGTTACTTGGTGTCAGTGTATGTCTTTGTTAATTGGTGTAAGTGTATGTCTTTGCTACTTGGTGTCAGTGTATGTCTTTGATACTTGGTGTAAGTGTATGTCTGTGTTACTGGGTATCAGTGTCTGTCTTTGTTACTTGGTGTAAGGGTGTGTCTGTGTTACGGGGTATCAGTGTATGTCTTTGTTACTTGGTGTCAGTGTATGTCTTTCTTACTTGGTGTAAGTGTATGTCTTTGTTACTTGGTGTCAGTGTAAGTCTTTGTTACTTGGTGTATGTGTGTGTCTGTGTTACTGGGTATCAGTGTATGTCTTTGTTACTTGGTGTCTGTGTGTGTCTGTGTTACTTGGTGTAAATGTGTGTCTGTGTAACTGGGTATAAGTGTATGTCTTTGTTACTTGGTGTAAGTGTGTATCTGTGTTACTGGGGATCAGTGTATGTCTTTGTTACTTGGTGTCAGTGTATGTCTTTTTTACTTGGTGTAAGTGTATGTCTTTGTTACTTGGTGTCAGTGTATGTCTTTGTTACTTGGTGTAAGTGTGTGTCTGTGTTACTGGGTATCAGTGTATGTCTTTGTTAATTGGTGTCAGTGTATGTCTTTGTTACTTGTTGTAAGTGTGTGTCTGTGTTACTGGGTATCAGTGTATGTCTTTGTTACTTGGTGTAAGTGTACGTCTTTGTTCCTTGGTGTCAGTGCATGTCTTTGTTACTTGGTGTAAGTGTATGCCTTTGTTCCTTGGTGTCAGTGCATGTCTCTGTTACTTGGTGTTAGTGTGTGTCTGTGTTACAGGGTATCAGTGTATGGCTTTGTTACTTGGTGTCATTGTCTGTCTTTGTTACTTGGTGTAAGTGTGTGTCTGTGTTACTGGGTATCAGTGTATGTCTTTGTTACTTGGTGTCAGTGTATGTCTGTGTTACTTGGTGTAAGTGTGTATCTGTGTTACTGGGTATCAGTGTATGTCTTTGTTACTTGATGTCAGTGTATGTCTTTGTTACTTGTTGTCAGTGTATGTCTCTGTTACTTGGTGTCAGTGTATGTCTGTGTTACTTGGTGTAAGTGTATGTCTTTGTTACTTGGTGTCAGTGTATGTCTTTGTTACTTGGTGTAAGTGTCTGTCTTTGTTACTTGGTGTCAGTGTATGTCTTTGTTACTTGGTGTAAGTGTATGGCTTTGCTACTTGGTGTCAGTGTATGTCTTTGATACTTGGTGTAAGTGGATGTCTGTGTTACTGGGTATCAGTGTATGTCTTTGTTACTTGGTGTCAGTGTATGTCTGTGTTACTTGGTGTAAGATTGTGTCTTTGTTACATGGTGTCAGTGTATGTCTGTGTTACTTGGTGTAAGTGCATGTCTTTGTTACTTGGTGTCAGTGTATGTCTTTGTGACATGGTGTAAGTGTGAGTCTGTGTTACGGGGTATCAGTGTATGTCTTTGTTACTTGGTGTCTGTGTATGTCTGTGATACTTGGTGTATGTGTGTGTCTGTGTGGCTGGGTATCAGTGTATGTTTTTGTTACTTGGTGTCATTGTCTGTCTTTGTTACTTGGTGTAAGTGTATGTCTGTGTTACTGGGTATCAGTGTATGTCTTTGTTACTTGGTGTCAGTGTATGTCTGTGTTAATTGGTGTAAGTGTGTGTCTGTGTTACTGTGTATCAGTGTATGTCTTTGTTACTTGGTGTCAGTGTATGTCTTTGTTACTTGTTGTAAGTGTATGTCTTTGTTACTTGGTGTCAGTGTATGTCTGTGTTACTTGGTGTAAGTGTATGTCTTTGTTACTTGTTGTCAGTGTATGTCTTTGTTACTTGGTGTCAGTGCATGTCTTTGTTACTTGGTGTCAGTGTATGTCTTTGTTACTTGGTGTAAGTGTATGTCTTTGCTACTTGGTGTCAGTGTATGTCTTTGATACTTGGTGTAAGTGTATGTCTGTGTTACTGGGTATCAGAGTCTGTCTTTGTTACTTGGTGTAAGTGTGTGTCTGTGTTACTGGGTATCAGTGTAAGTCTTTTTTACTTGGTGTCAGTGTATATCTTTTTTACTTAGTGTAAGTGAATGTCTTTGTTACTTGGTGTCAGTGTATGTCTTTGTTACTTGTTGAAAATGTATGTCTTTGTTACTTGGTGTCAGTGTATGTCTGTGTTACTTGGTGTAAGTGTATATCTTTGTTTCTTGGTGTCAGTGCATGTCTTTGTTATTTGGTGTAAGTGTATGTCTTTGTTACTTGGTGTCAGTGTATGTCTTTGTTAATTGGTGTAAGTGTATGTCTTTGCTACTTGGTGTCAGTGTATGTCTTTGATACTTGGTGTAAGGGTATGTCTGTGTTACTGGGTATCATTGTCTGTCTTTGTTACTTGGTGTCAGTGTATGTCTTTCTTACTTGGTGTAAGTGTATGTCTTTGTTACTTGGTGTCAGTGTAAGTCTTTGTTACTTGGTGTAAGTGTGTGTCTGTGTTACTGGGTATCAGTGTATGTCTTTGTTACTTGGTGTCTGTGTGTGTCTGTGTTACTTGGTGTAAGTGTGTGTCTGTGTAACTGGGTATCAGTGTATGTCGTTGTTACTTGGTGTAAGTGTGTATGTGTGTTACTGGGGATCAGTGTATGTCTTTGTTACTTGGTGTCAGTGTATGTCTTTTCTACTTGGTGTAAGAGTATGTCTTTGTTACTTGGCGTCAGTGTATGTCTGTGTTACTTGGTGTAAGTGTATGTCTTTGCTACTTGGTGTCAGTGTATGTCTTTGATACTTGGTGTAAGTGTGTGTCTGTGTTACTGGGTATCAGTGTATGTCTTTGTTAATTGGTGTCAGTGTATGTCTTTGTTACTTGTTGTAAGTGAGTGTCTGTGTTACTGGGTATCAGTGTATGTCTTTTTTACTTGGTGTAAGTGTACGTCTTTGTTACTTGGTGTCAGTGCATGTCTTTGTTACTTGGTGTAAGTGTATGCCTTTGTTACTTGGTGTCAGTGCATGTCTCTGTTACTTGGTGTAAGTGTGTGTCTGTGTTACAGGGTATCAGTGTATGGCTTTGTTACTTGGTGTCATTGTCTGTCTTTGTTACTTGGTGTAAGTGTGTGTCTGTGTTACTGGGTATCAGTGTATGTCTTTGTTACTTGGTGTCAGTGTATGTCTGTGTTACTTGGTGTAAGTGTGTATCTGTGTTACTGGGTATCAGTGTATGTCTTTGTTACTTGATGTCAGTGTATGTCTTTGTTACTTGTTGTCAGTGTATGTCTTTGTTACTTGGTGTCAGTGTATGTCTGTGTTACTTGTTGTAAATGTATGTCTTTGTTACTTGGTGTCAGTGTATGTCTGTGTTACTTGGTGTAAGTGTATGTCTTTGTTTCTTGGTGTCAGTGCATGTCTTTGTTACTTGGTGTAAGTGTATGTCTTTGTTACTTGGTGTCAGTGTATGTCTTTGTTAATTGGTGTAAGTGTATGTCTTTGCTACTTGGTGTCAGTGTATGTCTTTGATACTTGGTGTAAGTGTATGTCTGTGTTACTGGGTATCAGTGTCTGTCTTTGTTACTTGGTGTAAGGGTGTGTCTGTGTTACGGGGTATCAGTGTATGTCTTTGTTACTTGGTGTCAGTGTATGTCTTTCTTACTTGGTGTAAGTGTATGTCTTTGTTACTTGGTGTCAGTGTAAGTCTTTGTTACTTGGTGTATGTGTGTGTCTGTGTTACTGGGTATCAGTGTATGTCTTTGTTACTTGGTGTCTGTGTGTGTCTGTGTTACTTGGTGTAAATGTGTGTCTGTGTAACTGGGTATAAGTGTATGTCTTTGTTACTTGGTGTAAGTGTGTATCTGTGTTACTGGGGATCAGTGTATGTCTTTGTTACTTGGTGTCAGTGTATGTCTTTTTTACTTGGTGTAAGTGTATGTCTTTGTTACTTGGTGTCAGTGTATGTCTTTGTTACTTGGTGTAAGTGTGTGTCTGTGTTACTGGGTATCAGTGTATGTCTTTGTTAATTGGTGTCAGTGTATGTCTTTGTTACTTGTTGTAAGTGTGTGTCTGTGTTACTGGGTATCAGTGTATGTCTTTGTTACTTGGTGTAAGTGTACGTCTTTGTTCCTTGGTGTCAGTGCATGTCTTTGTTACTTGGTGTAAGTGTATGCCTTTGTTCCTTGGTGTCAGTGCATGTCTCTGTTACTTGGTGTTAGTGTGTGTCTGTGTTACAGGGTATCAGTGTATGGCTTTGTTACTTGGTGTCATTGTCTGTCTTTGTTACTTGGTGTAAGTGTGTGTCTGTGTTACTGGGTATCAGTGTATGTCTTTGTTACTTGGTGTCAGTGTATGTCTGTGTTACTTGGTGTAAGTGTGTATCTGTGTTACTGGGTATCAGTGTATGTCTTTGTTACTTGATGTCAGTGTATGTCTTTGTTACTTGTTGTCAGTGTATGTCTCTGTTACTTGGTGTCAGTGTATGTCTGTGTTACTTGGTGTAAGTGTATGTCTTTGTTACTTGGTGTCAGTGTATGTCTTTGTTACTTGGTGTAAGTGTCTGTCTTTGTTACTTGGTGTCAGTGTATGTCTTTGTTACTTGGTGTAAGTGTATGGCTTTGCTACTTGGTGTCAGTGTATGTCTTTGATACTTGGTGTAAGTGGATGTCTGTGTTACTGGGTATCAGTGTATGTCTTTGTTACTTGGTGTCAGTGTATGTCTGTGTTACTTGGTGTAAGATTGTGTCTTTGTTACATGGTGTCAGTGTATGTCTGTGTTACTTGGTGTAAGTGCATGTCTTTGTTACTTGGTGTCAGTGTATGTCTTTGTGACATGGTGTAAGTGTGAGTCTGTGTTACGGGGTATCAGTGTATGTCTTTGTTACTTGGTGTCTGTGTATGTCTGTGATACTTGGTGTATGTGTGTGCCTGTGTGGCTGGGTATCAGTGTATGTCTTTGTTACTTGGTGTAAGTGTCTGTCTTTGTTACTTGGTGTAAGTGTATGTCTTTGTTACTTGGTGTCAGTGTAAGTCTTTGTTACTTGGTGTAAGTGTGTGTCTGTGTTACTGGGTATCAGTGTATGTCTTTGTTACTTGGTGTCTGTCTGTGTGTGTTTTACTTGGTGTAAGTGTGTGTCTGTGTAACTGGGTATCTGTGTATGTCGTTGTTACTTGGTGTAAGTGTGTATGTGTGTTACTGGGGATCAGTGTATGTCTTTGTTACTTGGTGTCAGTGTATGTCTTTTTTACTTGGTGTAAGTGTATGTCTTTGTTACTTGGCGTCAGTGTTTGTCTGTGTTACTTGGTGTAAGTGTATGTCTTTGCTACTTGGTGTCAGTGTATGTCTTTGATACTTGGTGTAAGTGTGTGTCTGTGTTACTGGGTATCAGTGTATGTCTTTGTTAATTGGTGTCAGTGTATGTCTTTGTTACTTGTTGTAAGTGAGTGTCTGTGTTACTGGGTATCAGTGTATGTCTTTGTTACTTGGTGTAAGTGTACGTCTTTGTTACTTGGTGTCAGTGCATGTCTTTGTTACTTGGTGTAAGTGTATGACTTTGTTACTTGGTGTCAGTGCATGTCTCTGTTACTTGGTGTAAGTGTGTGTCTGTGTTACAGGGTATCAGTGTATGGCTTTGTTACTTGGTGTCATTGTCTGTCTTTGTTACTTGGTGTAAGTGTGTGTCTGTGTTACTGGGTATCAGTGTATGTCTTTGTTACTTGGTGTCAGTGTATGTCTGTGTTACTTGGTGTAAGTGTGTATCTGTGTTACTGGGTATCAGTGTATGTCTTTGTTACTTGATGTCAGTGTATGTCTTTGTTACTTGTTGTCAGTGTATGTCTTTGTTACTTGGTGTCAGTGTATGTCTGTGTTACTTGTTGTAAATGTATGTCTTTGTTACTTGGTGTCAGTGTATGTCTGTGTTACTTGGTGTAAGTGTATGTCTTTGTTTCTTGGTGTCAGTGCATGTCTTTGTTACTTGGTGTAAGTGTATGTCTTTGTTACTTGGTGTCAGTGTATGTCTTTGTTAATTGGTGTAAGTGTATGTCTTTGCTACTTGGTGTCAGTGTATGTCTTTGATATTTGGTGTAAGTGTATGTCTGTGTTACTGGGTATCAGTGTCTGTCTTTGTTACTTGGTGTAAGGGTGTGTCTGTGTTACGGGGTATCAGTGTATGTCTTTGTTACTTGGTGTCAGTGTATGTCTTTCTTACTTGGTGTAAGTGTATGTCTTTGTTACTTGGTGTCAGTGTAAGTCTTTGTTACTTGGTGTAAGTGTGTGTCTGTGTTACTGGGTATCAGTGTATGTCTTTGTTACTTGGTGTCTGTGTGTGTCTGTGTTACTTGCTGTAAATGTGTGTCTGTGTAACTGGGTATAAGTGTATGTCTTTGTTACTTGGTGTAAGTGTGTATCTGTGTTACTGGGGATCAGTGTATGTCTTTGTTACTTGGTGTCAGTGTATGTCTTTTTTACTTGGTGTAAGTGTATGTCTTTGTTACTTGGTGTCAGTGTATGTCTTTGTTACTTGGTGTAAGTGTGTGTCTGTGTTACTGGGTGTCAGTGTATGTCTTTGTTAATTGGTGTCAGTGTATGTCTTTGTTACTTGTTGTAAGTGTGTGTCTGTGTTACTGGGTATCAGTGTATGTCTTTGTTACTTGGTGTAAGTGTACGTCTTTGTTTCTTGGTGTCAGTGCATGTCTTTGTTACTTGGTGTAAGTGTCTGCCTTTGTTCCTTGGTGTCAGTGCATGTCTCTGTTACTTAGTGTTAGTGTGTGTCTGTGTCACAGGGTATCAGTGTATGGCTTTGTTACTTGGTGTCATTGTCTGTCTTTGTCACTTGGTGTAAGTGTGTGTCTGTGTTACTGGGTATCAGTGTATGTCTTTGTTACTTGGTGTCAGTGTATGTCTGTGTTACTTGGTGTAAGTGTGTATCTGTGTTACTGGGTATCAGAGTATGTCTTTGTTACTTGATGTCAGTGTATGTCTTTGTTACTTGTTGTCAGTGTATGTCTCTGTTACTTGGTGTCAGTGTATGTCTGTGTTACTTGGTGTAAGTGTATGTCTTTGTTACTTGGTGTCAGTGTATGTCTTTGTTACTTGGTGTAAGTGTCTGTCTTTGTTACTTGGTGTCAGTGTATGTCTTTGTTACTTGGTGTAAGTGTATGGCTTTGCTACTTGGTGTCAGTGTATGTCTTTGATACTTGGTGTAAGTGGATGTCTGTGTTACTGGGTATCAGTGTATGTCTTTGTTACTTGGTGTCAGTGTATGTCTGTGTTACTTGGTGTAAGATTGTGTCTTTGTTACATGGTGTCAGTGTATGTCTGTGTTACTTGGTGTAAGTGCATGTCTTTGTTACTTGGTGTCAGTGTATGTCTTTGTGACATGGTGTAAGTGTGAGTCTGTGTTAAGGGGTATCAGTGTATGTCTTTGTTACTTGGTGTCTGTGTATGTCTGTGATACTTGGTGTATGTGTGTGTCTGTGTGGCTGGGTATCAGTGTATGTCTTTGTTACTTGGTGTAAGTGTCTGTCTTTGTTACTTGGTGTCCGTGTGTGTCTGTGTTACTGGGTGTCAGTGTATGTCTTTGTTACTGGGTGTCGGTGTATGTCTTTGTTACTTGGTGTAAGTGTGCGTCTGTGTTACAAGGTATCAGTGTCTTTCTTTGTTACTTGGTGTACGTGTGTGTCTGTGTTACTGGGTATCAGTGCATGTCTTTGTTACTTGGTGTCAGTGTATGTCTTTGTTACTTGGTGTCAGTGTATGTCTTTGTTACTTGGTGTAAGTGTATGTCTTTGTTACTTGGTGTCAATGTATGTCTTTGATACTTGGTGTAAGTGTATGTCTGTGTTACTGGGTATCAGAGTCTGTCTTTGTTACTTGGTGTAAGTGTGTGTCTGTGTTACTGGGTATCAGTGTAAGTCTTTTTTACTTGGTGTCAGTGTATGTCTTTTTTACTTGGTGTAAGTGAATGTCTTTGTTACTTGGTGTCAGTGTATGTCTTTGTTACTTGGTGTCAGTGTATGTCTTTGTTAATTGGTGTAAGTGTATGTCTTTGCTACTTGGTGTCAGTGTAAGTCTTTGTTACTTGGTGTAAGTGTGTGTCTGTGTTACTGGGTATCAGTGTATGTCTTTGTTACTTGGTGTCTGTGTGTGTCTGTGTTACTTGCTGTAAATGTGTGTCTGTGTAACTGGGTATAAGTGTATGTCTTTGTTACTTGGTGTAAGTGTGTATCTGTGTTACTGGGGATCAGTGTATGTCTTTGTTACTTGGTGTCAGTGTATGTCTTTTTTACTTGGTGTAAGTGTATGTCTTTGTTACTTGGTGTCAGTGTATGTCTTTGTGACTTGGTGTAAGTGTGTGTCTGTGTTACTGGGTGTCAGTGTATGTCTTTGTTAATTGGTGTCAGTGTATGTCTTTGTTACTTGTTGTAAGTGTGTGTCTGTGTTACTGGGTATCAGTGTATGTCTTTGTTACTTGGTGTAAGTGTACGTCTTTGTTCCTTGGTGTCAGTGCATGTCTTTGTTACTTGGTGTAAGTGTATGCCTTTGTTCCTTGGTGTCAGTGCATGTCTCTGTTACTTAGTGTTAGTGTGTGTCTGTGTCACAGGGTATCAGTGTATGGCTTTGTTACTTGGTGTCATTGTCTGTCTTTGTCACTTGGTGTAAGTGTGTGTCTGTGTTACTGGGTATCAGTGTATGTCTTTGTTACTTGGTGTCAGTGTATGTCTGTGTTACTTGGTGTAAGTGTGTATCTGTGTTACTGGGTATCAGAATATGTCTTTGTTACTTGATGTCAGTGTATGTCTTTGTTACTTGTTGTCAGTGTATGTCTCTGTTACTTGGTGTCAGTCTATGTCTGTGTTACTTGGTGTAAGTGTATGTCTTTGTTACTTGGTGTCAGTGTATGTCTTTGTTACTTGGTGTAAGTGTCTGTCTTTGTTACTTGGTGTCAGTGTATGTCTTTGTTACTTGGTGTAAGTGTATGGCTTTGCTACTTGGTGTCAGTGTATGTCTTTGATACTTGGTGTAAGTGGATGTCTGTGTTACTGGGTATCAGTGTATGTCTTTGTTACTTGGTGTCAGTGTATGTCTGTGTTACTTGGTGTAAGATTGTGTCTTTGTTACATGGTGTCAGTGTATGTCTGTGTTACTTGGTGTAAGTGCATGTCTTTGTTACTTGGTGTCAGTGTATGTCTTTGTGACATGGTGTAAGTGTGAGTCTGTGTTAAGGGGTATCAGTGTATGTCTTTGTTACTTGGTGTCTGTGTATGTCTGTGATACTTGGTGTATGTGTGTGTCTGTGTGGCTGGGTATCAGTGTATGTCTTTGTTACTTGGTGTAAGTGTCTGTCTTTGTTACTTGGTGTCCGTGTGTGTCTGTGTTACTGGGTGTCAGTGTATGTCTTTGTTACTGGGTGTCGGTGTATGTCTTTGTTACTTGGTGTAAGTGTGCGTCTGTGTTACAAGGTATCAGTGTCTGTCTTTGTTACTTGGTGTACGTGTGTGTCTGTGTTACTGGGTATCAGTGCATGTCTTTGTTACTTGGTGTCAGTGTATGTCTTTGTTACTTGGTGTCAGTGTATGTCTTTGTTACTTGGTGTAAGTGTGTGTCTGTGTAACTGGGTATCAGTGTATGTCGTTGTTACTTGGTGTAAGTGTGTATGTGTGTTACTGGGGATCAGTGTATGTCTTTGTTACTTGGTGTCAGTGTATGTCTTTTTTACTTGGTGTAAGTGTATGTCTTTGTTACTTGGCGTCAGTGTATGTCTGTGTTACTTGGTGTAAGTGTATGTCTTTGCTACTTGGTGTCAGTGTATGTCTTTGATACTTGGTGTAAGTGTGTGTCTGTGTTACTGGGTATCAGTGTATGTCTTTGTTAATTGGTGTCAGTGTATGTCTTTGTTACTTGTTGTAAGTGAGTGTCTGTGTTACTGGGTATCAGTGTATGTCTTTGTTACTTGGTGTAAGTGTACGTCTTTGTTACTTGGTGTCAGTGCATGTCTTTGTTACTTGGTGTAAGTGTATGCCTTTGTTACTTGGTGTCAATGCATGTCTCTGTTACTTGGTGTAAGTGTGTGTCTGTGTTACTGGGTATCAGTGTATGTCTTTGTTACTTGGTGTCAGTGTATGTCTGTGTTACATGGTGTAAGTGTGTATCTGTGTTACTGGGTATCAGTGTATGTCTTTGTTACTTGATGTCAGTGTATGTCTTTGTTACTTGTTGTCAGTGTATGTCTTTGTTACTTGGTGTCAGTGTATGTCTGTGTTACTTGTTGTAAATGTATGTCTTTGTTACTTGGTGTCAGTGTATGTCTGTGTTACTTGGTGTAAGTGTATGTCTTTGTTTCTTGGTGTATGTGTGTGTCTGTGTGGCTGGGTATCAGTGTATGTCTTTGTTACTTGGTGTAAGTGTCTGTCTTTGTTACTTGGTGTCCGTGTGTGTCTGTGTTACTGGGTGTCAGTGTATGTCTTTGTTACTGGGTGTCGGTGTATGTCTTTGTTACTTGGTGTAAGTGTGCGTCTGTGTTACAAGGTATCAGTGTCTGTCTTTGTTACTTGGTGTACGTGTGTGTCTGTGTTACTGGGTATCAGTGCATGTCTTTGTTACTTGGTGTCAGTGTATGTCTTTGTTACTTGGTGTAAGTGTATGTCTTTGTTACTTGGTGTCAGTGTATGTCTTTGATACTTGGTGTAAGTGTATGTCTGTGTTACTGGGTATCAGAGTCTGTCTTTGTTACTTGGTGTAAGTGTGTGTCTGTGTTACTGGGTATCAGTGTAAGTCTTTTTTACTTGGTGTCAGTGTATGTCTTTTTTACTTGGTGTAAGTGAATGTCTTTGTTACTTGGTGTCAGTGTATGTCTTTGTTACTTGGTGTCAGTGTATGTCTTTGTTAATTGGTGTAAGTGTATGTCTTTGCTACTTGGTGTCAGTGTAAGTCTTTGTTACTTGGTGTAAGTGTGTGTCTGTGTTACTGGGTATCAGTGTATGTCTTTGTTACTTGGTGTCTGTGTGTGTCTGTGTTACTTGCTGTAAATGTGTGTCTGTGTAACTGGGTATAAGTGTATGTCTTTGTTACTTGGTGTAAGTGTGTATCTGTGTTACTGGGGATCAGTGTATGTCTTTGTTACTTGGTGTCAGTGTATGTCTTTTTTACTTGGTGTAAGTGTATGTCTTTGTTACTTGGTGTCAGTGTATGTCTTTGTGACTTGGTGTAAGTGTGTGTCTGTGTTACTGGGTGTCAGTGTATGTCTTTGTTAATTGGTGTCAGTGTATGTCTTTGTTACTTGTTGTAAGTGTGTGTCTGTGTTACTGGGTATCAGTGTATGTCTTTGTTACTTGGTGTAAGTGTACGTCTTTGTTCCTTGGTGTCAGTGCATGTCTTTGTTACTTGGTGTAAGTGTATGCCTTTGTTCCTTGGTGTCAGTGCATGTCTCTGTTACTTAGTGTTAGTGTGTGTCTGTGTCACAGGGTATCAGTGTATGGCTTTGTTACTTGGTGTCATTGTCTGTCTTTGTCACTTGGTGTAAGTGTGTGTCTGTGTTACTGGGTATCAGTGTATGTCTTTGTTACTTGGTGTCAGTGTATGTCTGTGTTACTTGGTGTAAGTGTGTATCTGTGTTACTGGGTATCAGAGTATGTCTTTGTTACTTGATGTCAGTGTATGTCTTTGTTACTTGTTGTCAGTGTATGTCTCTGTTACTTGGTGTCAGTCTATGTCTGTGTTACTTGGTGTAAGTGTATGTCTTTGTTACTTGGTGTCAGTGTATGTCTTTGTTACTTGGTGTAAGTGTCTGTCTTTGTTACTTGGTGTCAGTGTATGTCTTTGTTACTTGGTGTAAGTGTATGGCTTTGCTACTTGGTGTCAGTGTATGTCTTTGATACTTGGTGTAAGTGGATGTCTGTGTTACTGGGTATCAGTGTATGTCTTTGTTACTTGGTGTCAGTGTATGTCTGTGTTACTTGGTGTAAGATTGTGTCTTTGTTACATGGTGTCAGTGTATGTCTGTGTTACTTGGTGTAAGTGCATGTCTTTGTTACTTGGTGTCCGTGTGTGTCTGTGTTACTGGGTGTCAGTGTATGTCTTTGTTACTGGGTGTCGGTGTATGTCTTTGTTACTTGGTGTAAGTGTGCGTCTGTGTTACAAGGTATCAGTGTCTGTCTTTGTTACTTGGTGTACGTGTGTGTCTGTGTTACTGGGTATCAGTGCATGTCTTTGTTACTTGGTGTCAGTGTATGTCTTTGTTACTTGGTGTCAGTGTATGTCTTTGTTACTTGGTGTAAGTGTGTGTCTGTGTAACTGGGTATCAGTGTATGTCGTTGTTACTTGGTGTAAGTGTGTATGTGTGTTACTGGGGATCAGTGTATGTCTTTGTTACTTGGTGTCAGTGTATGTCTTTTTTACTTGGTGTAAGTGTATGTCTTTGTTACTTGGCGTCAGTGTATGTCTGTGTTACTTGGTGTAAGTGTATGTCTTTGCTACTTGGTGTCAGTGTATGTCTTTGATACTTGGTGTAAGTGTGTGTCTGTGTTACTGGGTATCAGTGTATGTCTTTGTTAATTGGTGTCAGTGTATGTCTTTGTTACTTGTTGTAAGTGAGTGTCTGTGTTACTGGGTATCAGTGTATGTCTTTGTTACTTGGTGTAAGTGTACGTCTTTGTTACTTGGTGTCAGTGCATGTCTTTGTTACTTGGTGTAAGTGTATGCCTTTGTTACTTGGTGTCAATGCATGTCTCTGTTACTTGGTGTAAGTGTGTGTCTGTGTTACTGGGTATCAGTGTATGTCTTTGTTACTTGGTGTCAGTGTATGTCTGTGTTACATGGTGTAAGTGTGTATCTGTGTTACTGGGTATCAGTGTATGTCTTTGTTACTTGATGTCAGTGTATGTCTTTGTTACTTGTTGTCAGTGTATGTCTTTGTTACTTGGTGTCAGTGTATGTCTGTGTTACTTGTTGTAAATGTATGTCTTTGTTACTTGGTGTCAGTGTATGTCTGTGTTACTTGGTGTAAGTGTATGTCTTTGTTTCTTGGTGTCAGTGCATGTCTTTGTTACTTGGTGTAAGTGTATGTCTTTGTTACTTGGTGTCAGTGTATGTCTTTGTTAATTGGTGTAAGTGTATGTCTTTGCTACTTGGTGTCAGTGTATGTCTTTGATACTTGGTGTAAGTGTATGACTGTGTTACTGGGTATCAGTGTCTGTCTTTGTTACTTGGTGTAAGGGTGTGTCTGTGTTACGGGGTATCAGTGTATGTCTTTGTTACTTGGTGTCAGTGTATGTCTTTCTTACTTGGTGTAAGTGGATGTCTTTGTTACTTGGTGTCAGTGTAAGTCTTTGTTACTTGGTGTAAGTGTGTGTCTGTGTTACTGGGTATCAGTGTATGTCTTTGTTACTTGGTGTCTGTGTGTGTCTGTGTTACTTGGTGTAAGTGTGTGTCTGTGTAACTGGGTATAAGTGTATGTCTTTGTTACTTGGTGTAAGTGTGTATCTGTGTTACTGGGGATCAGTGTATGTCTTTGTTACTTGGTGTCAGTGTATGTCTTTTTTACTTGGTGTAAGTGTATGTCTTTGTTACTTGGTGTCAGTGTATGTCTTTGTTACTTGGTGTAAGTGTGTGTCTGTGTTACTGGGTATCAGTGTATGTCTTTGTTAATTGGTGTCAGTGTATGTCTTTGTTACTTGTTGTAAGTGTGTGTCTGTGTTACTGGGTATCAGTGTATGTCTTTGTTACTTGGTGTAAGTGTACGTCTTTGTTCCTTGGTGTCAGTGCATGTCTTTGTTACTTGGTGTAAGTGTATGCCTTTGTTCCTTGGTGTCAGTGCATGTCTCAGTTACTTGGTGTTAGTGTGTGTCTGTGTTACAGGGTATCAGTGTATGGCTTTGTTACTTGGTGTCATTGTCTGTCTTTGTTACTTGGTGTAAGTGTGTGTCTGTGTTACTGGGTATCAGTGTATGTCTTTGTTACTTGGTGTCAGTGTATGTCTGTGTTACTTGGTGTAAGTGTGTATCTGTGTTACTGGGTATCAGTGTATGTCTTTGTTACTTGATGTCAGTGTATGTCTTTGTTACTTGTTGTCAGTGTATGTCTCTGTTACTTGGTGTCAGTGTATGTCTGTGTTACTTGTTGTAAGTGTATGTCTTTGTTACTTGGTGTCAGTGTATGTCTTTGTTACTTGGTGTAAGTGTATGTCTTTGTTACTTGGTGTCAGTGTATGTCTTTGTTACTTGGTGTAAGTGTATGGCTTTGCTACTTGGTGTCAGTGTATGTCTTTGATACTTGGTGTAAGTGGATGTCTGTGTTACTGGGTATCAGTGTATGTCTTTGTTACTTGGTGTCAGTGTATGTCTGTGTTACTTGGTGTAAGATTGTGTCTTTGTTACATGGTGTCAGTGTATGTCTGTGTTACTTGGTGTAAGTGCATGTCTTTGTTACTTGGTGTCAGTGTATGTCTTTGTGACATGGTGTAAGTGTGAGTCTGTGTTACGGGGTATCAGTGTATGTCTTTGTTACTTGGTGTCTGTGTATGTCTGTGATACTTGGTGTATGTGTGTGTCTGTGTGGCTGGGTATCAGTGTATGTCTTTGTTACTTGGTGTAAGTGTCTGTCTTTGTTACTTGGTGTCCGTGTGTGTCTGTGTTACGGGGCATCATTGTATGTCTTTGTTACTTGGTGTCAGTGTATGTCTTTCTTACTTGGTGTAAGTGTATGTCTTTGTTACTTGGTGTCAGTGTATGTCTTTGATACTTGGTGTAAGTGTATGTCTGTGTTACTGGGTATCAGAGTCTGTCTTTGTTACTTGGTGTAAGTGTGTGTCTGTGTTACTGGGTATCAGTGTAAGTCTTTTTTACTTGGTGTCAGTGTATGTCTTTTTTACTTGGTGTAAGTGAATGTCTTTGTTACTTGGTGTCAGTGTATGTCTTTGTTACTTGGTGTCAGTGTATGTCTTTGTTAATTGGTGTAAGTGTATGTCTTTGCTACTTGGTGTCAGTGTAAGTCTTTGTTACTTGGTGTAAGTGTGTGTCTGTGTTACTGGGTATCAGTGTATGTCTTTGTTACTTGGTGTCTGTGTGTGTCTGTGTTACTTGCTGTAAATGTGTGTCTGTGTAACTGGGTATAAGTGTATGTCTTTGTTACTTGGTGTAAGTGTGTATCTGTGTTACTGGGGATCAGTGTATGTCTTTGTTACTTGGTGTCAGTGTATGTCTTTTTTACTTGGTGTAAGTGTATGTCTTTGTTACTTGGTGTCAGTGTATGTCTTTGTGACTTGGTGTAAGTGTGTGTCTGTGTTACTGGGTGTCAGTGTATGTCTTTGTTAATTGGTGTCAGTGTATGTCTTTGTTACTTGTTGTAAGTGTGTGTCTGTGTTACTGGGTATCAGTGTATGTCTTTGTTACTTGGTGTAAGTGTACGTCTTTGTGCCTTGGTGTCAGTGCATGTCTTTGTTACTTGGTGTAAGTGTATGCCTTTGTTCCTTGGTGTCAGTGCATGTCTCTGTTACTTAGTGTTAGTGTGTGTCTGTGTCACAGGGTATCAGTGTATGGCTTTGTTACTTGGTGTCATTGTCTGTCTTTGTCACTTGGTGTAAGTGTGTGTCTGTGTTACTGGGTATCAGTGTATGTCTTTGTTACTTGGTGTCAGTGTATGTCTGTGTTACTTGGTGTAAGTGTGTATCTGTGTTACTGGGTATCAGAGTATGTCTTTGTTACTTGATGTCAGTGTATGTCTTTGTTACTTGTTGTCAGTGTATGTCTCTGTTACTTGGTGTCAGTCTATGTCTGTGTTACTTGGTGTAAGTGTATGTCTTTGTTACTTGGTGTCAGTGTATGTCTTTGTTACTTGGTGTAAGTGTCTGTCTTTGTTACTTGGTGTCAGTGTATGTCTTTGTTACTTGGTGTAAGTGTATGGCTTTGCTACTTGGTGTCAGTGTATGTCTTTGATACTTGGTGTAAGTGGATGTCTGTGTTACTGGGTATCAGTGTATGTCTTTGTTACTTGGTGTCAGTGTATGTCTGTGTTACTTGGTGTAAGATTGTGTCTTTGTTACATGGTGTCAGTGTATGTCTGTGTTACTTGGTGTAAGTGCATGTCTTTGTTACTTGGTGTCAGTGTATGTCTTTGTGACATGGTGTAAGTGTGAGTCTGTGTTAAGGGGTATCAGTGTATGTCTTTGTTACTTGGTGTCTGTGTATGTCTGTGATACTTGGTGTATGTGTGTGTCTGTGTGGCTGGGTATCAGTGTATGTCTTTGTTACTTGGTGTAAGTGTCTGTCTTTGTTACTTGGTGTCCGTGTGTGTCTGTGTTACTGGGTGTCAGTGTATGTCTTTGTTACTGGGTGTCGGTGTATGTCTTTGTTACTTGGTGTAAGTGTGCGTCTGTGTTACAAGGTATCAGTGTCTGTCTTTGTTACTTGGTGTACGTGTGTGTCTGTGTTACTGGGTATCAGTGCATGTCTTTGTTACTTGGTGTCAGTGTATGTCTTTGTTACTTGGTGTCAGTGTATGTCTTTGTTACTTGGTGTAAGTGTGTGTCTGTGTAACTGGGTATCAGTGTATGTCGTTGTTACTTGGTGTAAGTGTGTATGTGTGTTACTGGGGATCAGTGTATGTCTTTGTTACTTGGTGTCAGTGTATGTCTTTTTTACTTGGTGTAAGTGTATGTCTTTGTTACTTGGCGTCAGTGTATGTCTGTGTTACTTGGTGTAAGTGTATGTCTTTGCTACTTGGTGTCAGTGTATGTCTTTGATACTTGGTGTAAGTGTGTGTCTGTGTTACTGGGTATCAGTGTATGTCTTTGTTAATTGGTGTCAGTGTATGTCTTTGTTACTTGTTGTAAGTGAGTGTCTGTGTTACTGGGTATCAGTGTATGTCTTTGTTACTTGGTGTAAGTGTACGTCTTTGTTACTTGGTGTCAGTGCATGTCTTTGTTACTTGGTGTAAGTGTATGCCTTTGTTACTTGGTGTCAATGCATGTCTCTGTTACTTGGTGTAAGTGTGTGTCTGTGTTACTGGGTATCAGTGTATGTCTTTGTTACTTGGTGTCAGTGTATGTCTGTGTTACATGGTGTAAGTGTGTATCTGTGTTACTGGGTATCAGTGTATGTCTTTGTTACTTGATGTCAGTGTATGTCTTTGTTACTTGTTGTCAGTGTATGTCTTTGTTACTTGGTGTCAGTGTATGTCTGTGTTACTTGTTGTAAATGTATGTCTTTGTTACTTGGTGTCAGTGTATGTCTGTGTTACTTGGTGTAAGTGTATGTCTTTGTTTCTTGGTGTCAGTGCATGTCTTTGTTACTTGGTGTAAGTGTATGTCTTTGTTACTTGGTGTCAGTGTATGTCTTTGTTAATTGGTGTAAGTGTATGTCTTTGCTACTTGGTGTCAGTGTATGTCTTTGATACTTGGTGTAAGTGTATGACTGTGTTACTGGGTATCAGTGTCTGTCTTTGTTACTTGGTGTAAGGGTGTGTCTGTGTTACGGGGTATCAGTGTATGTCTTTGTTACTTGGTGTCAGTGTATGTCTTTCTTACTTGGTGTAAGTGGATGTCTTTGTTACTTGGTGTCAGTGTAAGTCTTTGTTACTTGGTGTAAGTGTGTGTCTGTGTTACTGGGTATCAGTGTATGTCTTTGTTACTTGGTGTCTGTGTGTGTCTGTGTTACTTGGTGTAAGTGTGTGTCTGTGTAACTGGGTATAAGTGTATGTCTTTGTTACTTGGTGTAAGTGTGTATCTGTGTTACTGGGGATCAGTGTATGTCTTTGTTACTTGGTGTCAGTGTATGTCTTTTTTACTTGGTGTAAGTGTATGTCTTTGTTACTTGGTGTCAGTGTATGTCTTTGTTACTTGGTGTAAGTGTGTGTCTGTGTTACTGGGTATCAGTGTATGTCTTTGTTAATTGGTGTCAGTGTATGTCTTTGTTACTTGTTGTAAGTGTGTGTCTGTGTTACTGGGTATCAGTGTATGTCTTTGTTACTTGGTGTAAGTGTACGTCTTTGTTCCTTGGTGTCAGTGCATGTCTTTGTTACTTGGTGTAAGTGTATGCCTTTGTTCCTTGGTGTCAGTGCATGTCTCAGTTACTTGGTGTTAGTGTGTGTCTGTGTTACAGGGTATCAGTGTATGGCTTTGTTACTTGGTGTCATTGTCTGTCTTTGTTACTTGGTGTAAGTGTGTGTCTGTGTTACTGGGTATCAGTGTATGTCTTTGTTACTTGGTGTCAGTGTATGTCTGTGTTACTTGGTGTAAGTGTGTATCTGTGTTACTGGGTATCAGTGTATGTCTTTGTTACTTGATGTCAGTGTATGTCTTTGTTACTTGTTGTCAGTGTATGTCTCTGTTACTTGGTGTCAGTGTATGTCTGTGTTACTTGGTGTAAGTGTATGTCTTTGTTACTTGGTGTCAGTGTATGTCTTTGTTACTTGGTGTAAGTGTATGTCTTTGTTACTTGGTGTCAGTGTATGTCTTTGTTACTTGGTGTAAGTGTATGGCTTTGCTACTTGGTGTCAGTGTATGTCTTTGATACTTGGTGTAAGTGGATGTCTGTGTTACTGGGTATCAGTGTATGTCTTTGTTACTTGGTGTCAGTGTATGTCTGTGTTACTTGGTGTAAGATTGTGTCTTTGTTACATGGTGTCAGTGTATGTCTGTGTTACTTGGTGTAAGTGCATGTCTTTGTTACTTGGTGTCAGTGTATGTCTTTGTGACATGGTGTAAGTGTGAGTCTGTGTTACGGGGTATCAGTGTATGTCTTTGTTACTTGGTGTCTGTGTATGTCTGTGATACTTGGTGTCTGTGTGTGTCTGTGTGGCTGGGTATCAGTGTATGTCTTTGTTACTTGGTGTAAGTGTCTGTCTTTGTTACTTGGTGTCCGTGTGTGTCTGTGTTACGGGGCATCATTGTATGTCTTTGTTACTTGGTGTCAGTGTATGTCTTTCTTACTTGGTGTAAGTGTATGTCTTTGTTACTTGGTGTCAGTGTAAGTCTTTGTTACTTGGTGTAAGTGTGTGTCTGTGTTACTGGGTATCAGTGTATGTCTTTGTTACTTGGTGTCTGTGTGTGTCTGTGTTACTTGGTGTAAGTGTGTGTCTGTGTAACTGGGTATCTGTGTATGTCGTTGTTACTTGGTGTAAGTGTGTATGTGTGTTACTGGGGATCAGTGTATGTCTTTGTTACTTGGTGTCAGTGTATGTCTTTTTTACTTGGTGTAAGTGTATGTCTTTGTTACTTGGCGTCAGTGTATGTCTGTGTTACTTGGTGTAAGTGTATGTCTTTGCTACTTGGTGTCAGTGTATGTCTTTGATACTTGGTGTAAGTGTGTGTCTGTGTTACTGGGTATCAGTGTATGTCTTTGTTAATTGGTGTCAGTGTATGTCTTTGTTACTTGTTGTAAGTGAGTGTCTGTGTTACTGGGTATCAGTGTATGTCTTTGTTACTTGGTGTAAGTGTACGTCTTTGTTACTTGGTGTCAGTGCATGTCTTTGTTACTTGGTGTAAGTGTATGCCTTTGTTACTTGGTGTCAGTGCATGTCTCTGTTACTTGGTGTAAGTGTGTGTCTGTGTTACAGGGTATCAGTGTATGGCTTTGTTACTTGGTGTCATTGTCTGTCTTTGTTACTTGGTGTAAGTGTGTGTCTGTGTTACTGGGTATCAGTGTATGTCTTTGTTACTTGGTGTCAGTGTATGTCTGTGTTACTTGGTGTAAGTGTGTATCTGTGTTACTGGGTATCAGTGTATGTCTTTGTTACTTGATGTCAGTGTATGTCTTTGTTACTTGTTGTCAGTGTATGTCTTTGTTACTTGGTGTCAGTGTATGTCTGTGTTACTTGTTGTAAATGTATGTCTTTGTTACTTGGTGTCAGTGTATGTCTGTGTTACTTGGTGTAAGTGTATGTCTTTGTTTCTTGGTGTCAGTGCATGTCTTTGTTACTTGGTGTAAGTGTATGTCTTTGTTACTTGGTGTCAGTGTATGTCTTTGTTAATTGGTGTAAGTGTATGTCTTTGCTACTTGGTGTCAGTGTATGTCTTTGATACTTGGTGTAAGTGTATGTCTGTGTTACTGGGTATCAGTGTCTGTCTTTGTTACTTGGTGTAAGGGTGTGTCTGTGTTACGGGGTATCAGTGTATGTCTTTGTTACTTGGTGTCAGTGTATGTCTTTGTTACTTGGTGTAAGTGTATGTCTTTGTTACTTGGTGTCAGTGTATGTCTTTGTTACTTGGTGTAAGTGTATGGCTTTGCTACTTGGTGTCAGTGTATGTCTTTGATACTTGGTGTAAGTGGATGTCTGTGTTACTGGGTATCAGTGTATGTCTTTGTTACTTGGTGTCAGTGTATGTCTGTGTTACATGGTGTAAGATTGTGTCTTTGTTACATGGTGTCAGTGTATGTCTGTGTTACTTGGTGTAAGTGTATGTCTTTGTTACTTGGTGTCAGTGTATGTCTTTGTTACTTGGTGTAAGTGTATGGCTTTGCTACTTGGTGTCAGTGTATGTCTTTGATACTTGGTGTAAGTGTATGTCTTTGTTTCTTGGTGTCAGTGCATGTCTTTGTTACTTGGTGTAAGTGTGTGTCTGTGTTACTGGGTATCAGTGTATGTCTTTGTTACTTGGTGTCTGTGTGTGTCTGTGTTACTTGGTGTAAGTGTGTGTCTGTGTAACTGGGTATCTGTGTATGTCGTTGTTACTTGGTGTAAGTGTGTATGTGTGTTACTGGGGATCAGTGTATGTCTTTGTTACTTGGTGTCAGTGTATGTCTTTTTTACTTGGTGTAAGTGTATGTCTTTGTTACTTGGCGTCAGTGTATGTCTGTGTTACTTGGTGTAAGTGTATGTCTTTGCTACTTGGTGTCAGTGTATGTCTTTGATACTTGGTGTAAGTGTGTGTCTGTGTTACTGGGTATCAGTGTATGTCTTTGTTAATTGGTGTCAGTGTATGTCTTTGTTACTTGTTGTAAGTGAGTGTCTGTGTTACTGGGTATCAGTGTATGTCTTTGTTACTTGGTGTAAGTGTACGTCTTTGTTACTTGGTGTCAGTGCATGTCTTTTTTACTTGGTGTAAGTGTATGCCTTTGTTACTTGGTGTCAGTGCATGTCTCTGTTACTTGGTGTAAGTGTGTGTCTGTGTTACAGGGTATCAGTGTATGGCTTTGTTACTTGGTGTCATTGTCTGTCTTTGTTACTTGGTGTAAGTGTGTGTCTGTGTTACTGGGTATCAGTGTATGTCTTTGTTACTTGGTGTCAGTGTATGTCTGTGTTACTTGGTGTAAGTGTGTATCTGTGTTACTGGGTATCAGTGTATGTCTTTGTTACTTGATGTCAGTGTATGTCTTTGTTACTTGTTGTCAGTGTATGTCTTTGTTACTTGGTGTCAGTGTATGTCTGTGTTACTTGTTGTAAATGTATGTCTTTGTTACTTGGTGTCAGTGTATGTCTGTGTTACTTGGTGTAAGTGTATGTCTTTGTTTCTTGGTGTCAGTGCATGTCTTTGTTACTTGGTGTAAGTGTATGTCTTTGTTACTTGGTGTCAGTGTATGTCTTTGTTAATTGGTGTAAGTGCATGTCTTTGCTACTTGGTGTCAGTGTATGTCTTTGATACTTGGTGTAAGTGTATGTCTGTGTTAATGGGTATCAGTGTCTGTCTTTGTTACTTGGTGTAAGGGTGTGTCTGTGTTACGGGGTATCAGTGTATGTCTTTGTTACTTGGTGTCAGTGTATGTCTTTGTTACTTGGTGTAAGTGTATGTCTTTGTTACCTGGTGTCAGTGTATGTCTTTGTTACTTGGTGTAAGTGTATGGCTTTGCTACTTGTTGTCAGTGTATGTCTTTGATACTTGGTGTAAGTGGATGTCTGTGTTACTGGGTATCAGTGTATGTCTTTGTTACTTGGTGTCAGTGTATGTCTGTGTTACTTGGTGTAAGATTGTGTCTTTGTTACATGGTGTCAGTGTATGTCTGTGTTACTTGGTGTAAGTGTATGTCTTTGTTACTTGGTGTCAGTGTATGTCTTTGTTACTTGGTGTAAGTGTATGGCTTTGCTACTTGGTGTCAGTGTATGTCTTTGATACTTGGTGTAAGTGTATGTCTTTGTTTCTTGGTGTCAGTGCATGTCTTTGTTACTTGGTGTAAGTGTATGTCTTTGTTACTTGGTGTCACTGTATGTCTTTGTTAATTGGTGTAAGTGTATGTCTTTGCTACTTGGTGTCAGTGTATGTCTATGATACTTGGTGTAAGTGTATGTCTGTGTTACTGGGTATCAGTGTCTGTCTTTGTTACTTGGTGTAAGGGTGTGTCTGTGTTACGGGGTATCAGTGTATGTCTTTGTTACTTGGTGTCAGTGTATGTCTTTGTTACTTGGTGTAAGTGTATGTCTTTGTTACTTGGTGTCAGTGTATGTCTTTGTTACTTGGTGTAAGTGTATGGCTTTGCTACTTGGTGTCAGTGTATGTCTTTGATACTTGGTGTAAATGGATGTCTGTGTTACTGGGTATCAGTGTATGTCTTTGTTACTTGGTGTCAGTGTATGTCTGTGTTACTTGGTGTAAGATTGTGTCTTTGTTACATGGTGTCAGTGTATGTCTGTGTTACTTGGTGTAAGTGCATGTCTTTGTTACTTGGTGTCAGTGTAAGTCTTTGTTACTTGGTGTAAGTGTCTGTCTTTGTTACTTGGTGTCAGTGTATGTCTTTGTTACTTGGTGTAAGTGTATGGCTTTGCTACTTGTTGTCAGTGTCTGTCTCTGTTACTTGGTGTCAGTGTATGCCTGTGTTACTTGGTGTAAGTGTATGTCTTTGTTACTTGGTGTCAGTGGATGTCTTTGTTACTTGGTGTAAGTGTCTGTCTTTGTTACTTGGTGTCAGTGTATGTCTTTGTTACTTGGTGTAAGTGTATGGCTTTGCTACTTGGTGTCAGTGTATGTCTTTGATACTTGGTGTAAGTGGATGTCTGTGTTACTGGGTATCATTGTATGTCTTTGTTACTTGGTGTCAGTGTATGTCTGTGTTACTTGGTGTAAGATTGTGTCTTTGTTACATGGTGTCAGTGTATGTCTGTGTTACTTGGTGTAAGTGCATGTCTTTGTTACTTGGTGTCAGTGTATGTCTTTGTGACATGGTGTAAGTGTGAGTCTGTGTTACGGGGTATCAGTGTATGTCTTTGTTACTTGGTGTCTGTGTATGTCTGTGATACTTGGTGTATGTGTGTGTCTGTGTGGCTGGGTATCAGTGTATGTCTTTGTTACTCGGTGTAAGTGTCTGTCTTTGTTACTTGGTGTCCGTGTGTGTCTGTGTTACGGGGCATCATTGTATGTCTTTGTTACTTGGTGTCAGTGTATGTCTTTCTTACTTGGTGTAAGTGTATGTCTTTGTTACTTGGTGTCAGTGTAAGTCTTTGTTACTTGGTGTAAGTGTGTGTCTGTGTTACTGGGTATCAGTGTATGTCTTTGTTACTTGGTGTCTGTGTGTGTCTGTGTTACTTGGTGTAAGTGTGTGTCTGTGTAACTGGGTATCTGTGTATGTCGTTGTTACTTGGTGTAAGTGTGTATGTGTGTTACTGGGGATCAGTGTATGTCTTTGTTACTTGGTGTCAGTGTATGTCTTTTTTACTTGGTGTAAGTGTATGTCTTTGTTACTTGGCGTCAGTGTATGTCTGTGTTACTTGGTGTAAGTGTATGTCTTTGCTACTTGGTGTCAGTGTATGTCTTTGATACTTGGTGTAAGTGTGTGTCTGTGTTACTGGGTATCAGTGTATGTCTTTGTTAATTGGTGTCAGTGTATGTCTTTGTTACTTGTTGTAAGTGAGTGTCTGTGTTACTGGGTATCAGTGTATGTCTTTGTTACTTGGTGTAAGTGTACGTCTTTGTTACTTGGTGTCAGTGCATGTCTTTGTTACTTGGTGTAAGTGTATGCCTTTGTTACTTGGTGTCAGTGCATGTCTCTGTTACTTGGTGTAAGTGTGTGTCTGTGTTACAGGGTATCAGTGTATGGCTTTGTTACTTGGTGTCATTGTCTGTCTTTGTTACTTGGTGTAAGTGTGTCTCTGTGTTACTGGGTATCAGTGTATGTCTTTGTTACTTGGTGTCAGTGTATGTCTGTGTTACTTGGTGTAATTGTGTATCTGTGTTACTGGGTATCAGTGTATGTCTTTGTTACTTGATGTCAGTGTATGTCTTTGTTACTTGTTGTCAGTGTATGTCTTTGTTACTTGGTATCAGTGTATGTCTGTGTTACTTGTTGTAAATGTATGTATTTGTTACTTGGTGTCAGTGTATGTCTGTGTTACTTGGTGTAAGTGTATGTCTTTGTTTCTTGGTGTCAGTGCATGTCTTTGTTACTTGGTGTAAGTGTATGTCTTTGTTACTTGGTGTCAGTGTATGTCTTTGTTAATTGGTGTAAGTGTATGTCTTTGCTACTTGGTGTCAGTGTATGTCTTTGATACTTGGTGTAAGTGTGTGTCTGTGTTACTGGGTATCAGTGTAAGTCTTTTTTACTTGGTGTCAGTGTATGTCTTTTTTACTTGGTGTAAGTGAATGTCTTTGTTACTTGGTGTCAGTGTATGTCTTTGTTACTTGGTGTCAGTGTATGTCTTTGTTAATTGGTGTAAGTGTATGTCTTTGCTACTTGGTGTCAGTGTTTGTCTTTGATACTTGGTGTAAGTGTTTGTCTGTGTTACTGGGTATCATTGTCTGTCTTTGTTACTTGGTGTAAGGGTGTGTCTGTGTTACGGGGCATCATTGTATGTCTTTGTTACTTGGTGTCAGTGTATGTCTTTCTTACTTGGTGTAAGTGTATGTCTTTGTTACTTGGTGTCAGTGTAAGTCTTTGTTACTTGGTGTAAGTGTGTGTCTGTGTTACTGGGTATCAGTGTATGTCTTTGTTACTTGGTGTCTGTGTGTGTCTGTGTTACTTGGTGTAAGTGTGTGTCTGTGTAACTGGGTATCAGTGTATGTCGTTGTTACTTGGTGTAAGTGTGTATGTGCGTTACTGGGGATCAGTGTATGTCTTTGTTACTTGGTGTCAGTGTATGTCTTTTTTACTTGGTGTAAGTGTATGTCTTTGTTACTTGGCGTCAGTGTATGTCTGTGTTACTTGGTGTAAGTGTATGTCTTTGCTACTTGGTGTCAGTGTATGTCTTTGATACTTGGTGTAAGTGTGTGTCTGTGTTACTGGGTATCAGTGTATGTCTTTGTTAATTGGTGTCAGTGTATGTCTTTGTTACTTGTTGTAAGTGAGTGTCTGTGTTACTGGGTATCAGTGTATGTCTTTGTTACTTGGTGTAAGTGTACGTCTTTGTTACTTGGTGTCAGTGCATGTCTTTGTTACTTGGTGTAAGTGTATGCCTTTGTTACTTGGTGTCAATGCATGTCTCTGTTACTTGGTGTAAGTGTGTGTCTGTGTTACAGGGTATCAGTGTATGGCTTTGTTACTTGGTGTCATTGTCTGTCTTTGTTACTTGGTGCAAGTGTGTGTCTGTGTTACTGGGTATCAGTGTATGTCTTTGTTACTTGGTGTCAGTGTATGTCTGTGTTACATGGTGTAAGTGTGTATCTGTGTTACTGGGTATCAGTGTATGTCTTTGTTACTTGATGTCAGTGTATGTCTTTGTTACTTGTTGTCAGTGTATGTCTTTGTTACTTGGTGTCAGTGTATGTCTGTGTTACTTGTTGTAAATGTATGTCTTTGTTACTTGGTGTCAGTGTATGTCTGTGTTACTTGGTGTAAGTGTATGTCTTTGTTTCTTGGTGTCAGTGCATGTCTTTGTTACTTGGTCTAAGTGTATGTCTTTGTTACTTGGTGTCAGTGTATGTCTTTGTTAATTGGTGTAAGTGTATGTCTTTGCTACTTGGTGTCAGTGTATGTCTTTGATACTTGGTGTAAGTGTATGTCTGTGTTACTGGGTATCAGTGTCTGTCTTTGTTACTTGGTGTAAGGGTGTGTCTGTGTTACGGGGTATCAGTGTATGTCTTTGTTACTTGGTGTCAGTGTATGTCTTTCTTACTTGGTGTAAGTGTATGTCTTTGTTACTTGGTGTCAGTGTAAGTCTTTGTTACTTGGTGTAAGTGTGTGTCTGTGTTACTGGGTATCAGTGTATGTCTTTGTTACTTGGTGTCTGTGTGTGTCTGTGTTACTTGGTGTAAGTGTGTGTCTGTGTAACTGGGTATAAGTGTATGTCTTTGTTACTTGGTGTAAGTGTGTATCTGTGTTACTGGGGATCAGTGTATGTCTTTGTTACTTGGTGTCAGTGTATGTCTTTTTTACTTGGTGTAAGTGTATGTCTTTGTTACTTGGTGTCAGTGTATGTCTTTGTTACTTGGTGTAAGTGTGTGTCTGTGTTACTGGGTATCAGTGTATGTCTTTGTTAATTGGTGTCAGTGTATGTCTTTGTTACTTGTTGTAAGTGTGTGTCTGTGTTACAGGGTATCAGTGTATGGCTTTGTTACTTGGTGTCATTGTCTGTCTTTGTTACTTGGTGTAAGTGTGTGTCTGTGTTACTGGGTATCAGTGTATGTCTTTGTTACTTGGTGTCAGTGTATGTCTGTGTTACTTGGTGTAAGTGTGTATCTGTGTTACTGGGTATCAGTGTATGTCTTTGTTACTTGTTGTCAGTGTATGTCTCTGTTACTTGGTGTCAGTGTATGTCTGTGTTACTTGGTGTAAGTGTATGTCTTTGTTACTTGGTGTCAGTGTATGTCTTTGTTACTTGGTGTAAGTGTCTGTCTTTGTTACTTGGTGTCAGTGTATGTCTTTGTTACTTGGTGTAAGTGTATGGCTTTGCTACTTGGTGTCAGTGTATGTCTTTGATACTTGGTGTAAGTGGATGTCTGTGTTACTGGGTATCAGTGTATGTCTTTGTTACTTGGTGTCAGTGTATGTCTGTGTTACTTGGTGTAAGATTGTGTCTTTGTTACATGGTGTCAGTGTATGTCTGTGTTACTTGGTGTAAGTGCATGTCTTTGTTACTTGGTGTCAGTGTATGTCTTTGTGACATGGTGTAAGTGTGAGTCTGTGTTACGGGGTATCAGTGTATGTCTTTGTTACTTGGTGTCTGTGTATGTCTGTGATACTTGGTGTATGTGTGTGTCTGTGTGGCTGGGTATCAGTGTATGTCTTTGTTACTTGGTGTAAGTGTCTGTCTTTGTTACCTGGTGTCCGTGTGTGTCTGTGTTACTGGGTGTCAGTGTATGTCTTTGTTACTGGGTGTCGGTGTATGTCTTTGTTACTTGGTGTAAGTGTGCGTCTGTGTTACAAGGTATCAGTGTCTGTCTTTGTTACTTGGTGTACGTGTGTGTCTGTGTTACTGGGTATCAGTGTATGTCTTTGTTAATTGGTGTCAGTGTATGTCTTTGTTACTTGTTGTAAGTGTGTGTCTGTGTTACTGGGTCTCAGTGTATGTCTTTGTTACTTGGTGTAAGTGTACGTCTTTGTTCCTTGGTGTCAGTGCATGTCTTTGTTACTTGGTGTAAGTGTATGCCTTTGTTCCTTGCTGTCAGTGCATGTCTCTGTTACTTGGTGTTAGTGTGTGTCTGTGTTACAGGGTATCAGTGTATGGCTTTGTTACTTGGTGTCATTGTCTGTCTTTGTTACTTGGTGTAAGTGTGTGTCTGTGTTACTGGGTATCAGTGTATGTCTTTGTTACTTGGTGTCAGTGTATGTCTGTGTTACTTGGTGTAATTGTGTATCTGTGTTACTGGGTATCAGTGTATGTCTTTGTTACTTGATGTCAGTGTATGTCTTTGCTACTTGTTGTCAGTGTATGTCTCTGTTACTTGGTGTCAGTGTATGTCTGTGTTACTTGGTGTAAGTGTATGTCTTTGTTACTTGGTGTCAGTGTATGTCTTTGTTACTTGGTGTAAGTGTCTGTCTTTGTTACTTGGTGTCAGTGTATGTCTTTGTTACTTGGTGTAAGTGTATGGCTTTGCTACTTGGTGTCAGTGTATGTCTTTGATACTTGGTGTAAGTGGATGTCTGTGTTACTGGGTATCAGTGTATGTCTTTGTTACTTGGTGTCAGTGTATGTCTGTGTTACTTGGTGTAAGATTGTGTCTTTGTTACATGGTGTCAGTGTATGTCTGTGTTACTTGGTGTAAGTGCATGTCTTTTTTACTTGGTGTCAGTGTATGTCTTTGTGACATGGTGTAAGTGTGAGTCTGTGTTACGGGGTATCAGTGTATGTCTTTGTTACTTGGTGTCTGTGTATGTCTGTGATACTTGGTGTATGTGTGTGTCTGTGTGGCTGGGTATCAGTGTATGTCTTTGTTACTTGGTGTAAGTGTCTGTCTTTGTTACTTGGTGTCCGTGTGTGTCTGTGTTACTGGGTGTCAGTGTATGTCTTTGTTACTGGGTGTCGGTGGATGTCTTTGTTACTTGGTGTAAGTGTGCGTCTGTGTTACAAGGTATCAGTGTCTGTCTTTGTTACTTGGTGTACGTGTGTGTCTGTGTTACTGGGTATCAGTGTATGTCTTTGTTACTTGGTGTCAGTGGATGTCTGTGTTACCTAGTGAAAGTGTGTGTCTGTGTTACTGGGTATCAGTGCATGTCTTTGTTACTTGGTGTCAGTGTATGTCAAAATACTTGGTGTAAGTGTATGTCTTTGTTACTTGGTGTAATTATCTGTCTTTGTTACTTGGTTTTTGTATATGTCTGGGTTACTTGGTGTAAGTGTGTGTCTTTGTTACATGGTGTAAGTGTATGTCTTTGTTACTTGGTGTCAGTGTATGTCTTTGTTACTTGGTGTCAGTGTATGTCTGTGTTACTTGGTGCAAGTGTGTGTCTGTGTTACTGGCTATCAGTGTATGTCTTTGTTACTTGGTGTCAGTGTATGTCTGTGTTACTTGGTGTAAGTGTGTGTCTGTGTAACTGGGTGTCAGTGTGAGTCTGTGTTACATGGTGTAAGTTTGTGTCTTTGTTACTTGGTGTCCGTGTGTGTCTGTGTTACTGGGTGTCAGTGTATGGCTTTGTTACTTGGTGTAAGGGTACGTCTTTGTTACTTGGTGTCAGTGCATGTCTTTGTTATTTGGTGTAAGTGCATGCCTTTGTTACTTGGTGTCAGTGTATGTCTCTGTTACTTGGTGTAACTGTGTGTCTGTGTTACTGGGTATCAGTGTATGTCTTTGTTACTTGGTGTCATTGTCTGTCTTTGTTACTTGGTGTAAGTGTGTGTCTGTGTTACTGGGTATCAGTGTATGTCTTTGTTACTTGGTGTCAGTGGATGTCTGTGTTAATTGGTGTAAGTGTGTGTCTGTGTTACCGTGTATCAGTGTATGTCTTTGTTACTTGGTGTCAGTGTCTGTCTTTGTTACTTGTTGTAAGTGTATGTCTTTGTTACTTGGTGTCAGTGTATGTCTGTGTTACTTGGTGTAAGTGTATGTCTTTGTTACTTGGTGTCAGTGTATGTCTTTGTTACTTGGTGTCAGTGCATGTCTTTGTTACTTGGTGTCAGTGTATGTCTTTGTTACTTGGTGTAAGTGTGTGTCTTTGCTACTTGGTGTCAGTGTATGTCTTTGATACTTGGTGTGAGTGTATGTCTGTGTTACTGGGTATCAGAGTCTGTTTTTGTTACTTGGTGTAAGTGTGTGTCTGTGTTATTGGGTGTCAGTGTCAGTCTTTTTTACTTGGTGTCAGTGTATGTCTTTTTTACTTGGTGTAAGTGTATGTCTTTGTTACTTGGCATCAGTGTATGTCTTTGTTACTTGGTGTCAGTGTATGTCTTTGTTACTTGTTGTCAATGTATGACTTTGTTACTTGGTGTCAGTGTATGTCTGTGTTACTTGGTGTAAGTGTATGTCTTTGTTTCTTGGTGTCAGTGCATGTCTTTGTTACTTGGTGTAAGTGTATGTCTTTGTTACTTGGTGTCAGTGTATGTCTTTGTTAATTGGTGTAAGTGTATGTCTTTGCTACTTGGTGTCAGTGTATGTCTTTGATACTTGGTGTAAGTGTATGTCTGTGTTACTGGGTATCAGTGTCTGTCTTTGTTACTTGGTGTCAGTGTATGTCTGTGTTACTTGGTGTAAGTGTATGTCTTTGTTACTTGGTGTCAGTGTATGTCTTTGTTACTTGGTGTCAGTGCATGTCTTTGTTACTTGGTGTCAGTGTATGTCTTTGTTACTTGGTGTAAGTGTGTGTCTTTGTTACTTGGTGTCAGTGTATGTCTTTGTTACTTGGTGTCAGTGCATGTCTTTGTTACTTGGTGTCAGTGTATGTCTTTGTTACTTGGTGTAAATGTGTGTCTTTGCTACTTGGTGTCAGTGTATGTCTTTGATACTTGGTGTGAGTGTATGTCTGTGTTACTGGGTATCAGAGTCTGTTTTTGTTACTTGGTGTAAGTGTGTGTCTGTGTTACTGGGTGTCAGTGTCAGTCTTTTTTACTTGGTGTCAGTGTATGTCTTTTTTACTTGGTATAAGTGTATGTCTTTGTTACTTGGCATCAGTGTATGTCTTTGTAACTTGGTGTCAGTGTATGTCTTTGTTACTTGTTGTCAATGTATGACTTTGTTACTTGGTGTCAGTGTATGTCTGTGTTACTTGGTGTAAGTGTATGTCTTTGTTTCTTGGTGTCAGTGCATGTCTTTGTTACTTGGTGTAAGTGTACGTCTTTGTTACTTGGTGTCAGTGTATGTCTTTGTTAATTGGTGTAAGTGTATGTCTTTGCTACTTGGTGTCAGTGTATGTCTTTGATACTTGGTGTAAGTGTATGTCTGTGTTACTGGGTATCAGTGTCTGTCTTTGTTACTTGGTGTAGGGGTGTGTCTGTGTTACGGGGTATCAGTGTATGTCTTTGTTACTTGGTGTCAGTGTATGTCTTTCTTACTTGGTGTAAGTGTATGTCTTTGTTACTTGGTGTCAGTGTAAGTCTTTGTTACTTGGTGTCAGTGTGTGTCTGTGTGACTGGGTATCAGTGCATGTCTTTGTTACTTGGTGTCTGTGTGTGTCTGTGTTACTTGGTGTAAGTGTGTGTCTGTGTAACTGGGTATAAGTGTATGTCTTTGTTACTTGGTGTAAGTGTGTATCTGTGTTACTGGGGATCAGTGTATGTCTTTGTTACTTGGTGTCAGTGTATGTCTTTTTTACTTGGTGTAAGTGTATGTCTTTGTTACTTGGTGTCAGTGTATGTCTTTGTTACTTGGTGTAAGTGTGTGTCTGTGTTACTGGGTATCAGTGTATGTCTTTGTTAATTGGTGTCATTGTATGTCTTTGTTACTTGTTGTAAGTGTGTGTCTGTGTTACTGGGTATCAGTGTATGTCTTTGTTGCTTGGTGTAAGTGTACGTCTTTGTTACTTGGTGTCAGTGCATGTCTTTGTTACTTGGTGTAAGTGTATGCCTTTGTTACTTGGTGTCAGTGCATGTCCCTGTTACTTGGTGTAAGTGTGTGTCTGTGTTACAGGGTATCAGTGTATGTCTTTGTTACTTGGTGTCATTGTCTGTCTTTGTTACTTGGTGTATGTGTGTGTCTGTGTTACTGGGTATCAGTGTATGTCTTTGTTACTTGATGTCAGTGTATGTCTTTGTTACTTGTTGTCAGTGTATGTCTTTGTTACTTGGTGTCAGTGTATGTCTGTGCTACTTGGTGTAAGTGCATGTCTTTGTTACTTGGTGTCAGTGTATGTCTGTGATACTTGGTGTAAGTGTGTGTCTGTGTGGCTGGGTAGCAGTGTATGTCTTTGTTACTTGGTGCAAGTGTCTGTCTTTGTTACTTGGTGTCCGTGTGTGTCTGTGTTACTGGGTGTCAGTGTATGTCTTTGTTACTGGGTGTCAGTGTCTGTCTTTATTACTTGGTGTAAGTGTGCGTCTGTGTTACTGGGTATCAGTGTATGTCTTTGTTACTTGGTGTCTGTGTATGTCTGTGATACTTGGTGTAAGTGTATGTCTTTGTTACTTGGTGTCAGTGTATGTCTTTGTTACTTGGTGTCAGTGCATGTCTTTGTTACTTGGTGTCAGTGTATGTCTGTGTTACTTGGTGTAAGTGTATGTCTTTGTTACTTGGTGTCAGTGTATGTCTTTGTTACTTGGTGTCAGTGCATGTCTTTGTTACTTGGTGTCAGTGTATGTCTTTGTTACTTGGTGTAAGTGTGTGTCTTTGCTACTTGGTGTCAGTGTATGTCTTTGATACTTGGTGTGAGTGTATGTCTGTGTTACTGGGTATCAGAGTCTGTTTTTGTTACTTGGTGTAAGTGTGTGTCTGTGTTACTGGGTGTCAGTGTCAGTCTTTTTTACTTGGTGTCAGTGTATGTCTTTTTTACTTGGTGTCAGTGTATGTCTTTGTTACTTGGCATCAGTGTATGTCTTTGTTACTTGGTGTCAGTGTATGTCTTTGTTGCTTGTTGTCAATGTATGACTTTGTTACTTGGTGTCAGTGTATGTCTGTGTTACTTGGTGTAAGTGTATGTCTTTGTTTCTTGGTGTCAGTGCATGTCTTTGTTACTTGGTGTAAGTGTATGTCTTTGTTACTTGGTGTCAGAGTATGTCTTTGTTAATTGGTGTAAGTGTATGTCTTTGCTACTTGGTGTCAGTGTATGTCTTTGATACTTGGTGTAAGTGTATGTCTGTGTTACTGGGTATCAGTGTCTGTCTTTGTTACTTGGTGTAGGGGTGTGTCTGTGTTACGGGGTATCAGTGTATGTCTTTGTTACTTGGTGTCAGTGTATGTCTTTCTTACTTGGTGTAAGTGTATGTCTTTGTTACTTGGTGTCAGTGTAAGTCTTTGTTACTTGGTGTCAGTGTGTGTCTGTGTTACTGGGCATCAGTGCATGTCTTTGTTACTTGGTGACTGTGTGTGTCTGTGTTACTTGGTGTAAGTGTGTGTCTGTGTAACTGGGTATAAGTGTATGTCTTTGTTACTTGGTGTAAGTGTGTATCTGTGTTACTGGGGATCAGTGTATGTCTTTGTTACTTGGTGTCAGTGTATGTCTTTTTTACTTGGTGTAAGTGTATGTCTTTGTTACTTGGTGTCAGTGTATGTCTTTGTTACTTGGTGTAAGTGTGTGTCTGTGTTACTGGGTATCAGTGTATGTCTTTGTTAATTGGTGTCAGTGTATGTCTTTGTTACTTTTTGTAAGTGTGTGTCTGTGTTACTGGGTATCAGTGTATGTCTTTGTTGCTTGGTGTAAGTGTACGTCTTTGTTACTTGGTGTCAGAGCATGTCTTTGTTACTTGGTGTAAGTGTATGCCTTTGTTACTTGGTGTCAGTGCATGTCCCTGTTACTTGGTGTAAGTGTGTGTCTGTGTTACAGGGTATCAGTGTATGTCTTTGTTACTTGGTGTCATTGTCTGTCTTTGTTACTTGGGGTATGTGTGTGTCTGTGTTACTGGGTATCAGTGTATGTCTTTGTTACTTGATGTCAGTGTATCTCTTTGTTACTTGCTGTCAGTGTATGTCTTTGTTACTTGGTGTCAGTGTATGTCTGTGTTACTTGGTGTAAGTGTATGTCTTTGTTACTTGGTGTCAGTGTATGTCTTTGTTACTTGGTGTAAGTGTGCATCTGTGTTACTGGGTATCAGTGTATGTCTTTGTTACTTGTTGTCAGTGTATGTCTTTGTTACTTGGTGTCAGTGTATCTCTGTGTTACTTGGTGCAAGTGTACGTCTTTGTTACTTGGTGTCAGTGTATGTCTTTGTTACTTGGCGTAAGTGTATGTCTTTGTTACTTGGTGTCAGTGTATGTCTTTGTTACTTGGTGTAAGTGTATGGCTTTCCTACTTGGTGTCAGTGTATGTCATTGATACTTGGTGTAAGTGGATGTCTGTGTTACTGGGTATCAGTGTATGTCTTTGTTACTTGGTGTCAGTGTATGTCTGTGTTACTTGGTGTAAGAGTGTGTCTTTGTTACATGGTGTCAGTGTATGTCTGTGTTACTTGGTGTAAGTGCATGTCTTTGTTACTTGGTGTCAGTGCATGTCCCTGTTACTTGGTGTAAGTGTGTGTCTGTGTTACAGGGTATCAGTGTATGTCTTTTTTACTTGGTGTAAGTGTCTGTCTTTGTTACTTGGTGTCCGTGTGTGTCTGTGTTACTGGGTGTCAGTGTATGTCTTTGTTACTGGGTGTCAGTGTCTGTCTTTATTACTTGGTGTAAGTGTGCGTCTGTGTTACTGGGTATCAGTGTGTGTCTTTGTTACTTGGTGTCTGTGTATGTCTGTGATACGTGGTGTAAGTGTGTGTCTGTGTGGCTGGGTAGCAGTGTATGTCTTTGTTACTTGGTGTAAGTGTCTGTCTTTGTTACTTGGTGTCCGTGTGTGTCTGTGTTACTGGGTGTCAGTGTATGTCTTTGTTACTGGGTGTCAGTGTATGTCTTTGTTACTTGGTGTAAGTGTGCGTCTGTGTTACTAGGTATCAGTGTCTGTCTTTGTTACTTGGTGTAAGTGTGTGTCTGTGTTACTGGGTATCAGTGTATGTCTTTGTTACTTGGTGTCAGTGTATGTCTGTGTTACTTGGTGTAAGTGTGTGTCTGTGTTACTGGGTATCAGTGTATGTCTTTGTTACTTGGTGTCAGTGTATGTCAAAATACTTGGTGTAAGTGTATGTCTTTGTTACTTGGTGTAATTATCTTTCTTTGTTACTTGGTTTTAGTGTATGTCTGGGTTACTTGGTGTAAGTGTGTGTCTTTGTTACATGGTGTAAGTGTATGTCTTTGTTACTTGGTGTCAGTGTATGTCTTTGTTACTTGGTGTCAGTGTATGTCTGTGTTACTTGGTGTAAGTGTGTGTCTGTGTTACTGGGTATCAGTGTATGTCTTTGTTACTTGGTGTCAGTGTATGTCTGTGTTACTTGGTGTAAGTGTGTGTCTGTGTTACTGGGTGTCATTGTGAGTCTGTGTTACTTGGTGTAAGTTTGTGTCTTTGTTACTTGGTGTCCGTGTGTGTCTGTGTTACTGGGTGTCAGTGTATGTCTTTGTTACTTGGTGTAAGTGTACGTCTTTGTTACTTGGTGTCAGTGCATGTCTTTGTTATTTGGTGTAAGTGCATGCCTTTGTTACTTGGTGTCAGTGTATGTCTCTGTTACTTGGTGTAACTGTGTGTCTGTGTTACTGGGTATCAGTGTATGTCTTTGTTACCTGGTGTCATTGTCTGTCTTTGTTACTTGGTGTAAGTGTGTGTCTGTGTTACTGGGTATCAGTGTATGTCTTTGTTACTTCATGTCAGTGTATGTCTGTGTTAATTGGTGTAAGTGTGTGCCTGTGTTACTGTGTATCAGTGCATGTCTTTGTTACTTGGTGTCAGTGTATGTCTTTGTTACTTGTTGTAAGTGTATGTCTTTGTTACATGGTGTCAGTGTATGTCTGTGTTACTTGGTGTAAGTGTATGTCTTTTTTACTTGGTGTCAGTGTATGTCTTTGTTACTTGGTGTCAGTGCATGTCTTTGTTACTTGGTGTCAGTGTATGTCTTTGTTACTTGGTGTAAGTGTATGTCTTTGCTACTTGGTGTCAGTGTATGTCTTTGATACTTGGTGTAAGTGTATGTCTGTGTTACTGGGTATCAGAGTCTGTCTTTGATACTTGGTGTAAGTGTATGTCTGTGTTACTGGGTATCAGAGTCTGTCTTCTTTACTTGGTGTAAGTGTATATCTTTGTTACTTGGTGTCAGTGTATGTCTTTGTTACTTGTTGTAAATGTTTGTCTTTGTTACTTGGTGTCAGTGTATGTCTGTGTTACTTGGTGTAAGTGTATGTCTTTGTTTCTTGGTGTCAGTGCATGTCTTTGTTACTTGGTGTAATTGTATGTCTTTGTTACTTGGTGTCAGTGTATGTCTTTGTTAATTGGTGTAAGTGTATGTCTTTGCTACTTGGTGTCAGTGTATGTCTTTGATACTTGGTGTAAGTGTATGTCTGTGTTACTGGGTATCAGTGTCTGTCTTTGTTACTTGGTGTAAGGGTGTGTCTGTGTTACGGGGTATCAGTGTATGTCTTTGTTACTTGGTGTCAGTGTATGTCGTTCTTACTTGGTGTAAGTGTATGTCTTTGTTACTTGGTGTCAGTGTAAGTCTTTGTTACTTGGTGTAAGTGTGTGTCTGTGTTACTGGGTATCAGTGTATGTCTTTGTTACTTGGTGTCTGTGTGTGTCTGTGTTACTTGGTGTAAGTGTGTGTCTGTGTAACTGGGTATAAGTGCATGTCTTTGTTACTTGGTGTAAGTGTGTATCTGTGTTACTGGGGATCAGTGTATGTCTTTGTTACTTGGTGTCAGTGTATGTCTTTTTTACTTGGTGTAAGTGTATGTCTTTGTTACTTGGTGTAAGTGTGTGTCTGTGTTACTGGATATCAGTGTATGTCTTTGTTAATTGGTGTCAGTGTATGTCTTTGTTACTTGTTGTAAGTGTGTGTCTGTGTTACTGGGTATCAGTGCATGTCTTTGTTACTTGGTGTAAGTGTACGTCTTTGTTACTTGGTGTCAGTGCATGTCTTTGTTACTTGGTGTAAGTGTATGCCTTTGTTACTTGGTGTCATTGCATGTCTCTGTTATTTGGTGTAAGTGTGTGTCTGTGTTACAGGGTATCAGTGCATGTCTTTGTTACTTGGTGTCATTGTCTGTCTTTGTTACTTGGTGTCAGTGTATGTCTGTGTTACTTGGTGTAAGTGTGTATCTGTGTTACTGGGTATCAGTGTATGTCTTTGTTACTTGATGTCAGTGTATGTCTTTGTTACTTGTTGTCAGTGTATGTCTTTGTTACTTGGTGTCAGTGTATGTCTGTGTTACTGGGTATCAGTGTATGTCTTTGTTACTTGGTGTCAGTGTATTTCTTTGTTACTTGGTGTAAGTGTATGTCTTTGTTACTTGGTGTCAGTGTATGTCTGTGATACTTGGTGTAAGTGTATGTCTTTGTTACTTGGTGTCAGTGTATGTCTTTGTTACTTGGTGTAAGTGTGCATCTGTGTTACTGGGTATCAGTGTATGTCTTTGTTACTTGATGTCAGTGTATGTCTTTGTTACTTGTTGTCAGTGTATGTCTTTGTTACTTGTTGTCAGTGTATGTCTTTGTTACTTGGTGTCAGTGTATCTCTGTGTTACTTGGTGCAAGTGTACGTCTTTGTTACTTGGTGTCAGTGTATGTCTTTGTTACTTGGCGTAAGTGTATGTCTTTGTTACTTGGTGTCAGTGTATGTCTTTGTTACTTGGTGTAAGTGTATGGCTTTGCTACTTGGTGTCAGTGTATGTCTTTGATACTTGGTGTAAGTGGATGTCTGTGTTACTGGGTATCAGTGTATGTCTTTGTTACTTGGTGTCAGTGTATGTCTGTGTTACTTGGTGTAAGAGTGTGTCTTTGTTACATGGTGTCAGTGTATGTCTGTGTTACTTGGTGTAAGTGCATGTCTTTGTTACTTGTTGTCAGTGTATGTCTGTGATACTTGGTGTAAGTGTGTGTCTGTGTGGCTGGGTAGCAGTGTATGTCTTTGTTACTTGGTGTAAGTGTCTGTCTTTGTTACTTGGTGTCCGTGTGTGTCTGTGTTACTGGGTGTCAGTGTATGTCTTTGTTACTGGGTGTCAGTGTCTGTCTTTATTACTTGGTGTAAGTGTGCGTCTGTGTTACTGGGTATCAGTGTATGTCTTTGTTACTTGGTGTCTGTGTATGTCTGTGATACTTGGTGTAAGTGTGTGTCTGTGTGGCTGGGTAGCAGTGTATGTCTTTGTTACTTGGTGTAAGTGTCTGTCTTTGTTACTTGGTGTCCGTGTGTGTCTGTGTTACTGGGTGTCAGTGTATGTCTTTGTTACTTGGTGTAAGTGTGCGTCTGTGTTACTGGGTATCAGTGTCTGTCTTTGTTACTTGGTGTAAGTGTGTGTCTGTGTTACTGGGTATCAGTGTATGTCTTTGTTACTTGGTGTCAGTGTATGTCTGTGTTACTTGGTGTAAGTGTGTGTCTGTGTTACTGGGTATCAGTGTATGTCTTTGTTACTTGGTGTCAGTGTATGTCAAAATACTTGGTGTAAGTGTATGTCTTTGTTACTTGGTGTAATTATCTTTCTTTGTTACTTGGTTTTAGTGTATGTCTGGGTTACTTGGTGTAAGTGTGTGTCTTTGTTACATGGTGTAAGTGTATGTCTTTGTTACTTGGTGTCAGTGTATGTCTTTGTTACTTGGTGTCAGTGTATGTCTGTGTTACTTGGTGTAAGTGTGTGTCTGTGTTACTGGGTATCAGTGTATGTCTTTGTTACTTGGTGTCAGTGTATGTCTGTGTTACTTGGTGTAAGTGTATGTCTTTGTTACTTGGTGTCAGTGTATGTCTTTGTTAATTGGTGTAAGTGTATGTCTTTGTTACTTGGTGTAAGTGTATGTCTTTGTTACTTGGTGTCAGTGTATGTCTTTGTTAATTGGTGTAAGTGTATGTCTTTGCTACTTGGTGTCAGTGTATGTCTTTGATACTTGGTGTAAGTGTATGTCTGTGTTACTGGGTATCAGTGTAAGTCTTTGTTACTTGGTGTAAGTGTGTGTCTGTGTTACTGGGTATCAGTGTATGTCTTTGTTACTTGGTGTCTGTGTGTGTCTGTGTTACTTGGTGTAAGTGTGTGTCTGTGTAACTGGGTATAAGTGTCTGTCTTTGTTACTTGGTGTCAGTGTATGTCTGTGTTACTTGGTGTAAGTGTGTGTCTGTGTTACTATTTGTCAGTGTGTGTCTGTGTTACTTGGTGTAAGTGTGTGTCTTTGTTACTTGGTGTCAGTGTATGTCTTTGTTACTTGGTGTCAGTGTATGTCTTTGTTCCTTGGTGAAAGTGTATGTCTTTGTTACTTGGTGTCAGTGTATGTCTGTGTTACTTGGTGTAACTGTATGTCTTTGTTACTTGGTGTCAGTGTATGTCTTTGTTACTTGGTGTAAGTGTGTGTCTGTGTTACTGGGTATCAGTGTATGTCTTTGTTACTTGGTGTAAGTGTGTGTCTGTGGTACTGGGTATCAGTGTATGTCTTTGTTACTTGGTGTCAGTGTATGTCTTGTTTACTTGGTGTAAGTGTATGTCTTTGTTACTTGGTGTCAGTGTATGTCTTTGTTACTTGGTGTAATTGTGTGTATGTGTTACTGGGTATCAGTGTATGTCTTTGTTACTTGGTGTCAGTGTGTGTCTTTGTTACTGGGTGTCAGTGTGTGTCTTTGTGACTTGGTGTAAGTGTGTGTCTGTGTTATAGGGTATCAGTGTCTGTCTTTGTTACTTGGTGTCAGTGTATGTCTTTGTTACTTGGTGTAAGTGTATGTCTTTGTTACTTGGTGTCAGTGTCTGTCTTTGATTCTTGGTGTAAGTGTGTGTCTGTGTTACTGGGCATCAGTTTCTGTCTTTGTTACTTGGTGTAAGAGAGTGTCTGTGTTGCTGGGTGTCAGTGTTTGTCTTTGTTACTGGGTGTCAGTGTATGTCTTTATGACTTGGTGTTAGTGTGTGTCTGTGTTACTGGGTATCAGTGTCTGTCTTTGTTACTTGGTGCAAGTGTGTGTCTGTGTTACTGGGTATCAGTGTGTGTCTTTGTCACGTGGTGTCAGTGTACGTCAGTGGACTTGGTGTATGTGTGTGTCTTTGTTACTTGGTGTAAGTGTATGTCTGTGTTACTTTGTGTAAGTGTATATCTTTGTTACTTGGTGTCAGTGTATGTCTTTGTTACTTGGTGTAACTGAATGTCTTTGTTTCTTGGTGTCAGTGCATGTCTTTGTTACTTGGTGTAAGTGTATGTCTTTGTTACTTGGTGTCAGTGTATGTCTCTGTAACATGGTGTAAGTGTGCGTCTGTGTTACTCGGTATCAGTGTATGTCTTTGTTACTTGGTGTCATTGTCTGTCTTTGTTACTTGGTGTAAGTGTGTGTCTGTGATACTTGGTGTATGTGTGTGTCTGTGTTACTGGGTATCAGTGTATGTCTTTGTTACTTGGTGTCAGTATATGTCTTTGTTACTTGGTGTCAGTGTATGTCTTTGTTACTTGGTGTAAGTGTATGTCTTTGTTACTTGGTGTCAGTGTATGTCTTTGATTCTTGGTGTAAGTGTGTGTCTGTGTTACTGGGCATCAGTGTCTGTCTTTGTTACTTGGTGTAAGAGAGTGTCTCTGTTGCTGGGTGTCAGTGTTTGTCTTTGTTACTGGGTGTCAGTGTATGTCTTTATGACTTGGTGTTAGTGTGTGTCTGTGTTACTGGGTATCAGTGTCTGTCTTTGTTACTTGGTGCAAGTGTGTGTCTGTGTTACTGGGTATCAGTGTGTGTCTTTGTCACGTTGTGTCAGTGTACGTCAGTGGACTTGGTGTATGTGTGTGTCTTTGTTACTTGGTGTAAGTGTATGTCTGTGTTACTTTGTGTAAGTGTATGTCTTTGTTACTTGGTGTCAGTGTTTGTCTTTGTTACTTGGTGTAAGTGAATGTCTTTGTTTATTGGTGTCAGTGCATGTCTTTGTTACTTGGTGTAAGTGTATGTCTTTGTTACTTGGTGTCAGTGTATGTCTCTGTTACTTGGTGTAAGTGTGTGTCTGTGTTACTGGGTATCAGTGTATGTCTTTGTTACTTGGTGTCATTGTCTGTCTTTGTTACTTGGTGTAAGTGTGTGTCTCTGATACTTGGTGTATGTGTGTGTCTGTGTTACTGGGTATCAGTGTATGTCTTTGTTACTTGGTGTCAGTGTATGTCTTTGTTACTTGGTGTAAGTGTATGTATTTGTTACTTGGTGTCAGTGTATGTCTGTGTTACTTGGTGTAAGTGTAAGTCTTTGTTACTTGGTGTCAGTGCATGTCTTTGTTACTTGGTGTAAGTGTATGTCTTTGTTTCTTGATGTCAGTGCATGTCTTTTTTACCTTGTGTAAGTGTATGTCTTCGTTATGTGGTGTCAGTGTATGCCTCTGTTACTTGGTGTAAGTGTGTGTCTGTGTTACTGGTTATCAGTGTATGTCTTTGTTACTTGGAGTCATTGTCTGTCTTTGTTACTTGGTGTAAGTGTGTGTCTGTGTTACTTGGTGTATGTGTGTGTATGTGTTACTGGGTATCAGTGTATGTCTTTGATACTTGGTGTCAGTGTACGTCTTTGTTACTTGGTGTAAGTGTATGTATTTGTTACTTGGTGTCAGTGTATGTCTGTGTTACTTGGTGTCAGTGTATGTCTGTGTTACTTGGTGCAAGTGTATGTCTTTGCTACTTGGTGACAGTGTATGTCTTTGATACTTGGTGTAAGTATATGTCCGTGTTACTGGGTATCAGTGTCTGTCTTTGTTACTTGGTGTAAGTGTGTGTCTGTGTTGCTGAGTATCAGTGTATGTCTTTGTTACTTGGTGTTAGTGTGTGTCTGTGTTACTGGGTATCAGTGTCTGTCTTTGTTACTTGGTGTAAGTGTGTGTCTGTGTTACTGGGTATCAGTGGATGTCTTTGTTACTTGGTGTCAGTGTATGTCTGTGTTACTGGGTACCAGTGTATGTCTTTGTTAATTGGTGTCAGCGCATGTCTTTGTTACTTGGTGGAAGTGTGTGTCTGTGTTACTGGGTATCAGGTTATGTCTTTGTTACTTGGTGTCAGTGTATGTCTGTGTACTTGGTGCATGTGTGTGTCTTTGTTACTTGGTGTCAGTGTATGTCTGTGTTACTTGGTGTAAGTGTATTTCTTTGTTACTTGGTGTCAGTGCATGTCTCTGTTACTTGGTGTAAGCGTGTGTCTTTGTTACTTGGTGTAAGTGTGTGTCTGTGTTACTGGGTACCAGTGTATGTCTTTGTTAATTGGTGTCAGCGCATGTCTTTGTTACTTGGTGGAAGTGTGTGTCTGTGTTACTGGGTATCAGTGTATGTCTTTGTTACTTGGTGTCAGTGTGTGTCTTTGTTACTGGGTGTCAGTGCATGTCTTTGTGACTTGGAGTAAGAGTTTCTCTGTGTTACTGGGTGTCTGTGTGTATCTGTGGTCCTGGGTGTCAGTGTATGTCTTTCTTACTTTGTGTCAGTGTATGACTGTGTTAGTTGCTGTAAGTGTGTGTCTGTATATTGGGTATCAGTGCATGTCTTTGTTACTTGGTGTCAGTGCATGTCTTTGTTACTTGGTGTCAGTGTATGTCTTTGTTACTTGGTGGAAGTGTTTGTCTGTGTTACTGGGTATCAGTGTATGTCTTTGTTACTTGGTGTAAGAGTGTGTCTGTGTTACTGGGTATCAGTGTCTGTCTTTGTTACTTGGTGTCAGTGCATGTCTTTGTTACTGGGTGTCAGTGCGTGTCTGTGATACTGGATATCATTGTATGTATTTGTTGCTTGGTGTCAGTGCATGTCTTTGCACTTGGTGTAAGTGGATGTCTTTGTTACTTGGTGTCAGTGTGTGTCTTTGTTACTTGGTGTCAGTGTTTCTCTGTGTTACTGGGTGTCACTGTGTATCTGTGTTCCTGGGTGTCAGTGTATGTCTTTGTTACTTGGTGTCAGTGTATGTCCGTGTTACTTGGTGTAAGTGTATGTCTTTGTTACTTGGTGTCAGTGTATGTCTGTGTTACTTGGTGTAAGTGTGTGTCTGTGTTCCTGGGTATCAGTGTATGTCTTTGTTACTTGGTGTCAGTGTATGTCTTTGTTACTTGGTGAAAGTGTATGTCTTTGTTACTTGGTGTCAGTGTATGTCTGTGTTACTTGGTGTAACTGTATGTCTTTGTTACTTGGTGTCAGTGTATGTCTTTGTTACTTGGTGTAAGTGTGTGTCTGTGTTACTGGGTATCAGTGTATGTCTTTGTTACTTGGTGTAAGTGTGTGTCTGTGGTACTGGGTATCAGTGTATGTCTTTGTTACTTGTTGTCAGTGTATGTCTTTGTTACTTCGTGTAAGTGTATGTCTTTGTTACTTGGTGTCAGTGTATGTCTTTGTTACTTGGTGTAATTGTGTGTATGTGTTACTGGGTATCAGTGTATGTCTTTGTTACTTGGTGTCAGTGTGTGTCTTTGTTACTGGGTGTCAGTGTATGTCTTTGTTACTGGGTGTCAGTGTGTGTCTTTGTGACTTGGTGTAAGTGTGTGTCTGTGTTATAGGGTATCAGTGTCTGTCTTTGTTACTTGGTGTCAGTGTATGTCTTTGTTACTTGGTGTAAGTGTATGTCTTTGTTACTTGGTGTCAGTGTATGTCTTTGATTCTTGGTGTAAGTGTGTGTCTGTGTTACTGGGCATCAGTGTCTGTCTTTGTTTCTTGGTGTAAGAGAGTGTCTGTGTTGCTGGGTGTCAGTGTTTGTCTTTGTTACTGGGTGTCAGTGTATGTCTTTATGACTTGGTGTTAGTGTGTGTCTGTGTTACTGGGTATCAGTGTCTGTCTTTGTTACTTGGTGCAAGTGTGTGTCTGTGTTACTGGGTATCAGTGTGTGTCTTTGTCACGTGGTGTCAGTGTACGTCAGTGGACTTGGTGTATGTGTGTGTCTTTGTTACTTGGTGTAAGTGTATGTCTGTGTTACTTTGTGTAAGTGGATGTCTTTGTTACTTGGTGTCAGTGTATGTCTTTGTTACTTGGTGTAAGTGAATGTCTTTGTTTCTTGGTGTCAGTGTATGTCTCTGTTACTTGGTGTAAGTGTGTGTCTGTGTTACTGGGTATCAGTTTATGTCTTTGTTACTTGGTGTCATTGTCTGTCTTTGTTACTTGGTGTAAGTGTGTGTCTGTGATACTTGGTGTATGTGTGTGTCTGTGTTACTGGGTATCAGTGTCTGTCTTTGTTACTAGGTGTCAGTGCATGTCTTTGTTACTGGGTGTCAGTGCGTGTCTGTGATACTGGATATCATTGTATGTATTTGTTGCTTGGTGTCAGTGTATGTCTTTGCACTTGGTGTAAGTGGATGTCTTTGTTACTTGGTGTCAGTGTATGTCTGTGTTACTTGATGTAAGTGTGTGTCTGTGTTACTGGGTATCAGTGTATGTCTTTGTTACTTGGTGTCTGTGTATGTCTTTGTTACTTGGTGAAAGTGTATGTCTTTGTTAATTGGTGTCAGTGTATGTCTGTGTTACTTGGTGTAACTGTATGTCTTTGTTACTTGGTGTCAGTGTGTGTCTTTGTTACTTGGTGTAAGTGTGTGTCTGTGTTACTGGGTATCAGTGTATGTCTTTGTTACTTGGTGTAAGTGTGTGTCTGTGGTACTGGGTGTCAGTGTCTGTCTTTGTTACTTGGTGTCAGTGTATGTCTTCGTTACTTGGTGTAAGTGTGTCTCTGTGATACTGGGTATCAGTGTACGTCCTTGTTACTTGGTGTCTGTGTGTGTCTGTGTTACTTGGTGTAAGTGTGTGTCTGTGTTACTTGGTGGAAGTGAATGTCTTTGTTTCTTGGTGTCAGTTCATGTCTTTGTTACTTGGTGTAAGTGTATGTCTTTGTTACTTGGTGTCAGTGAATGTCTTTGTTACTTGGTTTATGTGTATGTCTTTGCTACTTGGTGTCAGTGTATGTCTTTGATACTTGGTGTAAGTGTATGTCTGTGTTACTGGGTATCAGTGTCTGTCTTTGTTACTTGGTGTAAGTGTGTGACTGTGTTGCTGAGTATCAGTGTATGTCTTTGTTACTTGGTGTCAGTGTATGTCTGTGTTACTTGGTGTAAGTGTGTGTCTGTGTTCCTGGGTATCAGTGTATGTCTTTGTTACTTGGTGTCAGTGTATGTCTTTGTTCCTTGGTGAAAGTGTATGTCTTTGTTACTTGGTGTCAGTGTATGTCTGTGTTACTTGGTGTAACTGTATGTCTTTGTTACTTGGTGTCAGTGTATGTCTTTGTTACTTGGTGTAAGTGTGTGTCTGTGTTACTGGGTATCAGTGTATGTCTTTGTTACTTGGTGTAAGTGTGTGTCTGTGGTACTGGGTATCAGTGTATGTCTTTGTTACTTGGTGACAGTGTATGTCTTGTTTACTTGGTGTAAGTGTATGTCTTTGTTACTTGGTGTCAGTGTATGTCTTTGTTACTTGGTGTAATTGTGTGTATGTGTTACTGGGTATCAGTGTATGTCTTTGTTACTTGGTGTCAGTGTGTGTCTTTGTTACTGGGTGTCAGTGTGTGTCTTTGTGACTTGGTGTAAGTGTGTGTCTGTGTTATAGGGTATCAGTGTCTGTCTTTGTTACTTGGTGTCAGTGTATGTCTTTGTTACTTGGTGTAAGTGTATGTCTTTGTTACTTGGTGTCAGTGTATGTCTTTGATTCTTGGTGTAAGTGTGTGTCTGTGTTACTGGGCATCAGTTTCTGTCTTTGTTACTTGGTGTAAGAGAGTGTCTGTGTTGCTGGGTGTCAGTGTTTGTCTTTGTTACTGGGTGTCAGTGTATGTCTTTATGACTTGGTGTTAGTGTGTGTCTGTGTTACTGGGTATCAGTGTCTGTCTTTGTTACTTGGTGCAAGTGTGTGTGTGTGTTACTGGGTATCAGTGTGTGTCTTTGTCACGTGGTGTCAGTGTACGTCAGTGGACTTGGTGTATGTGTGTGTCTTTGTTACTTGGTGTAAGTGTATGTCTGTGTTACTTTGTGTAAGTGTATGTCTTTGTTACTTGGTGTCAGTGTATGTCTTTGTTAACTGGTGTAACTGAATGTCTTTGTTTCTTGGTGTCAGTGCATGTCTTTGTTACTTGGTGTAAGTGTATGTCTTTGTTACTTGGTGTCAGTGTATGTCTCTGTTACATGGTGTAAGTGTGTGTCTGTGTTACTCGGTATCAGTGTATGTCTTTGTTACTTGGTGTCATTGTCTGTCTTTGTTACTTGGTGTAAGTGTGTGTCTGTGATACTTGGTGTATGTGTGTGTCTGTGTTACTGGGTATCAGTGTATGTCTTTGTTACTTGGTGTCAGTATATGTCTTTGTTACTTGGTGTCAGTGTATGTCTTTGTTACTTGGTGTAAGTGTATGTCTTTGTTACTTGGTGTCAGTGTATGTCTTTGATTCTTGGTGTAAGTGTGTGTCTGTGTTACTGGGCATCAGTGTCTGTCTTTGTTACTTGGTGTAAGAGAGTGTCTCTGTTGCTGGGTGTCAGTGTTTGTCTTTGTTACTGGGTGTCAGTGTATGTCTTTATGACTTGGTGTTAGTGTGTGTCTGTGTTACTGGGTATCAGTGTCTGTCTTTGTTACTTGGTGCAAGTGTGTGTCTGTGTTACTGGGTATCAGTGTGTGTCTTTGTCACGTTGTGTCAGTGTACGTCAGTGGACTTGGTGTATGTGTGTGTCTTTGTTACTTGGTGTAAGTGTATGTCTGTGTTACTTTGTGTAAGTGTATGTCTTTGTTACTTGGTGTCAGTGTATGTCTTTGTTACTTGGTGTAAGTGAATGTCTTTGTTTATTGGTGTCAGTGCATGTCTTTGTTACTTGGTGTCAGTGTATGTCTTTGTTACTTGGTGTCAGTGTATGTCTCTGTTACTTGGTGTAAGTGTGTGTCTGTGTTACTGGGTATCAGTGTATGTCTTTGTTACTTGGTGTCATTGTCTGTCTTTGTTACTTGGTGTAAGTGTGTGTCTCTGATACTTGGTGTATGTGTGTGTCTGTGTTACTGGGTATCAGTGTATGTCTTTGTTACTTGGTGTCAGTGTATGTCTTTGTTACTTGGTGTAAGTGTATGTATTTGTTACTTGGTGTCAGTGTATGTCTGTGTTACTTGGTGTCAGTGTATGTCTGTGTTACTTGGTGGAAGTGTATGTCTTTGTTACTTGGTGTCAGTGCATGTCTTTGTTTCTTGGTGTCAGTGCATGTCTTTGTTACTTGGTGTAAGTGTATGTCTTTGTTACTTGGTGTCAGTGAATGTCTTTGTTACTTGGTGTATGTGTATGTCTTTGCTACTTGGTGTCAGTGTATGTCTTTGATACTTGGTGTAAGTGTATGTCTGTGTTACTGGATATCAGTGTCTGTCTTTGTTACTTGGTGTAAGTGTGTGACTGTGTTGCTGAGTATCAGTGTATGTCTTTGTTACTTGGGGTTAGTGTGTGTCTGTGTTACTGGGTATCAGTGTCTGTCTTTGTTACTTGGTGTAAGTGTGTGCCAGTGTTACTGGGTATCAGGTTATGTCTTTGTTACTTGGTGTCAGTGTATGTCTGTGTACTTGGTGTATGTGTGTGTCTTTGTTACTTGGTGTCAGTGTATGTCTGTGTTACTTGGTGTAAGTGTAAGTCTTTGTTACTTGGTGTCAGTGCATGTCTTTGTTACTTGGTGTAAGTGTATGTCTTTGTTTCTTGATGTCAGTGCATGTCTTTGTTACCTTGTGTAAGTGTATGTCTTTGTTATGTGGTGTCAGTGTATGCCTCTGTTACTTGGTGTAAGTGTGTGTCTGTGTTACTGGTTATCAGTGTATGTCTTTGTTACTTGGAGTCATTGTCTGTCTTTGTTACTTGGTGTAAGTGTGTGTCTGTGTTACTTGGTGTATGTGTGTGTATGTGTTACTGGGTATCAGTGTATGTCTTTGATACTTGGTGTCAGTGTACGTCTTTGTTACTTGGTGTAAGTGTATGTATTTGTTACTTGGTGTCAGTGTATGTCTGTGTTACTTGGTGTCAGTGTATGTCTGTGTTACTTGGTGCAAGTGTATGTCTTTGCTACTTGGTGACAGTGTATGTCTTTGATACTTGGTGTAAGTATATGTCCGTGTTACTGGGTATCAGTGTCTGTCTTTGTTACTTGGTGGAAGTGTGTGTCTGTGTTGCTGAGTATCAGTGTATGTCTTTGTTACTTGGTGTTAGTGTGTGTCTGTGTTACTGGGTATCAGTGTCTGTCTTTGTTACTTGGTGTAAGTGTGTGTCTGTGTTACTGGGTATCAGTGGATGTCTTTGTTACTTGGTGTCAGTGTATGTCTGTGTTACTGGGTACCAGTGTATGTCTTTGTTAATTGGTGTCAGCGCATGTCTTTGTTACTTGGTGGAAGTGTGTGTCTGTGTTACTGGGTATCAGGTTATGTCTTTGTTACTTGGTGTCAGTGTATGTCTGTGTACTTGGTGCATGTGTGTGTCTTTGTTACTTGGTGTCAGTGTATGTCTGTGTTACTTGGTGTAAGTGTATTTCTTTGTTACTTGGTGTCAGTGCATGTCTCTGTTACTTGGTGTAAGCGTGTGTCTGTGTTTCTGGGTATCAGTGTATGCCTTTGTTACTTTGTGTCATTGTCTGTCTTTGTTACTTGGTGTAAGTGTGTGTCTGTGTTACTTGGTGTATGTGTGTGTCTGTGTTACTGGGTATCAGTGTATGTCTTTGTTACTTGGTGTCAGTGTATGTCTTTGTTACTTGGTGTAAGTTTATGTATTTGTTACTTGGTGTCAGTGTATGTCTGTATTACTTGGTGTCATTGTATGTCTGTGTTACTTGGTGTAAGTGTATGTCTTTGTTACTTGGTGTCAGTGTATGTCTTTGTTACTTGGTGTAAGTGTCTGTCTTTGTTACTTGCTGTCAGTGAATGTCTTTGTTACTTGATGTAAGTGTATGTCTTTGCTACTTGGTGTCAGTGTATGTCTTTGATACTTGGTGTAAGTGTATGTCTGTGTTACTGGGTATCAGTGTCTGTCTTTGTTACTTGGTGTAAGTCTGTGTCTGTGTTTCTGGGTATCATTGTATGTCTTTGTTACTTGGTGTAAGTGTGTGTCTGTGTTACTGGGTATCAGTGTCTGTCTTTGTTACTTGGTGTCAGTGTATGTCTTCGTTACTTGGTGTAATTGTGTCTCTGTGATACTGGGTATCAGTGTACGTCCTTGTTACTTGGTGTCTGTGTGTGTCTGTGTTACTTGGTGTAAGTGTGTGTCTGTGTTACTGGTTATCAGTGTATGTCTTTGTTACTTGGAGTCATTGTCTGTCTTTGTTACTTGGTGTAAGTGTGTGTCTGTGTTACTTGGTGTATGTGTGTGTATGTGTTACTGGGTATCAGTGTATGTCTTTGATACTTGGTGTCAGTGTACGTCTTTGTTACTTGGTGTAAGTGTATGTATTTGTTACTTGGTGTCAGTGTATGTCTGTGTTACTTGGTGCAAGTGTATGTCTTTGCTACTTGGTGACAGTGTATGTCTTTGATACTTGGTGTAAGTATATGTCCGTGTTACTGGGTATCAGTGTCTGTCTTTGTTACTTGGTGTAAGTGTGTGTCTGTGTTGCTGAGTATCAGTGTATGTCTTTGTTACTTGGTGTTAGTGTGTGTCTGTGTTACTGGGTATCAGTGTCTGTCTTTGTTACTTGGTGTAAGTGTGTGTCTGTGTTACTGGGTATCAGTGGATGTCTTTGTTACTTGGTGTCAGTGTATGTCTGTGTTACTGGGTACCAGTGTATGTCTTTGTTAATTGGTGTCAGCGCATGTCTTTGTTACTTGGTGGAAGTGTGTGTCTGTGTTACTGGGTATCAGGTTATGTCTTTGTTACTTGGTGTCAGTGTATGTCTGTGTACTTGGTGCATGTGTGTGTCTTTGTTACTTGGTGTCAGTGTATGTCTGTGTTACTTGGTGTAAGTGTATTTCTTTGTTACTTGGTGTCAGTGCATGTCTCTGTTACTTGGTGTAAGCGTGTGTCTGTGTTTCTGGGTATCAGTGTATGCCTTTGTTACTTTGTATCAGTGTATGTCTTTGTTACTTGGTGTTAGTGTGTGTCTGTGTTACTGGGTATCAGTGTCTGTCTTTGTTACTTGGTGTAAGTGTGTGTCTGTGTTACTGGGTATCAGTGGATGTCTTTGTTACTTGGTGTCAGTGTATGTCTGTGTTACTGGGTACCAGTGTATGTCTTTGTTAATTGGTGTCAGCGCATGTCTTTGTTACTTGGTGGAAGTGTGTGTCTGTGTTACTGGGTATCAGGTTATGTCTTTGTTACTTGGTGTCAGTGTATGTCTGTGTACTTGGTGCATGTGTGTGTCTTTGTTACTTGGTGTCAGTGTATGTCTGTGTTACTTGGTGTAAGTGTATTTCTTTGTTACTTGGTGTCAGTGCATGTCTCTGTTACTTGGTGTAAGCGTGTGTCTGTGTTTCTGGGTATCAGTGTATGCCTTTGTTACTTTGTGTCATTGTCTGTCTTTGTTACTTGGTGTAAGTGTGTGTCTGTGTTACTTGGTGTATGTGTGTGTCTGTGTTACTGGGTATCAGTGTATGTCTTTGTTACTTGGTGTCAGTGTATGTCTTTGTTACTTGGTGTAAGTTTATGTATTTGTTACTTGGTGTCAGTGTATGTCTGTATTACTTGGTGTCATTGTATGTCTGTGTTACTTGGTGTAAGTGTATGTCTTTGTTACTTGGTGTCAGTGTATGTCTTTGTTACTTGGTGTAAGTGTCTGTCTTTGTTACTTGCTGTCAGTGAATGTCTTTGTTACTTGATGTAAGTGTATGTCTTTGCTACTTGGTGTCAGTGTATGTCTTTGATACTTGGTGTAAGTGTATGTCTGTGTTACTGGGTATCAGTGTCTGTCTTTGTTACTTGGTGTAAGTCTGTGTCTGTGTTTCTGGGTATCATTGTATGTCTTTGTTACTTGGTGTAAGTGTGTGTCTGTGTTACTGGGTATCAGTGTCTGTCTTTGTTACTTGGTGTCAGTGTATGTCTTCGTTACTTGGTGTAATTGTGTCTCTGTGATACTGGGTATCAGTGTACGTCCTTGTTACTTGGTGTCTGTGTGTGTCTGTGTTACTTGGTGTAAGTGTGTGTCTGTGTTACTGGTTATCAGTGTATGTCTTTGTTACTTGGAGTCATTGTCTGTCTTTGTTACTTGGTGTAAGTGTGTGTCTGTGTTACTTGGTGTATGTGTGTGTATGTGTTACTGGGTATCAGTGTATGTCTTTGATACTTGGTGTCAGTGTACGTCTTTGTTACTTGGTGTAAGTGTATGTATTTGTTACTTGGTGTCAGTGTATGTCTGTGTTACTTGGTGCAAGTGTATGTCTTTGCTACTTGGTGACAGTGTATGTCTTTGATACTTGGTGTAAGTATATGTCCGTGTTACTGGGTATCAGTGTCTGTCTTTGTTACTTGGTGTAAGTGTGTGTCTGTGTTGCTGAGTATCAGTGTATGTCTTTGTTACTTGGTGTTAGTGTGTGTCTGTGTTACTGGGTATCAGTGTCTGTCTTTGTTACTTGGTGTAAGTGTGTGTCTGTGTTACTGGGTATCAGTGGATGTCTTTGTTACTTGGTGTCAGTGTATGTCTGTGTTACTGGGTACCAGTGTATGTCTTTGTTAATTGGTGTCAGCGCATGTCTTTGTTACTTGGTGGAAGTGTGTGTCTGTGTTACTGGGTATCAGGTTATGTCTTTGTTACTTGTTGTCAGTGTATGTCTGTGTACTTGGTGCATGTGTGTGTCTTTGTTACTTGGTGTCAGTGTATGTCTGTGTTACTTGGTGTAAGTGTATTTCTTTGTTACTTGGTGTCAGTGCATGTCTCTGTTACTTGGTGTAAGCGTGTGTCTGTGTTTCTGGGTATCAGTGTATGCCTTTGTTACTTTGTGTCATTGTCTGTCTTTGTTGCTTGGTGTAAGTGTGTGTCTGTGTTACTTGGTGTATGTGTGTGTCTGTGTTACTGGGTATCAGTGTATGTCTTTGTTACTTGGTGTCAGTGTATGTCTTTGTTACTTGGTGTAAGTTTATGTATTTGTTACTTGGTGTCAGTGTATGTCTGTATTACTTGGTGTCATTGTATGTCTGTGTTACTTGGTGTAAGTGTATGTCTTTGTTACTTGGTGTCAGTGTATGTCTTTGTTACTTGGTGTAAGTGTCTGTCTTTGTTACTTGCTGTCAGTGAATGTCTTTGTTACTTGATGTAAGTGTATGTCTTTGCTACTTGGTGTCAGTGTATGTCTTTGATACTTGGTGTAAGTGTATGTCTGTGTTACTGGGTATCAGTGTCTGTCTTTTGTTACTTGGTGTAAGTGTGTGTCTGTGTTTCTGGGTATCATTGTATGTCTTTGTTACTTGATGTAAGTGTGTGTCTGTGTTACTGGGTATCAGTGTCTGTCTTTGTTACTTGGTGTCAGTGTATGTCTTCGTTACTTGGTGTAATTGTGTCTCTGTGATACTGGGTATCAGTGTACGTCCTTGTTACTTGGTGTCTGTGTGTGTCTGTGTTACTTGGTGTAAGTGTGTGTCTGTGCAACTGGGTATCAGTGTATGTCTTTGATACTTGGTGTAAATGTGTGTCTATGTTATTTTGTATCAGTGTATGTCTTTGTTACTTGGTGTCAGTGCATGTCTTTTTTAATTGATGTAAGTGTATGTCTTTGTTACTTGGTGTCAGTGTTTGTCTTTGTGACTTGGTGTAAGTGTGTGTCTGTGTTACTGGGTACCAGTGTATGTCTTTGTTACTTGGTGTCAGTGTGTGTCTTTGTTACTGGGTGTCAGTGCATGTCTTTGTTATTGGGTGTCAGTGTATATCTTTGTGACTTGGTTTAAGTGTGTGTCTGTGTTACTGGGTATCAGGGTATGTCTTTGTTACTTGGTGTCATTGTCTGTCTTTGTTACTTAGTGTAAGTGTGTGTCTGTGATACTTGGTGTATGTGTGTGTCTGTGTTACTCGGTATCAGTGTATGTCTTTGTTACTTGGTGTCATTGTCTGTCTTTGTTACTTGGTGTAAGTGTGTGTCTGTGATACTTGGTGTATGTGTGTGTCTGTGTTACTGGGTATCAGTGTATGTCTTTGTTACTTGGTGTCAGTATATGTCTTTGTTACTTGGTGTCAGTGTATGTCTTTGTTACTTGGTGTAAGTGTATGTCTTTGTTACTTGGTGTCAGTGTATGTCTTTGATTCTTGGTGTAAGTGTGTGTCTGTGTTACTGGGCATCAGTGTCTGTCTTTGTTACTTGGTGTAAGAGAGTGTCTCTGTTGCTGGGTGTCAGTGTTTGTCTTTGTTACTGGGCGTCAGTGTATGTCTTTATGACTTGGTGTTAGTGTGTGTCTGTGTTACTGGGTATCAGTGTCTGTCTTTGTTACTTGGTGCAAGTGTGTGTCTGTGTTACTGGGTATCAGTGTGTGTCTTTGTCACGTTGTGTCAGTGTACGTCAGTGGACTTGGTGTATGTGTGTGTCTTTGTTACTTGGTGTAAGTGTATGTCTGTGTTACTTTGTGTAAGTGTATGTCTTTGTTACTTGGTGTCAGTGTATGTCTTTGCTACTTGGTGTAAGTGAATGTCTTTGTTTATTGGTGTCAGTGCATGTCTTTGTTACTTGGTGTAAGTGTATGTCTTTGTTACTTGGTGTCAGTGTATGTCTCTGTTACTTGGTGTAAGTGTGTGTCTGTGTTACTGGGTATCAGTGTATGTCTTTGTTACTTGGTGTCATTGTCTGTCTTTGTTACTTGGTGTAAGTGTGTGTCTCTGATACTTGGTGTATGTGTGTGTCTGTGTTACTGGGTATCAGTGTATGTCTTTGTTACTTGGTGTCAGTGTATGTCTTTGTTACTTGGTGTAAGTGTCTGTATTTGTTACTTGGTGTCAGTGTATGTCTGTGTTACTTGGTGTCAGTGTATGTCTGTGTTACTTGGTGGAAGTGTATGTCTTTGTTACTTGGTGTCAGTGCATGTCTTTGTTTCTTGGTGTCAGTGCATGTCTTTGTTACTTGGTGTAAGTGTATGTCTTTGTTACTTGGTGTCAGTGAATGTCTTTGTTACTTGGTGTATGTGTATGTCTTTGCTACTTGGTGTCAGTGTATGTCTTTGATACTTGGTGTAAGTGTATGTCTGTGTTACTGGATATCAGTGTCTGTCTTTGTTACTTGGTGTAAGTGTGTGACTGTGTTGCTGAGTATCAGTGTATGTCTTTGTTACTTGGGGTTAGTGTGTGTCTGTGTTACTGGGTATCTGTGTCTGTCTTTGTTACTTGGTGTAAGTGTGTGTCTGTGTTACTGGGTATCAGGTTATGTCTTTGTTACTTGGTGTCAGTGTATGTCTGTGTACTTGGTGTATGTGTGTGTCATTGTTACTTGGTGTCAGTGTATGTCTGTGTTACTTGGTGTAAGTGTAAGTCTTTGTTACTTGGTGTCAGTGCATGTCTTTGTTACTTGGTGTAAGTGTATGTCTTTGTTTCTTGATGTCAGTGCATGTCTTTGTTACCTTGTGTATGTGTATGTCTTTGTTATGTGGTGTCAGTGTATGCCTCTGTTACTTGGTGTAAGTGTGTGTCTGTGTTACTGGTTATCAGTGTATGTCTTTGTTACTTGGAGTCATTGTCTGTCTTTGTTACTTGGTGTAAGTGTGTGTCTGTGTTACTTGGTGTATGTGTGTGTATGTGTTACTGGGTATCAGTGTATGTCTTTGATACTTGGTGTCAGTGTACGTCTTTGTTACTTGGTGTAAGTGTATGTATTTGTTACTTGGTGTCAGTGTATGTCTGTGTTACTTGGTGTCAGTGTATGTCTGTGTTACTTGGTGCAAGTGTATGTCTTTGCTACTTGGTGACAGTGTATGTCTTTGATACTTGGTGTAAGTATATGTCCGTGTTACTGGGTATCAGTGTCTGTCTTTGTTACTTGGTGTAAGTGTGTGTCTGTGTTGCTGAGTATCAGTGTATGTGTTTGTTACTTGGTGTTAGTGTGTGTCTGTGTTACTGGGTATCAGTGTCTGTCTTTGTTACTTGGTGTAAGTGTGTGTCTGTGTTACTGGGTATCAGTGGATGTCTTTGTTACTTGGTGTCAGTGTATGTCTGTGTTACTGGGTACCAGTGTATGTCTTTGTTAATTGGTGTCAGCGCATGTCTTTGTTACTTGGTGGAAGTGTGTGTCTGTGTTACTGGGTATCAGGTTATGTCTTTGTTACTTGGTGTCAGTGTATGTCTGTGTACTTGGTGCATGTGTGTGTCTTTGTTACTTGGTGTCAGTGTATGTCTGTGTTACTTGGTGTAAGTGTATTTCTTTGTTACTTGGTGTCAGTGCATGTCTCTGTTACTTGGTGTAAGCGTGTGTCTGTGTTTCTGGGTATCAGTGTATGCCTTTGTTACTTTGTGTCATTGTCTGTCTTTGTTACTTGGTGTAAGTGTGTGTCTGTGTTACTTGGTGTATGTGTGTGTCTGTGTTACTGGGTATCAGTGTATGTCTTTGTTACTTGGTGTCAGTGTATGTCTTTGTTACTTGGTGTAAGTTTATGTATTTGTTACTTGGTGTCAGTGTATGTCTGTATTACTTGGTGTCATTGTATGTCTGTGTTACTTGGTGTAAGTGTATGTCTTTGTTACTTGGTGTCAGTGTATGTCTTTGTTACTTGGTGTAAGTGTCTGTCTTTGTTACTTGCTGTCAGTGAATGTCTTTGTTACTTGATGTAAGTGTATGTCTTTGCTACTTGGTGTCAGTGTATGTCTTTGATACTTGGTGTAAGTGTATGTCTGTGTTACTGGGTATCAGTGTCTGTCTTTGTTACTTGGTGTAAGTGTGTGTCTGTGTTTCTGGGTATCATTGTATGTCTTTGTTACTTGGTGTAAGTGTGTGTCTGTGTTACTGGGTATCAGTGTCTGTCTTTGTTACTTGGTGTCAGTGTATGTCTTCGTTACTTGGTGTAATTGTGTCTCTGTGATACTGGGTATCAGTGTACGTCCTTGTTAATTGGTGTCTGTGTGTGTCTGTGTTACTTGGTGTAAGTGTGTGTCTGTGTAACTGGGTATCAGTGTATGTCTTTGTTACTTGGTGTAAATGTGTGTCTATGTTATTTTGTATCAGTGTATGTCTTTGTTACTTGGTGTCAGTGCATGTCTTTTTTAATTGATGTAAGTGTATGTCTTTGTTACTTGGTGTCAGTGTTTGTCTTTGTGACTTGGTGTAAGTGTGTGTCTGTGTTACTGGGTACCAGTGTATGTCTTTGTTACTTGGTGTCAGTGTGTGTCTTTGTTACTGGGTGTCAGTGCATGTCTTTGTTACTGGGTGTCAGTGTATATCTTTGTGACTTGGTGTAAGTGTGTGTCTGTGTTACTGGGTATCAGGGTATGTCTTTGTTACTTGGTGTCAGTGTATGTCTTTGTTCCTTGGAGTAAGAGTTTCTCTGTGTTACTGGGTGTCAGTGTGTATCTGTGTTCCTGGGTGTCAGTGATTGTCTTTGTTACTTTGTGTCAGTGTATGACTGTGTTAGTTGCTGTAAGTGTGTGTCTGTGTTATTGGGTATCAGTGTCTGTCTTTGTTACTTGGTGTAAGTGTGTGTCTGTGCTACTGGGTATCAGTGTATGTCTTTGTTACTTGGTGTCAGTGCATGTCTTTGTTACTTGGTGTAAGTGTATGTCTTTGTTACTTTGTGTCAGTGTCTGTCTTTGTTACTTGGTGTCAGTGCATGTCTTTGTTACTGGGTGTCAGTGCGTGTCTGTGATACTGGATATCATTGTCTGTATTTGTTGCTTGGTGTCAGTGTATGTCTTTGCACTTGGTGTAAGTGGATGTCTTTGTTACTTGGTGTCAGTGTATGTCTGTGTCACTTGGTGTCAGTGTGTGTCTTTGTTACTTGGTGTCAGTGTTTCTCTGTGTTACTGGGTGTCACTGTGTATCTGTGTTCCTGGATGTCAGTGCATGTCTTTGTTTCTTGGTGTCAGTGTATGTCCGTGTTACTTGGTGTAAGTGTATGACTTTGTTACTTGGTGTCAGTGTATGTCTGTGTTACTTGGTGTAAGTGTGTGTCTTTGTTACTTTGTGTCAGTGTATGTCTTTGTTACTTGGTGTAAGTGTTTGTCTGTGTTACTGGGTATCAGTGTATGTCTTTGTTACTTGGTGTAAGTGTGTGTCTGTGTTACTGGGTATCAGTGTCTGTCTTTGTTACTTGGTGTCAGTGCATGTCTTTGTTACTGGGTGTCAGTGCGTGTCTGTGATACTGGATATCATTGTATGTTTGTGTTGCTTGGTGTCAGTGTATGTCTTTGCACTTGGTGTAAGCGGATGTCTTTGTTACTTGGTGTCAGTGTATGTCTGTGTCACTTGGTGTCAGTGTGTGTCTTTGTTTCTTGGTGTCAGTGTTTCTCTGTGTTACTGGGTGTCACTGTGTATCTGTGTTCCTGGATGTCAGTGTATGTCTTTGTTACTTGGTGTCAGTGTATGTCCGTGTTACTTGGTGTAAGTGTATGTCTTTGTTACTTGGTGTCAGTGTATGTCTGTGTTACTTGGTGTAAGTGTGTGTCTGTGTTATTGGGTATCAGAGCATGTCTTTGTTACTTGGTGTCTGTGTATGTCTTTGTTACTTGGTGAACGTGTATGTCTTTGTTACTTGGTGTCAGTGTATGTCTGTGTTACTTGGTGTAACTGTATGTCTTTGTTACTTGGTGTCAGTGTATGTCTTTGTTACTTGGTGTAAGTGTGTGTCTGTGTTACTGGGTATCAGTGTATGTCTTTGTTACTTGGTGTAAGTGTGTGTCTGTGGTGCTGGATATCAGTGTATGTCTTTGTTACTTGGTGTCAGTGTATGTCTTTGTTACTTGGTGTAAGTGTATGTCTTTGTTACTTGGTGTCAGTGAATGTCTTTGTTACTTGATGTAAGTGTATGTCTTTGCTACTTGGTGTCAGTGTATGTCTTTGATACTTGGTGTAAGTGTATGTCTGTGTTACTGGGTATCAGTGTCTGTCTTTGTTACTTGGTGTAAGTGTGTGTCTGTGTTTCTGGGTATCAGTGTATGTCTTTGTTACTTGGTGTAAGTGTGTGTATGTGTGACTGGGTATCAGTGTCTGTCTTTGTTACTTGGTGTCAGTGTATGTCTTCGTTACTTTGTGTAAGTGTGTCTCTGTGATACTGGGTGTCAGTGTACGTCCTTGTTACTTGGTGTCTGTGTGTGTCTGTGTTACTTGGTGTAAGTGTGTGTCTGTGTAACTGGGTATCAGTGTATGTCTTTGTTACTTGATGTAAGTGTGTGTCTGTGTTATTTTGTATCAGTGTATGTCTTTGTTACTTGGTGTCAGTGCATGTCTTTTTTAATTGATGTAAGTGTATGACTTTGTTACTTGGTGTCAGTGTATGTCTTTGTTACTTGGTGTAAGTGTGTGTCTGTGTTACTGGGTACCAGTGTATGTCTTTGTTACTTGGTGTCAGTGTGTGTCTGTGTTACTGGGTACCAGTGTATGTCTTTGTGACTTGGTGTAAGTGCGTGTCTGTGTTACTGGGTATCAGTGTATGTCTTTGTTACTTGGTGTAAGTGTGTGTCTGTGTTACTGGGTATCAGGGTATGTCTTTGTTACTTGGTGTCAGTGTATGTCTTTGTTCCTTGGAGTAAGAGTTTCTCTGTGTTACTGGGTGTCAGTGTGTATCTGTGTTCCTGGGTGTCAGTGATTGTCTTTGTTACTTTGTGTCAGTGCATGACTGTGTTAGTTGCTGTAAGTGTGTGTCTGTGTTATTGGGTATCAGTGTATGTCTTTGTTACTTGGTGTAAGTGTGTGTCTGTGTTACTGGGTATCAGTGTATGTCATTGTTACTTGGTGTCAGTGCATGTCTTTGTTACTTGGTGTAAGTGTATGTCTTTGTTACTTTGCGTCAGTGTATGTCTTTGTTACTTGGTGTAAGTGTTTGTCTGTGTTACTGGGTATCAGTGTATGTCTTTGTTACTTGGTGTAAGTGTGTGTCTGTGTTACTGGGTATCAGTGTCTGTCTTTGTTACTAGGTGTCAGTGCATGTCTTTGTTACTGGGTGTCAGTGCGTGTCTGTGATACTGGATATCATTGTATGTATTTGTTGCTTGGTGTCAGTGTATGTCTTTGCACTTGGTGTAAGTGGATGTCTTTGTTACTTGGTGTCAGTGTATGTCTGTGTTACTTGGTGTAGGTGTGTGTCTGTGTTACTGGGTATCAGTGTATGTCTTTGTTACTTGGTGTCTGTGTATGTCTTTGTTACTTGGTGAAAGTGTATGTCTTTGTTACTTGGTGTCAGTGTATGTCTGTGTTACTTGGTGTAACTGTATGTCTTTGTTACTTGGTGTCAGTGTGTGTCTTTGTTACTTGGTGTAAGTGTGTGTCTGTGTTACTGGGTATCAGTGTATGTCTTTGTTACTTGGTGTCAGTGTATTTCTTTGTTACTTGGTGTAAGTGTATGTCTTTGTTACTTGGTGTCAGTGTATATCTTTGTTACTTGGTGTAATTTTGTGTATGTGTTACTGGGTATCAGTGTATGTCTTTGTTACTTGGTGTCAGTGTGTGTCTTTGTTACTGGGTGTCAGTGTATGTCTTTGTTACTGGGTGTCAGTGTGTGTCTTTGTGACTTGGTGTAAGTGTGTGTCTGTGTTACAGGGTATCAGTGTCTGTCTTTGTTACTTGGTGTCAGTGTATGTCTTTGTTACTTGGTGTCAGTGTATGTCTTTGATTCTTGGTGCAAGTGTGTGTCTGTGTTACTGGGCATCAGTGTCTGTCTTTGTTACTTGGTGTCAGTGCATGTCTTTGTTACTTGGAGTCAGTGTATGTCTGTGTTACTTGGTGTAAGTGTGTGTCTGTGTTACTGGGTGTCAGTGTGTGTCTGTGTTACTTGGTGTAAGTGTGTGTCTTTGTTACTTGCTGTCCGTGTGTGTCTGTGTTACTGGGTGTCAGTGTATGTCTTTGTTACTGGGTGTCAGTGTATGTCTTTGTTACTTGGTGTAAGTGTGTGTCTGTGTTACTGGGTATCAGTGTCTGTCTTTGTTACTTGGTGTAAGTGTGTGTCTGTGTTACTGGGTAGCAGTGTATGTCTTTGTTACTTGGTGTCAGTGTATGTCTGTGTTACTTGGTGTAAGTGTGTGTCTGTGTCACTGGGTATCAGTGTATGACTTTGTGACTTGGTGTCAGTGTATGTCTTTGTTACTGGGTGTCAGTGTGTGTCTTTGTGAGTTGGTGTAAGTGTGTCTGTGTTACTGGGTATCAGTGTATGTCTTTGTTACTTGGTGTCAGTGTATGTCAAAATACCTGGTGTAAGTGTATGTCTTTGTTACTTGGTGTAACTGTCTGTCTTTGTTACTTGGTGTAAGTGTATGTCTTTGTTACTTGGTGTCAGTGTATGTCTTTGTTACTTGGTGTCGGTGTATGTCTGTGTTACTTGGTGTAAGTGTGTGTCTTTGTTACTTGGTGTAAGTGTATGTCTGTGTCACTTGGTGTCAGTGCATGTCTTTGTTACTTGGTGTCACTGTGTGTCTGTGTTACTGGGTATCAGTGTATGTCTTTGTGACTTGGTATCAGTGTATGTCTTTGTTACTGGGTGTCAGTGTGTGTCTGTGTTACTGGGTATCAGTGTATGTCTTTGTGACTTGGTATCAGTGTATGTCTTTGTTACTGGGTGTCAGTGTGTGTCTGTGTTACTGGGATCAGTGTATGTCTTTGTGACTTGGTATCAGTGTATGTCTTCGTTACTGGGTGTCAGTGTGTGTCTGTGTTCCTGGGTATCAGTGTATGTCTTTGTGACTTGGTGTCAGTGTATGTCTTTGTTACTGGGTGTCAGTGTGTGTCTTTGTGACTTGGTGTCAGTGCATGTCTTTGTTACTTGGTGTAAGTGTGTGTCTGTGATACTGGGTATCAGTGTATGTCTTTGTTACTTGGTGTAAGTGTGTGTCTGTGTATCAGTGTATGTCTTTGTGACTTGGTGTCAGTGTATGTCTTTGTTACTGGGTGTCAGTGTGTGTTTCTAACTTGGTGTCAGTGTGTGTCTTTGTGACTTGGTGTCAGTGTCTGTCTGTGTTACTGGGTATCAGTGTATGTCTTTGTTACTTTGTGTAAGCGTATGTCTTTGTTACTTGGTGTCAGTGTATGTGTTTGTGATTTGGTGTCAGTGTATGTCTTTGTTACTTGGTGTCAGTGTGTGTCTGTGTTACTGGGTATCAGTGTATGTCTTTGTGACTTGGTGTCAGTGTATGTCTTTATTACTTGGTGTAAGTGCGTGTCTTTCTTACTTGGTGTAATTGTATGTCTTTGTTACTTGGTGTCAGTGTATGTCTGTGTTACTTGGTGTCAGTGTATGTCTTTTTTACTTGGTGTAAGTGTGTCTCTGTGTTACTTGGTGTAAGTGTGTGTCTGTGTTACTGGGTGTCAGTGTGTGTCTGTGTTACTTGGTGTAAGTGTGTGTCTTTGTTACTTGCTGTTCGTGTGTGTCTGTGTTACTGGGTGTCAGTGTATGTCTTTGTTACTGGGTGTCAGTGTATGTCTTTGTTACTTGGTGTAAGTGTGTGTCTGTGTTACTGGGTATCAGTGTCTGCCTTTGTTACTTGGTGTAAGTGTGTGTCTGTGTTACAGGGTATCAGTTTCTGTCTTTGTTACTTGGTGTCAGTGTATGTCTGTGTTACTTGGTGTAAGTGTGTGTCTGTGTTACTGGGTATCAGTGTCTGTCTTTGTTACTTGTTGTAAGTGTGTGTCTGTGTTACTGGGTATCAGTGTATGTCTTTGTTACTTGGTGTCAGTGTATGTCTCTGTTACTTGGTGCAAGTGTGTGTCTATGTCACTGGGTATCAGTGTATGACTTTGTGACTTGGTGTCAGTGTATGTCTTTGTTACTGGGTGTCAGTGTGTGTCTTTGTGAGTTGGTGTAAGTGTGTGTCTGTGTTACTGGGTATCAGAGTACGTCTTTGTTACTTGGTGTCAGTGTATGTCAAAATACCTGGTGTAAGTGTATGTCTTTGTTACTTGGTGTAACTGTCTGTCATTGTTTCTTGGTGTAAGTGTATGTCTTTGTTACTTGGTGTCAGTGTATGTCTGTGTTACTTGGTGTAAGTGTGTGTCTTTGTTACTTGGTGTAAGTGTATGTCTGTGTTACTTGGTGTCAGTGCATGTCTTTGTTACTTGGTGTCACTGTGTGTCTGTATTACTGGGTATCAGTGTATGTCTTTGTGACTTGGTATCAGTGTATGTCTTTGTTACTGGCTGTCAGTGTGTGTCTGTGTTACTGGGTATCAGTGTATGTCTTTGTGACTTGGTATCAGTGTATGTCTTTGTTACTGGGTGTCAGTGGGTGTCTGTGTTACTGGGTATCAGTGTATGTCTTTGTGACTTGGTATCAGTGAATGTCTTCGTTACTGGGTGTCAGTGTGTGTCTGTGTTCCTGGGTATCTGTGTATGTCTTTGTGACTTGGTGTCAGTGTATGTCTTTGTTACTGGGTGTCAGTGTGTGTCTTTGTGACTTGGTGTCAGTGCATGTCTTTGTTACTTGGTGTAAGTGTGTGTCTGTGATACTGGGTATCAGTGTATGTCTTTGTCACTTGGTGTCAGTGTATGTCTGTGTTACTGGGTGTCAGTGTGTGTCTTTGTGAATTGGTGTCAGTGTCTGTCTGTGTTACTGGGGGTCAGTGTGTGTTTCTAACTTGGTGTCAGTGTGTGTCTTTGTGACTTGGTGTCAGTGTCTGTCTGTGTTACTGGGTATCAGTGTATGTCTTTGTTACTTGGTGTAAGCGTATGTCTTTGTTACTTGGTGTCAGTGTTTGTGTTTGTGATTTGGTGTCAGTGTATGTCTTTGTTACAATTTATTAGTGTTTCTCTGCGTTACTGGGTGTCAGTGTGTGTCTGTCTGTGTTACTGGGTATCAGTGTATGTCTTTGTTACTTGGTGTCAGTGTATGTCTTTGTTACTTGGTGTATGTGTGTGTCTGTGTTACTGGGTGTCAGTGAGTGTCTGTGTTACTTGGTGTAAGTATGTGTCTTTGTTACTTGGTGTCAGTGTATGTCTTTGTTACTTGGTGTCAGTGTCTGTCTGTGTTACTGGGTATCAGTGTATGTCTTTGTTACTTTGTGTAAGCGTATGTCTTTGTTACTTGGTGTCAGTGTATGTGTTTGTGATTTGGTGTCAGTGTATGTCTTTGTTACTTGGTGTCAGTGTGTGTCTGTGTTACTGGGTATCAGTGTATGTCTTTGTGACTTGGTGTCAGTGTATGTCTTTATTACTTGGTGTAAGTGCGTGTCTTTCTTACTTGTTGTAATTGTATGTCTTTGTTACTTGGTGTCAGTGTATGTCTGTGTTACTTGGTGTCAGTGTATGTCTTTTTTACTTGGTGTAAGTGTGTCTCTGTGTTACTTGGTGTAAGTGTGTGTCTGTGTTACTGGGTGTCAGTGTGTGTCTGTGTTACTTGGTGTAAGTGTGTGTCTTTGTTACTTGCTGTTCGTGTGTGTCTGTGTTACTGGGTGTCAGTGTATGTCTTTGTTACTGGGTGTCAGTGTATGTCTTTGTTACTTGGTGTAAGTGTGTGTCTGTGTTACTGGGTATCAGTGTCTGCCTTTGTTACTTGGTGTAAGTGTGTGTCTGTGTTACAGGGTATCAGTTTCTGTCTTTGTTACTTGGTGTCAGTGTATGTCTGTGTTACTTGGTGTAAGTGTGTGTCTGTGTTACTGGGTATCAGTGTCTGTCTTTGTTACTTGTTGTAAGTGTGTGTCTGTGTTACTGGGTATCAGTGTATGTCTTTGTTACTTGGTGTCAGTGTAAGTCTCTGTTACTTGGTGCAAGTGTGTGTCTATGTCACTGGGTATCAGTGTATGACTTTGTGACTTGGTGTCAGTGTATGTCTTTGTTACTGGGTGTCAGTGTGTGTCTTTGTGAGTTGGTGTAAGTGTGTGTCTGTGTTACTGGGTATCAGAGTACGTCTTTGTTACTTGGTGTCAGTGTATGTCAAAATACCTGGTGTAAGTGTATGTCTTTGTTACTTGGTGTAACTGTCTGTCATTGTTTCTTGGTGTAAGTGTATGTCTTTGTTACTTGGTGTCAGTGTATGTCTGTGTTACTTGGTGTAAGTGTGTGTCTTTGTTACTTGGTGTAAGTGTATGTCTGTGTTACTTGGTGTCAGTGCATGTCTTTGTTACTTGGTGTCACTGTGTGTCTGTATTACTGGGTATCAGTGTATGTCTTTGTGACTTGGTATCAGTGTATGTCTTTGTTACTGGCTGTCAGTGTGTGTCTGTGTTACTGGGTATCAGTGTATGTCTTTGTGACTTGGTATCAGTGTATGTCTTTGTTACTGGGTGTCAGTGGGTGTCTGTGTTACTGGGTATCAGTGTATGTCTTTGTGACTTGGTATCAGTGAATGTCTTCGTTACTGGGTGTCAGTGTGTGTCTGTGTTCCTGGGTATCTGTGTATGTCTTTGTGACTTGGTGTCAGTGTATGTCTTTGTTACTGGGTGTCAGTGTGTGTCTTTGTGACTTGGTGTCAGTGCATGTCTTTGTTACTTGGTGTAAGTGTGTGTCTGTGATACTGGGTATCAGTGTATGTCTTTGTCACTTGGTGTCAGTGTATGTCTGTGTTACTGGGTGTCAGTGTGTGTCTTTGTGAATTGGTGTCAGTGTATGTCTTTGTTACTGGGTGTCAGTGTGTGTCTTTGTGAATTGGTGTCAGTGTCTGTCTGTGTTACTGGGGGTCAGTGTGTGTTTCTAACTTGGTGTCAGTGTGTGTCTTTGTGACTTGGTGTCAGTGTCTGTCTGTGTTACTGGGTATCAGTGTATGTCTTTGTTACTTGGTGTAAGCGTATGTCTTTGTTACTTGGTGTCAGTGTTTGTGTTTGTGATTTGGTGTCAGTGTATGTCTTTGTTACAATTTATTAGTGTTTCTCTGCGTTACTGGGTGTCAGTGTGTGTCTGTCTGTGTTACTGGGTATCAGTGTATGTCTTTGTTACTTGGTGTCAGTGTATGTCTTTGTTACTTGGTGTATGTGTGTGTCTGTGTTACTGGGTGTCAGTGAGTGTCTGTGTTACTTGGTGTAAGTATGTGTCTTTGTTACTTGGTGTCAGTGTATGTCTTTGTTACTTGGTGTCAGTGTGTGTCTGTGTTACTGGGTATCAGTGTATGTCTTTGTGACTTGGTGTCAGTGTATGTCTTTATTACTTGGTGTAAGTGCGTGTCTTTGTTACTTGGTGTAATTGTATGTCTTTGTTACTTGGTGTCAGTGTATGTCTGTGTTACTTGGTGTAAGTGTATGTCTTTGTTACTTGGTGTTCGTGTGTGTCTGTATTACTTGGTGTAAATGTGTGTCTGTGTTACTGGGTGTCAATGTGTCTCTGTGTTACTTGGTGTAAGTGTGTGTCTTTGTTACTTGCTGTCCGTGTGTGTCTGTGTTACTGGGTGTCAGTGTATGTCTTTGTTACTGGGTGTCAGTGTATGTCTTTGTTACTTGGTGTAAGTGTGTGTCTGTGTTACTGGGTATCAGTGTCTGTATTTGTTACTTGGTGTAAGTGTGTGTCTGTGTTACAGGGTATCAGTGTCTGTCTTTGTTACTTGGTGTCAGTGCATGTCTGTGTTACTTGGTGTAAGTGTGTGTCTGTGTTACTGGGTATCAGTGTATGTCTTTGTGACTTGGTGTCACTGCATGTCTTTGTTACTGGTTGTCAGTGTGTGTCTTTGTGAGTTGGTGTCAGTGTATGTCTTTGTTACTTGGTGTAAGTGTGTGTCTGTGTTACTGGGTATCAGTGTATGTCTTTGTTACTTTGTGTAAGTGTATGTCTTTGTTACTTGGTGTAATTGTCTGTCTTTGTTACTTGGTGTAAGTGTATGTCTTTGTTACTTGGTGTCAGTGTATGTATTTGTTACTTGGTGTCAGTGTATGTCTGTGTTACTTGGTGTAAGTGTGTGTCTTTGTTACTTGGTGTAAGTGTATGTCTGTGTTACTTGGTGTCAGTGCATGTCTTGGTTACTTGGTGTCACTGTGTGTCTGTGTTACTGGGTATCAGTGTATGTCTTTGTGACTTGGTATCAGTGTATGTCTTTGTTCCTGGGTGTCAGTGTGTGTCTGTGTTACTGGGTATCAGTGTATGTCTTTGTGACTTGGTATCAGTGTATGTCTTTGTTACTGGGTGTCAGTGTGCGTCTGTGTTACTGGGTATCAGTCTATGTCTTTGTGACTTGGTATCAGTGTATGTCTTTGTTACTGGGTGTCAGTGTGTGTCTGTGTTCCTGGGAATCAGTGTATGTCTTTGTGACTTGGTTTCAGTGTATGTCTTTGTTACTGGGTGTCAGTGTGTGTCCTTTGTGACTTGGTGTCAGTGCATGTCTTTGTTACTTGGTGTATGTGTGTGTCTGTGATACTGGGTATCAGTGTATGTCTTTGTTACTTGGTGTCAGTGTATGTCTGTGTTACTTGGTGTAAGTGTGTGTCTGTGTATCAGTGTATGTCTTTGTGACTTGGTGTCAGTGTATGTCTTTGTTACTGGGTGTCAGTGTGTGTCTTTGTGACTTGGTGTCAGTGTCTGTCTGTGTTACTGGGGGTCAGTGTGTGTTTCTAACTTGGTGTCAGTGTGTGTCTTTGTGACTTGGTGTCAGTGTCTGTCTGTGTTACTGGGTATCAGTGTTTGTCTTTGTACTTGGTGTAAGCGTATGTCTTTGTTACTTGGTGTCAGCGTATGTGTTTGTGACTTGGTGTCAGTGTATGTCTTTGTTACAATTTATTAGTGTTTCTCTGTGTTACTGGGTGTCAGTGTGTGTCTGTCTGTGTTACTGGGTATCAGTGTATGTCTTTGTTACTTGGTGTCAGTGTATGTCTGTGTTACTTGGTGTATGTGTGTGTCTATGTTACTGGGTGTCAGTGAGTGTCTGTGTTACATGGTGTAAGTGTGTGTCTTTGTTACTTGGTGTAAGTGTATGTCTTTGTTACTTGATGTCAGTGTATGTCTTTGTTACTTGGTGTCAGTGTGTGTCTGTGTTACTGGGTATCAGTGTATGTCTTTGTGACTTGGTGTCAGTGTATGTCTTTATTACTTGGTGTAAGTGCGTGTCTTTGTTACTTGGTGTAATTGTATGTCTTTGTTACTTGGTGTCAGTGTATGTCTGTGTTACTTGGTGTAAGTGTATGTCTTTGTTACTTGGTGTAAGTGTGTGTCTGTGTTCCTGGGTATCAGTGTATGTCTTTGTTACTTGGTGTCAGTGTATGTCTGTGTAACTTGGTGTAAGTGTGTGTCTGTGTTACTGGGTATCAGTGTATGTCTTTGTTACTTGGTGTCAGTGTATGTCTTTGTTACATGGTGTAAGTGTATGGCTGTGTTACCTGGTGTAAGAGTGTGTCTGTGTTACTGGGCGTCAGTGAGTGTCTGTGTTACTTGGTGTAAGTGTATGTCTTTGTTACTTGGTGTCAGTGTATGTCTTTGTTACTTCGTGTCAGTGTGTGTCTGTGTTACTGGGTATCAGTGTATGCCTTTGTTACTTGGTGTCAGTGTATGTCTGTGTTACTTGGTGTAAGTGTATGTCTGTGTTACTGGGTGTGAGTGTGTGTCTGTGTTACTTGGTGTAAGTGTGTGTCTTTGTGACTTGGTGGCCGTGTGAGTCTGTGTTACTGCGTGTCAGTGCGTCTATTTGTTACTTGGAGTCAGTGTATATCTGTGTTACTTGGTGTAAGTTTGTGTCTTTGTTACTTGGTGTAATGGTAAGTCTTTGTTACTTGGTGTCAGTGCATGTCTGTGTTACTTGGTGTAAGTGTGTGTCTTTGTTACTTGGTGTAAGTGTATGTCTGTGTTACTTGGTGTCAGTGCATGTCTTTGTTACTTGGTGTCACTGTGTGTCTGTGTTACTCGGTATCAGTGTATGTCTTTGTGACTTGGTATCAGTGTATGTCTTTGTTACTGGGTGTCAGTGTGTGTCTGTGTTACTGGGTATCAGTGTATGTCTTTGTGACTTGGTATCAGTGTATGTCTTTGTTACTGGGTGTCAGTGTGTGTCTGTGTTACTGGGTATCAGTCTATGTCTTTGTGACTTGGTATCAGTGTATGTCTTTGTTACTGGGTGTCAGTGTGTGTCTGTGTTCCTGGGAATCAGTGTATGTCTTTGTGACTTGGTTTCAGTGTATGTCTTTGTTACTGGGTGTCAGTGTGTGTCTTTGTGACTTGGTGTCAGTGCATGTCTTTGTTACTTGGTGTATGTGTGTGTCTGTGATACTGGGTATCAGTGTATGTCTTTGTTACTTGGTGTCAGTGTATGTCTGTGTTACTTGGTGTAAGTGTGTGTCTGTGTATCAGTGTATGTCTTTGTGACTTGGTGTCAGTGTATGTCTTTGTTACTGGGTGTCAGTGTGTGTCTTTGTGACTTGGTGTCAGTGTCTGTCTGTGTTACTGGGTATCAGTGTTTGTCTTTGTTACTTGGTGTCAGCGTATGTGTTTGTGACTTGGTGTCAGTGTATGTCTTTGTTACAATTTATTAGTGTTGCTCTGTGTTACTGGGTGTCAGTGTGTGTCTGTCTGTGTTACTGTGTATCAGTGTATGTCTTTGTTACTTGGTGTCAGTGTATGTCTGTGTTACTTGGTGTATGTGTGTGTCTATGTTACTGGGTGTCAGTGAGTGTCTGTGTTACATGGTGTAAGTGTGTGTCTTTGTTACTTGGTGTAAGTGCGTGTCTTTGTTACTTGGTGTAATTGTATGTCTTTGTTACTTGGTGTCAGTGTATGTCTGTGTTACTTGGTGTAAGTGTATGTCTTTGTTACTTGGTGTAAGTGTGTGTCTGTGTTCCTGGGTATCAGTGTATGTCTTTGTTACTTGGTGTCAGTGTATTTCTGTGTAACTTGGTGTAAGTGTGTGTCTGTGTTACTGGGTATCAGTGTATGTCTTTGTTACTTGGTGTCAGTGTATGTCTTTGTTACATGGTGTAAGTGTATGTCTGTGTTACCTGGTGTAAGAGTGTGTCTGTGTTACTGGGCGTCAGTGAGTGTCTGTGTTACTTGGTGTAAGTGTATGTCTTTGTTACTTGGTGTCAGTGTATGTCTTTGTTACTTCGTGTCAGTGTGTGTCTGTGTTACTGGGTATCAGTGTATGCCTTTGTTACTTGGTGTCAGTGTATGTCTGTGTTACTTGGTGTAAGTGTATGTCTGTGTTACTGGGTGTGAGTGTGTGTCTGTGTTACTTGGTGTAAGTGTGTGTCTTTGTGACTTGGTGGCCGTGTGAGTCTGTGTTACTGCGTGTCAGTGCGTGTCTTTGTTATTTGGAGTCAGTGTATATCTGTGTTACTTGGTGTAAGTGTGTGTCTTTGTTACTTGGTGTAATGGTAAGTCTTTGTTACTTGGTGTCAGTGCATGTCTGTGTTACTTGGTGTAAGTGTATGTCTGTGTTACTTGGTGTAAGTGTGTGTCTTGGTTACTTGGTGTAATTGTATGTCTTTGTTACTTGGTGTCAGTGTATGTCTGTGTTACTTGGTGTAAGTGTATGTCTTTGTTACTTGGTGTAAGTGTGTGTCTGTGTTACTTGGTGTAAGTGTGTGTCTGTGTTCCTGAGTATCAGTGCATGTTTTTGTTACTTGGTGTCAGTGTATGTCTGTGTTACTTGGTGTAAGTGTGTTTCTGTGTTACTGGGTGTCAGTGTGTGTCTGTGTTACTTGGTGTTAGTCTGTGTCTTTGTTACTTGGTCTCCGTGTGTGTCTGTGTTACTGGGTGTCAGTGTATGTCTTTGTTACTGGGTATCAGTGTATGTCTTTGTTACTTGGTGTCAGTGTCTGTCTTTGTTACTGGGTGTCAGTGTGTGTCTGTGTTACTGGGTATCAGTGTATGTCTTTGTGAGTTGGTATCAGTGTATGTCTTTGTTACTGGGTGTCAGTGTGTGTCTGTGTTACTGGGTATCAGTCTCTGTCTTTGTGACTTGGTATCAGTGTATGTCTTTGTTACTGGGTGTCAGTGTGTGTCTGTGTTCCTGGGTATCAGTGTATGTCTTTGTGACTTGGTGTCAGTGTATGTCTTTGTTACTGGGTGTCAGTGTGTGTCTTTGTGACTTGGTGTCAGTGCATGTCTTTGTTACTTGGTGTAAGTGTGTGTCTGTGATACTGGGTATCAGTGTATGTCTTTGTTACTTGGTGTCAGTGTCTGTCTGTGTTACTTGGTGTAAGTGTGTGTCTGTGTTACTTGGTGTAAGTCTGTGTCTTTGTTACTTGGTGTAATTGTATGTCTTTGTTACTTGGTGTCAGTGCATGTCTGTGTTACTTGGTGTAAGTGTATGTCTGTGTTACTTGATGTAAGTGTGTGTCTTTGTTACTTGGTGTAAGTGTATGTCTTTGTTACTTGGTGTAAGTGTGTGTCTGTGTTACTTGGTGTAAGTGTGTGTCTGTGTTCCTGAGTATCAGTGCATGTCTTTGTTACTTGATGTCAGTGTATGTCTGTGTTACTTGGTGTAAGTGTGTGTCTGTGTTACTGGGTGTCAGTGTGTGTCTGTGTTACTTGGTGTAAGTCTGTGTCTTTGTTACTTGGTCTCCGTGTGTGTCTGTGTTACTGGGTGTCAGTGTATGTCTTTGTTACTGGGTATCAGTGTATGTCTTTGTGACTTGGTGTCAGTGTATGTCTTTGTTACTGGGTGTCAGTGTGTGTCTGTGTTACTGGGTATCAGTGTATGTCTTTGAGACTTGGTATCAGTGTATGTCTTTGTTACTGGGTGTCAGTGTGTGTCTGTGTTACTGGGTATCAGTGTATGTCTTTGTGACTTGGTATCAGTGTATGTCTTTGTTACTGGGTGTCAGTGTGTGTCTGTGTTCCTGGGTATCAGTGTATGTCTTTGTGACTTGGTGTCAGTGTTTGTCTTTGTTACTGGGTGTCAGTGTGTGTCTTTGTGACTTGGTGTCAGTGCATGTCTTTGTTACTCGGTGTAAGTGTGTGTCTGTGATACTGGGTATCAGTGTATCTCTTTGTGACTTGGTGTCAGTGTATGTCTTTGTTACTGGGTGTCAGTGTGTGTCTTTGTGACTTGGTGTCAGTGTCTGTCTGTGTTACTTGGGGTCAGTGTGTGTTTCTAACTTCGTGTCAGTGTGTGTCTATGTGACTTGGTGTCAGTGTCTGTCTGTGTTACTGGGCATCAGTGTATGTCTTTGTTACTTGCTGTAAGCGTATGTCTTTGTTACTTGGTGTCAGTGCATGTCTGTGTTACTTGGTGTAAATGAATGTCTGTGTTACTTGATGTAAGTGTGTGTATTTGTGACTTGGTGTAAATGTATGTCTTTGTTACTTGGTGTAAGTGTGTGTCTGTGTTACTTGGTGTAAGTGTGTGTCTGTGTTCCTGAGTATCAGTGCATGTCTTTGTTACTTGATGTCAGTGTATGTCTGTGTTACTTGGTGTAGGTGTGTGTCTGTGTTACTGGGTGTCAGTGTGTGTCTGTGTTACTTGGTGTAAGTCTGTGTCTTTGTTACTTGGTCTCCGTGTGTGTCTGTGTTACTGGGTGTCAGTGTATGTCTTTGTTACTGGGTATCAGTGTATGTCTTTGTTACTTGGTGTAAGTGTGTGTCTGTGTTACAGGGTATCAGTGTCTGTCTTTGTTACTTGGTGTCAGTGTATGTCTGTGTTACTTGGTGTAAGTGTGTGTCTGTGTTACTGGGTATCAGTGTATGACTTTGTGACTTGGTGTCAGTGTATGTCTTTGTTACTTGGTGTAAGTGTGTGTCTGTGTTACTGGGTATCAGTGTATGTCTTTGTTACTTGGTGTAAGTGTATGTCTTTGTTACTTGGTGTAATTGTCTGTCTTTGTTACTTGGTGTCAGTGTATGTCTTTGTTACTTGGTGTCAGTGTATGTCTGTGTTACTTGGTGTAAGTGTGTGTCTTTGTTACTTGGTGTAAGTGTATGTCTGTGTTACTTGGTGTCAGTGCATGTCTTTGTTACTTGGTGTCACTGTGTGTCTGTGTTACTGGGTATCAGTGTATGTCTTTGTGACTTGGTATCAGTGTATGTCTTTGTTACTGGGTGTCAGTGTGTGTCTGTGTGACTGGGTATCAGTGTATTTCTTTGTGACTTGGTATCAGTGTATGTCTTTGTTCCTGGGTGTCAGTGTGTGTCTGTGTTACTGGGTATCAGTGTATGTCTTTGTGACTTGGTATCAGTGTATGTCTTTGTTACTGGGTGTCAGTGTGTGTCTGTGTTCCTGGGAATCAGTGTATGTCTTTGTGACTTGGAGTCAGTGTGTGTCTGTGATACTGGGTATCAGTGTATGTCTTTGTTAATTGGTGTCAGTGTATGTCTGTGTTACTTGGTGTAAGTGTGTGTCTGTGTATCAGTGTATGTCTTTGTGACTTGGTGTCAGTGTATGTCTTTGTTACTGGGTGTCAGTGTGTATCTTTGTGACTTGGTGTCAGTGTCTGTCTGTGTTAGGGGGTGTCAGTGTGTGTTTCTAACTTGGTGTCTGTGTGTGTCTTTGTGACTTGGTGTCAGTTTCTGTCTGTGTTGCTGGGTATCAGTGTATGTCTTTGTTACTTGGTGTAAGCGTATGTCTTTGTTACTTGGTGTCAGTGTATGTGTTTGTGACTAGGTGTCAGTGTATGTCTTTATTACAATTTATTAGTGTTTCTCTGTGTTACTGGGTGTCAGTGTGTGTCTGTCTGTGTTACTGGGTATCAGTGTATGTCTTCGTCACTTGGTGTCAGTGTCTGTCTGTGTTACTTGGTGCATGTGTGTGTCTGTGTCACTGGGTGTCAGTGAGTGTCTGTGTTACATGGTGTAAGTGTGTGTCTTTGTTACTTGGTGTAAGTGTATGTCTTTGATACTTGGTGCCAGTGTATGTCTTTGTTACTTGATGTCAGTGTTTGTCAGTGTTACTGGGTATCAGTGTATGTCTTCGTGACTTGGTGTCAGTGTATGTCTTTATTACTTGGTGTAAGTGCGTGTCTTTGTTACTTGGTGTAATTGTATGTCTTTGTTACTTGGTGTCAGTGTATGTCTGTGTTACTTGGTGTAAGTGTATGTCTTTGTTACTTGGTGTAAGTGTGTGTCTAAGTTACTTGGTGTAAGTGTGTGTCTGTGTTTCTGGGTATCAGTGTATGTCTTTGTTACTTGGTGTCAGTGTATGTCTGTGTAACTTGGTGTAAGTGTGTGTCTGTGTTACTGGGTATCAGTGTATGTCTTTGTTACTTGGTGTCAGTGTATGTCTTTGTTACATGGTGTAAGTGTATGTCTGTGTTACCTGGTGTAAGAGTGTGTCTGTGTTACTGGGTGTCAGTGAGTGTCTGTGTTACTTGGTGTAAGTGTATGTCTTTGTTACTTGGTGTCAGTGTATGTCTTTATTACTTGGTGTAAGTGCGTGTCTTTGTTACTTGGTGTAATTGTATGTCTTTGTTACTTGGTGTCAGTGCATGGCTGTGTTACTTGGTGTAAGTGTATGTCTTTGTTACTTGGTGTAAGTGTGTGTCTGTGTTACTTGGTGTATGTGTGTGTCTGTGATACTGGGTATCAGTGCATGTCTTTGCTACTTGGTGTCAGTGTATGTCTGTGTTACTTGGTGTAAGTGTATGTCTGTGTATCAGTGTATGGCTTTGTGACTTGGTGTCAGTGTATGTCTTTGTTACTGGGTGTCAGTGTGTATCTTTGTGACTTGGTGTCAGTGTCTGTCTGTGTTAGGGGGTGTCAGTGTGTGTTTCTAACTTGGTGTCTGTGTGTGTCTTTGTGACTTGGTGTCAGTTTCTGTCTGTGTTGCTGGGTATCAGTGTATGTCTTTGTTACTTGGTGTAAGCGTATGTCTTTGTTACTTGGTGTCAGTGTATGTGTTTGTGACTAGGTGTCAGTGTATGTCTTTATTACAATTTATTAGTGTTTCTCTGTGTTACTGGGTGTCAGTGTGTGTCTGTCTGTGTTACTGGGTATCAGTGTATGTCTTCGTCACTTGGTGTCAGTGTCTGTCTGTGTTACTTGGTGCATGTGTGTGTCTGTGTCACTGGGTGTCAGTGAGTGTCTGTGTTACATGGTGTAAGTGTGTGTCTTTGTTACTTGGTGTAAGTGTATGTCTTTGATACTTGGTGCCAGTGTATGTCTTTGTTACTTGATGTCAGTGTGTGTCAGTGTTACTGGGTATCAGTGTATGTCTTCGTGACTTGGTGTCAGTGTATGTCTTTATTACTTGGTGTAAGTGCGTGTCTTTGTTACTTGGTGTAATTGTATGTCTTTGTTACTTGGTGTCAGTGTATGTCTGTGTTACTTGGTGTAAGTGTATGTCTTTGTTACTTGGTGTAAGTGTGTGTCTAAGTTACTTGGTGTAAGTGTGTGTCTGTGTTTCTGGGTATCAGTGTATGTCTTTGTTACTTGGTGTCAGTGTATGTCTGTGTAACTTGGTGTAAGTGTGTGTCTGTGTTACTGGGTATCAGTGTATGTCTTTGTTACTTGGTGTCAGTGTATGTCTTTGTTACATGGTGTAAGTGTATGTCTGTGTTACCTGGTGTAAGAGTGTGTCTGTGTTACTGGGTGTCAGTGAGTGTCTGTGTTACTTGGTGTAAGTGTATGTCTTTGTTACTTGGTGTCAGTGTATGTCTTTATTACTTGGTGTAAGTGCGTGTCTTTGTTACTTGGTGTAATTGTATGTCTTTGTTACTTGGTGTCAGTGCATGGCTGTGTTACTTGGTGTAAGTGTATGTCTTTGTTACTTGGTGTAAGTGTGTGTCTGTGTTACTTGGTGTATGTGTGTGTCTGTGATACTGGGTATCAGTGCATGTCTTTGCTACTTGGTGTCAGTGTATGTCTGTGTTACTTGGTGTAAGTGTATGTCTGTGTATCAGTGTATGGCTTTGTGACTTGGTGTCAGTGTATGTCTTTGTTACTGGGTGTCAGTGTGTATCTTCGTGACTTGGTGTCAGTGTCTGTCTGTGTTAGGGGGGGTCACTGTGTGTTTCTAACTTGGTGTCAGTGTGTGTCTTTGTGACTTGGTGTCAGTTTCTGTCTGTGTTACTGGGTATCAGTGTATGTCTTTGTTACTTGGTGTAAGCGTATGTCTTTGTTACTTGGTGTCAGTGTATGTGTTTGTGACTAGGTGTCAGTGTATGTCTTTATTACAATTTATTAGTGTTTCTCTGTGTTACTGGGTGTCAGTGTGTGTCTGTCTGTGTTACTGGGTATCAGTGTATGTCTTTGTTACTTGGTGTCAGTGTCTGTCTGTGTTACTTGGTGCATGTGTGTGTCTGTGTTACTGGGTGTCAGTGTATGTCTTTGTGACTTGGTATCAGTGTATGTCTTTGTTACTGGGTGTCAGTGTGTGTCTGTGTTACTGGGTATCAGTGTATGTCTTTGTGACTTGGTATCAGTGTATGTCTTTGTTACTGGGTGTCAGTGTGTGTCTGTGTTCCTGGGAATCAGTGTATGTCTTTGTGACTTGGTGTCAGTGTATGTCTTTGTTACTGGGTGTCAGAGTGTGTCTTTGTGACTTGGTGTCACTGCATGTCTTTGTTACTTGTTGTATGTGTGTGTCTGTGATACTGGGTATCAGTGTATGTCTTTGTTACTTGGTGTCAGTGTGTATCTTTGTGACATGGTGTCAGTGTCTGTCTGTGTTAGGGGGGGTCAGTGTGTGTTTCTAACTTGGTGTCAGTGTGTGTCTTTGTGACTTGGTGTCAGTTTCTGTCTGTGTTACTGGGTATCAGTGTATGTCTTTGTTACTTGGTGTAAGCGTATGTCTTTGTTACTTGGTGTCAGTGTATGTGTTTGTGACTAGGTGTCAGTGTATGTCTTTATTACAATTTATTAGTGTTTCTCTGTGTTACTGGGTGTCAGTGTGTGTCTGTCTGTGTTACTGGGTATCAGTGTATGTCTTTGTTACTTGGTGTAATTGTATGTCTTTGTTACTTGGTGTAAGTGTATGTCTGTGTTACTTGGTGTAAGTGTATGTCTTTGTTACTTGGTGTAAGTGTGTGTCTAAGTTACTTGGTGTAAGTGTGTGTCTGTGTTTCTGGGTATCAGTGTATGCCTTTGTTACTTGGTGTCAGTGTATGTGTGTGTAACTTGGTGTAGGTGTGTGTCTGTGTTACTGGGTATCAGTGTATGTCTTTGTTACTTGGTGTCAGTGTATGTCTTTGTTACATGGTGTAAGTGTATGTCTGTGTTACCTGGTGTAAGAGTGTGTCTGTGTTACTGGATGTCAGTGAGTGTCTGTGTTACTTGGTGTAAGTGTATGACTTTGTTACTTGGTGTCAGTGTATGTCTTTGTTACTTGGTGTCAGTGTGTGTCTGTGTTACTGGGTATCAGTGTATGCCTTTGTTACTTGGTGTCAGTGCATGTCTGTGTTACTTGGTGTAAGTGTATGTCTGTGTTACTGGGTGTGAGTGTGTGTCTGTGTTACTGCGTGTCAGTGCATGTCTTTGTTACTTGGTGTCAGTGTATATCTGTGTTACTTGGTGTAAGTGTGTGTCTTTGTTACTTGGTGTAATTGTATGTCTTTGTTACTTGTTGTCAGTGCATGTCTGTTTTACTTGGTGTAAGTGTATGTCTTTGTTACTTGGTGTAAGTGTGTGTCTGTGTTACTTGGTGTATGTGTGTGTCTGTGATACTGGGTATCAGTGTATGTCTTTGTTACTTGGTGTCAGTGTATGTCTGTGTTACTTGGTGTAAGTGTATGTCTGTGTATCAGTGTATGTCTTTGTTACTGGGTGTCAGTGTGTATCTTTGTGACTTGGTGTCAGTGTCTGTCTGTGTTAGGGGGGGTCAGTGTGTGTTTCTAACTTTGTGTCAGTGTGTGTCTTTGTGACTTGGTGTCAGTTTCTGTCTGTGTTACTGGGTATCAGTGTATGTCTTTGTTACTTGGTGTAAGCGTATGTCTTTGTTACTTGGTGTCAGTGTATGTGTTTGTGACTAGGTGTCAGTGTATGTCTTTATTACAATTTATTAGTGTTTCTCTGTGTTACTGGGTGTCAGTGTGTGTCTGTCTGTGTTACTGGGTATCAGTGTATGTCTTTGTTACTTGGTGTCAGTGTCTGTCTGTGTTACTTGGTGCATGTGTGTGTCTGTGTTACTGGGTGTCAGTGAGTGTCTGTGTTACATGGTGTAAGTGTGTGTCTTTGTTACTTGGTGTAAGTGTATGTCTTTCATACTTGGTGCCAGTGTATGTCTTTATTAATTGGTGTAAGTGCGTGTCTTTGTTACTTGGTGTAATTGTATGTCTTTGTTACTTGGTGTCAGTGTATGTCTGTGTTACTTGGTGTAAGTGTATGTCTTTGTTACTTGGTGTAAGTGTGTGTCTAAGTTACTTGGTGTAAGTGTGTGTCTGTGTTTCTGGGTATCAGTGTATGTCTTTGTTACTTGGTGTCAGTGCATGTCTTTGTTACTTGGTGTCACTGTGTGTCTGTGTTACTGGGTATCAGTGTATGTCTTTCTGACTTGGTATCAGTGTATGTCTTTGTTACTGGGTGTCAGTGTGTGTCTGTGTTACTGGGTATCAGTGTATGTCTTTGTGACTTGGTATCAGTGTATGTCTTTGTTACTGGGTGTCAGTGTGTGTCTGTGTTACTGGGTATCAGTGTATGTCTTTGTGACTTGGTATCAGTGTATGTCTTTGTTACTGGGTGTCAGTGTGTGTCTGTGTTCCTGGGAATCAGTGTATGTCTTTGTGACTTGGTGTCAGTGTATGTCTTTGTTACTGGGTGTCAGTGTGTGTCTTTGTGACTTGGTGTCAGTGCATGTCTTTGTTACTTGGTGTATGTGTGTGTCTGTGATACTGGGTATCAGTGTATGTCTTTGTTACTTGGTGTCAGTGTGTATCTTTGTGACTTGGTGTCAGTGTCTGTCTGTGTTAGGGGGGGTCAGTGTGTGTTTCTAACTTGGTGTCAGTGTGTGTCTTTGTGACTTGGTGTCAGTTTCTGTCTGTGTTACTGGGTATCAGTGTATGTCTTTGTTACTTGGTGTAAGCGTATGTCTTTGTTACTTGGTGTCAGTGTATGTGTTTGTGACTAGGTGTCAGTGTATGTCTTTATTACAATTTATTAGTGTTTCTCTGTGTTACTGGGTGTCAGTGTGTGTCTGTCTGTGTTACTGGGTATCAGTGTATGTCTTTGTTACTTGGTGTCAGTGTCTGTCTCTGTTACTTGGTGCATGTGTGTGTCTGTGTTACTGGGTGTCAGTGAGTGTCTGTGTTACATGGTGTAAGTGTGTGTCTTTGTTACTTGGTGTACGTGTATGTCTTTGATACTTGGTGCCAGTGTATGTCTTTGTTACTTGATGTCAGTGTGTGTCAGTGTTACTGGGTATCAGTGTATGTCTTTGTCACTTGGTGTCAGTGTATGTCTTTATTACTTGGTGTAAGTGCCTGTCTTTGTTACTTGGTGTAATTGTATGTCTTTGTTACTTGGTGTCAGTGTATGTCTGTGTTACTTGGTGTAAGTGTATGTCTTTGTTACTTGGTGTAAGTGTGTGTCTAAGTTACTTGGTGTAAGTGTGTGTCTGTGTTTCTGGGTATCAGTGTATGTGTTTGTTACTTGGTGTCAGTGTATGTCTGTGTAACTTGGTGTAGGTGTGTGTCTGTGTTACTGGGTATCAGTGTATGTCTTTGTTACTTGGTGTCAGTGTATGTCTTTGTTACATGGTGTAAGTGTACGTCTGTGTTACCTGGTGTAAGAGTGTGTCTGTGTTACTGGGTGTCAGTGAGTGTCTGTGTTACTTGCTGTAAGTGTATGTCTTTGTTACTTGGTGTCAGTGTATGTCTTTGTTACTTGGTGTCAGTGTGTGTCTGTGTTACTGGGTATCAGTGTATGCCTTTGTTACTTGGTGTCAGTGTATGTCTGTGTTACTTGGTGTAATTGTATGTCTGTGTTACTGGGTGTGAGTGTGTGTCTGTGTTACTGCGTGTCAGTGCATGTCTTTGTTACTTGGTGTCAGTGTATATCTGTGTTACTTGGTGTAAGTGTGTGCATTTGTTACTTGGTGTAATTGTATGTCTTTGTTACTTGGTGTCACTGTGTGTCTGTGTTACTGGGTATCAGTGTATGTCTTTGTTACTTGGTGTCAGTGCATGTCTTTGTTACTTGGTGTCACTTTGTGTCTGTGTTACTGGGTATCAGTGTATGTCTTTGTGACTTGGTATCAGTGTATGTCTTTGTTACTTGGTGTATGTGTGTGTCTGTGATACTGGGTATCAGTTTATGTCTTTGTTACTTGGTGTCAGTGTGTATCTTTGTGACTTGGTGTCAGTGTCTGTCTGTGTTAGGGGGGGTCAGTGTGTGTTTCTCACTTGGTGTCAGTGTGTGTCTTTGTGACTTGGTGTCAGTTTCTGTCTGTGTTACTGGGTATCAGTGTATGTCTTTGTTACTTGGTGTAAGCGTATGTCTTTGTTACTTGGTGTCAGTGTATGTGTTTGTGACTAGGTGTCAGTGTATGTCTTTATTACAATTTATTAGTGTTTCTCTGTGTTACTGGGTGTCAGTGTGTGTCTGTCTGTGTTACTGGGTATCAGTGTATGTCTTTGTTACTTGGTGTCAGTGAGTGTCTGTGTTACATGGTGTAAGTGTGTGTCTTTGTTACTTGGTGTAAGTGTATGTCTTTGATACTTGGTGCCAGTGTATGTCTTTGTTACTTGATGTCAGTGTGTGTCAGTGTTACTGGGTATCAGTGTATGTCTTTGTGACTTGGTGTCAGTGTTTGTCTTTATTACTTGGTGTAAGTGCCTGTCTTTGTTACTTGGTGTAATTGTATGTCTTTGTTACTTGGTGTCAGTGTATGTCTGTGTTACTTGGTGTAAGTGTATGTCTTTGTTACTTGGTGTAAGTGTGTGTCTAAGTTACTTGGTGTAAGTGTGTGTCTGTGTTTCTGGGTATCAGTGTATGTGTTTGTTACTTGGTGTCAGTGTATGTCTGTGTAACTTGGTGTAGGTGTGTGTCTGTGTTACTGGGTATCAGTGTATGTCTTTGTTACTTGGTGTCAGTGTATGTCTTTGTTACATGGTGTAAGTGTATGTCTGTGTTACCTGGTGTAAGAGTGTGTCTGTGTTACTGGGTGTCAGTGAGTGTCTGTGTTACTTGGTGTAAGTGTATGTCTTTGTTACTTGGTGTCAGTGTGTGTCTGTGTTACTGGGTATCAGTGTATGCCTTTGTTACTTGGTGTCAGTGTATGTCTGTGTTACTTGGTGTAAGTGTATGTCTGTGTTACTGGGTGTGAGTGTGCGTCTGTGTTACTGCGTGTCAGTGCATGTCTTTGTTACTTGGTGTCAGTGTATATCTGTGTTACTTGGTGTAAGTGTGTGTCTTTGTTACTTGGTGTAATTGTATGTCTTTGTTACTTGGTGTCACTGTGTGTCTGTGTTACTGGGTATCAGTGTATGTCTTTGTTACTTGGTGTCAGTGCATGTCTTTGTTACTTGGTGTCACTTTGTGTCTGTGTTACTGGGTATCAGTGTATGTCTTTGTGACTTGGTATCAGTGTATGTCTTTGTTACTGGGTGTCAGTGTGTGTCTGTGTTACTGGGTATCAGTGTATGTCTTTGTGACTTGGTATCAGTGTATGTCTTTGTTACTGGGTGTCAGTGTGTATCTGTGTTACTGGGTATCAGTGTATTTCTTTGTGACTTGGTATCAGTGTATGTCTTTGTTACTGGGTGTCAGTGTGTGTCTGTGTTCCTGGGAATCAGTGTATGTCTTTGTGACTTGGTGTCAGTGTATGTCTTTGTTACTGGGTGTCAGTGTGTGTCTTTGTGACTTGGTGTCAGTGCATGTCTTTGTTACTTGGTGTATGTGTGTGTCTGTGATACTGGGTATCAGTGTATGTCTTTGTTACTTGGTGTCAGTGTGTATCTTTGTGACTTGGTGTCAGTGTCTGTCTGTGTTAGGGGGGTCAGTGTGTGTTTCTAACTTGGTGTCAGTGTGTGTCTTTGAGACTTGGTGTCAGTTTCTGTCTGTGTTACTGGGTATCAGTGTATGTCTTTGTTACTTGGTGTAAGCGTATGTCTTTGTTACTTGGTGTCAGTGTATGTGTTTGTGACTAGGTGTCAGTGTATGTCTTTATTACAATTTATTAGTGTTTCTCTGTGTTACTGGGTGTCAGTGTGTGTCTGTCTGTGTTACTGGGTATCAGTGTATGTCTTTGTTACTTGGTGTCAGTGTCTGTCTGTGTTACTTGGTGCATGTGTGTGTCTGTGTTACTGGGTGTCAGTGAGTGTCTGTGTTACATGGTGTAAGTGTGTGTCTTTGTTACTTGGTGTAAGTGTATGTCTTTGATACTTGGTGCCAGTGTATGTCTTTGTTACTTGATGTCAGTGTGTGTCAGTGTTACTGGGTATCAGTGTATGTCTTTGTGACTTGGTGTCAGGGTATGTCTTTATTACTTGGTGTAAGTGCGTGTCTTTGTTACTTGGTGTAATTGTATGTCTTTGTTACTTGGTGTCAGTGTATGTCTGTGTTACTTGGTGTAAGTGTATGTCTAAGTTACTTGGTGTAAGTGTGTGTCTGTGTTTCTGGGTATCAGTGTATGTGTTTGTTACTTGGTGTCAGTGTATGTCTTTGTTACATGGTGTAAGTGTATGTCTGTGTTACCTGGTGTAAGAGTGTGTCTGTGTTACTGGGTGTCAGTGAGTGTCTGTGTTACTTGGTGTCAGTGTGTGTCTGTGTTACTGGGTATCAGTGTTTGCCTTTGTTACTTGGTGTCAGTGTATGTCTGTGTTACTTGGTGTAAGTGTATGTCTGTGTTACTGGGTGTGAGTGTGTGTCTGTGTTACTGCGTGTCAGTGCATGTCTTTGTTACTTGGTGTCAGTGTATATCTGTGTTACTTGGTGTAAGTGTGTGTCTTTGTTACTTGGTGTAATTGTATGTCTTTGTTACTTGGTGTCAGTGCATGTCTGTGTTACTTGGTGTAAGTGTATGTCTTTGTTACTTGGTGTAAGTGTGTGTCTGTGTTACTTGGTGTAAGTGTGTGTCTGTGTCCCTGAGTATCAGTGCATGTCTTTGTTACTTGGTGTCAGTGTATGTCTTTGTTACTGGGTGTCAGTGTGTGTCTGTGTTACTGGGTATCAGTGTATGTCTTTGTGACTTGGTATCTTTGTATGTCTTTGTTACTGGGTGTCAGTGTGTGTCTGTGTTTCTGGGTATCAGTGTATGTCTTTGTGACTTGGTATCTGTGTATGTCTTTGTTACTGGGTGTCAGTGTGTGTCTGTGTTCCTGGGTATCATTGTCTGTCTTTGTGACTTGGAATCAGTGTATGTCTTTGTTACTGGGTGTCAGAGTGTGTCTTTGTGACTTGGTGTCAGTGCATGTCTTTGTTACTTGGTGTAAGTGTGTGTCTGTGATACTGGGTATCAGTGTATGTCTTTGTTCCTTGGTGTCAGTGTATGTCTGTGTTACTTGGTGTAAGTGTGTGTCTGTGTTACTTGGTGTAAGTGTGTGCCTTTGTTCCTTGGTGTAATTGTATGTCTTTGTTACTTGGTGTCAGTGCATGTCTGCGTTACTTGGTGTAAGTGTATGTCTGTGTTACTTGATGAAAATGTGTGTCTTTGTTACTTGGTGTAAGTGTATGTCTTTGTTACTTGGTGTAAGTGTGTGTCTGTGTTACTTTGTGTAAGTGTGTGTCTGTGTTCCTGAGTATCAGTGCATGTCTTTGTTACTTGATGTCAGTGTATGTCTGTGTTACTTGGTGTAAGTGTGTGTCTGTGTTACTGGGTGTCAGTGTGTGTCTGTGTTACTTGGTGAAAGTCTGTGTCTTTGTTACTTGGTCTCCGTGTGTGTCTGTGTTACTGGGTGTCAGTGTATGTCTTTGTTACTGGGTATCAGTGTATGTCTTTGTTACTTGGTGTCAGTGTATGTCTTTGTTACTGGGTGTCAGTGTGTGTCTGTGTTACTGGGTATCAGTGTATGTCTTTGTGACTTGGTATCAGTGTATGTCTTTGTGACTGGGTGTCAGTGTGTGTCTGTGTTACTGGGTATCAGTGTATGTCTTTGTGACTTGGTATCAGTGTATGTCTTTGTTACTGGGTGTCAGTGCGTGTCTGTGTTCCTGGGTATCAGTGTATGTCTTTGTGACTTGGTGTCAGTGTATGTCTTTGTTACTGGGTGTCAGTGTGTGTCTTTGTGACTTGGTGTCAGTTCATGTCTTTGTTACTCGCTGTAAGTGTGTGTCTGTGATACTGGGTATCAGTGTATGTCTTTGTGACTTGGTGTCAGTGTATGTCTTTGTTACTGGATGTCAGTGTGTGTCTTTGTGACTTGGTGTCAGTGTCTGTCTGTGTTACTGGGGGTCAGTGTGTGTTTCTAACTTGGTGTCAGTGTGTGTCTTTGTGACTTGGTGTCAGTGTCTGTCTGTGTTACTGGGTATCAGTGTATGCCTTTGTTACTCGGTGTAAGCGTATGTCTTTGTTACTTGGTGTCAGTGTATGTGTTTGTGACTTGGTGTCAGTGTATGTCTTTGTTACAATTTATTAGTGTCTCTCTGTGTTACTGGGTGTCAGTGTGGGTCTGTCTGTGTTACTGGTTATGAGTGTATGTCTTTGTTACTTGGTGTCAGTGTCTGTCTGTGTTACTTGGTGTAATTGTGTGTCTGTGTTACTGGGTGTCAGTGAGTGTCTATGTTACTTGGTGTAAGTGTGTGTCTTTGTTACTTGGTGTAAGTGTATGTCTTTGTTACTTGGTGTCAGTGTATGTCTGTGTTACTTGGTGTAAGTGTATGTCTTTGTTACTTGGTGTAATTGTGTGTCTGTGTTACTTGGTGTAAGTGTGTGTCTGTGTTCCTGGGTATCAGTGTATGTCTTTGTTACTTGGTGTCAGTGTATGTCTATGTAACTTGGTTTAAGTGTGTGTCTGTGTTACTGGGTATCAGTGTATGTCTTTGTTACTTGGTGTCAGTGTATGTCTTTGTTACATGGTGTAAGTGTATGTCTGTGTTACTTGGTGTAAGAGTGTGTATGTGTTACTGGGTGTCAGTGAGTGTCTGTGTTACTTGGTGTAAGTGTGTGTCTTTGTTACTTGGTGTAAGTGTATGTCTTTGTTACTTGGTGTCAGTGTATGTCTTTGAAACTTGGTGTCAGTGTGTGTCTGTGTTACTGGGTATCAGTGTATGCCTTTGTTACTTGGTGTCAGTGTATGTCTGTGTTACTTGGTGTAAGTGTACGTCTGTGTTACTGGGTGTGAGTGTGTGTCTGTGTTACTTGGTGTAAGTGTGTGTCTTTGTTACTTGGTGTCCGTGTGTGTCTGTGTTACTGCGTGTAAGTGTGTGTCTTTGTTACTTGGTGTAATTGTATGTCTTTGTTACTTGGTGTCAGTTTATGTCTGTGTTACTTGGCGTAAGTGTATGTCTTTGTTTCTTGGTGTAAGTGTGTGTCTGTGTTACTTTGTGTAAATGTGTGTCTGTGTTCCTGAGTATCAGTGTATGTCTTTGTGACTTGGTGTCAGTGTATGTCTGTGTTACTTGGTGTAAGTGTGTGTCTGTGTTACTGGGTATCAGTGTATGTCTTTGTTACCTTGTGTAAGTGTGTGCCTGTGTTACTGTGTGTCAGTGTGTGTCTGTGTTCCTTGGTGTAAGTCTGTGCCTTTGTTACTTGGTCTCCGTGTGTGTCTGTGTTACTGGGTGTCAGTGTATGTCTTTGTTACTGGGTGTCAGTGTGTGTCTTTGTGACTTGGTGTCAGTGTATGTCTTTGTTACTTTGTTCAAGTGTGTGTCTCTGTTACTGGGTATCAAGTATGTCTTTGTTACTTGGTGTTAGTGTGTGTCTTTGTTACTTGGTGTAAGTGTATGTCTGTGTTACTTGGTGTCAGTGTATGTCTTTGTTACTTGGTGTCAGTGTGTGTCTGTGTTACTGGGCATCAGTGTATGTCTTTGTGACTTGGTGTAAGTGTATGTCTGTGCTACTTGGTGTAAGTGCGTATCTTTGTTACTTGGTGTAATTGTATGTCTTTGTTTCTTGGTGTAAGTGTATGTCTTTGTTACTTGGTGTCAGTGTATGTCTGTGTTCCCTGGTGTAAGTGTGTGTCTTTGTTACTTGGTGTAAGTGTTTGTCTTTGTTACTTGGTGTCAGTGTGTGTCTGTGTTACTGGGTATCAGTGTATGTTTTTGTGACTTGGTATCAGTGTATGTCTTTGTTTCTGGATGTCAGTGTGTGTCTGTGTTACTGGGTGTCAATGTATGTCTTAGTGACTTGGTATCAGTCTATGTCTTTGTTACTGGGTGTCAGTGTGTGTCTGTGTTACTGGGTATCAGTGTATGTTTTTGTGACTTGGTGTCAGTGTATGTCTTTGTTACTGGGTGTCAGTGTGTGTCTTTGTGACTTGGTGTCAGTGTATGTCTTTGTTACTTGGTGTAAGTGTGTGTCTGTGATACTGGGTATCAGTGTATGTCTTTGTGACTTGGTGTCAGTGTATGTCTTTGTTACTGGGTGTCAGTGTGTGTCTTTGTGACTTGGTGTCAGTGTATGTCTGTGTTACGGGGGGTCAGTGTGTGTCTGTGTTACTGGGGGTCAGTGTGTGTATCTAACTGGGTGTCAGTGTGTGTCTGTGTTGCTGGGTATCAGTGTATGTCTTTGTTAATTGGTGTCAGTGTATGTCTTTGTTACTGGGTGTCAGTGTGCGTCTTTGTGACTTGGTGTCAGTGTATGTCTTTGTTACTTGGTGTAAGTGTGCGTCTGTGTTACTGGGTATCAGTGTATGTCTTTGTTACTTGGTGTCAGTGTATGTCAAAATACTTGGTGTAAGTGTATGTCTTTGTTACTTGGTGTAATTGTCGGTCTTTGTTACTTGGTTTAAGTGTATGTCTTTGTTACTTGGTGTCAGTGTATGTCTGTGTTCCTTGGTGTAAGTGTGTGTCTTTGTTACTTGGTGTAAGTGTATGTCTTTGTTACTTGGTGTCAGTGTATGTCTTTGTGACTTGGTGTCAGTGTATGTCTTTGTTACTTGGTGTAAGTGTATGTCTTTGCTACTTGGTGTAATTGTGTGTCTGTGTTACTTGGTGTAAGTGTGTGTCTGTGTTCCTGGGTATCAGTGTATGTCTTTGTTACTTGGTGTCAGTGTATGTCTGTGTAACTTGTTGTAAGTGTGTGTCTGTGTTACTGGGTATCAGTGTATGTCTTTGTTACTTGGTGTCAGTGTATGTCTTTGTTACATGGTGTAAGTGTATGTCTGTGTTACTTGGTGTAAGAGTGTGTCTGTGTTACTGGGTGTCAGTGAGTGTCTGTGTTACTTGGTGTAAGTGTGTGTCTTTGTTACTTGGTGTAAGTGTATGTCTTTGTTACTTGGTGTCAGTGTATGTCTTTGTTACTTGGTGTCAGTGTGTGTCTGTGTTACTGGGTATCAGTGTATGCCTTTGTTACTTGGTGTCAGTGTATGTCTGTGTTACTTGGTGTAAGTGTATGTCTGTGTTACTGGGTGTGAATGTGTGTCTGTGTTACTTGGTGTAAGTGTGTGTCTTTGTTACTTGGTGTCCGTGTGTCTGTGTTACTGCGTGTAAGTGTGTGTCTTTGTTACTTGGTGTAATTGTATGTCTTTGTTACTTGGTGTCAGTTTATGTCTGTGTTACTTGGCGTAAGTGTATGTCTTTGTTTCTTGGTGTAAGTGTGTGTCTGTGTTACTTTGTGTAAATGTGTGTCTGTGTTCCTGAGTATCAGTGTATGTCTTTGTGACTTGGTGTCAGTGTATGTCTGTGTTACTTGGTGTAAGTGTGTGTCTGTGTTACTAGGTATCAGTGTATGTCTTTGTTACCTTGTGTAAGTGTGTGCCTGTGTTACTGGGTGTCAGTGTGTGTCTGTGTTCCTTGGTGTAAGTCTGTGTCTTTGTTACTTGGTCTCCGTGTGTATCTGTGTTACTGGGTGTCAGTGTATGTCTTTGTTACTGGGTGTCAGTGTGTGTCTTTGTGACTTGGTGTCAGTGTATGTCTTTGATACTTTGTTCAAGTGTGTGTCTGTGTTACTGGGTATCAGTGTATGTCTTTGTTACTTGGTGTTTGTGTGTGTCTTTGTTGCTTGGTGTAAGTGTATGTCTGTGTTACTTGGTGTCAGTGTATGTCTTTGTTACTTGGTGTCAGTGTGTGTCTGTGTTACTGGGCATCAGTGTATGTCTTTGTGACTTGGTGTAAGTGTATGTCTGTGCTACTTGGTGTAAGTGCGTGTCTTTGTTACTTGGTGTAATTGTATGTCTTTGTTACTTGGTGTAAGTGTATGTCTTTGTTACTTGGTGTCAGTGTATGTCTGTGTTCCCTGGTGTAAGTGTGTGTCTTTGTTACTTGGTGTAAGTGTTTGTCTTTGTTACTTGGTGTCAGTGTGTGTCTGTGTTACTGGGTATCAGTGTATGTTTTTGTGACTTGGTATCAGTGTATGTCTTTGTTTCTGGGTGTCAGTGTGTGTCTGTGTTACTGGGTGTCAATCTATGTCTTAGTGACTTGGTATCAGTCTATGCCTTTGTTACTGGGTGTCTGTGTGTGTCTGTGTTACTGGGTATCAGTGTATGTCTTTGTGACTTGGTGTCAGTGTATGTCCTTGTTACTGGGTGTCAGTGTGTGTCTGTGTTCCTGGGTATCAGTGTATGTCTTTGTGACTTGGTGTCAGTGTATGTCTTTGTTACTGGGTGTCAGTGTGTGTCTTTGTGACTTGGTGTCAGTGTATGTCTTTGTTACTTGGTGTAAGTGTGTGTCTGTGATACTGGGTATCAGTGTATGTCTTTGTTACTTGGTGTCAGTGTATGTCTGTGTTACTTGGTGTAAGTGTGTGTCTGTGTATCAGTGTATGTCTTTGTGACTTGGTGTCAGTGTATGTCTTTGTTACTGGGTGTCAGTGTGTGTCTTTGTGACTTGGTGTCAGTGTATGTCTGTGTTACGGGGTGTCAGTGTGTATCTGTGTTACTGGGGGTCAGTGTGTGTATCTAACTGGGTGTCAGTGTGTGTCTGTGTTGCTGGGTATCAGTGTATGTCTTTGTTACTTGGTGTAAGTGTGTGTCTGTGTTACTGGGTATCAGTGTCTGTCTTTGTTACTTGGTGTCAGTGTATGTCTTTGTTACTGGGTGTAAGTGTGCGTCTGTGTTACTGGGTATCAGTGTATGTCTTTGTTACTTGGTGTCAGTGTATGTCAAAATACTTGGTGTAAGTGTATGTCTTTGTTACTTGGTGTAATTGTCGGTCTTTGTTACTTGGTTTAAGTGTATGTCTTTGTTACTTGGTGTCAGTGTATGTCTGTGTTCCTTGGTGTAAGTGTGTGTCTTTGTTACTTGGTGTCAGTGTATGTCTTTGTTACTTGGTGTCAGTGTATGTCTTTGCTACTTGGTGTAATTGTGTGTCTGTGTTACTTGGTGTAAGTGTGTGTCTGTGTTCCTAGGTATCAGTGTATGTATTTGTTACTTGGTGTCAGTGTATGTCAAAATACTTGGTGTAAGTGTATGTCTTTGTTACTTGGTGTAATTGTCGTTCTTTGTTACTTGGTTTAAGTGTATGTCTTTGTTACTTGGTGTCAGTGTATGTCTGTGTTCCTTGGTGTAAGTCTGTGTCTTTGTTACTTGGTGTCAGTGTATGTCTTTGTTACTTGGTGTCAGTGTATGTCTTTGCTACTTGGTGTAATTGTGTGTCTGTGTTACTTGGTGTAAGTGTGTGTCTGTGTTCCTGGGTGTCAGTGTATGTCTTTGTTACTTTGTTCAAGTGTGTGTCTGTGTTACTGGGTATCAGTGTATGTCTTTGTTACTTGGTGTTAGTGTGTGTCTTGGTTACTTGGTGTAAGTGTATGTCTGTGTTACTTGGTGTCAGTGTATGTCTTTGTTACTTGGTGTCAGTGTGTGTCTGTGTTACTGGGCATCAGTGTATGTCTTTGTGACTTGGTGTAAGTGTATGTCTGTGCTACTTGGTGTAAGTGCGTGTCTTTGTTACTTGGTGTAATTGTATGTCTTTGTTACTTGGTGTATGTGTATGTCTTTGTTACTTGGTGTCAGTGTATGTCTGTGTTCCCTGGTGTAAGTGTGTGTCTTTGTTACTTGGTATAAGTGTTTGTCTTTGTTACTTGGTGTCAGTGTGTGTCTGTGTTACTGGGTATCAGTGTATGTTTTTGTGACTTGGTATCAGTGTATGTCTTTGTTTCTGGGTGTCAGTGTGTGTCTGTGTTACTGGGTGTCAATGTATGTCTTAGTGACTTGGTATCAGTCTATGTCTTTGTTACTGGGTGTCAGTGTGTGTCTGTGTTACTGGGTATCAGTGTATGTCTTTGTGACTTGGTGTCACTGTATGTCCTTGTTACTGGGTGTCAGTGTGTGTCTGTGTTCCTGGGTATCAGTGAATGTCTTTGTGACTTGGTGCCAGTGTATGTCTTTGTTACTGGGTGTCAGTGTGTGTCTTTGTGACTTGGTGTCAGTGTATGTCTTTGTTACTTGGTGTAAGTGTGTGTCTGTGATTCTGGGTATCAGTGTATGTCTTTGTGACTTGGTGTCAGTGTATGTCTGTGTTACTTGGTGTAAGTGTGTGTCTGTGTATCAGTGTATGTCTTTGTGACTTGGTGTCAGTGTATGTCTTTGTTACTGGGTGTCAGTGTGTGTCTTTGTGACTTGGTGTCAGTGTATGTCTGTGTTACGGGGGGTCAGTGTGTGTCTGTGTTACTGGGGGTCAGTGTGTGTATCTAACTGGGTGTCAGTGTGTGTCTGTGTTGCTGGGTATCAGTGTATGTCTTTGTTACTTGGTGTAAGTGTGTGTCTGTGTTACTGGGTATCAGTGTCTGTCTTTGTTACTTGGTGTCAGTGTATGTCTTTGTTACTGTGTGTATGTGTGCGTCTGTGTTACTGGGTATCAGTGTATGTCTTTGTTACTTGGTGTCAGTGTATGTCAAAATACTTGGTGTAAGTGTATGTCTTTGTTACTTGGTGTAATTGTCGGTCTTTGTTACTTGGTTTAAGTGTATGTCTTTGTTACTTGGTGTCAGTGTATGTCTGTGTTCCTTGGTGTAAGTGTGTGTCTTTGTTACTTGGTGTAAGTGTATGTCTTTGTTACTTGGTGTCAGTGTATGTCTTTGCTACTTGGTGTAATTGTGTGTCTGTGTTACCTGGTGTAAGTGTGTGTCTGTGTTCCTGGGTATAAGTGTATGTCTTTGTTACTTGGTGTCAGTGTATGTCTGTGTAACTTGGTGGAAGTGTGTGTCTGTGTTACTGGGTGTCAGTGTGTGTCTGTGTTACTGTGTATCAGTGTATGCCTTTGTTACTTGGTGTCAGTGTATGTCTGTGTTACTTGGTGTAAGTGTATGTCTGTGTTACTGGGTGTGAGTGTGTGTCTGTGTTACATGGTGTAAGTGTGTGTCTTTGTTACTTGGTGTCCGTGTGTGTCTGTGTTACTGCGTGTAAGTGTGTGTCTTTGTTACTTGGTGTAATTGTATGTCTTTGTTACTTGGTGTCAGTTTATGTCTGTGTTACTTGGCGTAAGTGTATGTCTTTGTTTCTTGGAGTAAGTGTGTGTCTGTGTTACTTTGTGTAAATGTGTGTCTGTGTTCCTGAGTATCAGTGTATGTCTTTGTTACTTGGTGTCAGTGTATGTCTGTGTTACTTGGTGTAAGAGTGTGTCTGTGTTACTGGGTATCAGTGTATGTCTTTGTTACCTTGTGTAAGTGTGTGCCTGTGTTACTGGGTGTCAGTGTGTGTCTGTGTTCCTTGGTGTAAGTCTGTGTCTTTGTTACTTGGTCTCCGTGTGTGTCTGTGTTACTGGGTTTCAGTGTATGTCTTTGTTACTGGGTGTCAGTGTGTGTCTTTGTGACTTGGTGTCAGTGTATGTCTTTGTTACTTTGTTCAAGTGTGTGTCTGTGTTACTGGGTATCAGTGTATGTCTTTGTTACTTGGTGTTAGTGTGTGTCTTTGTTACTTGGTGTAAGTGTATGTCTGTGTTACTTGGTGTCAGTGTATGTCTTTGTTACTTGGTGTCATTGTGTGTCTGTGTTACTGGGCATCAGTGTATGTCTTTGTGACTTGGTGTAAGTGCATGTCTGTGCTACTTGGTGTAAGTGCGTGTCTTTGTTACTTGGTGTAATTGTATGTCTTTGTTACTTGGTGTAAGTGTATGTCTTTGTTACTTGGTGTCAGTGTATGTCTGTGTTCCCTGGTGTAAGTGTGTGTCTTTGTTACTTGGGGTAAGTGTTTGTCTTTGTTTCTTGGTGTCAGTGTGTGTCTGTGTTACTGGGTATCAGTGTATGTTTTTGTGACTTGGTATCAGTGTATGTCTTTGTTTCTGGGTGTCAGTGTGTGTCTGTGTTACTGGGTGTCAATGTATGTCTTAGTGACTTGGTATCAGTCTATGTCTTTGTTACTGGGTGTCAGTGTGTGTCTGTGTTACTGGGTATCAGTGTATGTCTTTGTGACTTGGTGTCAGTGTATGTCTTTGTTACTGGGTGTCAGTGTGTGTCTTTGTGACTTGGTGTCAGTGTATGTCTGTGTTACGGGGTGTCAGTGTGTATCTGTGTTACTGGGGGTCAGTGTGTGTATCTAACTGGGTGTCAGTGTGTGTCTGTGTTGCTGGGTATCAGTGTATGTCTTTGTTACTTGGTGTAAGTGTGTGTCTGTGTTACTGGGTATCAGTGTCTGTCTTTGTTACTTGGTGTCAGTGTATGTCTTTGTTACTGGGTGTAAGTGTGCGTCTGTGTTACTGGGTATCAGTGTATGTCTTTGTTACTTGGTGTCAGTGTATGTCAAAATACTTGGTGTAAGTGTATGTCTTTGTTACTTGGTGTAATTGTCAGTCTTTGTTACTTGGTTTAAGTGTATGTCTTTGTTACTTGGTGTCAGTGTATGTCTGTGTTCCTTGGTGTAAGTGTGTGTCTTTGTTACTTGGTGTCAGTGTATGTCTTTGTTACTTGGTGTCAGTGTATGTCTTTGCTACTTGGTGTAATTGTGTGTCTGTGTTACTTGGTGTAAGAGTGTGTCTGTGTTCCTAGGTATCAGTGTATGTATTTGTTACTTGGTGTCAGTGTATGTCAAAATACTTGGTGTAAGTGTATGTCTTTGTTACTTGGTGTAATTGTCGGTCTTTGTTACTTGGTTTAAGTGTATGTCTTTGTTACTTGGTGTCAGTGTATGTCTGTGTTCCTTGGTGTAAGTCTGTGTCTTTGTTACTTGGTGTCAGTGTATGTCTTTGTTACTTGGTGTCAGTGTATGTCTTTGCTACTTGGTGTAATTGTGTGTCTGTGTTACTTGGTGTAAGTGTGTGTCTGTTTTCCTGGGTGTCAGTGTATGTCTTTGTTACTTTGTTCAAGTGTGTGTCTGTGTTACTGGGTATCAGTGTATGTCTTTGTTACTTGGTGTTAGTGTGTGTCTTGGTTACTTGGTGTAAGTGTATGTCTGTGTTACTTGGTGTCAGTGTATGTCTTTGTTACTTGGTGTCAGTGTGTGTCTGTGTTACTGGGCATCAGTGTATGTCTTTGTGACTTGGTGTAAGTGTATGTCTGTGCTACTTGGTGTAAGTGCGTGTCTTTGTTACTTGGTGTAATTGTATGTCTTTGTTACTTGGTGTAAGTGTATGTCTTTGTTACTTGGTGTCAGTGTATGTCTGTGTTCCCTGGTGTAAGTGTGTGTCTTTGTTACTTGGTATAAGTGTTTGTCTTTGTTACTTGGTGTCAGTGTGTGTCTGTGTTACTGGGTATCAGTGTATGTTTTTGTGACTTGGTATCAGTGTATGTCTTTGTTTCTGGGTGTCAGTGTGTGTCTGTGTTACTGGGTGTCAATGTATGTCTTAGTGACTTGGTATCAGTCTATGTCTTTGTTACTGGGTGTCAGTGTGTGTCTGTGTTACTGGGTATCAGTGTATGTCTTTGTGACTTGGTGTCACTGTATGTCCTTGTTACTGGGTGTCAGTGTGTGTCTGTGTTCCTGGGTATCAGTGAATGTCTTTGTGACTTGGTGCCAGTGTATGTCTTTGTTACTGGGTGTCAGTGTGTGTCTTTGTGACTTGGTGTCAGTGTATGTCTTTGTTACTTGGTGTAAGTGTGTGTCTGTGATTCTGGGTATCAGTGTATGTCTTTGTGACTTGGTGTCAGTGTATGTCTGTGTTACTTGGTGTAAGTGTGTGTCTGTGTATCAGTGTATGTCTTTGTGACTTGGTGTCAGTGTATGTCTTTGTTACTGGGTGTCAGTGTGTGTCTTTGTGACTTGGTGTCAGTGTATGTCTGTGTTACGGGGGGTCAGTGTGTGTCTGTGTTACTGGGGGTCAGTGTGTGTATCTAACTGGGTGTCAGTGTGTGTCTGTGTTGCTGGGTATCAGTGTATGTCTTTGTTACTTGGTGTAAATGTGTGTCTGTGTTACTGGGTATCAGTGTCTGTCTTTGTTACTTGGTGTCAGTGTATGTCTTTGTTACTGTGTGTATGTGTGCGTCTGTGTTACTGGGTATCAGTGTATGTCTTTGTTACTTGGTGTCAGTGTATGTCAAAATACTTGGTGTAAGTGTATGTCTTTGTTACTTGGTGTAATTGTCGGTCTTTGTTACTTGGTTTAAGTGTATGTCTTTGTTACTTGGTGTCAGTGTATGTCTGTGTTCCTTGGTGTAAGTGTGTGTCTTTGTTACTTGGTGTAAGTGTATGTCTTTGTTACTTGGTGTCAGTGTATGTCTTTGCTACTTGGTGTAATTGTGTGTCTGTGTTACCTGGTGTAAGTGTGTGTCTGTGTTCCTGGGTATCAGTGTATGTCTTTGTTACTTGGTGTCAGTGTATGTCTGTGTAACTTGGTGGAAGTGTGTGTCTGTGTTACTGGGTGTCAGTGTGTGTCTGTGTTACTGTGTATCAGTGTATGCCTTTGTTACTTGGTGTCAGTGTATGTCTGTGTTACTTGGTGTAAGTGTATGTCTGTGTTACTGGGTGTGAGTGTGTGTCTGTGTTACATGGTGTAAGTGTGTGTCTTTGTTACTTGGTGTCCGTGTGTGTCTGTGTTACTGCGTGTAAGTGTGTGTCTTTGTTACTTGGTGTAATTGTATGTCTTTGTTACTTGGTGTCAGTTTATGTCTGTGTTACTTGGCGTAAGTGTATGTCTTTGTTTCTTGGAGTAAGTGTGTGTCTGTGTTACTTTGTGTAAATGTGTGTCTGTGTTCCTGAGTATCAGTGTATGTCTTTGTTACTTGGTGTCAGTGTATGTCTGTGTTACTTGGTGTAAGAGTGTGTCTGTGTTACTGGGTATCAGTGTATGTCTTTGTTACCTTGTGTAAGTGTGTGCCTGTGTTACTGGGTGTCAGTGTGTGTCTGTGTTCCTTGGTGTAAGTCTGTGTCTTTGTTACTTGGTCTCCGTGTGTGTCTGTGTTACTGGGTGTCAGTGTATGTCTTTGTTACTGGGTGTCAGTGTGTGTCTTTGTGACTTGGTGTCAGTGTATGTCTTTGTTACTTTGTTCAAGTGTGTGTCTGTGTTACTGGGTATCAGTGTATGTCTTTGTTACTTGGTGTTAGTGTGTGTCTTTGTTACTTGGTGTAAGTGTATGTCTGTGTTACTTGGTGTCAGTGTAAGTCTTTGTTACTTGGTGTCATTGTGTGTCTGTGTTACTGGGCATCAGTGTATGTCTTTGTGACTTGGTGTAAGTGCATGTCTGTGCTACTTGGTGTAAGTGCGTGTCTTTGTTACTTGGTGTAATTGTATGTCTTTGTTACTTGGTGTAAGTGTATGTCTTTGTTACTTGGTGTCAGTGTATGTCTGTGTTCCCTGGTGTAAGTGTGTGTCTTTGTTACTTGGGGTAAGTGTTTGTCTTTGTTTCTTGGTGTCAGTGTGTGTCTGTGTTACTGGGTATCAGTGTATGTTTTTGTGACTTGGTATCAGTGTATGTCTTTGTTTCTGGGTGTCAGTGTGTGTCTGTGTTACTGGGTGTCAATGTATGTCTTAGTGACTTGGTATCAGTCTATGTCTTTGTTACTGGGTGTCAGTGTGTGTCTGTGTTACTGGGTATCAGTGTATGTCTTTGTGACTTGGTGTCAGTGTATGTCCTTGTTACTGGGTGTCAGTGTGTGTCTGTGTTCCTGGGTATCAGTGTATGTCTTTGTGACTTGGTGTCAGTGTATGTCTTTGTTACTGGGTGTAAGTGTGTGTCTGTGATACTGCGTATCAGTGTATGTCTTTGTTACTTGGTGTCAGTGTATGTCTGTGTTACTTGGTGTAAGTGTGTGTCTGTGTATCAGTGTATGTCTTTGTGACTTGGTGTCAGTGTATGTCTTTGTTACTGGGTGTCAGTGTGTGTCTTTGTGACTTGGTGTCAGTGTATGTCTGTGTTACGAGGTGTCAGTGTGTGTCTGTGTTACTGGGGGTCAGTGTGTGTATCTAACTGGGTGTCAGTGTGTGTCTGTGTTGCTGGGTATCAGTGTATGTCTTTGTTACTTGGTGTAAGTGTGTGTCTGTGTTACTGGGTATCAGTGTCTGTCTTTGTTACTTGGTGTCAGTGTATGTCTTTGTTACTGGGTGTCAGTGTGCGTCTTTGTGACTTGCTGTCAGTGTATGTCTTTGTTACTTGGTGTCATTGTGTGTCTGTGTTACTGGGCATCAGTGTATGTCTTTGTGACTTGGTGTAAGTGCATGTCTGTGCTACTTGGTGTAAGTGCGTGTCTTTGTTACTTGGTGTAATTGTATGTCTTTGTTACTTGGTGTAAGTGTATGTCTTTGTTACTTGGTGTAATTGTCGGTCTTTGTTACTTGGTTTAAGTGTATGTCTTTGTTACTTGGTGTCAGTGTATGTCTGTGTTCCTTGGTGTAAGTGTGTGTCTTTGTTACTTGGTGTAAGTGTATGTCTTTGTTACTTGGTGTCAGTGTATGTCTTTGTTACTTGGTGTCAGTGTGTGTCTGTGTTACTGGGTGTCAGTGGATGTCTTTGTGACTTGGTATCAGTGTATGTCTTTGTTGCTGGGTATCAGTGTGTGTCTGTGTTACTGGGTATCAGTGTATGTCTTTGTGACTTGGTATCAGTGTATGTCTTTGTTACTGGGTGTCAGTGTGTGCCTGTGTTCCTGGGTATCAGTGTATGTCTTTGTGACTTGGTGTCAGTGTATGTCTTTGTTACTGGGTGTCAGTGTGTGTCTTTGTGACTTGGTGTCAGTGTATGTCTTTGTTACTTGGTGTAAGTGTGTGTCTGTGATACTGGGTATCAGTGTATGTCTTTGTTACTTGGTGTCAGTGTATGTCTGTGTTACTTGGTGTAAGTGTGTGTCTGTGTATCAGTGTATGTTTTTGTGACTTGGTGTCAGTGCATGTCTTTGTTACTGGGTGTCAGTGTGTGTCTTTGTGACTTGGTGTCAGTGTATGTCTGTGTTACGGGAGGTCAGTGTGTGTCTGTGTTACTTGGGGTCATTGTGTATTTCTAACTGGGTGTCAGTGTGTGTCTTTGTTACTTGGTGTCAGTGTATGTCTGTGTTACTTGGTGTAAGTATGTGTCTTTGTTACTTGGTGTAAGTGTATGTCTTTGTTACTTGGTGTCAGTGTGTGTCTGTGTTACTGGGCATCAGTGTATGTCTGTGTTACTGTGTTTCAGTGCGTGTTCCTGGGTGTCAGTGGCACTAGGTGTCAGTATTTAGTTTAGAGATACAGCATTGAAACAGGCCCTTCGGCCCACCGAGTCTGTGCCGACCATCAACCAACCATTTATACTAATCCTACACGAATCCGATATTCCAATAAAATCCCCACCGGTCCCGAAATATTTCCCTGCCTCCTACCTATACTAGGGGCAATTTATAATGGCCAATTAACCGACCAACCTGCAAGTCTTTGGCATGTGGGAGGAAACCGGAGCACCCGGAGGAAACCCACGCATACACAGGGAGAACTTGCAAACTCCGCACAGGCAGTACCCAGAATCGAACCCGGGTCCCTGGAGCTGTGAGGCTGTGTGCGAACCACTGCGCCACTGTGCCGCCAAGTGTGTATCTGTGTTACTGGGTGTCAGTGTGTCTCTGTGTTACTTGGTGTAAGTGTGTGTCTTTGTTACGTGGTGTCCGTGTGTGTCTGTGTTACTGGGTGTCAGTGCATGTCTTTGTGGCTGGGTGTCAGTGTATGTCTTTGTGACTTGGTGTCAGTGTATGTCTTTGTTACTGGGTGTCAGTGTGTGTCTTTGTGACTTGGTGTCAGTGCATGTCTTTGTTACTTGGTTTAAGTGTGTGTCTGTGTTTCTGGGTATCAGTGTCTGTCTTTGTTACTTGGTGTCAGTGTATGTCTTTGTTAATGGGTGTCAGTGTGCGTCTTTGTGACTTGGTGCCAGTGTATGTCTTTGTTACTTGGTGTAAGTGTGTGTCTGTGTTACTGGGTATCAGCGTATGTCTGTGTTACTGGGTGTCAATGTATGTCTTAGTGACTTGGTATCAGTCTATGTCTTTGTTACTGGGTGTCAGTGTGTGTCTGTGTTACTGGGTATCAGTGTATGTCTTTGTGACTTGGTGTCAGTCTATGTCCTTGTTACTGGGTGTCAGTGTGTGTCTGTGTTCCTGGGTATCAGTGTATGTCTTTGTGACTTGGTGTCAGTGTATGTCTTTGTTACTGGGTGTAAGTGTGTGTCTGTGATACTGGGTATCAGTGTATGTCTTTGTTACTTGGTGTCAGTGTATGTCTGTGTTACTTGGTGTAAGTGTGTGTCTGTGTATCAGTGTATGTCTTTGTGACTTGGTGTCAGTGTATGTCTTTGTTACTGGGTGTCAGTGTGTGTCTTTGTGACTTGGTGTCAGTGTATGTCTGTGTTACGGGGGGTCAGTGTGTGTCTGTGTTACTGGGGGTCAGTGTGTGTATCTAACTGGGTGTCAGTGTGTGTCTGTGTTGCTGGGTATCAGTGTATGTCTTTGTTACTTGGTGTAAGTGTGTGTCTGTGTTACTGGGTATCAGTGTCTGTCTTTGTTACTTGGTGTCAGTGTATGTCTTTGTTACTGGGTGTAAGTGTGCGTCTTTGTGACTTGCTGTCAGTGTATGTCTTTGTTACTTGGTGTCATTGTGTGTCTGTGTTACTGGGCATCAGTGTATGTCTTTGTGACTTGGTGTAAGTGCATGTCTGTGCTACTTGGTGTAAGTGCGTGTCTTTGTTACTTGGTGTAATTGTATGTCTTTGTTACTTGGTGTAAGTGTATGTCTTTGTTACTTGGTGTAATTGTCGGTCTTTGTTACTTGGTTTAAGTGTATGTCTTTGTTACTTGGTGTCAGTGTATGTCTGTGTTCCTTGGTGTTAGTGTGTGTCTTTGTTACTTGGTGTAAGTGTATGTCTTTGTTACTTGGTGTCAGTGTATGTCTTTGTTACTTGGTGTCAGTGTGTGTCTGTGTTACTGGGTGTCAGTGGATGTCTTTGTGACTTGGTATCAGTGTATGTCTTTGTTGCTGGGTATCAGTGTGTGTCTGTGTTACTGGGTATCAGTGTATGTCTTTGTGACTTGGTATCAGTGTATGTCTTTGTTACTGGGTGTCAGTGTGTGCCTGTGTTCCTGGGTATCAGTGTATGTCTTTGTGACTTGGTGTCAGTGTATGTCTTTGTTACTGGGTGTCAGTGTGTGTCTTTGTGACTTGGTGTCAGTGTATGTCTTTGTTACTTGGTGTAAGTGTGTGTCTGTGATACTGGGTATCAGTGTATGTCTTTGTTACTTGGTGTCAGTGTATGTCTGTGTTACTTGGTGTAAGTGTGTGTCTGTGTATCAGTGTATGTTTTTGTGACTTGGTGTCAGTGCATGTCTTTGTTACTGGGTGTCAGTGTGTGTCTTTGTGACTTGGTGTCAGTGTATGTCTGTGTTACGGGAGGTCAGTGTGTGTCTGTGTTACTTGGGGTCATTGTGTATTTCTAACTGGGTGTCAGTGTGTGTCTTTGTTACTTGGTGTCAGTGTATGTCTGTGTTACTTGGTGTAAGTATGTGTCTTTGTTACTTGGTGTAAGTGTATGTCTTTGTTACTTGGTGTCAGTGTGTGTCTGTGTTACTGGGCATCAGTGTATGTCTGTGTTACTGTGTTTCAGTGCGTGTTCCTGGGTGTCAGTGGCACTAGGTGTCAGTATTTAGTTTAGAGATACAGCATTGAAACAGGCCCTTCGGCCCACCGAGTCTGTGCCGACCATCAACCAACCATTTATACTAATCCTACACGAATCCGATATTCCAATAAAATCCCCACCGGTCCCGAAATATTTCCCTGCCTCCTACCTATACTAGGGGCAATTTATAATGGCCAATTAACCGACCAACCTGCAAGTCTTTGGCATGTGGGAGGAAACCGGAGCACCCGGAGGAAACCCACGCATACACAGGGAGAACTTGCAAACTCCGCACAGGCAGTACCCAGAATCGAACCCGGGTCCCTGGAGCTGTGAGGCTGTGTGCGAACCACTGCGCCACTGTGCCGCCAAGTGTGTATCTGTGTTACTGGGTGTCAGTGTGTCTCTGTGTTACTTGGTGTAAGTGTGTGTCTGTGTTGCCGGTTGTCAGTGTGTGTCTGTGTTACTTGGTGTAAGTGTGTGTCTTTGTTACTTGGTGTCCGTGTGTGTCTGTGTTACTAGGTGTCAGTGCATGTCTTTGTGACTGGGTGTCAGTGTATGTCTTTGTGACTTGGTGTCAGTGTATGTCTTTGTTACTGGGTGTCAGTGTGTGTCTTTGTGACTTGGTGTCAGTGCATGTCTTTGTTACTTGGTTTAAGTGTGTGTCTGTGTTACTGGGTATCAGTGTCTGTCTTTGTTACTTGGTGTCAGCGTATGTCTTTGTTAATGGGTGTCAGTGTGCGTCTTTGTGACTTGGTGCCAGTGTATGTCTTTGTTACTTGGTGTAAGTGTGTGTCTGTGTTACTGGGTGTAAGTGTATGTCTTTGTTACTTGGTGTCAGTGTATGTCAAAATACTTGGTGTAAGTGCATGTCTTTGTTACTTGGTGTAATTGTCTGTCTTTGTTACTTGGTGTAAGTGTATGTCTTTGTTACTTGGTGTCAGTGTATGTCTGTGTTCCTTGGTGTAAGTGTGTGTCTTTGTTACTTGGTGTAAGTGTATGTCTTTGTTACTTGGTGTCAGTGTATGTCTGTGTTCCTTGGTGTAAGTGTGTGTCTTTGTTACTTGGTGTAAGTGTATGTCTTTGTTACTTGTTGTCAGTGTATGTCTTTGTTACTTGGTGTCAGTGTGTGTCTGTGTTACTGGGTATCAGTGTAAGTCTTTGTGACTTGGTATCAGTGTATGTCTTTGTTACTGGGTGTCAGTGTGTGTCTGTGTTACTGGGTATCAGTGTATGTCTTTGTGACTTGGTATCAGTGTATGTCTTTGTTACTGGGTGTCAGTGTGTGTCTATGTTCCTGGGTATCAGTGTATGTCTTTGTGACTTGGTGTAAGTGTGTGTCTGTGATACTGGGTATCAGTGTGTGTCTTTGTTACTTGGTGTCAGTGAATGTCTGTGTTACTTGGTGTAAGTGTGTGTCTGTGTATCAGTGTATGTCTTTGTGACTTGGTGTCAGTGTATGTCTTTGTAACTGGGTGTCAGAGTGTGTCTTTGTTACTTGGTGTAAGTGTATGTCTTTGTTACTTGTTGTCAGTGTATGTCTTTGTTACTGGGTGTCAGTGTGTGTCTTTGTGACTTGGTGTCAGTGTATGTCTTTGTTACTTGGTGTAAGTGTGTGTCTGTGATACTGGGTATCAGTGTATGTCTTTGTTACTTGGTGTCAGTGTATGTCTGTGTTACTTGGTGTAAGTGTGTGTCTGTGTATCAGTGCATGTCTTTGCGACTTGGTGTCAGTGTATGTCTTTGTTACAGGGTGTCAGTGTGTGTCTTTGTGACTTGGTGTCAGTGTATGTCTGTGTTACGGGGGGTCAGTGTGTGTCTGAGTTACTGGGGTCAGTGTATGTCTTTGTTACTTGGTGTAAGTGTATGTCTTTGTTACTTGGTGTCAGTGTATGTGTTTGTGACTTGGTGTCAGTTTATGTCTTTGTTACTGTGTGTCAGTGTATGTCTTTGTTACTTGGTGTAAGTGTATGTCAAAATACTTGGTGTAAGTGTATGTCTGTGTTACTCGGTGTAAGTGTAAGTCTTTGTTACTTTGTGTAAGTGTGTGTCTGTGTTACCTGGTGTCAGTGTATGTCTGTGTTACTTGGTGTAAGTATGTGTCTCTGTTACTTGGTGTAAGTATGTGTCTTTGTTACTTGGTGTAAGCGTATGTCTGTGTTACGGGGGGTCAGTATGTGTCTGTTTTACTTGGTGTAAGTGTATGTCTTTGTTACTGGGTGTCAGTGTGTGTCTTTGTGACTTGGTGTAAGTGTGCCTCTGTGATACTGGGTATCAGTGTATGTATTTGTTACTTGGTGTCAGTGTATGTCTGTGTTACTTGGTGTAAGTGTGTGTCTTTGTTACTGGGTGTCAGTGTGTGTCTTTGTTACTTGGTGTAAGTGTGTGTCTTTGTGACTTGGTGTAAGTGTGCCTCTGTGATACTGGGTATCAGTGTATGTATTTGTTACTTGGTGTGAGTGTATGTCTGTGTTACTTCGTGTAAGTGTATGTCTGTGTTACGGGGGGTCAGTTTGTGTCTGTGTTACTGGGGGTCAGTGTGTGTTTCTAACTGGGTGTCAGTGTGTGTCTGTGTTACTGGGTGTCAGTGTATGTCTTTGTCACTTGGTGTAAGTGCATGTCAAAATACTTGGTGTAAGTGTATGTCTGTGTTACTAGGTGTTAGTGTATGTCTTTGTTACTTGGTGTAAGTGTGTGTCTGTGTTACTTGGTGTCAGTGTATGTCTGTGTTACTTCGTGTAAGTATGTGTCTTTGTTACTTGGTGTAAGTGTATGTCTTTGTTACTTGGTGTCAGTGTATGTGTTTGTGACTTGGTGTCAGTTTATGTCTTTGTTACTGGGTGTCAGTGTATGTTTTTGTTACTTGGTGTAAGTGTATGTCAAAATACTTGGTGTAAGTGTATGTCTGTGTTACTCGGTCTAAGTGTATGTCTTTGGTACTTGGTGTAAGTGTGTGTCTGTGTTACCTGGTGTCAGTGTATGTCTGTGTTACTTGGTGTAAGTATGTGTCTTTGTTACTTGGTGTAAGTATGTGTCTTTGTTACTTGGTGTAAGTGTATGTCTGTGTTACGGGGGGTCAGTATGTGTCTGTGTTACTTGGTGTAAGTGTATGTCTTTGTTACTGGGTGTCAGTGTCTGTCATTGTGACTTGGTGTAAGTGTGCCTCTGTGATACTGGGTATCAGTGTATGTATTTGTTACTTGGTGTCAGTGTATGGCTGTGTTACTTGGTGTAAGTGTGTGTCAAAATACTTGGTGTAAGTGTATGTCTTTGTTACTTGGTGTAATTGTCTGTCTTTGTTACTTGGTGTAAGTGTATGTCTTTGTTACTTGGTGTCAGTGTATGTCTGTGTTCCTTGGTGTAAGTGTGTGTCTTTGTTACTTGGTGTAAGTGTATGTCTTTGTTACTTGTTGTCAGTGTATGTCTTTGTTACTTGGTGTCAGTGTGTGTCTGTGTTACTGGGTATCAGTGTATGTCTTTGTGACTTGGTATCAGTGTATGTCTATGTTACTGGGTGTCAGTGTGTGTCTGTGTTACTGGGTATCAGTGTATGTCTTTGTGACTTGGTATCAGTGTATGTCTTTGTTACTGGGTGTCAGTGTGTGTCTATGTTCCTGGGTATCAGTGTATGTCTTTGTGACTTGGTGCAAGTGTGTGTCTGTGATACTGGGTATCAGTGTATGTCTTTGTTACTTGGTGTCAGTGTATGTCTGTGTTACTTGGTGTAAGTGTGTGTCTGTGTATCAGTGTATGTCTTTGTGACTTGGTGTCAGTGTATGTCTTTGTAACTGGGTGTCAGAGTGTGTCTTTGTTACTTGGTGTCAGTGTATGTCTGTGTTCCTTGGTGTAAGTGTGTGTCTTTGTTACTTGGTTTAAGTGGATGTCTTTGTTTCTTGTTGTCAGTGTATGTCTTTGTTACTGGGTGTCAGTGTGTGTCTTTGTGACTTGGTGTCAGTGTATGTCTTTGTTACTTGGTGTAAGTGTGTGTCTGTGATACTGGGTATCAGTGTATGTCTTTGTTACTTGGTGTCAGTGTATGTCTGTGTTACTTGGTGTAAGTGTGATTCTGTGTATCAGTGCATGTCTTTGCGACTTGGTGTCAGTGTATGTCTTTGTTACTGGGTGTCAGTGTGTGTCTTTGTGACTTGGTGTCAGTGTATGTCTGTGTTACGGGGGGTCAGTGTGTGTCTGTGTTACTCGGGGTCAGTGTATGTCTTTGTTACTTGGTGTAAGTGTATGTCTTTGTTACTTGGTGTCAGTGTATGTGTTTGTGACTTGGTGTCAGTTTTTGTCTTTGTTACTGGGTGTCAGTGTATGTCTTTGTTACTTGGTGTAAGTGTGTGTCAAAATACTTGGTGTAAGTGTATGTTTGTGTTACTCGGTGTAAGTGTATGTCTGTGTTACTTGGTGTAAGTATGTGTCTTTGTTACTTGGTGTAAGTGTATGTCTGTGTTACGGGGGGTCAGTATGTGTCTGTGTTACTTGGTGTAAGTGTATGTCTTTGTTACTGGGTGTCAGTGTGTGTCTTTGTGACTTGGTGTAAGTGTGCCTCTGTGATACTGGGTATCAGTGTATGTATTTGTTACTTGGTGTCAGTGTATGTCTGTGTTACTTGGTGTAAGTGTGTGTCTTTGTTACTGGGTGTCAGTGTGTGTCTTTGTTACTTGGTGTAAGTGTATGTCAAAATACTTGGTGTAAGTGTATGTCTGTGTTACTCAGTGTAAGTGTATGTCTTTGTTACTTGGTGTATGTGTGTGTCTGTGTTACTTGGTGTCAGTGTATGTCTGTGTTACGTGGTGTAAGTATGTGTCTTTGTTACTTGGTGTAAGTATGTGTCTTTGTTACTTGGTGTAAGTGTATGTCTGTGTGACGGGGGGTCAGTTTCTGTCTGTGTTACTGGGGGTCAGTGTGTGTTTCTAACTGGGTGTCAGTGTGTGTCTGTGTTACTGGGTGTCAGTGTATGTCTTTGTTACTTGGTGTAAGAGTATGTCAAAATACTTGGTGTAAGTGTATGTCTGTGTTACTCGGTGTTAGTGTATGTCTTTGTTACTTGGTGTAAGTGTGTGTCTGTGTTACTTGGTGTCAGTGTATGTCTGTGTTACTTGGTGTAAGTATGTGTCTTTGTTACTTGGTGTAAGTGTATGTCTTTGTTACTTGGTGTCAGTGTATGTGTTTGTGACTTGGTGTCAGTTTATGTCTTTGTTACTGGGTGTCAGTGTATGTCTTTGTTACTTGGTGTAAGTGTATGTCAAAATACTTGGTGTAAGTGTATGTCTGTGTTACTCGGTGTAAGTGTATGTCTTTGTTACTTGGTGTAAGTGTGTGTCTGTGTTACCTGGTGTCAGTGTATGTCTGTGTTACTTGGTGTAAGTATGTGTCTTTGTTACTTGGTGTAAGTGTATGTCTGTGTTACGGGGGGTCAGTATGTGTCTGTGTTACTTGGTGTAAGTGTATGTCTTTGTTACTGGGTGTCAGTGTGTGTCTTTGTGACTTGGTGTTCGTGTGCCTCTGTGATACTGGGTATCAGTGTATGTATTTGTTACTTGGTGTCAGTATATGGCTGTGTTACTTGGTGTAAGTGTGTGTCTTTGTTACTGGGTGTCAGTGTGTGTCTTTGTTACTTGGTGTAAGTGTATGTCAAAATACTTGGTGTAATGTATGTCTGTGTTACTCGGTGTAAGTGTATGTCTTTGTTACTTGGTGTAAGTGTGTGTCTATGTTACTTGGTGTCAGTGTATGTCTGTGTTGCGGGGGGTCAGTTTGTGTCTGTGTTACTGGGGGTCAGTGTGTGTTTCTAACTGGGTGTCAGTGTGTGTCTGTGTTACTGGGTGTCAGTGTATGTCTTTGTTACTTGGTGTAAGTGTATGTCAAAATACTTGGTGTCAGTGTATGTCTGTGTTACTCGGTGTTAGTGTATGTCTTTGTTACTTGGTGTAAGTGTGTGTCTGTGTTACTTGGTGTCTGTGTATGTCTGTGTTACTTGGTGTAAGTATGTGTCTTTGTTACTTGGTGTAAGTGTATGTCTTTGTTACTGGGTGTAAGTGTATGTCTTTGTTACTGGGTATCAGTGCATGTCTTTGTGACTTGGTGTCAGTGCATGTCTTAGTTACTGTGTGTCAGTGTATGTCTTTGTGACTTGGTGTCAGTGTATGTCTTTGTTACTTGGTGTAAGTGTGTGCCTGTGTTACTGGGTGTCAGTGTGTTTGTTTGTCTTACTGGCTGTCAGTGTGTGTCTGTGTTACTTGGTGTAAGTGTGTGTCTTTGTTACTTAGTGTCCGTGTGTGTCTGTGTTACTGGGTGTCAGTGCATGTCTTTGTTACTGGGTGTCAGTGTATGTCTTTGTTACTTGGTGTAAGTGTGTGTCTGTGTTACTGGGTATCAGTGTGTGTCTTTGTTACTTGGTGTAAGTGTGTGTCTGTGTTACTTGGTGCCAGTGTATGTCTTTGTTACTTGGTGTAAGTGTGTGTCTGTGTTACTGGGTATCAGTGTATGTGTTTGTTACTTTTTGTCAGTGTATGTCTTTGTTACTGGGTGTCAGTGTGTGTCTTTGTGAATTGGTGTCAGTGCATGTCTTTGTTACTTGGTTTAAGTGTGTGTCTGTGTTACTGGGTATCTGTATCTGTCTTTGTTACTTGGTGTCAGTGTATGTCTTTGTTACTGGGTGTCAGTGTGCGTCTTTGTGACTTGGTGCCAGTGTATGTCTTTGTTACTTGGTGTCAGTGTATGTCAAAATACTTGGTGTAAGTGTATGTCTTTGTTACTTGGTGTAATTGTCTGTCTTTGTTACTTGGTGTAAGTGTCTGTCTTTGTTACTTGGTGTCAGTGTATGTCTGTGTTCCTTGGTGTAAGTGTGTGTCTTTGTCACTTGGTGTAAGTGTATGTCTTTGTTACTTGTTGTCAGAGTATGTCTTTGTTACTTGGTGTCAGTGTGTGTCTGTGTTACTGGGTATCAGTGTATGTCTTTGTGACTTGGTATCAGTGTATGTCTTTGTTACTGGGTGTCAGTGTGTGTCTGTGTTACTGGGTATCAGTGTATGTCTTTGTGACTTGGTATCAGTGTATGTCTTTGTTACTGGGTGTCAGTGTGTGTCTATGTTCCTGGGTATCAGTGTATGTCTTTGTGACTTGGTGTAAGTGTGTGTCTGTGATACTGGGTATCAGTGTATGTCTTTGTTACTTGGTGTCAGTGTATGTCTGTGTTACTTGGGGTAAGTGTGTGTCTGTGTATCAGTGTATGTCTTTGTGACTTGGTGTCAGTGTATGTCTTTGTAACTGGGTGTCAGAGTGTGTCTTTGTTACTTGGTGTCAGTGTATGTCTGTGTTCCTTGGTGTAAGTGTGTGTCTTTGTCACTTGGTGTAAGTGTATGTCTTTGTTACTTGTTGTCAGAGTATGTCTTTGTTACTTGGTGTCAGTGTGTGTCTGTGTTACTGGGTATCAGTGTATGTCTTTGTGACTTGGTATCAGTGTATGTCTTTGTTACTGGGTGTCAGTGTGTGTCTATGTTCCTGGGTATCAGTGTATGTCTTTGTGACTTGGTGTAAGTGTGTGTCTTTGATACTGGGTATCAGTGTATGTCTTTGTTACTTGGTGTCAGTGTATGTCTGTGTTACTTGGGGTAAGTGTGTGTCTGTGTATCAGTGTATGTCTTTGTGACTTGGTGTCAGTGTATTCTTTGTAACTGGGTGTCAGAGTGTGTCTTTGTTACTTGGTGTCAGTGTATGTCTGTGTTCCTTGGTGTAAGAGTGTGTCTTTGTTACTTGGTGTAAGTGTATGTCTTTGTTACTTGTTGTCAGTGTATGTCTTTGTTACTGGGTGTCAGTGTGTGTCTTTGTGACTTGGTGTCAGTGTATGTCTTTGTTACTTGGTGTAAGTGTGTGTCTGTGATACTGGGTATCAGTGTATGTCTTTGTTACTTGGTGTCAGTGTATGTCTGTGTTACTTTGTGGAAGTGTGTGTCTGTGTATCAGTGCATGTCTTTGCGACTTGGTGTCAGTGTATGTCTTTGTTTCTGGGTGTCAGTGTGTGTCTTTGTGACTTGGTGTCACTGTATGTCTGTGTTACGGGGGGTCAGTGTGTGTCTGTGTTACTGGGGGTCAGTGTATGTCTTTGTTACTTGGTGGAAGTGTATGTCTTTGTTACTTGGTGTCAGTGCATGTGTTTGTGACTTGGTGTCAGTTTATGTCTTTGTTACTGGGTGTCAGTGTATGTCTGTGTTACTCGGTGTCAGTGTATGTCTTTGTTACTTGGTGTAAGTGTGTGTCTGTGTTACTGGGTATCAGTGTGTGTCTTTGTTACTTGGTGTAAGTGTGTCTCTGTGTTACTGGGTGTCAGTGTATGTCTTTGTTACTGGGTATCGGTGGATGTCTTTGTGACTTGGTGTCAGTGTATGTCTTTGTTACTTGGTGTCAGTGTATGTCAAAATACTTGGTGCAAGTGTATGTCTTTGTTACTTGGTGTAATTGTCTGTCTTTGTTACTTGGTGTCAGTGTATGTCTGTGTTCCTTGGTGTAAGTGTGTGTCTTTGTTACTGGGTGTCAGTGTATGTCTGTGTTACTTGGTGTAAGTGTGTGTCTGTGTATCAGTGCATGTCTTTGCGAATTGGTGTCAGTGTATGTCTTTGTTACTGGGTGTCAGTGTGTGTCTTTGTGACTTGGTGTCAGTGTATGTCTGTGTTACGGGGGGTCAGTGTGTGTCTGTGTTACTGGGGGTCAGTGTATGTCTTTGTTACTTGGTGTAAGTGTATGTCTTTGTTACTTGGTGTCAGTGCATGTGTTTGTGACTTGGTGTCAGTTTATGTCTTTGTTACTGGGTGTCAGTGTATGTCTTTGTTACTTGGTGTAAGTGTATGTCAAAATACTTGGTGTAAGTGTATGTCTGTGTTACTCGGTGTAAGTGTATGTCTTTGTTACTTGGTGTAAGTGTGTGTCTGTGTTAGCTGGTGTCAGTGTATGTCTGTGTTACTTGGTGTAAGTATGTGTCTTTGTTACTTGGTGTAAGTATGTGTCTTTGTTACTTGGTGTAAGTGTATATCTGTGTTACGGGGGGTCAGTATGTGTCTGTGTTACTTGGTGTAAGTGTATGTCTTTGTTACTGGGTGTCAGTGTGTGTCTTTGTGACTTGGTGTAAGTGTGCCTCTGTGATACTGGGTATCAGTGTATGTATTTGTTACTTGGTGTCAGTGTATGTCTGTGTTACTTGGTGTAAGTGTGTGTCTTTGTTACTGGGTGTCAGTGTGTGTCTTTGTTACTTGGTGTAAGTGTATGTCAAAATACTTGGTGTAAGTGTATGTCTGTGTTACTCGGTGTAAGTGTATGTCTTTGTTACTTGGTGTAAGTGTGTGTCTGTGTTACTTGGTGTCAGTGTATGTCTGTGTTACGTGGTGTAAGTATGTGTCTTTGTTACTTGGTGTAAGTATGTGTCTTTGTTACTTGGTGTAAGTGTATGTCTGTGTTACGGGGGGTCAGTTTGTGTCTGTGTTACTGGGGGTCAGTGTGTGTTTCTAACTGGGTGTCAGTGTTTGTCTGTGTTACTGGGTGTCAGTGTATGTCTTTGTTACTTGGTGTAAGTGTATGTCAAAATACTTAGTGTAAGTGTATATCTGTGTTACTCGGTGTTAGTGTATGTCTTTGTTACTTGGTGTAAGTGTCTGTCTGTGTTACTTGGTGTCAGTGTATGTCTGTGTTACTTGGTGTAAGTATGTGTCATTGTTACTTGGTGTAAGTGTATGTCTTTGTTACTTGGTGATAGTGTATGTGTTTGTGACTTGGTGTCAGTTTATGTCTTTGTTACTGGGTGTCAGTGTATGTCTTTGTTACTTGGTGTAAGTGTATGTCAAAATACTTGTTGTAAGTGTATGTCTGTGTTACTCGGTGTAAGTGTATGTCTTTGTTACTTGGTGTAAGTGTGTGTCTGTGTTACCTGGTGTCAGTGTATGTCTGTGTTACTTGGTGCAAGTATGTGTCTTTGTTACTTGGTGTAAGAATGTGTCTTTGTTACTTGGTGTAAGTGTATGTCTGTGTTACGGGGGGTCAGTATGTGTCTGTGTTACTTGGTGTAAGTGTATGTCTTTGTTACTGGGTGTCAGTGTGTGTCTTTGTGACTTGGTGTAAGTGTGCCTCTGTGATACTGGGTATCAGTGTATGTATTTGTTACTTGGTGTCAGTGTATGTCTGTGTTACGGGGGGTCAGTATGTGTCTGTGTTACTTGGTGTAAGTGTATGTCTTTGTTACTTGGTGTCAGTGTATGTCTTTGATACTTGGTGTCAGTGTATGTCTGTGTTCCTTGCTGTAAGTGTGTGTCTTTGTCACTTGGTGTAAGTGTATGTCTTTGTTACTTGTTGTCAGAGTATGTCTTTGTTACTTGGTGTCAGTGTGTGTCTGTGTTACTGGGTATCAGTGTATGTCTTTGTGACTTGGTATCAGTGTATGTCTTTGTTACTGGGTGTCAGTGTGTGTCTGTGTTACTGGGTATCAGTGTATGTCTTTGTGACTTGGTATCAGTGTATGTCTTTGTTACTGGGTGTCAGTGTGTGTCTATGTTCCTGGGTATCAGTGTATGTCTTTGTGACTTGGTGTAAGTGTGTGTCTTTGATACTGGGTATCAGTGTATGTCTTTGTTACTTGGTGTCAGTGTATGTCTGTGTTACTTGGGGTAAGTGTGTGTCTGTGTATCAGTGTATGTCTTTGTGACTTGGTGTCAGTGTATGTCTTTGTAACTGGGTGTCAGAGTGTGTCTTTGTTACTTGGTGTCAGTGTATGTCTGTGTTCCTTGGTGTAAGAGTGTGTCTTTGTTACTTGGTGTAAGTGTATGTCTTTGTTACTTGTTGTCAGTGTATGTCTTTGTTACTGGGTGTCAGTGTGTGTCTTTGTGACTTGGTGTCAGTGTATGTCTTTGTTACTTGGTGTAAGTGTGTGTCTGTGATACTGGGTATCAGTGTATGTCTTTGTTACTTGGTGTCAGTGTATGTCTGTGTTACTTTGTGGAAGTGTGTGTCTGTGTATCAGTGCATGTCTTTGCGACTTGGTGTCAGTGTATGTCTTTGTTTCTGGGTGTCAGTGTGTGTCTTTGTGACTTGGTGTCAGTGTATGTCTGTGTTACGGGGGGTCAGTGTGTGTCTGTGTTACTGGGGGTCAGTGTATGTCTTTGTTACTTGGTGGAAGTGTATGTCTTTGTTACTTGGTGTCAGTGCATGTGTTTGTGACTTGGTGTCAGTTTATGTCTTTGTTACTGGGTGTCAGTGTATGTCTGTGTTACTCGGTGTCAGTGTATGTCTTTGTTACTTGGTGTAAGTGTGTGTCTGTGTTACTGGGTATCAGTGTGTGTCTTTGTTACTTGGTGTAAGTGTGTCTCTGTGTTACTGGGTGTCAGTGTATGTCTTTGTTACTGGGTATCGGTGGATGTCTTTGTGACTTGGTGTCAGTGTATGTCTTTGTTACTTGGTGTCAGTGTATGTCAAAATACTTGGTGCAAGTGTATGTCTTTGTTACTTGGTGTAATTGTCTGTCTTTGTTACTTGGTGTCAGTGTATGTCTGTGTTCCTTGGTGTAAGTGTGTGTCTTTGTTACTGGGTGTCAGTGTATGTCTGTGTTACTTGGTGTAAGTGTGTGTCTGTGTATCAGTGCATGTCTTTGCGACTTGGTGTCAGTGTATGTCTTTGTTACTGGGTGTCAGTGTGTGTCTTTGTGACTTGGTGTCAGTGTATGTCTGTGTTACGGGGGGTCAGTGTGTGTCTGTGTTACTGGGGGTCAGTGTATGTCTTTGTTACTTGGTGTAAGTGTATGTCTTTGTTACTTGGTGTCAGTGCATGTGTTTGTGACTTGGTGTCAGTTTATGTCTTTGTTACTGGGTGTCAGTGTATGTCTTTGTTACTTGGTGTAAGTGTATGTCAAAATACTTGGTGTAAGTGTATGTCTGTGTTACTCGGTGTAAGTGTATGTCTTTGTTACTTGGTGTAAGTGTGTGTCTGTGTTAGCTGGTGTCAGTGTATGTCTGTGTTACTTGGTGTAAGTATGTGTCTTTGTTACTTGGTGTAAGTATGTGTCTTTGTTACTTGGTGTAAGTGTATATCTGTGTTACGGGGGGTCAGTATGTGTCTTTGTGACTTGGTGTAAGTGTGCCTCTGTGATACTGGGTATCAGTGTATGTATTTGTTACTTGGTGTAAGTGTATGTCTGTGTTACTCGGTGTAAGTGTATGTCTTTGTTACTTGGTGTAAGTGTGTGTCTGTGTTACTTGGTGTCAGTGTATGTCTGTGTTACGTGGTGTAAGTATGTGTCTTTGTTACTTGGTGTAAGTATGTGTCTTTGTTACTTGGTGTAAGTGTATGTCTGTGTTACGGGGGGTCAGTTTGTGTCTGTGTTACTGGGGGTCAGTGTGTGTTTCTAACTGGGTGTCAGTGTGTGTCTGTGTTACTGGGTGTCAGTGTATGTCTTTGTTACTTGGTGTAAGTGTATGTCAAAATACTTAGTGTAAGTGTATATCTGTGTTACTCGGTGTTAGTGTATGTCTTTGTTACTTGGTGTAAGTGTCTGTCTGTGTTACTTGGTGTCAGTGTATGTCTGTGTTACTTGGTGTAAGTATGTGTCTTTGTTACTTGGTGTAAGTGTATGTCTTTGTTACTTGGTGATAGTGTATGTGTTTGTGACTTGGTGTCAGTTTATGTCTTTGTTACTGGGTGTCAGTGTATGTCTTTGTTACTTGGTGTAAGTGTATGTCAAAATACTTGTTGTAATTGTATGTCTGTGTTACTCGGTGTAAGTGTATGTCTTTGTAACTTGGTGTAAGTGTGTGTCTGTGTTACCTGGTGTCAGTGTATGTCTGTGTTACTTGGTGCAAGTATGTGTCTTTGTTACTTGGTGTAAGAATGTGTCTTTGTTACTTGGTGTAAGTGTATGTCTGTGTTACGGGGGGTCAGTATGTGTCTGTGTTACTTGGTGTAAGTGTATGTCTTTGTTACTGGGTGTCAGTGTGTGTCTTTGTGACTTGGTGTAAGTGTGCCTCTGTGATACTGGGTATCAGTGTATGTATTTGTTACTTGGTGTCAGTGTATGTCTGTGTTACTTGGTGTAAGTGTGTGTCTTTGTTACTGGGTGTCAGTGTGTGTCTTTGTTACTTGGTGTAAGTGTATGTCAAAATACTTGGTGTAAGTGTATGTCTGTGTTACTCGGTGTAAGTGTATGTCTTTGTTACTTGGTGTAAGTGTGTGTCTGTGTTACTTGGTGTCAGTGTATGTCTGTGTTACGTGGTGTAAGTATCTGTCTTTGTTACTTGGTGTAAGTATGTGTCTTTGTTACTTGGTGTAAGTGTATGTCTGTGTTACGGGGGGTCAGTTTGTGTCTGTGTTACTGGGGGTCAGTGTGTGTTTCTAACTTGGTGTCAGTGACTGTCTGTGTTACTGGGTGTCAGTGTATGTCTTTGTTACTTGGTGTCAGTGTATGTCTGTGTTACTTGGTGTAAGTATGTGTCTTTGTTACTTGGTGTAAGTGTATGTCTTTGTTACTGGGTGTAAGTGTATGTCTTTGTTACTGGGTTTCAGTGCATGTCTTTGTGACTTGGTGTCAGTGTATGTCTGTGTTACTTGGTGTAAGTATGTGTCTTTGTTACTTGGTGTAAGTGTATGTCTTTGTTACTTGGTGATAGTGTATGTGTTTGTGACTTGGTGTCAGTTTATGTCTTTGTTACTGGGTGTCAGTGTATGTCTTTGTTACTTGGTGTAAGTGTATGTCAAAATACTTGTTGTAATTGTATGTCTGTGTTACTCGGTGTAAGTGTATGTCTTTGTAACTTGGTGTAAGTGTGTGTCTGTGTTACCTGGTGTCAGTGTATGTCTGTGTTACTTGGTGCAAGTATGTGTCTTTGTTACTTGGTGTAAGAATGTGTCTTTGTTACTTGGTGTAAGTGTATGTCTGTGTTACGGGGGGTCAGTATGTGTCTGTGTTACTTGGTGTAAGTGTATGTCTTTGTTACTGGGTGTCAGTGTGTGTCTTTGTGACTTGGTGTAAGTGTGCCTCTGTGATACTGGGTATCAGTGTATGTATTTGTTACTTGGTGTCAGTGTATGTCTGTGTTACTTGGTGTAAGTGTGTGTCTTTGTTACTGGGTGTCAGTGTGTGTCTTTGTTACTTGGTGTAAGTGTATGTCAAAATACTTGGTGTAAGTGTATGTCTGTGTTACTCGGTGTAAGTGTATGTCTTTGTTACTTGGTGTAAGTGTGTGTCTGTGTTACTTGGTGTCAGTGTATGTCTGTGTTACGTGGTGTAAGTATCTGTCTTTGTTACTTGGTGTAAGTATGTGTCTTTGTTACTTGGTGTAAGTGTATGTCTGTGTTACGGGGGGTCAGTTTGTGTCTGTGTTACTGGGGGTCAGTGTGTGTTTCTAACTTGGTGTCAGTGACTGTCTGTGTTACTGGGTGTCAGTGTATGTCTTTGTTACTTGGTGTCAGTGTATGTCTGTGTTACTTGGTGTAAGTATGTGTCTTTGTTACTTGGTGTAAGTGTATGTCTTTGTTACTGGGTGTAAGTGTATGTCTTTGTTACTGGGTTTCAGTGCATGTCTTTGTGACTTGGTGTCAGTGTATGTCTGTGTTACTTGGTGTAAGTATGTGTCTTTGTTACTTGGTGTAAGTGTATGTCTTTGTTACTTGGTGATAGTGTATGTGTTTGTGACTTGGTGTCAGTTTATGTCTTTGTTACTGGGTGTCAGTGTATGTCTTTGTTACTTGGTGTAAGTGTATGTCAAAATACTTGTTGTAATTGTATGTCTGTGTTACTCGGTGTAAGTGTATGTCTTTGTAACTTGGTGTAAGTGTGTGTCTGTGTTACCTGGTGTCAGTGTATGTCTGTGTTACTTGGTGCAAGTATGTGTCTTTGTTACTTGGTGTAAGAATGTGTCTTTGTTACTTGGTGTAAGTGTATGTCTGTGTTACGGGGGGTCAGTATGTGTCTGTGTTACTTGGTGTAAGTGTATGTCTTTGTTACTGGGTGTCAGTGTGTGTCTTTGTGACTTGGTGTAAGTGTGCCTCTGTGATACTGGGTATCAGTGTATGTATTTGTTACTTGGTGTCAGTGTATGTCTGTGTTACTTGGTGTAAGTGTGTGTCTTTGTTACTGGGTGTCAGTGTGTGTCTTTGTTACTTGGTGTAAGTGTATGTCAAAATACTTGGTGTAAGTGTATGTCTGTGTTACTCGGTGTAAGTGTATGTCTTTGTTACTTGGTGTAAGTGTGTGTCTGTGTTACTTGGTGTCAGTGTATGTCTGTGTTACGTGGTGTAAGTATCTGTCTTTGTTACTTGGTGTAAGTATGTGTCTTTGTTACTTGGTGTAAGTGTATGTCTGTGTTACGGGGGGTCAGTTTGTGTCTGTGTTACTGGGGGTCAGTGTGTGTTTCTAACTTGGTGTCAGTGACTGTCTGTGTTACTGGGTGTCAGTGTATGTCTTTGTTACTTGGTGTCAGTGTATGTCTGTGTTACTTGGTGTAAGTATGTGTCTTTGTTACTTGGTGTAAGTGTATGTCTTTGTTACTGGGTGTAAGTGTATGTCTTTGTTACTGGGTTTCAGTGCATGTCTTTGTGACTTGGTGTCAGTGTATGTCTTTGTTACTGTGTGTCACTGTGTGTCTTTGTGACTTGGTGTCAGTGTATGTCTTTGTTACTTGGTGTAAGTGTGTGCCTGTGTTACTGGGTGTCAGTGTGTTTGTTTGTCTTACTGGCTGTCAGTGTGTGTCTGTGTTACTTGGTGTAAGTGTGTGTCTTTGTTACTTAGTGTCCGTGTGTATCTGTGTTACTGGGTGTCAGTGCATGTCTTTGTTACTGGGTGTCAGTGTATGTCTTTGTTACTTGGTGTAAGTGTGTGTCTGTGTTACTGGGTATCAGTGTGTGTCTTTGTTACTTGGTGTAAGTGTGTCTCTGTGTTACTGGGTATCAGTGTATGTCTTTGTTACTGGGTATCAGTGGATGTCTTTGTTACTTGGTGTAATTGTATGTCTTTGTTACTTGGTGTCAGTGTATGTCAAAATACTTGGTGCAAGTGTATGTCTTTGTTACTTGGTGTAATTGTCTGTCTTTGTTACTTGGTGTCAGTGTATGTCTGTGTTCCTTGGTGTAAGTGTGTGTCTTTGTTACTGGGTGTCAGTGTGTGTCTTTGTGACTTGGTGTCAGTGTATGTCTTTGTTACTTGGTGTAAGTGTGTGTCTGTGTTACTGGGTATCAGTGTATGTCTTTGTTACTTGGTGTCAGTGTATGTCTTTGTTACTGGGTGTCAGTTTGCGTCTTTGTGACTTGGTGTCAGTGTATGTCTTTGCTACTGGGTGTCAGTGTGTGTCTGTGTTCCTGGGTATCAGTGTATGTCTTTGTGACTTGGTGTCAGTGTCTGTCTTTGTTACTGGGTGTCAGTGTGTGTCTTTGTGACTTGGTCTCAGTGTATGTCTTTGTTACTTGGTGTAAGTGTGTATCTGTGTTCCTGGGTATCAGTGTATGTCTTTGTGACTTGGTGTCAGTGTATGTCTTTGTTACTGGGTGTCAGTGTGTGTCCTTGTGACTTGCTGTCAGTGTTTGTCTTTGTTACTTGGTGTAAGTGTGTGTCTGTTATACTGGGTATCAGTGTATGTCTTTGTTACTTGGTGTCAGTGTATGTCTTTGTTACTGGGTGTCAGTGTGCGTCATGTTGACTTGTTGTCAGTGTATGTCTTTGTTACTTGGTGTAAGTGTGTGTCTGTGTTACTGGGTATGAGTGTATGTCTTTGTTACTTGGTGTCAGTGTATGTCAAAATACTTGGTGCAAGTGTATGTCTTTGTCACTTGGTGTAATTGTCTGTCTTTGTTACTTGGTGTAATTGTATGTCTTTGTTACTGGGTGTCAGTGTGTGTCTTTGTGACTTGGTGTCAGTGTATGTCTTTGTTACTTGGTGTAAGTGTGTGTCAGTGATACTGGGTATCAGTGTATGTCTTTGTTACTTGGTGTCAGTGTATGTCTTTGTTACTGGGTGTCAGTATGTGTCTTTGTGACTTGGTGTCAGTGTATGTCTTTGTTACTTGGTGTAAGTGTGTGTCTGTGATACTGGGTATCAGTGGATGTCTTTGTGACTTGGTGTCAGTGTATGTCTTTGTTAATGGGTGTCAGTGTGTGTCTTTGTGACTTGGTGTCAGTGTATGTCTTTGTTACTTGGTGTAAGTGTGTGTCTGTGTTACTGGGTATCAGTGTATGTCTTTGTTACTTGGTGTCAGTGTATGTATTTGTTAATGGGTGTCAGTGTGCGTCTTTGTGACTTGGTGTCAGTGTATGTCTTTGTTACTTGGTGTCAGTGTGTGTCTGTGTTCCTGGGTATCAGTGTATGTCTTTGTGAGTTGGTGTCAGTGTATGTCTTTGTTACTGGGTGTCAGTGTGTGTCCTTGTGAATTGCTGTCAGTGTATGTCTTTGTTACTTGGTGTCAGTGTATGTCTTTGTTACTGGGTGTCAGTGTGTGTCTGTGTTACTGGGTATCAGTGTGTGTCTTTGTGACTTGGTGACAGTGTATGTCTTTGTTGCTTGGTGTAAGTGTGTGTCTGTGTTACTGGGTATCAGTGTATGTCTTTGTTACTTGGTGTCAGTGTATGTCTTTGTTACTGGATGTCAGTTTCCGTATTTGTGTCTTGGTGTCAGTGTATGTCTTTGTTACTGGGTGTCAGTGTGTGTCTGTGTTCCTGGGTATCAGTGTATGTCTTCGTGACTTGGTGTCAGTGTATGTCTTTGTTACTGGGTGTCAGTGTGTGTCTTTGTGACTTGGTGTCAGTGTATGTCTTTGTTACTTGGTGTAAGTGTGTGTCTGTGATACTGGGTATCAGTGCATGCCTTTGTTACTTGGTGTCAGTGCCTGTCTTTGTTACTGGGTGTCAGTGTATGTCTTTGTTACTTGGTGTCAGTGTGTGTCTGTGTGACTGGGTATCAGTGTGTGTCTTTGTTACTTGGTGTAAGTGTGTGTCTGTGTTACTGGGTATCAGTGTATGTCTTTGTTAGTGGGAAGCAGTGGATGTCTTTGTGACTTGGTGTCAGTGTATGACTTTGTTACTGGGTGTCAGTGTGTGTCTTTGTGACTTGGTGTCAGTGTATGTCTTTGTTACTTGGTGTAAGTGTGTGTCTGTGTTACTGGGTATCAGTGTATGTCTTTGTTACTTGGTGTCAGTGTATGTATTTGTTAATGGGTGTCTGTGTGCGACTTTGTGACTTGGTGTCAGTGTATGTCTTTGTTACTGGGTGTCAGTGTGTGTCTGTGTTCCTGGGTATCAGTGTATGTCTTTGTGAGTTGGTTTCAGTGTATGTCTTTGTTACTGGGTGTCAGTGTGTGTCCTTGTGAATTGGTGTCAGTGTATGTCTTTGTTACTTGGTGTAAGTGTGTGTCTGTGATACTGGGTATCAGTGTATGTCTTTGTTACTTGGTGTCAGTGTATGTCTTTGTTACTGGGTGTCAGTGTGCGTCTTTGTGACTTGGTGTCAGTGTATGTCTTTGTTACTGGGTTCAGTGTGTGTCTGTGTTCCTGGGTATCAGTGTATGTCTTTGTGACTTGGTGTCAGTGTATGTCTTTGTTACTGGGTGTCAGTATGTGTCTTTGTGACTTGGTGTCAGTGTATGTCTTTGTTACTTGGTGTAAGTGTGTGTCTGTGATACTGGGTATCAGTGTATGTCTTTGTTACTTGCTGTCAGTGTATGTCTTTGTGACTTGGTGTCAGTGTGTGTCTGTGTTACTGGGTATCAGTGTGTGTCTTTGTGACTTGGTGTCAGTGTATGTCTTTGTTACTTGGTGTAAGTGTGTGTCTGTGTTCCTGGGTATCAGTGTCTGTCTTTGTGACTTGGTGTTAGTGTATGTCTTTGTTACTGGGTGTCAGTGTGTGTCCTTGTGACTTGCTGTCAGTGTATGTCTTTGTTACTTGGTGTAAGTGTGTGTCTGTGATACTGGGTATCAGTGTATGTCTTTGTTACTTGGTGTCAGTGTATGTCTTTGTTACTGGGTGTCAGTGTGCGTATTTGTGACTTGGTGTCAGTGTATGTCTTTGTTACTTGGTGTAAGTGTGTGTCTGTGTTACTGGGTATCAGTGTATGTCTTTGTTACTTGGTGTCAGTGTATGTCAAAATACTTGGTGCAAGTGTATGTCTTTGTTACTGGGAGTCAGTGTGTGTCTTTGTGACTTGGTGTCAGTGTCTGTCTGTGTTGCTGTGTATCAGTGCGTGTTACTGGGTGTCAGTGTGTGTCTGTGACACTAGGTGTCAGTATTTAGTTTAGTTTCGAGATACAGCACTTAAACAGGCCCTTCGGCCCACCGAGTCTTTGCCGACCATCAACCAACCATTTATTCTAATCCTACACGAATCCCATATTCCAATAACATCCCCACCGGTCCCTATATATTTCCCTACCACCTACCTATACTAGGGGCAATTTATAATGGCCAATTAACCTTTCAACCTGCAAGTCTTTGGCATGTGGGAGGAAACCGGAGCACCCGGAGGAAACCCCCGCAGACACAGGGAGAACTTGCAAACTCAGCACAGGCAGTACCCAGAATCGAACCCGGGTCCCTGGAGCTGTGAGGCTGCAGTGCTAACCACTGCGCCACTGTGCCACCCAGTGTGTGTCTGTGTTACTGGGTATCAGTGCGTGTCTTTGTCACTGGGTGTCAGTGTATGTCTGTGTTACTTGGTGTAAGTGTGTGTCTCTGTTATTGGGTACCAGTGTATGTCTTTGTGACTTGGTATCAGTGTATGTCTTTATCACTGGGTGTCAGTGTGTGTCTGTGTTACTGGGTATCAGTGTATGTCTTTGTGACTTGGTATCAGTGGAGGTCTTTGTTACTGGGTGTCAGTGTGTGTCTGTGTTACTGGGTATCAGTGTATGTCTTTGTGACTGGGGGTCAGTGTGTGTCTGTGTTCCTGGGTATCAGTGTATGTCTTTGTGACTTGCAGTCAGTGTATGTCTTTTTTACTGGGTGTCAGTGTGTATCTTTGTGACTTCGTGTAAGTGTGTGTCTGTGATACTAGGTATCAGTGTATGTATTTGTTACTTGGTGTCAGTGTATGTCTGTGTTACTGGGCGTAAGTGTGTGTCTGTGTATCAGTGTTTGTCTTTGTGACTTGGTGTCAGTGTATGTCTTTGTTACTGGGTGTCAGTGTGTGTCTTTGTGACTTGGTGTCAGTGTATGTCGGTGTTACGGGGGGTCAGTATGTGTCTGTATTACTGGGTGTCAGTGTATGTCTTTGTTACTTGGTGTAAGTGTATGTCAAAATACTTGGTGTAAGTGTATGTCTGTGTTACTCGGTGTCAGTGTATGTCTGTGTTACTTGGTGTAAGTATGCGTCTTTGTTACTTGGTGTAAGTATGTGTCTTTGTTACTTGGTGTAAGTGTATGTCTGTGTTACGGGTGGTCAGTATGTGTCTGTGTTACTGGGGGTCAGTGTGTGTCTTTGTGACTTGGTGTCAGTGTATGTATTTGTTACTTGGTGTAAGTGTGTGTCTGTGATACTGGGTATCTGTGTATGTCTTTGTTACTTGGTGTCAGTGTATGTCTTTGTTCCTGGGTGTCAGTGTGCGTCTTTGTGACTTGGTGTCAGTGTATGTCTTTGTTACTTGGTGTAAGTGTGTGTCTGTGTTACTGGGTATCAGTGTATGTCTTTGTTACTTGTTTCAGTGTATGTCAAAATACTTGGTGCAAGTGTATGTCTTTGTTACTTGGTGTAATTGTCTGTCTTTGTTACTTGGTGTAAGTGTATGTCTTTGTTACTTGGTGTCAGTGTATGTCTGTGTTCCTTGGTGTAAGTGTGAGTCTTTGTTACTTGGTGTCAGTGTGTGTCTCTGTTACTGGGTATCAGTGTATGTCTTTGTGACTTGGTATCAGTGTATGTCTTTGTTACTGGGTGTCAGTGTGTGTCTGTGTTACTGGGTATCAGTGTTTGTCTTTGTGACTTGGTATCAGTGGATGTCTTTGTTACTGGGTGTTACTGTTTGTCTTTGTGACTTGGTGCAAGTGTGTGTCTGTGATACTAGGCATCAGTCTATGTATTTGTTACTTGGTGTCAGTGTATGTCTGTGTTACTTGGTGTAAGTGTGTGTCTGTGTATCAGTGTATGTCTTTGTGACTTGGTGTCAGTGTATGTCTTTGTTACTGGGTGTCAATGTGTGTCTTTGTGACTTGGTGTCAGTGTATGTCTGTGTTACGGGGGGTCAGTATGTGTCTGTGTTACTGGGTGTCAGTGTATGTCTTTGTTACTTGGTGTAAGTGTGTGTCTGTGTTACTTGGTGGCAGTGTATGTCTTTGGAACTTGGTGTAAGTGTGCGTCTGTGCTACTTGGTGGCAGAGTATGTCTGTGTTACTTGGTGTAAGTATGCGTCTTTGTTACTTGGTGTAAGTATGTGTCTTTGTTACTTTGTGTAAGTGTATGTCTGTGTTACGGGGGGTCAGTATGTGTCTGTGTTACTGGGGGTCAGTGTGTGTTTCTAACTGGGTGTCATTGTGTGTCTGTGTTACTGGGTATCAGGGTATGTCTTTGTTACTTGGTGTCAGTGTATGTGTTTGTGACTTGGTGTCAGTGTATGTCTTTGTTACTGGGTGTCAGTGTATGTCTTTGTTACTTGGTGCAAGTGTTTGTCAAAATACTTGGTGTAAGTGCATGTCTGTGTTACTCGGTGTCAGTGTATGTCTGTGTTACTTGGTGTAAGTATGTGTCTTTGTTACTTGGTGTAAGTGTATGTCTTTGTTACTTGGTGTCAGTGTGTGTCTGTGTTACTGGGTATCAGTGTATGTCTGTGTTACTGTGTTTCAATGCGTGTTACTGGGTGTCAGTGTGTGTCTGTGACACTAGGTGTCAGTATTTAGTTTAATTTCGAGATACAGCACTGAAACAGACCCTTCGGCTCACCGAGGCTGTGCCGACCACCAACCAACCATTTATACTAATCCTACACGATTACTTGGTGGAAGTGTATGTCTTTGTTACTTGGTTTCAGTGTATGTGTTTGTGACTTGGTGTCAGTGTATGTCTTTGTTACTGGGTTTCAGTGTATGTCTTTGTTACTTGGTGTAAGTGTATGTCTTTGTTACTTGGTGTCAGTGTATGTCTGTGTTACTGGGGGTCAGTGTGTGTTTCTAACTGGGTGTCAGTGTGTGTCTGTGTTACTGGGTATCAGTGTATGTCTTTGTTACTTGGTGTAAGTGTGTGTCGTGTTACTGGGTATCAGTGTATATCTTTGTTACAGGGTATCAGTGTATGTCTGTGTTACTTGGTGTAAGTGTGTGTCTGTGTTACTGGGTATCAGTGTATGTCTTTGTTACTTGGTTTCAGTGTATGTCAAAATACTTGGTGCAAGTGTATGTCTTTGTTACTTGGTGTAATTGTCTGTCTTTGTTACTTGGTGTAAGTGTATGTCTTTGTTACTTGGTGTCAGTGTATGTCTTTGTTACTGGATGTCAGTGTGCGTCTTTGTGACTTGGTGTCAGTGTATGTCTTTGTTACTTGGTGTAAGTGTGTGTCTGTGTTACTGGGTATCAGTGTATGTCTTTGTTACTTGTTTCAGTGTATGTCAAAATACTTGGTGCAAGTGTATGTTTTTGTTACTTGGTGTAATTGTCTGTCTTTGTTACTTGGTGTAAGTGTATGTCTTTGTTACTTGGTGTCAGTGTATGTCTGTGTTCCTTGGTGTAAGTGTGTGTCTTTGTTACTTGGTGTCAGTGTGTGTCTCTTTTACTGGGTATCAGTGTCTGTCTTTGTGACTTGGTATCAGTGTATGTCTTTGTTACTGGGTGTCAGTGTGTGTCTCAGTTACTGGGTATCAGTGTATGTCTTTGTGAATGGGGGTCAGTGTGTGTCTGTGTTCCTGGGTATCAGTGTATGTCTTTGTGACTTGGTGTCAGTGTATGTATTTGTTACTGGGTGTTACTGTTTGTCTTTGTGACTTGGTGTAAGTGTGTGTCTGTGATACTAGGTATCAGTGTATGTATTTGTTACTTGGTGTCAGTGTATGTCTGTGTTACTTGGTGTAAGTGTGTGTCTGTGTATCAGTGTATGTCTTTGTGACTTGGTGTCAGTGTATGTCTTTGTTACTGGGTGTCAGTGTGTGTCTTTGTGACTTGGTGTCAGTGTATGCCTGTGTTACGGGGGGTCAGTATGTGTCTGTCTTACTGGGTGTCAGTGTATGTCTTTGTTACTTGGTGTCAGTGTATGTCAAAATACTTGGTGTAAGTGTATGTCTGTGTTACTCGGTGTAAGTGTATGTCTTTGTAACTTGGTGTAAGTGTGTGTCTGTGTTACTTGGTGGCAGTGTATGTCTGTGTTACTCGGTGTAAGTATGTGTCTTTGTTACTTGGTGTAAGTGTATGATGTGTTACTGGGGGTCAGTGTGTGTTTCTAACTGGGTGTCAGTGTGTGTCTGTGTTACTGGGTATCAGTGTATGTCTTTGTTACTTGGTGTCAGTGTATGTCTTTGTTCCTGGGTGTCAGTGTGCGTCTTTGTGACTTGGTGTCAGTGTATGTCTTTGTTACTTGGTGTAAGTGTGTGTCTGTGTTACTGGGTATCAGTGTATGTCTTTGTTACTTGTTTCAGTGTATGTCAAAATACTTGGTGCAAGTGTATGTCTTTGTTACTTGGTGTAATTGTCTGTCTTTGTTACTTGGTGTAAGTGTATGTCTTTGTTACTTGGTGTCAGTGTATGTCTGTGTTCCTTGGTGTAAGTGTGTGTCTTTGTTACTTGGTGTCAGTGTGTGTCTCTGTTACTGGGTATCAGTGTATGTCTTTGTGACTTGGTATCAGTGTATGTCTTTGTTACTGGGTGTCAGTGTGTGTCTGTGTTACTGGGTATCAGTGTTTGTCTTTGTGACTTGGTATCAGTGGATGTCTTTGTAACTGGGTGTCAGGGTGTGTCTGTGTTACTGGGTATCAGTGTATGTCTTTGTGACTGGGGGTCAGTGTGTGTCTGTGTTCCTGGGTATCAGTGTATGTCTTTGTGACTTGGTGTCAGTGTATGTCTTTGTTACTGGGTGTTACTGTTTGTCTTTGTGACTTGGTGTAAGTTTGTGTCTGTGATACTAGGTATCAGTATATGTATTTGTTACTTGGTGTCAGTGTATGTCTGTGTTACTTGGTGTAAGTGTGTGTGTGTGTATCAGTGTATGTCTTTGTGACTTGGTGTCAGTGTATGTCTTTGTTACTGGGTGTCAGTGTGTGTCTTTGTGACTTGGTGTCAGTGTATGTCTGTGTTACGGGGGGTCAGTATGTGTCTGTGTTACTGGGTGTCAGTGTATGTCTTTGTTACTTGGTGTAAGTGTGTGTCTGTGTTACTTGGTGGCAGTGTATGTCTTTGGAACTTGGTGTAAGTGTGCGTCTGTGCTACTTGGTGGCAGAGTATGTCTGTGTTACTTGGTGTAAGTATGTGTCTTTGTTACTTGGTGTAAGTATGTGTCTTTGTTACTTGGTGTAAGTGTATGTCTGTGTTACGGGGGGTCAGTATGTGTCTGTGTTACTGGGGGTCAGTGTGTGTTTCTAACTGGGTGTCAGTGTGTGTCTGTGTTACTGGGTATCAGTGTATGTCTTTGTTACTTGGTGTCAGTGTATGTGTTTGTGACTTGGTGTCAGTGTATGTCTTTGTTACTGGGTGTCAGTGTATGTCTTTGTTACTTGGTGCAAGTGTTTGTCAAAATACTTGGTGTAAGTGCATGTCTGTGTTACTCGGTGTCAGTGTATGTCTGTGTTACTTGGTGTAAGTATGTGTCTTTGTTACTTGGTGTAAATGTGTGTCTTTGTTACTTGGTGTCAGTGTGTGTCTGTGTTACTGGGTATCAGTGTATGTCTGTGTTACTGTGTTTCAATGCGTGTTACTGGGTGTCAGTGTGTGTCTGTGACACTAGGTGTCAGTATTTAGTTTAGTTTCGAGATACAGCACTGAAACAGAACCTTCGGCCCACCGAGGCTGTGCCGACCACCAACCAACCATTTATACTAATCCTACACGATTACTTGGTGGAAGTGTATGTCTTTGTTACTTGGTTTCAGTGTATGTGTTTGTGACTTGGTGTCAGTGTATGTCTTTGTAACTGGGTTTCAGTGTATGTCTTTGTTACTTGGTGTAAGTGTATGTCTTTGTTACTTGGTGTCAGTGGATGTCTGTGTTACTGGGGGTCAGTGTGTGTTTCTAACTGGGTGTCAGTGTGTGTCTGTGTTACTGGGTATCAGTGTATGTCTTTGTTACTTGGTGTAAGTGTGTGTCGTGTTACTGGGTATCAGTGTATATCTTTGTTACTGGGTATCAGTGTATGTCTGTGTTACTTGGTGTAAGTGTGTGTCTGTGTTACTGGGTATCAGTGTATGTCTTTGTTACTTGGTGTCAGTGTATGTCTGTGTTCCTTGGTGTAAGTGTGTGTCTTTGTTACTTGGTGTCAGTGTGTGTCTCTGTTACTGGGTATCAGTGTATGTCTTTGTGACTTGGTATCAGTGTATGTCTTTGTTACTGGGTGTCAGTGTGTGTCTGTGTTACTGGGTATCAGTGTTTGTCTTTGTGACTTGGTATCAGTGGATGTCTTTGTAACTGGGTGTCAGGGTGTGTCTGTGTTACTGGGTATCAGTGTATGTCTTTGTGACTGGGGGTCAGTGTGTGTCTGTGTTCCTGGGTATCAGTGTATGTCTTTGTGACTTGGTGTCAGTGTATGTCTTTGTTACTGGGTGTTACTGTTTGTCTTTGTGACTTGGTGTAAGTTTGTGTCTGTGATACTAGGTATCAGTATATGTATTTGTTACTTGGTGTCAGTGTATGTCTGTGTTACTTGGTGTAAGTGTGTGTGTGTGTATCAGTGTATGTCTTTGTGACTTGGTGTCAGTGTATGTCTTTGTTACTGGGTGTCAGTGTGTGTCTTTGTGACTTGGTGTCAGTGTATGTCTGTGTTACGGGGGGTCAGTATGTGTCTGTGTTACTGGGTGTCAGTGTATGTCTTTGTTACTTGGTGTAAGTGTGTGTCTGTGTTACTTGGTGGCAGTGTATGTCTTTGGAACTTGGTGTAAGTGTGCGTCTGTGCTACTTGGTGGCAGAGTATGTCTGTGTTACTTGGTGTAAGTATGTGTCTTTGTTACTTGGTGTAAGTATGTGTCTTTGTTACTTGGTGTAAGTGTATGTCTGTGTTACGGGGGGTCAGTATGTGTCTGTGTTACTGGGGGTCAGTGTGTGTTTCTAACTGGGTGTCAGTGTGTGTCTGTGTTACTGGGTATCAGTGTATGTCTTTGTTACTTGGTGTCAGTGTATGTGTTTGTGACTTGGTGTCAGTGTATGTCTTTGTTACTGGGTGTCAGTGTATGTCTTTGTTACTTGGTGCAAGTGTTTGTCAAAATACTTGGTGTAAGTGCATGTCTGTGTTACTCGGTGTCAGTGTATGTCTGTGTTACTTGGTGTAAGTATGTGTCTTTGTTACTTGGTGTAAATGTGTGTCTTTGTTACTTGGTGTCAGTGTGTGTCTGTGTTACTGGGTATCAGTGTATGTCTGTGTTACTGTGTTTCAATGCGTGTTACTGGGTGTCAGTGTGTGTCTGTGACACTAGGTGTCAGTATTTAGTTTAGTTTCGAGATACAGCACTGAAACAGAACCTTCGGCCCACCGAGGCTGTGCCGACCACCAACCAACCATTTATACTAATCCTACACGATTACTTGGTGGAAGTGTATGTCTTTGTTACTTGGTTTCAGTGTATGTGTTTGTGACTTGGTGTCAGTGTATGTCTTTGTAACTGGGTTTCAGTGTATGTCTTTGTTACTTGGTGTAAGTGTATGTCTTTGTTACTTGGTGTCAGTGGATGTCTGTGTTACTGGGGGTCAGTGTGTGTTTCTAACTGGGTGTCAGTGTGTGTCTGTGTTACTGGGTATCAGTGTATGTCTTTGTTACTTGGTGTAAGTGTGTGTCGTGTTACTGGGTATCAGTGTATATCTTTGTTACTGGGTATCAGTGTATGTCTGTGTTACTTGGTGTAAGTGTGTGTCTGTGTTACTGGGTATCAGTGTATGTCTTTGTTACTTGGTTTCAGTGTATGTCAAAATACTTGGTGCAAGTGTATGTCTTTGTTACTTGGTGTAATTGTCTGTCTTTGTTACTTGGTGTAAGTGTATGTCTTTGTTACTTGGTGTCAGTGTATGTCTTTGTTACTGGGTGTCAGTGTGCGTCTTTGTGACTTGGTGTCAGTGTATGTCTTTGTTACTTGGTGTAAGTGTGTGTCTGTGTTACTGGGTATCAGTGTATGTCTTTGTTACTTGTTTCAGTGTATGTCAAAATACTTGGTGCAAGTGTATGTCTTTGTTACTTGGTGTAATTGTCTGTCTTTGTTATTTGGTGTAAGTGTATGTCTTTGTTACTTGGTGTCAGTGTATGTCTGTGTTCCTTGGTGTAAGTGTGTGTCTTTGTTACTTGGTGTCAGTGTGTGTCTCTGTTACTGGGTATCAGTGTCTGTCTTTGTTACTGGGTGTCAGTGTGTGTCTCAGTTACTGGGTATCAGTGTATGTCTTTGTGACTTGGTGTCAGTGTATGTATTTGTTACTGGGTGTTACTGTTTGACTTTGTGACTTGGTGTAAGTGTGTGTCTGTGACACTAGGTATCAGTGTATGTATTTGTTACTTGGTGTCAGTGTATGTCTGTGTTACTTGGTGTAAGTGTGTGTCTGTGTATCAGTGTATGTCTTTGTGACTTGGTGTCAGTGTATGTCTTTGTTACTGGGTGTCAGTGTGTGTCTTTGTGACTTGGTGTCAGTGTATGCCTGTGTTACGGGGGGTCAGTATGTGTCTGTCTTACTGGGTGTCAGTGTATGTCTTTGTTACTTGGTGTCAGTGTATGTCAAAATACTTGGTGTAAGTGTATGTCTGTGTTACTCGGTGTAAGTGTATGTCTTTGTAACTTGGTGTAAGTGTGTGTCTGTGTTACTTGGTGGCAGTGTATGTCTGTGTTACTTGGTGTAAGTATGTGTCTTTGTTATTTGGTGTAAGTGTATGATGTGTTACGGGGGGTCAGTATGTGTCTGTGTTACTGGGGGTCAGTGTGTGTTTCTAACTGGGTGTCAGTGTGTGTCTGTGTTACTGGGTATCAGTGTATGTCTTTGTTACTTGGTGTAAGTGTATGTCTTTGTTACTTGGTGTCAGTGCATGTGTTTGTGACTTGGTGTCAGTGTATGTCTTTGTTACTGGGTATCAGTGTATGTCTTTGTTACTTGGTGTAAGTGTTTGTCAAAATACTTGGTGTAAGTGCATGTCTGTGTTACTCGGTGTCAGTGTATGTCTGTGTTACTTGGTGTAAGTATGTGTCTTTGTTACTTGGTGTAAGTGTATGTGTTTGTGACTTGGTGTCAGTGTGTGTCTGTGTTACTGGGTGTCAGTGTATGTCTGTGTTACGGGGGGTCAGTGTGTGTCTGTGTTACTGGGTATCAGTGTATGTCTTTGTTACTTGGTGTAAGTGTGTGTCTGTGTTACTTGGTGTAAGTGTGTGTCTGTGTTACTGGGTATCAGTGTATGTCTTTGTTAATTGGTTTCAGTGTATGTCAAAATACTTGGTGCAAGTGTATGTCTTTGTTACTTGGTGTAATTCTCTGTCTTTGTTACTTGGTGTCAGTGTATGTCTTTGTTACTTGGTGTAAGTGTATGTCTTTGTTACTTGGTGTCAGTGTCTGTGTTTGTGACTTGGTGTCAGTGTATGTCAAAATACTTGGTGTAAGTGTATGTCTGTGTTACTCGGTGTCAGTGTATGTCTGTGTTACTTGGTGTAAGTGTATGTCTTTGTTACTGTACATCAGTGCGTGTTACTGGGTGTCAGTGTGTGTCTGTGACACTAGGTGTCAGTATTTAGTTTAGTTTCGAGATGCACCACTGAAACAGGCCCTTCGGCCCACCGAGTCTGTGCCGACCAACAACCAACCATTTATACTAATCCTACACGAATCCCATATTCCAATAACATCCCCACCGGTCCCGATATATTTCCCTGCCACCTACCTATACTAGGGGCAATTTATAATGGCCAATTAACCTACCAACCTGCAAGTCTTTGGCATGTGGGAGGAAACCGGAGCACCCGGAGGAAACCCACGCAGACACAGGGAGAACTTGCAAACTCCGCACAGGCAGTGCCCAGAATCGAACCCGGGTCCCTGGAGCTGTGAGGCTTCAGTGCTAACCACTGCGCCACTGTGCCGCCCAGTGTGTATCAGTGTTACTGGGTGTCAGTGTGTGTCTTTGTTACTTTGTGTAAGTATGTGTCTGAGTTACTGGGTATCAGTGTATGTCTTTGTTACTGGGTGTCAGTGTGTGTCTTTGTGACTTGGTGTCAGTGTATGTCTTTGTTACTTGGTGTAAGTGTGTGTCTGTGTTACTTGGTGGCAGTGTATGTCTTTGGAACTTGGTGTAAGTGTGCGTCTGTGCTACTTGGTGGCAGAGTATGTCTGTGTTACTTGGTGTAAGTATGCGTCTTTGTTACTTGGTGTAAGTATGTGTCTTTGTTACTTGGTGTAAGTGTATGTCTGTGTTACGGGGGGTCAGTATGTGTCTGTGTTACTGGGGGTCAGTGTGTGTTTCTAACTGGGTGTCAGTGTGTGTCTGTGTTACTGGGTATCAGTGTATGTCTTTGTTACTTGGTGTCAGTGTATGTGTTTGTGACTTGGTGTCAGTGTATGTCTTTGTTACTGGGTGTCAGTGTATGTCTTTGTTACTTGGTGCAAGTGTTTGTCAAAATACTTGGTGTAAGTGCATGTCTGTGTTACTCGGTGTCAGTGTATGTCTGTGTTACTTGGTGTAAGTATGTGTCTTTGTTACTTGGTGTAAGTGTATGTCTTTGTTACTTGGTGTCAGTGTGTGTCTGTGTTACTGGGTATCAGTGTATGTCTGTGTTACTGTGTTTCAATGCGTGTTACTGGGTGTCAGTGTGTGTCTGTGACACTAGGTGTCAGTATTTAGTTTAGTTTCGAGATACAGCACTGAAACAGACCCTTCGGCCCACCGAGGCTGTGCCGACCACCAACCAACCATTTATACTAATCCTACACGATTACTTGGTGGAAGTGTATGTCTTTGTTACTTGGTTTCAGTGTATGTGTTTGTGACTTGGTGTCAGTGTATGTCTTTGTTACTGGGTTTCAGTGTATGTCTTTGTTACTTGGTGTAAGTGTATGTCTTTGTTACTTGGTGTAAGTGTGTGTCGTGTTACTGGGTATCAGTGTATATCTTTGTTACTGGGTATCAGTGTATGTCTTTGTTACTTGGTTTCAGTGTATGTCAAAATACTTGGTGCAAGTGTATGTCTTTGTTACTTGGTGTAATTGTCTGTCTTTGTTACTTGGTGTAAGTGTATGTCTTTGTTACTTGGTGTCAGTGTATGTCTTTGTTACTGGGTGTCAGTGTGCGTCTTTGTGACTTGGTGTCAGTGTATGTCTTTGTTACTTGGTGTAAGTGTGTGTCTGTGTTACTGGGTATCAGTGTATGTCTTTGTTACTTGTTTCAGTGTATGTCAAAATACTTGGTGCAAGTGTATGTCTTTGTTACTTGGTGTAATTGTCTGTCTTTGTTATTTGGTGTAAGTGTATGTCTTTGTTACTTGGTGTCAGTGTATGTCTGTGTTCCTTGGTGTAAGTGTGTGTCTTTGTTACTTGGTGTCAGTGTGTGTCTCTGTTACTGGGTATCAGTGTCTGTCTTTGTGACTTGGTATCAGTGTATGTCTTTGTTACTGGGTGTCAGTGTGTGTCTCAGTTACTGGGTATCAGTGTATGTCTTTGTGACTTGGTGTCAGTGTATGTATTTGTTACTGGGTGTTACTGTTTGTCTTTGTGACTTGGTGTAAGTGTGTGTCTGTGATACTAGGTATCAGTGTATGTATTTGTTACTTGGTGTCAGTGTATGTCTGTGTTACTTGGTGTAAGTGTGTGTCTTTGTGACTTGGTGTCAGTGTATGTCTTTGTTACTGGGTGTCAGTGTGTGTCTTTGTGACTTGGTGTCAGTGTATGCCTGTGTTACGGGGGGTCAGTATGTGTCTGTCTTACTGGGTGTCAGTGTATGTCTTTGTTACTTGGTGTCAGTGTATGTCAAAATACTTGGTGTAAGTGTATGTCTGTGTTACTCGGTGTAAGTGTATGTCTTTGTAACTTGGTGTAAGTGTGTGTCTGTGTTACTTGGTGGCAGTGTATGTCTGTGTTACTTGGTGTAAGTATGTGTCTTTGTTACTTGGTGTAAGTGTATGATGTGTTACGGGGGGTCAGTATGTGTCTGTGTTACTGGGGGTCAGTGTGTGTTTCTAACTGGGTGTCAGTGTGTGTCTGTGTTACTGGGTATCAGTGTATGTCTTTGTTACTTGGTGTAAGTGTATGTCTTTGTTACTTGGTGTCAGTGTATGTGTTTGTGACTTGGTGTCAGTGTATGTCTTTGTTACTGGGTATCAGTGTATGTCTTTGTTACTTGGTGTAAGTGTTTGTCAAAATACTTGGTGTAAGTGCATGTCTGTGTTACTCGGTGTCAGTGTATGTCTGTGTTACTTGGTGTAAGTATGTGTCTTTGTTACTTGGTGTAAGTGTATGTGTTTGTGACTTGGTGTCAGTGTGTGTCTGTGTTACTGGGTGTCAGTGTATGTCTGTGTTACGGGGGGTCAGTGTGTGTCTGTGTTACTGGGTATCAGTGCATGTCTTTGTTACTTGGTGTAAGTGTGTGTCTGTGTTACTTGGTGTAAGTGTGTGTCTGTGTTACTGGGTATCAGTGTATGTCTTTGTTAATTGGTTTCAGTGTATGTCAAAATACTTGGTGCAAGTGTATGTCTTTGTTACTTGGTGTAATTCTCTGTCTTTGTTACTTGGTGTCAGTGTATGTCTTTGTTACTTGGTGTAAGTGTATGTCTTTGTTACTTGGTGTCAGTGTCTGTGTTTGTGACTTGGTGTCAGTGTATGTCAAAATACTTGGTGTAAGTGTATGTCTGTGTTACTCGGTGTCAGTGTATGTCTGTGTTACTTGGTGTAAGTGTATGTCTTTGTTACTGTGCATCAGTGCGTGTTACTGGGTGTCAGTGTGTGTCTGTGACACTAGGTGTCAGTATTTAGTTTAGTTTCGAGATGCACCACTGAAACAGGCCCTTCGGCCCACCGAGTCTGTGCCGACCAACAACCAACCATTTATACTAATCCTACACGAATCCCATATTCCAATAACATCCCCACCGGTCCCGATATATTTCCCTGCCACCTACCTATACTAGGGGCAATTTATAATGGCCAATTAACCTACCAACCTGCAAGTCTTTGGCATGTGGGAGGAAACCGGAGCACCCGGAGGAAACCCACGCAGACACAGGGAGAACTTGCAAACTCCGCACAGGCAGTGCCCAGAATCGAACCCGGGTCCCTGGAGCTGTGAGGCTTCAGTGCTAACCACTGCGCCACTGTGCCGCCCAGTGTGTATCAGTGTTACTGGGTGTCAGTGTGTGTCTTTGTTACTTTGTGTAAGTATGTGTCTGTGTTACTGGGTATCAGTGTATGTCTTTGTTACTGGGTGTCAGTGTGTGTCTTTGTGACTTGGTGTCAGTGTATGTCTTTGTTACTTGGTGTAAGTGTGTGTCTGTGTTACTGGGTGTCAGTGTGTTTGTTTGCCTTACTGGCTGTCAGTGTGTGTCTGTGTTACTTGGTGTAAGTGTGTGTCTTTGTCACTTGGTGTCCGTGTGTGTCTGTGTTACTGGGTGTCAGTGCATGTCTTTGTTACTGGGTATCAGTGTATGTCTTTGTTACTTGGTGTCAGTGTATGTCTTTGTTACTGGGTGTCAGTGTGCGTCTTTGTGACTTGGTGTCAGTGTATGTCTTTGTTACTTGGTGTAAGTGTGTGTCTGTGTTACTGGGTATCAGTGTATGTCTTTGTTACTTGGTTTCAGTGTATGTCAAAATACTTGGTGCAAGTGTATGTCTTTGTTACTTGGTGTAATTGTCTGTCTTTGTTACTTGGTGTAAGTGTATGTCTTTGTTACTTGGTGTCAGTGTATGTCTGTGTTCCTTGGTGTAAGTGTGTGTCTTTGTTACTTGGTGTCAGTGTGTGTCTCTGTTATTGGGTATCAGTGTATGTCTTTGTGACTTGGTATCAGTGTATGTCTTTATTACTGGGTGTCAGTGTGTGTCTGTGTTACTGGGTATCAGTGTATGTCTTTGTGACTTGGTATCAGTGGATGTCATTGTTACTGGGTGTCAGTGTGTGTCTGTGTTACTGGGTATCAGTGTATGTCTTTGTGACTTGGTGTCAGTGTATGTCTTTGTTACTGGGTGTCAGTGTGTGTCTTTGTGACTTGGTGTAAATGTGTGTCTGTGATACTAGGTATCAGTGTATGTCTTTGTGACTTGGTGTCAGTGTATGTCTTTGTTACTGGGTGTCAGTGTGTGTCTTTGTGACTTGGTGTCAGTGTATGTCGTTGTTACGGGGGGTCAGTATGTGTCTGTGTTACTGGGTGTCAGTGCATGTCTTTGTTACTTGGTGTTAGGGTATGTCAAAATACTTGGTGTAAGTGTATGTCTGCGTTACTCGGTGTAATTGTATGTCTTTGTAACTTGGTGTAAGTGTGTGTCTGTGTTACTTGGTGTCAGTGCATGTCTGTGTTACTTGGTGCAAGTATGCGTCTTTGTTACTTGGTGTAAGTATGTGTCTTTGTTACTTGGTGTAAGTGTATGTCTGTGTTACGGGGGGTCAGTATGTGTCTGTGTTACTGGGGGTCAGTGTGTGTCTTTGTGACTTGGTGTCAGTGTATGTCTTTGTTACTTGGTGTAAGTGTGTGTCTGTGTTACTGGGTATCAGTGTATGTCTTTGTTACTTGGTTTCAGTGCATGTCAAAATACCTGGTGCAAGTGTATGTCTTTGTTACTTGGTGTAATTGTCTGTCTTTGTTACTTGGTGTAAGTGTATGTCTTTGTTACTTGGTGTCAGTGTATGTCTGTGTTCCTTGGTGTAAGTGTGTGTCTTTGTTACTTGGTGTCAGTGTGTGTCTCTGTTACTGGGTATCAGTGTATGTCTTTGTGACTTGGTATCAGTGTATGTCTTTGTTACTGGGTGTCAGTGTGTGTCTGTGTTACTGGGTATCAGTGTATGTCTTTGTGACTTGGTATCAGTGGATGTCTTTGTTACTGGGTGTCAGTGTGTGTCTGTGTTACAGGGTATCAGTGTATGTCTTTGTGACTGGGGGTCAGTGTGTGTCTGTGTTCCTGGGTATTAGTGTAAGTCTTTGTGACTTGGTGTCAGTGTATGTCTTTGTTACTGGGTGTCAGTGTGTGTCTTTGTGACTTGGTGTAAGTGTGTGTCTGTGATACTAGGTATCAGTGTATGTATTTGTTACTTGGTGTCAGTGTATGTCTGTGTTACTTGGTGTAAGTGTGTGTCTGTGTATCAGTGTATGTCTTTGTGACTGGGTGTCAGTGTGTGTCTTTGTGACTTGGTGTCAGTGTATGTCAAAATACTTGGTGTAAGTGTATGTCTGTGTTCCTCGGTGTAAGTGTGCGTCTTTGTTACTTGGTGTAAGTATTTGACTTTGTTACTTGGTGTAAGTGTATGTCTGTGTTACGGGGGGTCAGTATGTGTCTGTGTTACTGGGGGTCAGTGTGTGTTTCTAACTGGGTGGCAGTGTGTGTCTGTGTTACTGGGTATCAGTGTATGTCTTTGTTACTTGGTGTAAGTGTATGTCTTTGTTACTTGGTGTCAGTGTATGTGTTTGTGACTTGGTGTCAGTGTATGTCAAAATACTTGGTGTAAGTGTATGTCTGTGTTACTCGGTGTCAGTGTATGTCTGTGTTACTTGGTGTAAGTGTATGTCTTTGTTACTGTGCATCAGTGCGTGTTACTGGGTGTCAGTGTGTGTCAGTGTTACTGGGTATCAGTGTATGTCTTTGTGACTTGGTGTCAGTGTATGTCTTTGTTACTGGGTGTCAGTGTGTGTCTTTGTGACTTGGTGTAAGTGTGTGTCTGTGATACTAGGTATCAGTGTATGTATTTGTTACTTGGTGTCAGTGTTTGTCTGTGTTACTCGGTGTAAGTGTGCGTCTTTGTTACTTGGTGTAAGTATTTGACTTTGTTACTTGGTGTAAGTGTATGTCTGTGTTACGGGGGGTCAGTATGTGTCTGTGTTACTGGGGGTCAGTGTGTGTTTCTAACTGGGTGGCAGTGTGTGTCTGTGTTACTGGGTATCAGTGTATGTCTTTGTTACTTGGTGTAAGTGTATGTCTTTGTTACTTGGTGTCAGTGTATGTCTTTGTGACTTGGTGTCAGTGTATGTCAAAATACTTGGTGTAAGTGTATGTCTGTGTTACTCGGTGTCAGTGTATGTCTGTGTTACTTGGTGTAAGTGTATGTCTTTGTTACTGTGTATCAGTGCGTGTCTGTGAGACTAGGTGTCAGTATTTAGTTTAGTTTCGAGATGCAGCACTGAAACAGGCCCTTCGGCCCACCGAGTCTGTGCCGACCATCAACCAACCATTTATACTAATCCTACACGAATCCCATATTCCAATAACATCCCCACCGGTCCCTATATATTTCCCTGCCACCTACCTATACTAGGGGCAATTTATAATGGCCAATTAACCTACCAACCTGCAAGTCTTTGGCATGTGGGAGGAAACCGGAGCACCCGGAGGAAACCCACGCAGACACAGGGAGAACTTGCAAACTCCGCACAGGCAGTACCCAGAATCGAACCCGGGTCCCTGGAGCTGTGAGGCTGCAGTGCTAACCACTGCGCCACTGTGCCGCCCAGTGTGTATCAGTGTTACTGGGTGTCAGTGTGTGTCTTTGTTACTTTGTGTAAGTGTGTGTCTGTGTTACTGGGTATCAGTGTATGTCTTTGTTACTGGGTGTCAGTGTGTGTCTTTGTGACTTGGTGTCAGTGTATGTCTTTGTTACTTGGTGTAAGTGTGTGTCTGTGTTACTGGGTGTCAGTGTGTTTGTTTGTCTTACTGGCTGTCAGTGTGTGTCTGTGTTACTTGGTGTAAGTGTGTGTCTTTGTCACTTGGTGTCCGTGTGTGTCTGTGTTACTGGGTGTCAGTGCATGTCTTTGTGACTTGGTGTCAGTGTATGTCTTTGTTACTTGGTGTAAGTGTGTGTCTGTGTTACTGGGTATCAGTGTATGTCTTTGTTACTTGGTTTCAGTGTATGTCAAAATACTTGGTGCAAGTGTATGTCTTTGTTACTTGGTGTAATTGTCTGTCTTTGTTACTTGGTGTAAGTGTATGTCTTTGTTACTTGGTGTCAGTGTATGTCTGTGTTCCTTGGTGTAAGTGTGTGTCTTTGTCACTTGGTGTCCGTGTGTGTCTGTGTTACTGGGTGTCAGTGCATGTCTTTGTTACTGGGTATCAGTGTATGTCTTTGTTACTTGGTGTCAGTGTATGTCTTTGTTACTGGGTGTCAGTGTGCGTCTTTGTGACTTGGTGTCAGTGTATGTCTTTGTTACTTGGTGTAAGTGTGTGTCTGTGTTACTGGGTATCAGTGTATGTCTTTGTTACTTGGTTTCAGTGTATGTCAAAATACTTGGTGCAAGTGTATGTCTTTGTTACTTGGTGTAATTGTCTGTCTTTGTTACTTGGTGTAAGTGTATGTCTTTGTTACTTGGTGTCAGTGTATGTCTGTGTTCCTTGGTGTAAGTGTGTGTCTTTGTTACTTGGTGTCAGTGTGTGTCTCTGTTATTGGGTATCAGTGTATGTCTTTGTGACTTGGTATCAGTGTATGTCTTTATTACTGGGTGTCAGTGTGTGTCTGTGTTACTGGGTATCAGTGTATGTCTTTGTGACTTGGTATCAGTGGATGTCATTGTTACTGGGTGTCAGTGTGTGTCTGTGTTACTGGGTATCAGTGTATGTCTTTGTGACTTGGTGTCAGTGTATGTCTTTGTTACTGGGTGTCAGTGTGTGTCTTTGTGACTTGGTGTAAATGTGTGTCTGTGATACTAGGTATCAGTGTATGTCTTTGTGACTTGGTGTCAGTGTATGTCTTTGTTACTGGGTGTCAGTGTGTGTCTTTGTGACTTGGTGTCAGTGTATGTCGTTGTTACGGGGGGTCAGTATGTGTCTGTGTTACTGGGTGTCAGTGCATGTCTTTGTTACTTGGTGTTAGGGTATGTCAAAATACTTGGTGTAAGTGTATGTCTGCGTTACTCGGTGTAATTGTATGTCTTTGTAACTTGGTGTAAGTGTGTGTCTGTGTTACTTGGTGTCAGTGCATGTCTGTGTTACTTGGTGCAAGTATGCGTCTTTGTTACTTGGTGTAAGTATGTGTCTTTGTTACTTGGTGTAAGTGTATGTCTGTGTTACGGGGGGTCAGTATGTGTCTGTGTTACTGGGGGTCAGTGTGTGTCTTTGTGACTTGGTGTCAGTGTATGTCTTTGTTACTTGGTGTAAGTGTGTGTCTGTGTTACTGGGTATCAGTGTATGTCTTTGTTACTTGGTTTCAGTGCATGTCAAAATACCTGGTGCAAGTGTATGTCTTTGTTACTTGGTGTAATTGTCTGTCTTTGTTACTTGGTGTAAGTGTATGTCTTTGTTACTTGGTGTCAGTGTATGTCTGTGTTCCTTGGTGTAAGTGTGTGTCTTTGTTACTTGGTGTCAGTGTGTGTCTCTGTTACTGGGTATCAGTGTATGTCTTTGTGACTTGGTATCAGTGTATGTCTTTGTTACTGGGTGTCAGTGTGTGTCTGTGTTACTGGGTATCAGTGTATGTCTTTGTGACTTGGTATCAGTGGATGTCTTTGTTACTGGGTGTCAGTGTGTGTCTGTGTTACAGGGTATCAGTGTATGTCTTTGTGACTGGGGGTCAGTGTGTGTCTGTGTTCCTGGGTATTAGTGTAAGTCTTTGTGACTTGGTGTCAGTGTATGTCTTTGTTACTGGGTGTCAGTGTGTGTCTTTGTGACTTGGTGTAAGTGTGTGTCTGTGATACTAGGTATCAGTGTATGTATTTGTTACTTGGTGTCAGTGTATGTCTGTGTTACTTGGTGTAAGTGTGTGTCTGTGTATCAGTGTATGTCTTTGTGACTGGGTGGCAGTGTGTGTCTTTGTGACTTGGTGTCAGTGTATGTCAAAATACTTGGTGTAAGTGTATGTCTGTGTTCCTCGGTGTAAGTGTGCGTCTTTGTTACTTGGTGTAAGTATTTGACTTTGTTACTTGGTGTAAGTGTATGTCTGTGTTACGGGGGGTCAGTATGTGTCTGTGTTACTGGGGGTCAGTGTGTGTTTCTAACTGGGTGGCAGTGTGTGTCTGTGTTACTGGGTATCAGTGTATGTCTTTGTTACTTGGTGTAAGTGTATGTCTTTGTTACTTGGTGTCAGTGTATGTGTTTGTGACTTGGTGTCAGTGTATGTCAAAATACTTGGTGTAAGTGTATGTCTGTGTTACTCGGTGTCAGTGTATGTCTGTGTTACTTGGTGTAAGTGTATGTCTTTGTTACTGTGCATCAGTGCGTGTTACTGGGTGTCAGTGTGTGTCAGTGTTACTGGGTATCAGTGTATGTCTTTGTGACTGGGGGTCAGTGTGTGTCTGTGTTCCTGGGTATTAGTGTATGTCTTTGTGACTTGGTGTCAGTGTATGTCTTTGTTACTGGGTGTCAGTGTGTGTCTTTGTGACTTGGTGTAAGTGTGTGTCTGTGATACTAGGTATCAGTGTATGTATTTGTTACTTGGTGTCAGTGTTTGTCTGTGTTACTCGATGTAAGTGTGCGTCTTTGTTACTTGGTGTAAGTATTTGACTTTGTTACTTGGTGTAAGTGTATGTCTGTGTTACGGGGGGTCAGTATGTGTCTGTGTTACTGGGGGTCAGTGTGTGTTTCTAACTGGGTGGCAGTGTGTGTCTGTGTTACTGGGTATCAGTGTATGTCTTTGTTACTTGGTGTAAGTGTATGTCTTTGTTACTTGGTGTCAGTGTATGTCTTTGTGACTTGGTGTCAGTGTATGTCAAAATACTTGGTGTAAGTGTATGTCTGTGTTACTCGGTGTCAGTGTATGTCTGTGTTACTTGGTGTAAGTGTATGTCTTTGTTACTGTGTATCAGTGCGTGTCTGTGAGACTAGGTGTCAGTATTTAGTTTAGTTTCGAGATGCAGCACTGAAACAGGCCCTTCGGCCCACCGAGTCTGTGCCGACCATCAACCAACCATTTATACTAATCCTACACGAATCCCATATTCCAATAACATCCCCACCGGTCCCTATATATTTCCCTGCCACCTACCTATACTAGGGGCAATTTATAATGGCCAATTAACCTACCAACCTGCAAGTCTTTGGCATGTGGGAGGAAACCGGAGCACCCGGAGGAAACCCACGCAGACACAGGGAGAACTTGCAAACTCCGCACAGGCAGTACCCAGAATCGAACCCGGGTCCCTGGAGCTGTGAGGCTGCAGTGCTAACCACTGCGCCACTGTGCCGCCCAGTGTGTATCAGTGTTACTGGGTGTCAGTGTGTGTCTTTGTTACTTTGTGTAAGTGTGTGTCTGTGTTACTGGGTATCAGTGTATGTCTTTGTTACTGGGTGTCAGTGTGTGTCTTTGTGACTTGGTGTCAGTGTATGTCTTTGTTACTTGGTGTAAGTGTGTGTCTGTGTTACTGGGTGTCAGTGTGTTTGTTTGTCTTACTGGCTGTCAGTGTGTGTCTGTGTTACTTGGTGTAAGTGTGTGTCTTTGTCACTTGGTGTCCGTGTGTGTCTGTGTTACTGGGTGTCAGTGCATGTCTTTGTGACTTGGTGTCAGTGTATGTCTTTGTTACTTGGTGTAAGTGTGTGTCTGTGTTACTGGGTATCAGTGTATGTCTTTGTTACTTGGTTTCAGTGTATGTCAAAATACTTGGTGCAAGTGTATGTCTTTGTTACTTGGTGTAATTGTCTGTCTTTGTTACTTGGTGTAAGTGTATGTCTTTGTTACTTGGTGTCAGTGTATGTCTGTGTTCCTTGGTGTAAGTGTGTGTCTTTGTTACTTGGTGTCAGTGTCTGTCTCTGTTATTGGGTATCAGTGTATGTCTTTGTGACTTGGTATCAGTGTATGTCTTTATCACTGGGTGTCAGTGTGTGTCTGTGTTACTGGGTATCAGTGTATGTCTTTGTGACTTGGTATCAGTGGATGTCTTTGTTACTGGGTGTCAGTGTGTGTCTGTGTTACTGGGTATCAGTGTATGTCTTTGTGACTGGGGGTCAGTGAGTGTCTGTGTTCCTGGGTATCAGTGTATGTCTTTGTGACTTGGTGTCAGTGTATGTCTTTGTTACTGGGTGTCAGTGTGTGTCTTTGTGACTTGGTGTAAGTGTGTGTCTGTGTTACTTGGTGTAAGTGTGTGTCTCTGTATCAGTGTATGTCTTTGTGACTTGGTGTCAGTGTATGTCTGTGTTACAGGGGGTCAGTATGTGTCTGTGTTACTGGGTGTCAGTGTATGTCTTTGTTACTTGGTGTCAGTGTATGTCAAAATACTTGGTGTAAGTGTATGTCTGTGTTACTCGGTGTAAGTGTATGTCTTTGTAACTTGGTGTAAGTGTGTGTCTGTGTTACTTGGTGTTCAGTGTATGTCTGTGTTACTTGGTGGAAGTATGCGTCTTTGTTACTTGGTGTAAGTATGTGTCTTTGTTACTTGGTGTAAGTGTATGTCTGTGTTACGGGGGGTCAGTATGTATCTTTGTGACTTGGTGTCAGTGTATGTCTTTGTTACTTGGTGGAAGTGTGTGTCTGTGATACTGGGTATCAGTGTATGTCTTTGTTACTTGGTGTCAGTGTATGTCTTTGTTACTGGGTGTCAGTGTGCGCCTTTGTGACTTGGTGTCAGTGTATGTCTTTGTTACTTGGTGTAAGAGTGTGTCTGTGTTACTGGGTATCAGTGTATGTCTTTGTTACTTGGTTTCAGTGTATGTCAAAATACTTGGTGCAAGTGTATGTCTTTGTTACTTGGTGTAATTGTCTGTCTTTGTTACTTGGTGTCAGTGTATGTCTTTGTTACTTTGTGTCAGTGTATGTCTGTGTTCCTTGGTGTAAGTGTGTGTCTTTGTTACTTGGTGTCAGTGTGTGTCTCTGTTACTGGGTATCAGTGTATGTCTTTGTGACTTGGTATCAGTGTATGTCTTTGTTACTGGGTGTCAGTGTGTGTCTGTGTTACTGGGTATCAGTGTATGTCTTTGTGACTTGGTATCAGTGGATGTCTTTGTTACTGGGTGTCAGTGTGTGTCTGTGTTACTGGGGATCAGTGTATGTCTTTGTGACTGGGGGTCAGTGTGTGTCTGTGTTCCTGGGTATCAGTGAATGTCTTTGTGACTTGGTGTCAGTGTATGTCTTTGTTACTGGGAGTCAGTGTGTGTCTTTGTGACTTGGTGTAAGTGTTTGTCTGTGATACTAGGTATCAGTGTATGTATGTGTTACTTGGTGTCAGTGTATGTCTGTGTTACTTGGTGTAAGTGTGTGTCTGTGTATCAGTGTATGTCTTTGTGACTTGGTGTCAGTGTATGTCTTTGTTACTGGGTGTCAGTGTGTGTCTTTGTGACTTGGTGTCAGTGTATGTCTGTGTTACGGGGGGTCAGTATTTGTCTGTGTTACTGAGTGTCAGTGAATGTCTTTGTTACTTGGTGTAAGTGTATGTCAAAATACTTGGTGTAAGTGTATGTCTGTGTTACTCGGTGTAAGTGTATGTCTTTGTAACTTGGTGTAAGTGTGTGTCTGTGTTATTTGGTGTCAGTGTATGTCTGTGTTACTTGGTGTAAGTATGCGTCTTTGTTACTTGGTGTAAGTATGTGTCTTTGTTACTTGGTGTAAGTGTATGTCTGTGTTACGGGTGGTCAGTATGTCTCTGTGTTACTGGGGGTCAGTGTGTGTTTCTAACTGGGTGTCAGTGTGTGTCTGTGTTACTTGGTGCAAGTGTATGTCTTTGTTACTTGGTGTCAGTGTATGTCTTTGTGACTGGGTGTCAGTGTATGTCTTTGTTACTTGGTGTAAGTGTATGTCAAAATACTTGGTGTAAGTGTATGTCTGTGTTACTCGGTGTCAGTGTATGTCTGTGTTACTTGGTGTAAGTATGTGTCTTTGTTACTTGGTGTAAGTGTATGTCTTTGTTACTTGGTGTCAGTGTGTGTCTGTGTTACTGGGTATCAGTGCGTGTTACTGGGTGTCAGTGTGTGTCTGTGACACTAGGTGTCAGTATTTAGTTTAGTTTCGAGATACAGCACTGAAACAGGCCCTTCGGCCCACCGAGTCTGTGCCGACCATCAACCAACCATTTATACTAATCCTGCACGAATCCCAAATTCCAATAACATCCCCACCGGTCCCTATATATTTCCCTGCCACCTACCTATACTAGGGGCAATTTATAATGGCCAATTAAACTACCAACCTGCAAGTCTTTGGCATGTGGGAGGAAACCGGAGCACCCGGAGGAAACCCACGCAAACACAGGGAGAACTTGCAAACTCCGCACAGGCAGTACCCAGAATCGAACCCGGGTCCCTGGAGCTGTGAGGCTGCAGTGCTAACCACTGCGCCACTGTGCCGCCCAGTGTGTATCAGTGTTATTGGGTGTCAGTGTGTGTCTTTGTTACTTTGTGTAAGTGTGTGTCTGTGTTACTGGGTATCAGTGTATGTCTTTGTTACTGGGTGTCAGTGTGTGTCTTTGTGACTTGGTGTCAGTGTATGTCTTTGTTACTTGGTGTAAGTGTGTGTCTGTGTGACTGGGTGTCAGTGTGTTTGTTTGTCTTACTGGCTGTCAGTGTGTGTCTGTGTGACTTGGTGTAAGTGTGTGTCTTTGTCACTTGGTGTCCGTGTGTGTCTGTGTTACTGGGTGTCAGTGCATGTCTTTGTGACTTGGTGTCAGTGTATGTCTTTGTTACTTGGTGTAAGTGTGTGTCTGTGTTACTGGGTATCAGTGTATGTCTTTGTTACTTGGTTTCAGTGTATGTCAAAATACTTGGTGCAAGTGTATGTCTTTGTTACTTGGTGTAATTGTCTGTCTTTGTTACTTGGTGTAAGTGTATGTCTTTGTTACTTGGTGTCAGTGTATGTCTGTGTTCCTTGGTGTAAGTGTGTGTCTTTGTTACTTGGTGTCAGTGTGTGTCTCTGTTATTGGGTATCAGTGTATGTCTTTGTGACTTGGTATCAGTGTATGTCTTTATCACTGGGTGTCAGTGTGTGTCTGTGTTACTGGGTATCAGTGTATGTCTTTGTGACTTGGTATCAGTGGATGTCTTTGTTACTGGGTGTCAGTGTGTGTCTGTGTTACTGGGAATCAGTGTATGTCTTTGTGACTGGGGGTCAGTGAGTGTCTGTGTTCCTGGGTATCAGTGTATGTCTTTGTGACTTGGTGTCAGTGTATGTCTTTGTTACTGGGTGTCAGTGTGTGTCTTTGTGACTTGGTGTAAGTGTGTGTCTGTGTTACTTGGTGTAAGTGTGTGTCTCTGTATCAGTGTATGTCTTTGTGACTTGGTGTCAGTGTATGTCTGTGTTACAGGGGGTCAGTATGTGTCTGTGTTACTGGGTGTCAGTGTATGTCTTTGTTACTTGGTGTCAGTGTATGTCAAAATACTTGGTGTAAGTGTATGTCTGTGTTACTCGGTGTAAGTGTATGTCTTTGTAACTTGGTGTAAGTGTGTGTCTGTGTTACTTGGTGTCAGTGTATGTCTGTGTTACTTGGTGTAAGTATGCGTCTTTGTTACTTGGTGTAAGTATGTGTCTTTGTTACTTGGAGTAAGTGTATGTCTGTGTTACGGGGGGTCAGTATGTGTCTGTGTTACTGGGGGTCAGTGTGTATCTTTGTGACTTGGTGTCAGTGTATGTCTTTGTTACTTGGTGGAAGTGTGTGTCTGTGATACTGGGTATCAGTGTATGTCTTTGTTACTTGGTGTCAGTGTATGACTTTGTTACTGGGTGTCAGTGTGCGCCTTTGTGACTTGGTGTCAGTGTATGTCTTTGTTACTTGGTGTAAGAGTGTGTCTGTGTTACTGGGTATCAGTGTATGTCTTTGTTACTTGGTTTCAGTGTGTGTCAAAATACTTGGTGCAAGTGTATGTCTTTGTTACTTGGTGTAATTGTCTGTCTTTGTTACTTGGTGTCAGTGTATGTCTTTGTTACTTGGTGTCAGTGTATGTCTGTGTTCCTTGGTGTAAGTGTGTGTCTTTGTTACTTGGTGTCAGTGTGTGTCTCTGTTACTGGGTATCAGTGTATGTCTTTGTGACTTGGTATCAGTGTATGTCTTTGTTACTGGGTGTCAGTGTGTGTCTGTGTTACTGGGTATCAGTGTATGTCTTTGTGACTTGGTATCAGTGGATGTCTTTGTTACTGGGTGTCAGTGTGTGTCTGTGTTACTGGGGATCAGTGTATGTCTTTGTGACTGGGGGTCAGTGTGTGTCTGTGTTCCTGGGTATCAGTGTATGTCTTTGTGACTTGGTGTCAGTGTATGTCTTTGTTACTGGGAGTCAGTGTGTGTCTTTGTGACTTGGTGTAAGTGTGTGTCTGTGATACTAGGTATCAGTGTATGTATGTGTTACTTGGTGTCAGTGTATGTCTGTGTTACTTGGTGTAAGTGTGTGTCTGTGTATCAGTGTATGTCTTTGTGACTTGGTGTCAGTGTATGTCTTTGTTACTGGGTGTCAGTGTGTGTCTTTGTGACTTGGTGTCAGTGTATGTCTGTGTTACGGGGGGTCAGTATTTGTCTGTGTTACTGGGTGTCAGTGAATGTCTTTGTTACTTGGTGTAAGTGTATGTCAAAATACTTGGTGTAAGTGTATGTCTGTGTTACTCGGTGTAAGTGTATGTCTTTGTAACTTGGTGTAAGTGTGTGTCTGTGTTATTTGGTGTCAGTGTATGTCTGTGTTACTTGGTGTAAGTATGCGTCTTTGTTACTTGGTGTAAGTATGTGTCTTTGTTACTTGGTGTAAGTGTATGTCTGTGTTACGGGTGGTCAGTATGTCTCTGTGTTACTGGGGGTCAGTGTGTGTTTCTAACTGGGTGTCAGTGTGTGTCTGTGTTACTTGGTGCAAGTGTATGTCTTTGTTACTTGGTGTCAGTGTATGTCTTTGTGACTGGGTGTCAGTGTATGTCTTTGTTACTTGGTGTAAGTGTATGTCAAAATACTTGGTGTAAGTGTATGTCTGTGTTACTCGGTGTCAGTGTATGTCTGTGTTACTTGGTGTAAGTATGTGTCTTTGTTACTTGGTGTAAGTGTATGTCTTTGTTACTTGGTGTCAGTGTGTGTCTGTGTTACTGGGTATCAGTGCGTGTTACTGGGTGTCAGTGTGTGTCTGTGACACTAGGTGTCAGTATTTAGTTTAGTTTCGAGATACAGCACTGAAACAGGCCCTTCGGCCCACCGAGTCTGTGCCGACCATCAACCAACCATTTATACTAATCCTGCACGAATCCCAAATTCCAATAACATCCCCACCGGTCCCTATATATTTCCCTGCCACCTACCTATACTAGGGGCAATTTATAATGGCCAATTAAACTACCAACCTGCAAGTCTTTGGCATGTGGGAGGAAACCGGAGCACCCGGAGGAAACCCACGCAAACACAGGGAGAACTTGCAAACTCCGCACAGGCAGTACCCAGAATCGAACCCGGGTCCCTGGAGCTGTGAGGCTGCAGTGCGAACCACTGCGCCACTGTGCCGCCCAGTGTGTATCAGTGTTACTGGGTGTCAGTGTGTGTCTTTGTTACTTTTTGTAAGTGTGTGTCTGTGTTACTGGGTATCAGTGTATGTCTTTGTTACTGGGTGTCAGTGTGTGTCTTTGTGACTTGGTGTCAGTGTATGTCTTTGTTACTTGGTGTCCGTGTGTGTCTGTGTTACTGGGTGTCAGTGTGTTTGTTTGTCTTACTGGCTGTCAGTGTGTGTCTGTGTTACTTGGTGTAAGTGTGTGTCTTTGTTACTTGGTGTCCGTGTGTGTCTGTGTTACTGGGTGTCAGTGCATGTCTTTGTAACTGGGTGTCAGTGTATGTCTTTGTTACTTGGTGTAAGTGTGTGTCTGTGTTACTGGGTATCAGTGTGTGTCTTTGTTACTTTGTGTAAGTGTGTGTCTGTGTTACTGGTTATCAGTGTATGTCTTTGTTACTTGGTGTAAGTGTGTGTCTGTGTTACTGGGTGTCAGTGTGTTTGTTTGTCTTACTGGCTGTCAGTGTGTGTCTGTGTTACTTGGTATAAGTGCGTGTCTTTGTTACTTGGTGTCCGTGTGTGTCTGTGTTACTGGGTGTCAGTGCATGTCTTTGTAACTGGGTGTCAGTGTATGTCTTTGTTACTTGGTGTAAGTGTGTGTCTGTGTTACTGGGTATCAGTGTGTGTCTTTGTTACTTGGTGGAAGTGTGTGTCTGTGTTACTGGGTATCAGTGTATGTCTTTGTTACTTGGTGTCAGTGTATTTCTTTGTTAATGGGTGTCAGGGTGCGTCTTTGTGACTTGGTGTCAGTGTATGTCTTTGTTACTTGGTGTAAGTGTGTGTCTGTGTTCCTGGGTATCAGTGTATGTCTTTGTTACTTGGTGTCTTTGTATGTCAAAATACTTGGTGCAAGTGTATGTCTTTGTTACTTGGTGTAATTGTCTGTCTTTGTTACTTGGTGTCCGTGTGTGTCTGTGTTACTGGGTGTCAGTGCATGTCTTTGTTACTGGGTGTCAGTGTCTGTCTGTGTTACTTGGTGTAAGTGTGTGTCTGTGTTACTGGGTATCAGTATGTGTCTTTGTTACTTGGTGTAAATGTGTGTCTGTGTTACTGGGTATCAGTGTATGTCTTTGTGAATTGGTGTCAGTGTATGTCTTTGGTACTGGGTGTCAGTGTGTGTCTTTGTGTCTTGGTGTCAGTGTATGTCGCTGTTACTTGGTGTAAGTGTGTGTCTGTGTTACTGGGTATCAGTGTATGTCTTTGTTACTTGGTGTCTTTGTATGTCAAAATACTTGGTGCAAGTGTATGTCTTTGTTACTTGGTGTAATTGTCTGTCTTTGTTACTTGGTGTTAGTGTATGTCATTTGTTACTTGGTGTCAGTGTATGTCTGTGTTCCTTGGTGTAAGTGTGTGTCTGTGTTACTTGGTGTCAGTGCATGTCTTTGATACTTGGTGTCAGTGTGTTTCTGTGTTACTGGGTATCAGTGTATGTCTTTGTGACTTGGTATCAGTGTATGTCTTTGTTACTGGGTGGCAGTGTGTGTCTGTGTTACTGGGTATCAGTGTATGTCTTTGTGACTTGGTATCAGTGTATGTCTTTGTTACTGGGTGTCAGTGTGTGTCTGTGTTACTGGGTGTCAGTGCATGTCTTTGTTACTGTGTGTCAGTGTATGTCTTTGTTACTTGGTGTACGTGTGTGTCTGTGTTACTGGGTATCAGTATGAGTCTTTGTTACTTGGTGTAAATGTGTGTCTGTGTTACTGGGTATCAGTGTATGTCTTTGTTACTGGGTGTCAGTGTGTGTCTTTGTGACTTGGTGTCAGTGTGTGTCTTTGTTACTTGGTGTCTTTGTATGTCAAAATACTTGGTGCAAGTGTATGTCTTTGTTACTTGGTGTAATTGTCTGTCTTTGTTACTTGGTGTAAGTGTATGTCATTTGTTACTTGGTGTAAGTGTATGTCTGTGTTCCTTGGTGTAAGTGTGTGTCTTTGTTACTTGGTGTCAGTGTATGTCTTTGTTACTTGGTGTCAGTGTGTGTCTGTGCTACTGGGTATCAGTGTCTGTCTTTGTTACTTGGTGTAAGTGTGTGTCTTTGTTACTTGGTGTAATTGTATGTCTTTGTTACTTGGTGTCAGTGTATGTCTATGTTACTTGGTGTCAGTGTATGTCTTTGTTACTTGGTGTAAGTGTGTGTCTGTGTTCCTGGGAATCATTGTATGTCTTTGTTACTTGGTGTCAGTGTATGTCTGTGTTACTTGGTGTAAGTGTGTGTCTGTTTTAGTGGGTGTCAGTGTGTGTCTGTTTTGCTTGGCGTATGTGTGTGTCTTTGTTACTTGGTGTCCGTGTGTGACTGTGTTACTGGGTGTCAGTGCATGTCTTTGTTACTTGGTGTCAGTGTATATCTGTGTTACTTGGTGTAAGCGTGTGTCTTTGTTACTTGGTGTAATTGTATGTCTTTGTTACTTGGTGTCAGTGTATGTCTGTGTTACTTGTTGTAAGTGTATGTCTTTGTTACTTGGTGTAAGTGTGTGTCTGTGTTACTTGGTGTAAGTGTGTGTCTCTGTTCCTGGGTATCAGTGTATGTCTTTGTTACTTGGTGTCAGTGCATGTCTGGGTGACTTGGTGTAAGTGTATGTCTGTGTTACTGGGTATCAGTGTATGTCTTTGTTACTTGGTGTCAGTGTATGTCTGTGTTACTTGGTGTAAGTGTGTGTGTGTGTTACTGGGTGTCTGTGTGTGTCTGTGTTACTTGGTGTAAGTGTGTGTCTTTGTTACTTGGTGGACGTGTGTGTCTGTGTTACTGGGTGTCAGTGTATATATTTGTTACTGGGTGTCAGTGTATGTCTTTGTTACTTGGTGTAAGTGTGTGTCTGTGTTACTGGGTATCAGTGTCTGTCTTTGTTACTTTGTGTAAGTGTGTGTCTGTGTTACTGGGTATCAGTGTATGTCTTTGTTACTTGGTGTCAGTGTATGTCTGTGTTACGTGGTGTAAGTGTGTGTCTGTGTTACTGGGTATCAGTGTATGTCTTTGTGAGTTGGTGTCAGTGTATGTCTTTGTTACTGGGTGTCAGTGTGTGTCTTTGTGACTTGGTGTCAGTGTATGTCTTTGTTACTTGGTGTAAGTGTGTGTCTGTGTTACTGGGTATCAGTGTATGTCTTTGTTACTTGGTGTCAGTGTATGTCAAAATACTTGGTGTAAGTGTATGTCTGTGTTACTTGGTGTCAGTGTATGTCTTTGTTACTTGGTGTCAATGTATGTCTGTGTTACTTGGTGTCAGTGTGTGTCTTTGTTACTTGCTGTAAGTGTATGTCTTTGTTACTTTGTGTCAGTGCATGTCTTTGTTACTTGGTGTCATTGTGTGTCTGTGTGACTGGGTATCAGTGTTTGTCTTTGTGATTGGTATCAGTGTATGTCTTTGGTACTGGGTGTCAGTGTGTGTCTGTGTTACTGCGTATCATTGTATGTCTTTGTGACTTGGTATCAGTGTATGTCTTTGTTACTGGTTGTCAGTGTGTGTCTGTGTTCCTGGGTATCAGTGTATGTCTTTGTGACTTGGTGTCAGTGTATGTCTTTGTTGCTGGGTGTCAGTGTGTGTCTTTGTGACTTGGTGTCAGTGTATGTCTTTTTTACCTGGTGCAAGTGTGTGTCTGTGATACTGGGTATCAGTCCATGTCTTTGTTACTTGGTGTCAGTGTATGTCTGTGTTACTTGGTGTAAGTTTGTGTCTGTGTTTCAGTGTATGTCTTTGTGTCTTGGTGTCAGTGTATGTGTTTGTTACTGGGTGTCAGTGTGTGTCTTTGTGACTTGGTGTCAGTGTATGTCTGTGTTAATTGGTGTAAGTGTGTGTCTGTGTTACTGGGTTTCAGTGTGTGTCTGTGTTACTTGGTGTAAGTGTGTGTCATTGTTACTTGGTGTCTGTGTATGTCTTTGTTACTTGGTGTCAGTGTGTGTCTTTGTTCCTGTGTATCAGTGTCTGTCTTTGTGACTTGGTATCTGTGTATGTCTTTGTTACTGGGTGTCAGTGTGTGTCTGTGTTACTGGGTATCAGTGTCTGTCTTTTTGACTTGGTATCAGTGTATGTCTTTGTTACTGGGTGTCAGTGTGTGTCTGTGTTACTGGGTATCAGTGTATGTCTTTGTGACTTGGTATCAGTGTATGTCTTTGTTACTGGGTGTCAGTGTGCGTCTGTGTTCCTGGGTATCAGTGTGTGTCTTTGTGACTTGGTGTCAGTGTATGTCTGTGTTACTGGGTGTCAGTGTCTGTCTGTGTTACTTGGTGTAAGTGTGTGTCTGTGTTACTGGGTATCAATATGTGTCTTTGTTACTTGGTGTAAATGTGTGACTGTGTTACTGGGTATCAGTGTATGTCTTTGTTACTGGGTATCAGTGCATGTCTTTGTGAATTGGTGTCAGTGTATGTCTTTGGTACTGGGTGTCAGTGTGTGTCTTTGTGTCTTGGTGTCAGTGTATGTCGCTGTTACTTGGTGTAAGTGTGTGTCTGTGTTACTGGGTATCAGTGTATGTCTTTGTTACTTGGTGTCTTTGTATGTCAAAATACTTGGTGCAAGTGTATGTCTTTGTTACTTGGTGTAATTGTCTGTCTTTGTTACTTGGTGTTAGTGTATGTCATTTGTTACTTGGTGTCAGTGTATGTCTGTGTTCCTTGGTGTAAGTGTGTGTCTGTGTTACTTGGTGTCAGTGCATGTCTTTGATACTTGGTGTCAGTGTGTTTCTGTGTTACTGGGTATCAGTGTATGTCTTTGTGACTTGGTATCAGTGTATGTCTTTGTTACTGGGTGGCAGTGTGTGTCTGTGTTACTGGGTATCAGTGTATGTCTTTGTGACTTGGTATCAGTGTATGTCTTTGTTACTGGGTGTCAGTGTGTGTCTGTGTTACTGGGTGTCAGTGCATGTCTTTGTTACTGGGTGTCAGTGTATGTCTTTGTTACTTGGTGTATATGTGTGTCTGTGTTACTGGGTATCAGTATGTGTCTTTGTTACTTGGTGTAAATGTGTGTCTGTGTTACTGGGTATCAGTGTATGTCTTTGTTACTGCGTGTCAGTGTGTGTCTTTGTGACTTGGTGTCAGTGTGTGTCTTTGTTACTTGGTGTCTTTGTATGTCAAAATACTTGGTGCAAGTGTATGTCTTTGTTACTTGGTGTAATTGTCTGTCTTTGTTACTTGGTGTAAGTGTATGTCATTTGTTACTTGGTGTAAGTGTATGTCTGTGTTCCTTGGTGTAAGTGTGTGTCTTTGTTACTTGGTGTCAGTGTATATCTTTGTTACTTGGTGTCAGTGTGTGTCTGTGCTACTGGGTATCAGTGTCTGTCTTTGTTACTTGGTGTAAGTGTGTGTCTTTGTTACTTGGTGTAATTGTATGTCTTTGTTACTTGGTGTCAGTGTATGTCTATGTTACTTGGTGTCAGTGTATGTCTTTGTTACTTGGTGTAAGTGTGTGTCTGTGTTCCTGGGAATCATTGTATGTCTTTGTTACTTGGTGTCAGTGTATGTCTGTGTTACTTGGTGTAAGTGTGTGTCTGTTTTAGTGGGTGTCAGTGTGTGTCTGTTTTGCTTGGCGTATGTGTGTGTCTTTGTTACTTGGTGTCCGTGTGTGACTGTGTTACTGGGTGTCAGTGCATGTCTTTGTTACTTGGTGTCAGTGTATATCTGTGTTACTTGGTGTAAGTGTGTGTCTTTGTTACTTGGTGTAATTGTATGTCTTTGTTACTTGGTGTCAGTGTATGTCTGTGTTGCTTGTTGTAAGTGTATGTCTTTGTTACTTGGTGTAAGTGTGTGTCTGTGTTACTTGGTGTAAGTGTGTGTCTCTGTTCCTGGGTATCAGTGTATGTCTTTGTTACTTGGTGTCAGTGCATGTCTGTGTGACTTGGTGTAAGTGTATGTCTGTGTTACTGGGTATCAGTGTATGTCTTTGTTACTTGGTGTCAGTGTATGTCTGTGTTACTTGGTGTAAGTGTGTGTGTGTGTTACTGGGTGTCTGTGTGTGTCTGTGTTACTTGGTGTAAGTGTGTGTCTTTGTTACTTGGTGTACGTGTGTGTCTGTGTTACTGGGTGTCAGTGTATATATTTGTTACTGGGTGTCAGTGTATGTCTTTGTTACTTGGTGTAAGTGTGTGTCTGTGTTACTGGGTATCAGTGTCTGTCTTTGTTACTTTGTGTAAGTGTGTGTCTGTGTTACTGGGTATCAGTGTATGTCTTTGTTACTTGGTGTCAGTGTATGTCTGTGTTACGTGGTGTAAGTGTGTGTCTGTATTACTGGGTATCAGTGTATGTCTTTGTGAGTTGGTGTCAGTGTATGTCTTTGTTACTGGGTGTCAGTGTGTGTCTTTGTGTCTTGGTGTCAGTGTATGTCTTTGTTACTTGGTGTAAGTGTGTGTCTGTGTTACTGGGTATCAGTGTATGTCTTTGTTACTTGGTGTCAGTGTATGTCAAAATACTTGGTGTAAGTGTATGTCTGTGTTACTTGGTGTCAGTGTATGTCTTTGTTACTTGGTGTCAATGTATGTCTGTGTTTCTTGGTGTCAGTGTGTGTCTTTGTTACTTGCTGTAAGTGTATGTCTTTGTTACTTTGTGTCAGTGCATGTCTTTGTTACTTGGTGTCATTGTGTGTCTGTGTGACTGGGTATCAGTGTTTGTCTTTGTGATTGGTATCAGTGTATGTCTTTGGTACTGGGTGTCAGTGTGTGTCTGTGTTACTGCGTATCATTGTATGTCTTTGTGACTTGGTATCAGTGTATGTCTTTGTTGCTGGTTGTCAGTGTGTGTCTGTGTTCCTGGGTATCAGTGTATGTCTTTGTGACTTGGTGTCAGTGTATGTCTTTGTTGCTGGGTGTCAGTGTGTGTCTTTGTGACTTGGTGTCAGTGTATGTCTGTGTGACTTGGTGTAAGTGTATGTCTGTGTTACTGGGTATCAGTGTATGTCTTTGTTACTTGGTGTCAGTGTATGTCTGTGTTACTTGGTGTAAGTGTGTGTGTGTGTTACTGGGTGTCTGTGTGTGTCTGTGTTACTTGGTGTAAGTGTGTGTCTTTGTTACTTGGTGTACGTGTGTGTCTGTGTTACTGGGTGTCAGTGTATATATTTGTTACTGGGTGTCAGTGTATGTCTTTGTTACTTGGTGTAAGTGTGTGTCTGTGTTACTGGGTATCAGTGTCTGTCTTTGTTACTTTGTGTAAGTGTGTGTCTGTGTTACTGGGTATCAGTGTATGTCTTTGTTACTTGGTGTCAGTGTATGTCTGTGTTACGTGGTGTAAGTGTGTGTCTGTGTTACTGGGTATCAGTGTATGTCTTTGTGAGTTGGTGTCAGTGTATGTCTTTGTTACTGGGTGTCAGTGTGTGTCTTTGTGACTTGGTGTCAGTGTATGTCTTTGTTACTTGGTGTAAGTGTGTGTCTGTGTTACTGGGTATCAGTGTATGTCTTTGTTACTTGGTGTCAGTGTATGTCAAAATACTTGGTGTAAGTGTATGTCTGTGTTACTTGGTGTCAGTGTATGTCTTTGTTACTTGGTGTCAATGTATGTCTGTGTTACTTGGTGTTAGTGTGTGTCTGTGTTACTGGGTGTCAGTGCATGTCTTTGTACCTGGGTGTCAGTGTATGTCTGTGTTACTTGGTGTATGTGTGTGTCTGTGTTACTGGGTGTCAGTGCATGTCTTTGTACCTGGGTGTCAGTGTATGTCTGTGTTACTTGGTGTAGGTCTGTGTCTGTGTTACTTGGTGTCCGTGTGTGTCTGTGTTACTGGGTGTCAGTGCATGTCTTTGTACCTGGGTGTCAGTGTATGTCTGTGTTACTTGGTGTATGTGTGTGTCTGTGTTACTGGGTATCAGTGTATGTCTTTGTGACTTGGTATCAGTGTATGTCTTTGTGACTTGGTGTCAGTGTATGTCTTTGTTAATGTTTATTAGTGTTTCTTTGTGTTACTGGGTGTCAGTGTGTGTTTGTTTGTGTTACTTGGTGTAAGTGTGTGTCTTTGTTACTTGGTGTAAGTGTATGTCTTTGTTACTTTGTGTCAGTGCATGTCTTTGTTACTTGGTGTCAGTGTGTGTCAGTGTTACTGGGTATCAGTGTATGTCTTTGTGATTGGTATCAGTGTATGTCTTTGGTACTGGGTGTCAGTGTGTGTCTGTGTTACTGGGTATCATTGAATGTCTTTGTGACTTGGTATCAGTGTATGTCTTTGTTACTTTGTGTCAGTGCATGTCTGTGTTACTTGGTGTAAGTGTGTGTCTTTGTTACTTGGTGTAAGTGTATGTCTTTGTTACTTTGTGTCAGTGCATGTCTTTGTTACTTGGTGTCAGTGTGTGTCTGTGTTACTGTGTATCAGTGTATGTCTTTGTGATTGGTATCAGTGTATGTCTTTGGTACTGGGTGTCAGTGTGTGTCTGTGTTACTGGGTATCATTGTATGTCTTTGTGACTTGGTATCAGTGTATGTCTTTGTTACTGGTTGTCAGTGTGTATCTGTGTTCCTGGGTATCAGTGTATTTCTTTGTGACTTGGTGTCAGTGTATGTCTTTGTTACTGAGTGTCAGGTTGTGTCTTTGTGACTTGGTGTCAGTGTATGTCTTTGTTACCTGGTCTAAGTGTGTGTCTGTGATACTGGGTATCAGTCGATGTCTTTGTTACTTGGTTTCAGTGTATGTCTGTGTTACTTGGTGTAAGTTTGTGTCTGTGTATCAGTGTATGTCTTTGTGACTTGGTGTCAGTGTATGTGTTTGTTACTGGGTGTCAGTGTGTGTCTTTGTGACTTGGTGTCAGTGTTTCTCTGTGTTACTGGGTGTCAGTGTGTGTTTGTTTGTGTTACTAGGTGTCAGTGTGTATCTGTGACACTAGGTGTCAGCATTTAGTTTAGCTTCGAGATGCAGCACTTTAACAGGCCCTTCGTTCCACCGAGTCAGTGCCGACCATCAACCACCCATTTATACTAATCCTACACTAATCCCGTAATCCTATCACATCCCCACCAGTCCCTATATATTTCCCTACCACCTACCTATACTAGGGGCAACTTATGATGGCCAATTAACCTATCAACCTGCAAGTCTTTGGCATGTGGGAGCAAACCGGAGCACCCGGAGGAAACCCACGCAGACACAGGGAGAAATTGCAAACTCCGCACAGGCAGTACCCAGAATCGAACCCGGGTCCCTGGAGCTGTGAGGCTGCGGTGCTAACCAATGCATCAATGTGCCCCCCCAGTGTGTGCCTGTGTTACTGGGTATCAGTGCATGTCTTTGTTACTTGGTGTCAGCGTATGTCTGTGTTAATTGGTGTAAGTTTGTGTCTGTGTTACTGGGTTTCAGTGTGTGTCTGTGTTACTTGGTGTAAGTGTGTGTCATTGTTACTTGGTGTCTGTGTATGTCTTTGTTACTTGGTGTCAGTGTGTGTCTGTGTTCCTGTGTATCAGTGTATGTCTTTGTGACTTGGTATCAGTGTATGTCTTTGTTACTGGGGGTCAGTGTGTGTCTGTGTTCCTGGGTATCAGTGTATGACCTTTTGACTTGGTATCAGTGTATGTCTTTGTTAATGGGTATCAGTGTATGTCTTTGTTCCTTGGTGTCAGTGTATGTCTGTGTTAATTGGTGTAAGTGTGTGTCTGTGTTACTGGGTTTCAGTGTGTGTCTGTGTTACTTGGTGTAAGTGTGTGTCATTGTTACTTGGTGTCTGTGTATGTCTTTGTTACTTGGTGTCAGTGTGTGTCTGTGTTCCTGTGTATCAGTGTCTGTATTTGTGACTTGGTATCAGTGTATGTCTTTGTTACTGGGTGTCAGTGTGTGTCTGTGTTACTGGGTATCAGTGTATGTCTTTTTGACTTGGCATCAGTGTATGTCTTTGTTACTGGGTGTCAGTGTATGTCTTTGTGACTTGGTGTCAGTGTATGTCTGTGTTACTTGGTGTAAGTGTCTGTCTGTGTTACTGTGTATCAGCTTAGGTCTTTGTTACTTGGTGTCAGTGTATGTCTGTGTTACTTGGTGTCAGTTTGTGTCTATGTTCCTGTGTATCAGTGTCTGTATTTGTGACTTGGTATCAGTGTATGTCTTTGTTACTGGGTGTCAGTGTGTGTCTGTGTTACTGGGTATCAGTGTATGTCTTTTTGACTTGGTATCAGTGTATGTCTTTGTTACTGGGTGTCAGTGTGTGTCTTTGTGACTTGGTATCAGTGTATGTCTTTGTTACTGGGTGTCAGTGTGTGTCTGTGTTCCTGGGTATCAGTGTATGTCTTTGTGACTTGGTGTCAGTGTATGTCTTTGTTACTGGGTGTCAGTGTGTGTCTTTGTGACTTGGAGTCAGTGTATGTCTGTGTTACTTGGTGTAAGTGTGTGTCTGTGTTACTGGGTATCAGCTTATGTCTTTGTTACTTGGTGTCAGTGTATGTCTGTGTTACTTGGTGTAAGTGTGTGTCTGTGTTACTGGGTATCAGCTTATGTCTTTGTTACTTGGTGTCAGTGCATGTCTTTGCACCTGGGTGTCAGTGTATGTCTTTGTTACTTGGTGTAAGTGTGTGTCTGTGTTACTGGGTGTCAGTGTATGTCTGTGTTACTTGGTGTATGTGTGTGTCTGTGTTACTAGGTATCAGTGTATGTCTGTGTTACTGGGTATCAGTGTATGTCTTTGTTACTTGGTGTCAGTGTATGTCAAAATACTTGGTGTAAGTGTATGTCTTTGTTACTTGGTGTAATTGTCTGTCTTATTTACTTGGTGTAAGTGTATGTCTTTGTTACTTTGTGTCAGTGTACGTGTTTGTTACTTGGTGTCAGTGTGTGTCTGTGTTACTTGTTATCAGTGTATGTCTTTGTGACTTGGTATCAGTGTATGTCTTTGTGACTTGGTGTCAGTGTATGTCTTTGTTCATGTTTATTAGTGTTTCTTTGTGTTACTGGGTGTCAGTGTGTGTTTGTTTGTGTTACTTGGTGTAAGTGTGTGTCTTTGTTACTTGGTGTAAGTGTATGTCTTTGTTACTTTGTGTCAGTGCATGTCTTTGTTACTTGGTGTCAGTGTGTGCCAGTGTTACTGGGTATCAGTGTATGTCTTTGTGATTGGTATCAGTGTATGTCTTTGGTACTGGGTGTCAGTGTGTGTCTGTGTTACTGGGTATCATTGAATGTCTTTGTGACTTGGTATCAGTGTATGTCTTTGTTACTTTGTGTCAGTGCATGTCTGTGTTACTTGGTGTAAGTGTGTGTCTTTGTTACTTGGTGTAAGTGTATGTCTTTGTTACTTTGTGTCAGTGCATGTCTTTGTTACTTGGTGTCAGTGTGTGTCTGTGTTACTGTGTATCAGTGTATGTCTTTGTGATTGGTATCAGTGTATGTCTTTGGTACTGGGTGTCAGTGTGTGTCTGTGTTACTGGGTATCATTGTATGTCTTTGTGACTTGGTATCAGTGTATGTCTTTGTTACTGGTTGTCAGTGTGTGTCTGTGTTCCTGGGTATCAGTGTATTTCTTTGTGACTTGGTGTCAGTGTATGTCTTTGTTACTGAGTGTCAGGTTGTGTCTTTGAGACTTGGTGTCAGTGTATGTCTTTGTTACCTGGTGTAAGTATGTGTCTGTGATACTGGGTATCAGTCGATGTCTTTGTTACTTGGTGTCAGTGTATGTCTGTGTTACTCGGTGTAAGTTTGTGTCTGTGTATCAGTGTATGTCTTTGTGACTTGGTGTCAGTGTATGTGTTTGTTACTGGGTGTCAGTGTGTGTCTTTGTGACTTGGTGTCAGTGTATGTCTTTGTTCCTGTTTATCAGTGTTTCTCTGTGTTACTGTGTGTCAGTGTGTATCTGTGACACTAGGTGTCAGCATTTAGTTTAGCTTCGAGATGCAGCACTTTAACAGGCCCTTCGTTCCACCGAGTCAGTGCCGACCATCAACCACCCATTTATACTAATCCTACACTAATCCCGTAAACCTATCACATCCCCACCAGTCCCTATATATTTCCCTACCACCTACCTATACTAGGGGCAACTAATGATGGCCAATTAAGCTATCAACCTGCAAGTCTTTGGCATGTGGGAGCAAACCGGAGCACCCGGAGGAAACCCACGCAGACACAGGGAGAAATTGCAAACTCCGCACAGGCAGTACCCAGAATAGAACCCGAGTCCCTGGAGCTGTGAGGCTGCGATGCTGACCACTGCGCCAATGTGCTCCCCCAGTGTGTGCCTGTGTTACTGGGTATCAGTGTATGTCTTTGTGACTTGGTGTCAGTGTATGTCTGTGTTACCTGGTGTCAGTGTGTTTGTTTGTGTTACTGGGTGTCAGTGTGTGTCTGTGCTACTTGGTGTAAGTGTGTGTCTTTGTTACTTGGTGTCCGTGTGTGTCTGTGTTACTGGGTGTAGGTCTGTGTCTGTGTTACTTGGTGTCCGTGTGTGTCTGTGTTACTGGGTGTCAGTGCATGTCTTTGTACCTGGGTGTCAGTGTATGTCTTTGTTACTTGGTGTAAGTGTGTGTCTGTGTTACTGGGTGTCAGTGTATGTCTGTGTTACTTGGTGTATGTGTGTGTCTGTGTTACTGGGTATCAGTGTATGTCTTTGTTACTTGGTGTCAGTGTATGTCAAAATACTTGGTGCAAGTGTATGTCTTTGTTACTTGGTGTAATTGTCTGTCTTATTTACTTGGTGTAAGTGTATGTCTTTGTTACTTGGTGTCAGTGTATGTCTTTGTTGCTTGGTGTCAGTGTGTGTCTGTGTTACTGGTTATCAGTGTATGTCTTTGTGACTTTGTATCAATGTATGTCTTTGTGACTTGGTGTCAGTGTATGTCTTTGTTAATGTTTATTAGTGTTTCTCTGTGTTACTGGGTGTCAGTGTGTGTTTGTTTGTGTTACTTGGTGTAAGTGTGTGTCTTTGTTACTTGGTGTAAGTGTATGTCTTTGTTACTTTGTGTCAGTGCATGTCTTTGTTACTTGGTGTCAGTGTGTGTCTGTGTTACTGGGTATCAGTGTATGTCTTTGTGATTGGTATCAGTGTATGTCTTTGGTACTGGGTGTCAGTGTGTGTCTGTGTTACTGGGTATCATTGAATGTCTTTGTGACTTGGTATCAGTGTATGTCTTTGTTACTTTGTGTCAGTGCATGTCTGTGTTACTTGGTGTAAGTGTGTGTCTTTGTTACTTGGTGTAAGTGTATGTCTTTCTTACTTTGTGTCAGTGCATGTCTATGTTACTTGGTGTCAGTGTGTGTCTGTGTTACTGTGTATCAGTGTATGTCTTTGTGATTGGTATCAGTGTATGTCTTTGGTACTGGGTGTCAGTGTGTGTCTGTGTTACTGGGTATCATTGTATGTCTTTGTGACTTGGTATCAGTGTATGTCTTTGTTACTGGTTGTCAGTGTGTGTCTGTGTTCCTGGGTATCAGTGTATTTCTTTGTGACTTGGTGTCAGTGTATGTCTTTGTTACTGAGTGTCAGGTTGTGTCTTTGTGACTTGGTGTCAGTGTATGTCTTTGTTACCTGGTGTAAGTGTGTGTCTGTGATACTGGGTATCAGTCGATGTCTTTGTTCCTTGGTTTCAGTGTATGTCTGTGTTACTTGGTGTAAGTTTGTGTCTGTGTATCAGTGTATGTCTTTGTGACTTGGTGTCAGTGAATGTGTTTGTTACTGGGTGTCAGTGTGTGTCTTTGTGACTTGGTGTCAGTGTTTCTCTGTGTTGCTGGGTGTCAGTGTGTGTTTGTTTGTGTTACTGGGTGTCAGTGTGTATCTGTGACAGTAGGTGTCAGCATTTAGTTTAGCTTCGAGATGCAGCACTTTAACAGGCCCTTCGTTCCACCGAGTCAGTGCCGACCATCAACCACCCATTTATACTAATCCTACACTAATCCCGTAATCCTATCACATCCCCACCAGTCCCTATATATTTCCCTACCACCTACCTATACTAGGGGCAACTTATGATGGCCAATTAACCTATCAACCTGCAAGTCTTTGGCATGTGGGAGCAAACCGGAGCACCCGGAGGAAACCCACGCAGACACAGGGAGAAATTGCAAACTCCGCACAGGCAGTACCCAGAATCGAACCCGGGTCCCTGGAGCTGTGAGGCTGCGGTGCCAACCAATGCACCAATGTGCCCCCCCAGTGTGTGCCTGTGTTACTGGGTATCAGTGCATGTCTTTGTTACTTGGTGTCAGCGTATGTCGGTGTTAATTGGTGTAAGTTTGTGTCTGTGTTACTGGGTTTCAGTGTGTGTCTGTGTTACTTGGTGTAAGTGTGTGTCATTGTTACTTGGTGTCTGTGTATGTCTTTGTTACTTGGTGTCAGTGTGTGTCTGTGTTCCTGTGTATCAGTGTATGTCTTTGTGACTTGGTATCAGTGTATGTCTTTGTTACTTGGTGTCAGTGTGTGTCTGTGTTACTGGGTATCAGTGTATGACCTTTTGACTTGGTATCAGTGTATGTCTTTGTTACTGAGTGTCAGGTTGTGTCTTTGTGACTTGGTGTCAGTGTATGTCTTTGTTACCTGGTGTAAGTGTGTGTCTGTGATACTGGGTATCAGTCGATGTCTTTGTTACTTGGTGTCAGTGTATGTCTGTGTTAGTTGGTGTAAGTTTGTGTCTGTGTATCAGTGTATGTCTTTGTGACTTGGTGTCAGTGTATGTGTTTGTTACTGGGTGTCAGTGTGTGTCTTTGTGACTTGGTGTCAGTGTTTCTCTGTGTTGCTGGGTGTCAGTGTGTGTTTGTTTGTGTTACTGGGTGTCAGTGTGTATCTGTGACACTAGGTGTCAGCATTTAGTTTAGCTTCGAGATGCAGCACTTTAACAGGCCCTTCGTTCCACCGAGTCAGTGCCGACCATCAACCACCCATTTATACTAATCCTACACTAGTCCCGTAATCCTATCACATCCCCACCAGTCCCTATATATTTCCCTACCACCTACCTATACTAGGGGCAACTTATGATGGCCAATTAACCTATCAACCTGCAAGTCTTTGGCATGTGGGAGCAAACCGGAGCACCCGGAGGAAACCCACGCAGACACAGGGAGAAATTGCAAACTCCGCACAGGCAGTACCCAGAATAGAACCCGAGTCCCTGGAGCTGTGAGGCTGCGATGCTAACCACTGCGCCAATGTGCTCCCCCAGTGTGTGCCTGTGTTACTGGGTATCAGTGTATGTCTTTGTGACTTGGTGTCAGTGTATGTCTGTGTTACTTGGTGTCAGTGTGTTTGTTTGTGTTACTGGGTGTCAGTGTGTGTCTGTGCTACTTGGTGTAAGTGTGTGTCTTTGTTACTTGGTGTCCGTGTGTGTCTGTGTTACTGGGTGTAGGTCTGTGTCTGTGTTACTTGGTGTCCGTGTGTGTCTGTGTTACTGGGTGTCAGTGCATGTCTTTGTACCTGGGTGTCAGTGTATGTCTTTGTTACTTGGTGTAAGTGTGTGTCTGTGTTACTGGGTGTCAGTGTATGTCTGTGTTACTTGGTGTATGTGTGTGTCTGTGTTACTGGGTATCAGTGTATGTCTTTGTTACTTGGTGTCAGTGTATGTCCAAATACTTGGTGCAAGTGTATGTCTTTGTTACTTGGTGTAATTGTCTGTCTTATTTACTTGGTGTAAGTGTATGTCTTTGTTACTTGGTGTCAGTGTATGTCTTTGTTACTTGGTGTCAGTGTGTGTCTGTGTTACTGGTTATCAGTGTATGTCTTTGTGACTTGGTATCAGTGTATGTCTTTGTGACTTGGTGTCAGTGTATGTCTTTGTTAATGTTTATTAGTGTTTCTCTGTGTTACTGGGTGTCAGTGTGTGTTTGTTTGTGTTACTTGGTGTAAGTGTGTGTCTTTGTTACTTGGTGTAAGTGTATGTCTTTGTTACTTTGTGTCAGTGCATGTCTTTGTTACTTGGTGTCAGTGTGTGTCTGTGTTACTGGGTATCAGTGTATGTCTTTGTGATTGGTATCAGTGTATGTCTTTGGTACTGGGTGTCAGTGTGTGTCTGTGTTACTGGGTATCATTGAATGTCTTTGTGACTTGGTATCAGTGTATGTCTTTGTTACTTTGTGTCAGTGCATGTCTGTGTTACTTGGTGTAAGTGTGTGTCTTTGTTACTTGGTGTAAGTGTATGTCTTTGTTACTTTGTGTCAGTGCATGTCTTTGTTACTTGGTGTCAGTGTGTGTCTGTGTTACTGTGTATCAGTGTATGTCTTTGTGATTGGTATCAGTGTATGTCTTTGGTACTGGGTGTCAGTGTGTGTCTGTGTTACTGGGTATCATTGTATGTCTTTGTGACTTGGTATCAGTGTATGTCTTTGTTACTGGTTGTCAGTGTGTGTCTGTGTTCCTGGGTATCAGTGTATTTCTTTGTGACTTGGTGTCAGTGTATGTCTTTGTTAATGTTTATTAGTGTTTCTCTGTGTTACTGGGTGTCAGTGTGTGTTTGTTTGTGTTACTTGGTGTAAGTGTGTGTCTTTGTTACTTGGTGTAAGTGTATGTCTTTGTTACTTTGTGTCAGTGCATGTCTTTGTTACTTGGTGTCAGTGTGTGTCTGTGTTACTGGGTATCAGTGTATGTCTTTGTGATTGGTATCAGTGTATGTCTTTGGTACTGGGTGTCAGTGTGTGTCTGTGTTACTGGGTATCATTGAATGTCTTTGTGACTTGGTATCAGTGTATGTCTTTGTTACTTTGTGTCAGTGCATGTCTGTGTTACTTGGTGTAAGTGTGTGTCTTTGTTACTTGGTGTAAGTGTATGTCTTTGTTACTTTGTGTCAGTGCATGTCTTTGTTACTTGGTGTCAGTGTGTGTCTGTGTTACGGTGTATCAGTGTATGTCTTTGTGATTGGTATCAGTGTATGTCTTTGGTACTGGGTGTCAGTGTGTGTCTGTGTTACTGGGTATCATTGTATGTCTTTGTGACTTGGTATCAGTGTATGTCTTTGTTACTGGTTGTCAGTGTGTGTCTGTGTTCCTGGGTATCAGTGTATTTCTTTGTGACTTGGTGTCAGTGTATGTCTTTGTTACTGAGTGTCAGGTTGTGTCTTTGTGACTTGGTGTCAGTGTATGTCTTTGTTACCTGGTGTAAGTTTGTGTCTGTGTATCAGTGTATGTCTTTGTGACTTGGTGTCAGTGTATGTCTGTGTTACTTGGTGTCAGTGTGTGTCTGTGTTACTGGGTATCAGTGTATGTCTTTGTGATTGGTATCAGTGTATGTCTTTGGTACTGGGTGTCAGTGTGTGTCTGTGTTACTGGGTATCATTGAATGACTTTGTGACTTGGTATCAGTCTATGTCTTTGTTACTTTGTGTCAGTGCATGTCTGTGTTACTTGGTGTAAGTGTGTGTCTTTGTTACTTGGTGTAAGTGTATGTCTTTGTTACTTTGTGTCAGTGCATGTCTTTGTTACTTGGTGTCAGTGTGTGTCTGTGTTACTGTGTATCAGTGTATGTCTTTGTGATTGGTATCAGTGTATGTCTTTGGTACTGGGTGTCAGTGTGTGTCTGTGTTACTGGGTATCATTGTATGTCTTTGTGACTTGGTATCAGTGTATGTCTTTGTTACTGGTTGTCAGTGTGTGTCTGTGTTCCTGGGTATCAGTGTATTTCTTTGTGACTTGGTGTCAGTGTATGTCTTTGTTAATGTTTATTAGTGTTTCTCTGTGTTACTGGGTGTCAGTGTGTGTTTGTTTGTGTTACTTGGTGTAAGTGTGTGTCTTTGTTACTTGGTGTAAGTGTATGTCTTTGTTACTTTGTGTCAGTGCATGTCTTTGTTACTTGGTGTCAGTGTGTGTCTGTGTTACTGGGTATCAGTGTATGTCTTTGTGATTGGTATCAGTGTATGTCTTTGGTACTGGGTGTCAGTGTGTGTCTGTGTTACTGGGTATCATTGAATGTCTTTGTGACTTGGTATCAGTGTATGTCTTTGTTACTTTGTGTCAGTGCATGTCTGTGTTACTTGGTGTAAGTGTGTGTCTTTGTTACTTGGTGTAAGTGTATGTCTTTGTTACTTTGTGTCAGTGCCTGTCTTTGTTACTTGTTGTCAGTGTGTGTCTGTGTTACTGTGTATCAGTGTATGTCTTTGTGATTGGTATCAGTGTACGTCTTTGGTACTGGGTGTCAGTGTGTGTCTGTGTTACTGGGTATCATTGTATGTCTTTGTGACTTGGTATCAGTGTATGTCTTTGTTACTGGTTGTCAGTGTGTGTCTGTGTTCCTGGGTATCAGTGTATTTCTTTGTGACTTGGTGTCAGTGTATGTCTTTGTTACTGAGTGTCAGGTTGTGTCTTTGTGACTTGGTGTCAGTGTATGTCTTTGTTACCTGGTGTAAGTGTGTGTCTGTGATACTGGGTATCAGTCGATGTCTTTGTTACTTGGTGTCAGTGTATGTCTGTGTTACTTGGTGTAAGTTTGTGTCTGTGTATCAGTGTATGTCTTTGTGACTTGGTGTCAGTGTATGTGTTTGTTACTGGGTGTCAGTGTGTGTCTTTGTGACTTGGTGTCAGTGTTTCTCTGTGTTGCTGGGTGTCAGTGTGTGTTTGTTTGTGTTACTGGGTGTCAGTGTGTATCTGTGACACTAGGTGTCAGCATTTAGTTTAGCTTCGAGATGCAGCACTTTAACAGGCCCTTCGTTCCACCGAGTCAGTGCCGACCATCAACCACCCATTTATACTAATCCTACACTAATCCCGTAATCCTATCACATCCCCACCAGTCCCTATATATTTCCCTACCACCTACCTATACTAGGGGCAACTTATGATGGCCAATTAACCTATCAACCTGCAAGTCTTTGGCATGTGGGAGCAAACCGGAGCACCCGGAGGAAACCCACGCAGACACAGGGAGAAATTGCAAACTCCGCACAGGCAGTACCCAGAATCGAACCCGGGTCCCTGGAGCTGTGAGGCTGCGGTGCTAACCAATGCACCAATGTGCCCCCCCAGTGTGTGCCTGTGTTACTGGGTATCAGTGCATGTCTTTGTTACTTGGTGTCAGCGTATGTCTGTGTTAATTGGTGTAAGTTTGTGTCTGTGTTACTGGGTTTCAGTGTGTGTCTGTGTTACTTGGTGTAAGTGTGTGTCATTGTTACTTGGTGTCTGTGTATGTCTTTGTTACTTGGTGTCAGTGTGTGTCTGTGTTCCTGTGTATCAGTGTATGTCTTTGTGACTTGGTATCAGTGTATGTCTTTGTTACTTGGTGTCAGTGTGTGTCTGTGTTACTGGGTATCAGTGTATGACCTTTTGACTTGGTATCAGTGTATGTCTTTGTTACTGAGTGTCAGGTTGTGTCTTTGTGACTTGGTGTCAGTGTATGTCTTTGTTACCTGGTGTAAGTGTGTGTCTGTGACACTGGGTATCAGTCGATGTCTTTGTTACTTGGTGTCAGTGCATGTCTGTGTTACTTGGTGTAAGTTTGTGTCTGTGTATCAGTGTATGTCTTTGTGACTTGGTGTCAGTGTATGTGTTTGTTACTGGGTGTCAGTGTGTGTCTTTGTGACTTGGTGTCAGTGTTTCTCTGTGTTGTTGGGTGTCAGTGTGTGTTTGTTTGTGTTACTGGGTGTCAGTGTGTATCTGTGACACTAGGTGTCAGCATTTAGTTTAGCTTCGAGATGCAGCACTTTAACAGGCCCTTCGTTCCACCGAGTCAGTGCCGACCATCAACCACCCATTTATACTAATCCTACACTAATCCCGTAATCCTATCACATCCCCACCAGTCCCAATATATTTCCCTACCACCTACCTATACTAGGGGCAACTTATGATGGCCAATTAACCTATCAACCTGCAAGTCTTTGGCATGTGGGAGCAAACCGGAGCACCCGGAGGAAACCCACGCAGACACAGGGAGAAATTGCAAACTCCGCACAGGCAGTACCCAGAATCGAACCCGGGTCCCTGGAGCTGTGAGGCTGCGGTGCTAACCAATGCACCAATGTGCCCCCCCCAGTGTGTGCCTGTGTTACTGGGTATCAGTGCATGTCTTTGTTACTTGGTGTCAGCGTATGTCTGTGTTAATTGGTGTAAGTTTGTGTCTGTGTTACTGGGTTTCAGTGTGTGTCTGTGTTACTTGGTGTAAGTGTGTGTCATTGTTACTTGGTGTCTGTGTATGTCTTTGTTACTTGGTGTCAGTGTGTGTCTGTGTTCCTGTGTATCAGTGTATGTCTTTGTGACTTGGTATCAGTGTATGTCTTTGTTACTTGGTGTCAGTGTGTGTCTGTGTTACTGGGTATCAGTGTATGACCTTTTGACTTGGTATCAGTGTATGTCTTTGTTACTGAGTGTCAGGTTGTGTCTTTGTGACTTGGTGTCATTGTATGTCTTTGTTACCTGGTGTAAGTGTGTGTCTGTGATACTGGGTATCAGTCGATGTCTTTGTTACTTGGTGTCAGTGTATGTCTGTGTTACTTGGTGTAAGTTTGTGTCTGTGTATCAGTGTATGTCTTTGTGACTTGGTGTCAGTGTATGTGTTTGTTACTGGGTGTCAGTGTGTGTCTTTGTGACTTGGTGTCAGTGTTTCTCTGTGTTGCTGGGTGTCAGTGTGTGTATGTTTGTGTTACTGGGTGTCACTGTGTATCTGTGACACTAGGTGTCAGCATTTAGTTTAGCTTCGAGATGCAGCACTTTAACAGGCCCTTCGTTCCACCGAGTCAGTGCCGACCATCAACCACCCATTTATACTAATCCTACACTAATCCCGTAATCCTATCACATCCCCACCAGTCCCTATATATTTCACTACCACCTACCTATACTAGGGGCAACTTATGATGGCCAATTAACCTATCAACCTGCAAGTCTTTGGCATGTGGGAGCAAACCGGAGCACCCGGAGGAAACCCACGCAGACACAGGGAGAAATTGCAAACTCCGCACAGGCAGTACCCAGAATAGAACCCGAGTCCCTGGAGCTGTGAGGCTGCGATGCTAACCACTGCGCCAATGTGCTCCCCCAGTGTGTGCCTGTGTTACTGGGTATCAGTGTATGTCTTTGTGACTTGGTGTCAGTGTATGTCTGTGTTACTTGGTGTCAGTGTGTTTGTTTGTGTTACTGGGTGTCAGTGTGTGTCTGTGCTACTTGGTGTAAGTGTGTGTCTTTGTTACTTGGTGTCCGTGTGTGTCTGTGTTACTGGGTGTAGGTCTGTGTCTGTGTTACTTGGTGTCCGTGTGTGTCTGTGTTACTGGGTGTCAGTGCATGTCTTTGTACCTGGGTGTCAGTGTATGTCTTTGTTACTTGGTGTAAGTGTGTGTCTGTGTTACTGGGTGTCAGTGTATGTCTGTGTTACTTGGTGTATGTGTGTGTCTGTGTTACTGGGTATCAGTGTATGTCTTTGTTACTTGGTGTCAGTGTATGTCAAAATACTTGGTGCAAGTGTATGTCTTTGTTACTTGGTGTAATTGTCTGTCTTATTTACTTGGTGTAAGTGTATGTCTTTGTTACTTGGTGTCAGTGTATGTCTTTGTTACTTGGTGTCAGTGTGTGTCTGTGTTACTGGTTATCAGTGTATTTCTTTGTGACTTGGTGTCAGTGTATGTCTTTGTTAATGTTTATTAGTGTTTCTCTGTGTTACTGGGTGTCAGTGTGTGTTTGTTTGTGTTACTTGGTGCAAGTGTGTGTCTTTGTTACTTGGTGTAAGTGTATGTCTTTGTTACTTTGTGTCAGTGCATGTCTTTGTTACTTGGTGTCAGTGTGTGTCTGTGTTACTGGGTATCAGTGTATGTCTTTGTGATTGGTATCAGTGTATGTCTTTGGTACTGGGTGTCAGTGTGTGTCTGTGTTACTGGGTATCATTGAATGTCTTTGTGACTTGGTATCAGTGTATGTCTTTGTTACTTTGTGTCAGTGCATGTCTGTGTTACTTGGTGTAAGTGTGTGTCTTTGTTACTTGGTGTAAGTGTATGTCTTTGTTACTTTGTGTCAGTGCATGTCTTTGTTACTTGGTGTCAGTGTGTGTCTGTGTTACTGTGTATCAGTGTATGTCTTTGTGATTGGTATCAGTGTATGTCTTTGGTACTGGGTGTCAGTGTGTGTCTGTGTTACTGGGTATCATTGTATGTCTTTGTGACTTGGTATCAGTGTATGTCTTTGTTACTGGTTGTCAGTGTGTGTCTGTGTTCCTGGGTATCAGTGTATTTCTTTGTGACTTGGTGTCAGTGTATGTCTTTGTTAATGTTTATTAGTGTTTCTCTGTGTTACTGGGTGTCAGTGTGTGTTTGTTTGTGTTACTTGGTGTAAGTGTGTGTCTTTGTTACTTGGTGTAAGTGTATGTCTTTGTTACTTTGTGTCAGTGCATGTCTTTGTTACTTGGTGTCAGTGTGTGTCTGTGTTACTGGGTATCAGTGTATGTCTTTGTGATTGGTATCAGTGTATGTCTTTGGTACTGGGTGTCAGTGTGTGTCTGTGTTACTGGGTATCATTGAATGTCTTTGTGACTTGGTATCAGTGTATGTCTTTGTTACTTTGTGTCAGTGCATGTCTGTGTTACTTGGTGTAAGTGTGTGTCTTTGTTACTTGGTGTAAGTGTATGTCTTTGTTACTTTGTGTCAGTGCATGTCTTTGTTACTTGGTGTCAGCGTATGTCTGTGTTAATTGGTGTAAGTTTGTGTCTGTGTTACTGGGTTTCAGTGTGTGTCTGTGTTACTTGGTGTAAGTGTGTGTCATTGTTACTTGGTGTCTGTGTATGTCTTTGTTACTTGGTGTCAGTGTGTGTCTGTGTTCCTGTGTATCAGTGTATGTCTTTGTGACTTGGTATCAGTGTATGTCTTTGTTACTTGGTGTCAGTGTGTGTCTGTGTTACTGGGTATCAGTGTATGACCTTTTGACTTGGTATCAGTGTATGTCTTTGTTACTGAGTGTCAGGTTGTGTCTTTGTGACTTGGTGTCAGTGTATGTCTTTGTTACCTGGTGTAAGTGTGTGTCTGTGATACTGGGTATCAGTCGATGTCTTTGTTACTTGGTGTCAGTGTATGTCTGTGTTACTTGGTGTAAGTTTGTGTCTGTGTATCAGTGTATGTCTTTGTGACTTGGTGTCAGTGTATGTGTTTGTTACTGTGTGTCAGTGTGTGTCTTTGTGACTTGGTGTCAGTGTTTCTCTGTGTTGCTGGGTGTCAGTGTGTGTTTGTTTGTGTTACTGGGTGTCAGTGTGTATCTGTGACACTAGGTGTCAGCATTTAGTTTAGCTTCGAGATGCAGCACTTTAACAGGCCCTTCGTTCCACCGAGTCAGTGCCGACCATCAACCACCCATTTATACTAATCCTACACTAATCCCGTAATCCTATCACATCCCCACCAGTCCCAATATATTTCCCTACCACCTACCTATACTAGGGGCAACTTATGATGGCCAATTAACCTATCAACCTGCAAGTCTTTGGCATGTGGGAGCAAACCGGAGCACCCGGAGGAAACCCACGCAGACACAGGGAGAAATTGCAAACTCCGCACAGGCAGTACCCAGAATCGAACCCGGGTCCCTGGAGCTGTGAGGCTGCGGTGCTAACCAATGCACCAATGTGCCCCCCCCCCCCCCCCAGTGTGTGCCTGTGTTACTGGGTATCAGTGCATGTCTTTGTTACTGGGTTTCAGTGTGTGTCTGTGTTACTTGGTGTAAGTGTGTGTCATTGTTACTTGGTGTCTGTGTATGTCTTTGTTACTTGGTGTCAGTGTGTGTCTGTGTTCCTGTGTATCAGTGTATGTCTTTGTGACTTGGTATCAGTGTATGTCTTTGTTACTTGGTGTCAGTGTGTGTCTGTGTTACTGGGTATCAGTGTATGACCTTTTGACTTGGTATCAGTGTATGTCTTTGTTACTGAGTGTCAGGTTGTGTCTTTGTGACTTGGTGTCAGTGTATGTCTTTGTTACCTGGTGTAAGTGTGTGTCTGTGATACTGGGTATCAGTCGATGTCTTTGTTACTTGGTGTCAGTGTATGTCTGTGTTACTTGGTGTAAGTTTGTGTCTGTGTATCAGTGTATGTCTTTGTGACTTGGTGTCAGTGTATGTGTTTGTTACTGGGTGTCAGTGTGTGTCTTTGTGACTTGGTGTCAGTGTTTCTATGTGTTGCTGGGTGTCAGTGTGTGTTTGTTTGTGTTACTGGGTGTCAGTGTGTATCTGTGAGACAAGGTGTCAGCATTTAGTTTAGCTTCGAGATGCAGCACTTTAACAGGCCCTTCGTTCCACCGAGTCAGTGCCGACCATCAACCACGCATTTATACTAATCCTACACTAATCCCGTAATCCTATCACATCCCCACCAGTCCCTATATATTTCCCTACCACCTACCTATACTAGGGGCAACTTATGATGGCCAATTAACCTATCAACCTGCAAGTCTTTGGCATGTGGGAGCAAACCGGAGCACCCGGAGGAAACCCACGCAGACACAGGGAGAAATTGCAAACTCCGCACAGGCAGTACCCAGAATCGAACCCGGGTCCCTGGAGCTGTGAGGCTGCGGTGCTAACCAATGCACCAATGTGCCCCCCCAGTGTGTGCCTGTGTTACTGGGTATCAGTGCATGTCTTTGTTACTGGGTTTCAGTGTGTGTCTGTGTTACTTGGTGTAAGTGTGTGTCATTGTTACTTGGTGTCTGTGTATGTCTTTGTTACTTGGTGTCAGTGTGTGTCTGTGTTCCTGTGTATCAGTGTATGTCTTTGTGACTTGGTATCAGTGTATGTCTTTGTTACTTGGTGTCAGTGTGTGTCTGTGTTACTGGGTATCAGTGTATGACCTTTTGACTTGGTATCAGTGTATGTCTTTGTTACTGAGTGTCAGGTTGTGTCTTTGTGACTTGGTGTCAGTGTATGTCTTTGTTACCTGGTGTAAGTGTGTGTCTGTGATACTGGGTATCAGTCGATGTCTTTGTTACTTGGTGTCAGTGTATGTCTGTGTTACTTGGTGTAAGTTTGTGTCTGTGTATCAGTGTATGTCTTTGTGACTTGGTGTCAGTGTATGTGTTTGTTACTGGGTGTCAGTGTGTGTCTTTGTGACTTGGTGTCAGTGTTTCTATGTGTTGCTGGGTGTCAGTGTGTGTTTGTTTGTGTTACTGGGTGTCAGTGTGTATCTGTGAGACTAGGTGTCAGCATTTAGTTTAGCTTCGAGATGCAGCACTTTAACAGGCCCTTCGTTCCACCGAGTCAGTGCCGACCATCAACCACCCATTTATACTAATCCTACACTAATCCCGTAATCCTATCACATCCCCACCAGTCCCTATATATTTCCCTACCACCTACCTATACTAGGGGCAACTTATGATGGCCAATTAACCTATCAACCTGCAAGTCTTTGGCATGTGGGAGCAAACCGGAGCACCCGGAGGAAACCCACGCAGACACAGGGAGAAATTGCAAACTCCGCACAGGCAGTACCCAGAATCGAACCCGGGTCCCTGGAGCTGTGAGGCTGCAGTGCTAACCACTGCGCCAATGTGCCCCCCCCCAGTGTGTGCCTGTGTTACTGGGTATCAGTGCATGTCTTTGTTACTTGGTGTCAGCGTATGTCTGTGTTAATTGGTGTAGGTTTGTGTCTGTGTTACTGGGTTTCAGTGTGTGTCTGTGTTACTTGGTGTAAGTGTGTGTCATTGTTACTTGATGTCTGTGTATGTCTTTGTTACTTGGTGTCAGTGTGTGTCTGTGTTCCTGTGTATCAGTGTATGTCTTTGTGACTTGGTATCAGTGTATGTCTTTGTTACTTGGTGTCAGTGTGTGTCTGTGTTACTGGGTATCAGTGTATGACCTTTTGACTTGGTATCAGTGTATGTCTTTGTTACTGAGTGTCAGGTTGTGTCTTTGTGACTTGGTGTCAGTGTATGTCTTTGTTACCTGGTGTAAGTGTGTGTCTGTGATACTGGGTATCAGTCGATGTCTTTGTTACTTGGTGTCAGTGTATGTCTGTGTTACTTGGTGTAAGTTTGTGTCTGTGTATCAGTGTATGTCTTTGTGACTTGGTGTCAGTGTATGTGTTTGTTACTGGGTGTCAGTGTGTGTCTTTGTGACTTGGTGTCAGTGTTTCTCTGTGTTGCTGGGTGTCAGTGTGTGTTTGTTTGTGTTACTGGGTGTCAGTGTGTATCTGTGACACTAGGTGTCAGCATTTAGTTTAGCTTCGAGATGCAGCACTTTAACAGGCCCTTCGTTCCACCGAGTCAGTGCCGACCATCAACCACCCATTTATACTAATCCTACACTAATCCCGTAATCCTATCACATCCCCACCAGTCCCTATATATTTCCCTACCACCTACCTATACTAGGGGCAACTTATGATGGCCAATTAACCTATCAACCTGCAAGTCTTTGGCATGTGGGAGCAAACCGGAGCACCCGGAGGAAACCCACGCAGACACAGGGAGAAATTGCAAACTCCGCACAGGCAGTACCCAGAATAGAACCCGAGTCCCTGGAGCTGTGAGGCTGCGATGCTAACCACTGCGCCAATGTGCTCCCCCAGTGTGTGCCTGTGTTACTGGGTATCAGTGTATGTCTTTGTGACTTGGTGTCAGTGTATGTCTGTGTTACTTGGTGTCAGTGTGTTTGTTTGTGTTACTGGGTGTCAGTGTGTGTCTGTGCTACTTGGTGTAAGTGTGTGTCTTTGTTACTTGGTGTCCGTGTGTGTCTGCGTTACTGGGTGTAGGTCTGTGTCTGTGTTACTTGGTGTCCGTGTGTGTCTGTGTTACTGGGTGTCAGTGCATGTCTTTGTACCTGGGTGTCAGTGTATGTCTTTGTTACTTGGTGTAAGTGTGTGTCTGTGTTACTGGGTGTCAGTGTATGTCTGTGTTACTTGGTGTATGTGTGTGTCTGTGTTACTGGGTATCAGTGTATGTCTTTGTTACTTGGTGTCAGTGTATGTCCAAATACTTGGTGCAAGTGTATGTCTTTGTTACTTGGTGTAATTGTCTGTCTTATTTACTTGGTGTAAGTGTATGTCTTTGTTACTTGGTGTCAGTGTATGTCTTTGTTACTTGGTGTCAGTGTGTGTCTGTGTTAATGGTTATCAGTGTATGTCTTTGTGACTTGGTATCAGTGTATGTCTTTGTGACTTGGTGTCAGTGTATGTCTTTGTTAATGTTTATTAGTGTTTCTCTGTGTTACTGGGTGTCAGTGTGTGTTTGTTTGTGTTACTTGGTGTGTGTGTGTCTTTGTTACTTGGTGTAAGTGTATGTCTTTGTTACTTTGTGTCAGTGCATGTCTTTGTTACTTGGTGTCAGTGTGTGTCTGTGTTACTGGGTATCAGTGTATGTCTTTGTGATTGGTATCAGTGTATGTCTTTGGTACTGGGTGTCAGTGTGTGTCTGTGTTACTGGGTATCATTGAATGTCTTTGTGACTTGGTATCAGTGTATGTCTTTGTTACTTTGTGTCAGTGCATGTCTGTGTTACTTGGTGTAAGTGTGTGTCTTTGTTACTTGGTGTAAGTGTATGTCTTTGTTACTTTGTGTCAGTGCATGTCTTTGTTACTTGGTGTCAGTGTGTGTCTGTGTTACTGTGTATCAGTGTATGTCTTTGTGATTGGTATCAGTGTATGTCTTTGGTACTGGGTGTCAGTGTGTGTCTGTGTTACTGGGTATCATTGTATGTCTTTGTGACTTGGTATCAGTGTATGTCTTTGTTACTGGTTGTCAGTGTGTGTCTGTGTTCCTGGGTATCAGTGTATTTCTTTGTGACTTGGTGTCAGTGTATGTCTTTGTTACTGAGTGTCAGGTTGTGTCTTTGTGACTTGGTGTCAGTGTATGTCTTTGTTACCTGGTGTAAGTGTGTGTCTGTGATACTGGGTATCAGTCGATGTCTTTGTTACTTGGTGTCAGTGTATGTCTGTGTTACTTGGTGTAAGTTTGTGTCTGTGTATCAGTGTATGTCTTTGTGACTTGGTGTCAGTGTATGTGTTTGTTACTGGGTGTCAGTGTGTGTCTTTGTGACTTGGTGTCAGTGTTTCTCTGTGTTGCTGGGTGTCAGTGTGTGTTTGTTTGTGTTACTGGGTGTCAGTGTGTATCTGTGAGACTAGGTGTCAGCATTTAGTTTAGCTTCGAGATGCAGCACTTTAACAGGCCCTTCGTTCCACCGAGTCAGTGCCGACCATCAACCACCCATTTATACTAATCCTACACTAATCCCGTAATCCTATCACATCCCCACCAGTCCCTATATATTTCCCTTCCACCTACCTATACTAGGGGCAACTTATGATGGCCAATTAACCTATCAACCTGCAAGTCTTTGGCATGTGGGAGCAAACCGGAGCACCCGGAGGAAACCCACGCAGACACAGGGAGAAATTGCAAACTCCGCACAGGCAGTACCCAGAATCGAACCCGGGTCCCTGGAGCTGTGAGGCTGCGGTGCTAACCAATGCACCAATGTGCCCCCCCCAGTGTGTGCCTGTGTTACTGGGTATCAGTGCATGTCTTTGTTACTTGGTGTCAGCGTATGTCTGTGTTAATTGGTGTAAGTTTGTGTCTGTGTTACTGGGTTTCAGTGTGTGTCTGTGTTACTTGGTGTAAGTGTGTGTCATTGTTACTTGGAGTCTGTGTATGTCTTTGTTACTTGGTGTCAGTGTGTGTCTGTGTTCCTGTGTATCAGTGTATGTCTTTGTGACTTGGTATCAGTGTATGTCTTTGTTACTTGGTGTCAGTGTGTGTCTGTGTTACTGGGTATCAGTGTATGACCTTTTGACTTGGTATCAGTGTATGTCTTTGTTAATGGGTATCAGTGTATGTCTTTGTTACTTGGTGTCAGTGTATGTCTGTGTTAATTGGTGTAAGTGTGTGTCTGTGTTACTGGGTTTCAGTGTGTGTCTGTGTTACTTGGTGTAAGTGTGTGTCATTGTTACTTGGTGTCTGTGTATGTCTTTGTTACTTGGTGTCAGTGTGTGTCTGTGTTCCTGTGTATCAGTGTCTGTATTTGTGACTTGGTATCAGTGTATGTCTTTGTTACTGGGTGTCAGTGTGTGTCTGTGTTACTGGGTATCAGTGTATGTCTTTTTGACTTGGTATCAGTGTATGTCTTTGTTACTGGGTGTCAGTGTGTGTCTTTGTGACTTAGTATCAGTGTATGTCTTTGTTACTGGGTGTCAGTGTGTGTCTGTGTTCCTGAGTATCAGTGTATGTCTTTGTGACTTGGTGTCAGTGTATGTCTTTGTTACTGAGTGTCAGGTTGTGTCTTTGTGACTTGGTGTCAGTGTATGACTTTGTTACCTGGTGTAAGTGTGTGTCTGTGATACTGGGTATCAGTCTATGTCTTTGTTACTTGGTGTCAGTGTATGTCATTGTTACTGGGTGTCAGTGTGTGTCTTTGTGACTTGGTGTCAGTGTTCCTCTGTGTTACTGGGTGTCAGTGTGTGTTTGTGTTACTTGGTGTAAGTGTCTGTCTTTGTTACTTGGTGTCCGTGTGTGTCTGTGTTACTGGGTGTCAGTGTATGTCTTTGTTACTGGGTGACAGTGTATGTCTTTGTTACTTGGTGTAAGTGTGCGTCTGTGTTACTGGGTATCAGTGTCTGTCTTTGTTACTTGGTGTAAGTGTGTGTCTGTGTTACTGGGTATCAGTGTATGTCTTTGTTACTTGGTGTCAGTGTATGTCAAAATACTTGGTGTAAGTGTCTGTCTTTGTTACTTGGTGTAATTGTCTGTCTTTGTTACTTGGTTTTAGTGTATGTCTGGGTCACTTGGTGTAAGTGTGTGTCTTTGTTACATGGTGTAAGTGTATGTCTTTGTTACTTGGTGTCAGTGTATGTCTTTGTTACTTGGTGTCAGTGTATGTCTGTGTTACTTGGTGTAAGTGTGTGTCTGTGTTACTGGGTGTCAGTGTGAGTCTGTGTTACTTGGCGTAAGTTTGTGTCTTTGTTACTTGGTGTCCGTGTGTGTCTTTGTTACTGGGTGTCAGTGTATGTCTTTGTTACTTGGTGTAAGTGTACGTCTTTGTTACTTGGTGTCAGTGCATGTCTTTGTTATTTGGTGTAAGTGCATGCCTTTGTTACTTGGTGTCAGTGTATGTCACTGTTACTTGGTGTAACTGTGTGTCTGTGTTACTGGGTATCAGTGTATGTTTTTGTTACTTGGTGTCATTGTCTATCTTTGTTACTTGGTGTAAGTGTATGTCTGTGTTACTGGGTATCAGTGTATGTCTTTGTTACTTGGTGTCAGTGTATGTCTGTGTTAATTGGTGTAAGTGTGTGTCTGTGTTACTGTGTATCAGTGTATGTCTTTGTTACTTGGTGTCAGTGTATGTCTTTGTTACTTGTTGTAAGTGTATGTCTTTGTTACTTGGTGTCAGTGTATGTCTGTGTTACTTGGTGTAAGTGTATGTCTTTGTTACTTGTTGTCAGTGTATGTCTTTGTTACTTGGTGTCAGTGCATGTCTTTGTTACTTGGTGTCAGTGTATGTCTTTGTTACTTGGTGTAAGTGTATGTCTTTGCTACTTGGTGTCAGTGTATGTCTTTGATACTTGGTGTAAGTGTATGTCTGTGTTACTGGGTATCAGAGTCTGTCTTTGTTACTTGGTGTAAGTGTGTGTCTGTGTTACTGGGTATCAGTGTAAGTCTTTTTTACTTGGTGTCAGTGTATATCTTTTTTACTTAGTGTAAGTGAATGTCTTTGTTACTTGGTGTCAGTGTATGTCTTTGTTACTTGTTGTAAATGTATGTCTTTGTTACTTGGTGTCAGTGTATGTCTGTGTTACTTGGTGTAAGTGTATATCTTTGTTTCTTGGTGTCAGTGCATGTCTTTGTTATTTGGTGTAAGTGTATGTCTTTGTTACTTGGTGTCAGTGTATGTCTTTGTTAATTGGTGTAAGTGTATGTCTTTGCTACTTGGTGTCAGTGTATGTCTTTGATACTTGGTGTAAGTGTATGTCTGTGTTACTGGGTATCATTGTCTGTCTTTGTTACTTGGTGTAAGGGTGTGTCTGTGTTACGGGGCATCAGTGTATGTCTTTGTTACTTGGTGTCAGTGTATGTCTTTCTTACTTGGTGTAAGTGTATGTCTTTGTTACTTGGTGTCAGTGTAAGTCTTTGTTACTTGGTGTAAGTGTGTGTCTGTGTTACTGGGTATCAGTGTATGTCTTTGTTACTTGGTGTCTGTGTGTGTCTGTGTTACTTGGTGTAAGTGTGTGTCTGTGTAACTGGGTATCAGTGTATGTCGTTGTTACTTGGTGTAAGTGTGAATGTGTGTTACTGGGGATCAGTGTATGTCTTTGTTACTTGGTGTCAGTGTATGTCTTTTTTACTTGGCGTCAGTGTATGTCTGTGTTACTTGGTGTAAGTGTATGTCTTTGCTACTTGGTGTCAGTGTATGTCTTTGATACTTGGAGTAAGTGTGTGTCTGTGTTACTGGGTATCACTGTATGTCTTTGTTAATTGGTGTCAGTGTATGTCTTTGTTACTTGTTGTAAGTGAGTGTCTGTGTTACTGGGTATCAGTGTCTGTCTTTGTTACTTGGTGTAAGTGTGTGTCTGTGTTACTGGGTATCAGTGTATGTCTTTGTTACTTGGTGTCAGTGCATGTCTGTGTTACTTGGTGTAAGTGTGTGTCTGTGTTACTGGGTATCAGTGTATGTCTTTGTTACTTGGTGTCAGTGTATGTCAAAATACTTGGTGTAAGTGTCTGTCTTTGTTACTTGGTGTAATTATCTGTCTTTGTTACTTGGTTTTAGTGTATGTCTGGGTTACTTGGTGTAAGTGTGTGTCTTTGTTACATGGTGTAAGTGTATGTCTTTGTTACTTGGTGTCAGTGTATGTCTTTGTTACTTGGTGTCAGTGTATGTCTGTGTTACTTGGTGTAAGTGTGTGTCTGTGTTACTGGGTATCAGTGCATGTCTTTGTTACTTGGTGTCAGTGTATGTCTGTGTTACTTGGTGTAAGTGTGTGTCTGTGTTACTGGGTGTCAGTGTGAGTCTGTGTTACTTGGTGTAAGTTTGTGTCTTTGTTACTTGGTGTCCGTGTGTGTCTGTGTTACTGGGTGTCAGTGTATGTCTTTGTTACTTGGTGTAAGTGTACGTCTTTGTTACTTGGTGTCAGTGCATGTCTTTGTTATTTGGTGTAAGTGCATGCCTTTGTTACTTGGTGTCAGTGTATGTCTCTGTTACTTGGTGTAACTGTGTGTTTGTGTTACTGGGTATCAGTGTATGTTTTTGTTACTTGGTGTCATTGTCTGTCTTTGTTACTTGGTGTAAGTGTATGTCTGTGTTACTGGGTATCAGTGTATGTCTTTGTTACTTGGTGTCAGTGTATGTCTGTGTTAATTGGTGTAAGTGTGTGTCTGTGTTACTGTGTATCAGTGTATGTCTTTGTTACTTGGTGTCAGTGTATGTCTTTGTTACTTGTTGTAAGTGTATGTCTTTGTTACTTGGTGTCAGTGTCTGTCTGTGTTACTTGGTGTAAGTGTATGTCTTTGTTACTTGTTGTCAGTGTATGTCTTTGTTACTTGGTGTCAGTGCATGTCTTTGTTACTTGGTGTCAGTGTATGTCTTTGTTACTTGGTGTAAGTGTATGTCTTTGCTACTTGGTGTCAGTGTATGTCTTTGATACTTGGTGTAAGTGTATGTCTGTGTTACTGGGTATCAGAGTCTGTCTTTGTTACTTGGTGTAAGTGTGTGTCTGTGTTACTGAATATCAGTGTAAGTCTTTTTTACTTGGTGTCAGTGTATGTCTTTTTTACTTGGTGTAAGTGAATGTATTTGTTACTTGGTGTCAGTGTATGTCTTTGTTACTTGGTGTCAGTGTATGTCTTTGTTAATTGGTGTAAGTGTATGTCTTTGCTACTTGGTGTCAGTGTATGTCTTTGATACTTGGTGTAAGTGTATGTCTGTGTTACTGGGTATCATTGTCTGTCTTTGTTACTTGGTATCAGTGTATGTCTTTCTTACTTGGTGTAAGTGTATGTCTTTGTTACTTGGTGTCAGTGTAAGTCTTTGTTACTTGGAGTAAGTGTGTGTCTGTGTTCCTGGGTATCAGTGTATGTCTTTGTTACTTGGTGTCTGTGTGTGTCTGTGTTACTTGGTGTAAGTGTGTGTCTGTGTAACTGGGTATCAGTGTATGTCGTTGTTACTTGGTGTAAGTGTGTATGTGTGTTACTGGGGATCAGTGTATGTCTTTGTTACTTGGTGTCAGTGTATGTCTTTTTTACTTGGTGTAAGTGTATGTCTTTGTTACTTGGCGTCAGTGTATGTCTGTGTTACTTGGTGTAAGTGTATGTCTTTGCTACTTGGTGTCAGTGTATGTCTTTGATACTTGGTGTAAGTGTGTGTCTGTGTTACTGGGTATCAGTGTATGTCTTTGTTAATTGGTGTCAGTGTATGTCTTTGTTACTTGTTGTAAGTAAGTGTCTGTGTTACTGGGTATCAGTGTATGTCTTTGTTACTTGGTGTAAGTGTACGTCTTTGTTACTTGGTGTCAGTGCATGTCTTTGTTACTTGGTGTAAGTGTATGCCTTTGTTACTTGGTGTCAGTGCATGTCTCTGTTACTTGGTGTAAGTGTGTGTCTGTGTTACAGGATATCAGTGTATGGCTTTGTTACTTGGTGTCATTGTCTGTCTTTGTTACTTGGTGTAAGTGTGTGTCTGTGTTACTGGGTATCAGTGTATGTCTTTGTTACTTGGTGTCAGTGTATGTCTGTGTTACTTGGTGTAAGTGTGTATCTGTGTTACTGGGTATCAGTGTATGTCTTTGTTACTTGATGTCAGTGTATGTCTTTGTTACTTGTTGTCAGTGTATGTCTTTGTTACTTGGTGTCAGTGTATGTCTGTGTTACTTGTTGTAAATGTATGTCTTTGTTACTTGGTGTCAGTGTATGTCTGTGTTACTTGGTGTAAGTGTATGTCTTTGTTTCTTGGTGTCAGTGCATGTCTTTGTTACTTGGTGTCAGTGTATGTCTTTGTTACTTGGTGTCAGTGTATGTCTTTGTTAATTGGTGTAAGTGTATGTCTTTGCTACTTGGTGTCAGTGTATGTCTTTGATACTTGGTGTAAGTGTATGTCTGTGTTACTGGGTATCAGTGTCTGTCTTTGTTACTTGGTGTAAGGGTGTGTCTGTGTTACGGGGTATCAGTGTATGTCTTTGTTACTTGGTGTCAGTGTATGTCTTTCTTACTTGGTGTAAGTGTATGTCTTTGTTACTTGGTGTCAGTGTAAGTCTTTGTTACTTGGTGTAAGTGTGTGTCTGTGTTACTGGGTATCAGTGTATGTCTTTGTTACTTGGTGTCTGTGTGTGTCTGTGTTACTTGGTGTAAATGTGTGTCTGTGTAACTGGGTATAAGTGTATGTCTTTGTTACTTGGTGTAAGTGTGTATCTGTGTTACTGGGGATCAGTGTATGTCTTTGTTACTTGGTGTCAGTGTATGTCTTTTTTACTTGGTGTAAGTGTATGTCTTTGTTACTTGGTGTCAGTGTATGTCTTTGTTAATTGGTGTCAGTGTATGTCTTTGTTACTTGTTGTAAGTGTGTGTCTGTGTTACTGGGTATCAGTGTATGTCTTTGTTACTTGGTGTAAGTGTACGTCTTTGTTCCTTGGTGTCAGTGCATGTCTTTGTTACTTGGTGTAAGTGTATGCCTTTGTTCCTTGGTGTCAGTGCATGTCTCTGTTACTTGGTGTTAGTGTGTGTCTGTGTTACAGGGTATCAGTGTATGGCTTTGTTACTTGGTGTCATTGTCTGTCTTTGTTACTTGGTGTAAGTGTGTGTCTGTGTTACTGGGTATCAGTGTATGTCTTTGTTACTTGGTGTCAGTGTATGTCTGTGTTACTTGGTGTAAGTGTGTATCTGTGTTACTGGGTATCAGTGTATGTCTTTGTTACTTGATGTCAGTGTATGTCTTTGTTACTTGTTGTCAGTGTATGTCTCTGTTACTTGGTGTCAGTGTATGTCTGTGTTACTTGGTGTAAGTGTATGTCTTTCTTACTTGGTGTCAGTGTATGTCTTTGTTACTTGGTGCAAGTGTCTGTCTTTGTTACTTGGTGTCGGTGTATGTCTTTGTTACTTGGTGTAAGTGTATGGCTTTGCTACTTGGTGTCAGTGTATGTCTTTGATACTTGGTGTAAGTGGATGTCTGTGTTACTGGGTATCAGTGTATGTCTTTGTTACTTGGTGTCAGTGTATGTCTGTGTTACTTGGTGTAAGATTGTGTCTTTGTTACATGGTGTCAATGTATGTCTGTGTTACTTGGTGTAAGTGCATGTCTTTGTTACTTGGTGTCAGTGTATGTCTTTGTGACATGGTGTAAGTGTGAGTCTGTGTTAAGGGGTATCAGTGTATGTCTTTGTTACTTGGTGTCTGTGTATGTCTGTGATAGTTGGTGTATGTGTGTGTCTGTGTGGCTGGGTATCAGTGTATGTCTTTGTTACTTGGTGTAAGTGTCTGTCTTTGTTACTTGGTGTCCGTGTGTGTCTGTGTTACTGGGTGTCAGTGTATGTCTTTGTTACTGGGTGTCGGTGTATGTCTTTGTTACTTGGTGTAAGTGTGCGTCTGTGTTACAAGGTATCAGTGTCTGTCTTTGTTACTTGGTGTACGTGTGTGTCTGTGTTACTGGGTATCAGTGTATGTCTTTGTTACTTGGTGTCAGTGGATGTCTGTGTTACCTAGTGTAAGTGTGTGTCTGTGTTACTGGGTATCAGTGCATGTCTTTGTTACTTGGTGTCAGTGTATGTCTTTGTTACTTGGTGACAGTGTATGTCTTTGTTACTTGGTGTAAGTGTATGTCTTTGCTACTTGGTGTCAGTGTATGTCTTTGATACTTGGTGTAAGTGTATGTCTGTGTTACTGGGTATCAGAGTCTGTCTTTGTTACTTGGTGTAAGTGTGTGTCTGTGTTACTGGGTATCAGTGTAAGTCTTTTTTACTTGGTGTCAGTGTATGTCTTTTTTACTTGGTGTAAGTGAATGTCTTTGTTACTTGGTGTCAGTGTATGTCTTTGTTACTTGGTGTCAGTGTATGTCTTTGTTAATTGGTGTAAGTGTATGTCTTTGCTACTTGGTGTCAGTGTATGTCTTTGATAATTGGTGTAAGTGTATGTCTGTGTTACTGGGTATCATTGTCTGTCTTTGTTACTTGGTGTAAGGGTGTGTCTGTGTTACGGGGCATCATTGTATGTCTTTGTTACTTGGTGTCAGTGTATGTCTTTCTTACTTGGTGTAAGTGTATGTCTTTGTTACTTGGTGTCAGTGTATGTCTTTGTTACTTGGTGTCTGTGTGTGTCTGTGTTACTTGGTGTAAGTGTGTGTCTGTGTAACTGGGTATCAGTGTATGTCGTTGTTACTTGGTGTAAGTGTGTATGTGTGTTACTGGGGATCAGTGTATGTCTTTGTTACTTGGTGTCAGTGTCTGTCTTTTTTACTTGGTGTCAGTGTATGTCTTTGTTACTTGGCGTCAGTGTATGTCTGTGTTACTTGGTGTAAGTGTATGTCTTTGCTACTTGGTGTCAGTGTATGTCTTTGATACTTGGTGTAAGTGTGTGTCTGTGTTACTGGGTATCAGTGTATGTCTTAGTTAATTGGTGTCAGTGCATGTCTTTGTTACTTGTTGTAAGTGAGTGTCTGTGTTACTGGGTATCAGTGTATGTCTTTGTGACTTGGTGTAAGTGTACGTCTTTGTTACTTGGTGTCAGTGCATGTCTTTGTTACTTGGTGTAAGTGTATGCCTTTGTTACTTGGTGTCAGTGCATGTCTCTGTTACTTGGTGTAAGTGTGTGTCTGTGTTACAGGGTATCAGTGTATGGCTTTGTTACTTGGTGTCATTGTCTGTCTTTGTTACTTGGTGTAAGTGTGTGTCTGTGTTACTGGGTATCAGTGTATGTCTTTGTTACTTGGTGTCAGTGTATGTCTGTGTTACTTGGTGTAAGTGTGTATCTGTGTTACTGGGTATCAGTGTATGTCTTTGTTACTTGATGTCAGTGTATGTCTTTGTTACTTGTTGTCAGTGTATGTCTTTGTTACTTGGTGTCAGTGTATGTCTGTGTTACTTGTTGTAAATGTATGTCTTTGTTACTTGGTGTCAGTGTATGTCTGTGTTACTTGGTGTAAGTGTATGTCTTTGTTTCTTGGTGTCAGTGCATGTCTTTGTTACTTGGTGTAAGTGTATGTCTTTGTTACTTGGTGTCAGTGTATGTCTTTGTTAATTGGTGTAAGTGTATGTCTTTGCTACTTGGTGTCAGTGTATGTCTTTGATACTTGGTGTAAGTGTATGTCTGTGTTACTGGGTATCAGTGTCTGTCTTTGTTACTTGGTGTAAGGGTGTGTCTGTGTTACGGGGTATCAGTGTATGTCTTTGTTACTTGGTGTCAGTGTATGTCTTTCTTACTTGGTGTAAGTGTATGTCTTTGTTACTTGGTGTCAGTGTAAGTCTTTGTTACTTGGTGTAAGTGTGTGTCTGTGTTACTGGGTATCAGTGTATGTCTTTGTTACTTGGTGTCTGTGTGTGTCTGTGTTACTTGGTGTAAGTGTGTGTCTGTGTCACTGGGTATAAGTGTATGTCTTTGTTACTTGTTGTAAGTGTGTATCTGTGTTACTGGGGATCAGTGTATGTCTTTGTTACATGGTGTCAGTGTATGTCTTTTTTACTTGGTGTAAGTGTATGTCTTTGTTACTTGGTGTCAGTGTATGTCTTTGTTACTTGGTGTAAGTGTGTGTCTGTGTTACTGGGTATCAGTGTATGTCTTTGTTAATTGGTGTCAGTGTATGTCTTTGTTACTTGTTGTAAGTGTGTGTCTGTGTTACTGGGTATCAGTGTATGTCTTTGTTACTTGGTGTAAGTGTACGTCTTTGTTCCTTGGTGTCAGTGCATGTCTTTGTTACTTGGTGTAAGTGTATGCCTTTGTTCCTTGGTGTCAGTGCATGTCTCTGTTACTTGGTGTTAGTGTGTGTCTGTGTTACAGGGTATCAGTGTATGGCTTTGTTACTTGGTGTCATTGTCTGTCTTTGTTACTTGGTGTAAGTGTGTGTCTGTGTTACTGGGTATCAGTGTATGTCTTTGTTACTTGGTGTCAGTGTATGTCTGTGTTACTTGGTGTAAGTGTGTATCTGTGTTACTGGGTATCAGTGTATGTCTTTGTTACTTGATGTCAGTGTATGTCTTTGTTACTTGTTGTCAGTGTATGTCTCTGTTACTTGGTGTCAGTGTATGCCTGTGTTACTTGGTGTAAGTGTATGTCTTTGTTACTTGGTGTCAGTGTATGTCTTTGTTACTTGGTGTAAGTGTCTGTCTTTGTTACTTGGTGTCAGTGTATGTCTTTGTTACTTGGTGTAAGTGTATGGCTTTGCTACTTGGTGTCAGTGTATGTCTTTGATACTTGGTGTAAGTGGATGTCTGTGTTACTGGGTATCAGTGTATGTCTTTGTTACTTGGTGTCAGTGTATGTCTGTGTTACTTGGTGTAAGATTGTGTCTTTGTTACATGGTGTCACTGTATGTCTGTGTTACTTGGTGTAAGTGCATGTCTTTGTTACTTGGTGTCAGTGTATGTCTTTGTGACATGGTGTAAGTGTGAGTCTGTGTTACGGGGTATCAGTGTATGTCTTTGTTACTTGGTGTCTGTGTATGTCTGTGATACTTGGTGTATGTGTGTGTCTGTGTGGCTGGGTATCAGTGTATGTCTTTGTTACTTGGTGTAAGTGTCTGTCTTTGTTACTTGGTGTCCGTGTGTGTCTGTGTTACTGGGTGTCAGTGTATGTCTTTGTTACTGGGTGTCGGTGTATGTCTTTGTTACTTGGTGTAAGTGTGCGTCTGTGTTACAAGGTATCAGTGTCTGTCTTTGTTACTTGGTGTACGTGTGTGTCTGTGTTACTGGGTATCAGTGTATGTCTTTGTTACTTGGTGTCAGTGGATGTCTGTGTTACCTAGTGTAAGTGTGTGTCTGTGTTACTGGGTATCAGTGCATGTCTTCATTACTTGGTGTCAGTGTATGTCAAAATACTTGGTGTAAGTGTATGTCTTTGTTACTTGGTGTAATTATCTGTCTTTGTTACTTGGTTTTTGTATATGTCTGGGTTACTTGGTGTAAGTGTGTGTCTTTGTTACATGGTGTAAGTGTATGTCTTTGTTACTTGGTGTCAGTGTATGTCTTTATTATTTGTTGTCAGTGTATGTCTGTGTTACTTGGTGTAAGTGTGTGTCTGTGTTACTGGGTATCAGTGTATGTCTTTGTTACTTGGTGTCAGTGTATGTCTGTGTTACTTGGTGTAAGTGTGTGTCTGTGTAACTGGGTGTCAGTGTGAGTCTGTGTTACATGGTGTAAGTTTGTGTCTTTGTTACTTGGTGTCCGTGTGTGTCTGTGTTACTGGGTGTCAGTGTATGTCTTTGTTACTTGGTGTCAGTGTACGTCTTTGTTACTTGGTGTCAGTGCATGTCTTTGTTATTTGGTGTAAGTGCATGCCTTTGTTACTTGGTGTCAGTGTATGTCTCTGTTACTTGGTGTAACTGTGTGTCTGTGTTACTGGGTATCAGTGTATGTCTTTGTTACTTGGTATCATTGTCTGTCTTTGTTACTTGGTGGAAGTGTGTGTCTGTGTTACTGGGTATCAGTGTATGTCTTTGTTACTTTGTGTCAGTGGATGTCTGTGTTAATTGGTGTAAGTGTGTGTCTGTGTTACCGTGTATCAGTGTATGTCTTTGTTACTTGGTGTCAGTGTCTGTCTTTGTTACTTGTTGTAAGTGTATGTCTTTGTTACTTGGTGTCAGTGTATGTCTGTGTTACTTGGTGTAAGTGTATGTCTTTGTTACTTGGTGTCAGTGTATGTCAGGGGATGCTGAGACCAAGTGGGCCCACATCAGAGACGCCATCTATGAGTCAGCTTTGACCACCTACGGCAAAAGTGCGAAGAGAAATGCAGACTGGTTTCAATCTCATAATGAAGAGCTGGAACCTGTCATAGCCGCTAAGCGCATTGCACTTTTGAACTACAAGAAAGCCCCCAGCGATTTAACATCCGCAGCACTTAAAGCAGCCAGAAGTACTGCACAAAGAACAGCTAGGCGTTGCGCAAACGACTACTGGCAACACCTATGCAGTCATATTCAGCTGGCCTCAGACACCGGAAACATCAGAGGAATGTATGATGGCATGAAGAGAGCTCTTGGGCCAACCATCAAGAAGATCACCCCCCTCAAATCTAAATCGGGGGACATAATCACTGACCAACGCAAACAGATGGACCGCTGGGTTGAGCACTACCTAGAACTGTACTCCAGGGAGAATGCTGTCACTGAGACTGCCCTCAATGCAGCCCAGCCTCTACCAGTCATGGATGAGCTGGACATACAGCCAACCAAATCGGAACTCAGTGATGCCATTGATTCCCTAGCCAGCGGAAAAGCCCCTGGGAAGGACAGCATTACCCCTGAAATAATCAAGAGTGCCAAGCCTGCTATACTCTCAGCACTACATGAACTGCTATGCCTGTGCTGGGACGAGGGAGCAGTACCCCAGGACATGCGCGATGCCAACATCATCACCCTCTATAAAAACAAAGGTGACCGCGGTGACTGCAACAACTACCGTGGAATCTCCCTGCTCAGCATAGTGGGGAAAGTCTTTGCTCGAGTCGCTCTGAACAGGCTCCAGAAGCTGGCCGAGCGCGTCTACCCTGAGGCACAGTGTGGCTTTCGTGCAGAGAGATCGACTATTGACATGCTGTTCTCCCTTCGTCAGATACAGGAGAAATGCCGTGAACAACAGATGCCCCTCTACATTGCTTTCATTGATCTCACCAAAGCCTTTGACCTCGTCAGCAGACGTGGTCTCTTCAGACTACTAGAAAAGATCGGATGTCCACCAAAGCTGCTAAGTATCATCACCTCATTCCATGACAATATGAAAGGCACAATTCAACATGGTGGCTCCTCATCAGAGCCCTTTCCTATCCTGAGTGGTGTGAAACAGGGCTGTGTTCTCGCACCAACACTTTTTGGGATTTTCTTCTCCCTGCTGCTTTCACATGCGTTCAAATCCTCTGAAGAAGGAATTTTCCTCCACACAAGATCAGGGGGCAGGTTGTTCAACCTTGCCCGTCTAAGAGCGAAGTCCAAAGTACGGAAAGTCCTCATCAGAGAACTTCTCTTTGCTGACGATGCTGCTTTAACATCTCACACTGAAGAATGCCTGCAGAGTCTCATCGACAGGTTTGCGTCTGCCTGCAATGAATTTGGCCTAACCATCAGCCTCAAGAAAACGAACATCATGGGGCAGGATGTCAGAAATGCTCCATCCATCAATATTGGCGACCACGCTCTGGAAGTGGTTCAAGAGTTCACCTATCTAGGCTCAACTATCACCAGTAACCTGTCTCTAGATGCAGAAATCAACAAGCGCATGGGTAAGGCTTCCACTGCTATGTTCAGACTGGCCAAGAGAGTGTGGGAAAATGGCGCACTGACACGGAACACAAAAGTCCGAGTGCATCAGGCCTGTGTCCTCAGTACCTTGCTCTACGGCAGCGAGGCCTGGACAACGTATGCCAGCCAAGAGCGACGTCTCAATTCATTCCATCTTCGCTGCCTTCGGAGAATACTTGGCATCAGGTGGCAGGACTATATCTCCAACACAGAAGTCCTTGAAGCGGCCAACATCCCCAGCTTATACACACTACTGAGTCAGCGGCGCTTGAGATGGCTTGGCCATGTGAGCCGCATGGAAGATGGCAGGATCCCCAAAGACACATTGTACAGCGAGCTCGCCACTGGTATCAGACCCACCGGCCGTCCATGTCTCCGTTATAAAGACGTCTGCAAACGCGACATGAAATCGTGTGACATTGATCACAAGTCGTGGGAGTCAGTTGCCAGCATTCGCCAGAGCTGGCGGGCAGCCATAAAGACAGGGCTAAATTGTGGCGAGTCGAAGAGACTTAGTAGTTGGCAGGAAAAAAGACAGAGGCGAAAGGGGAGAGCCAACTGTGCAACAGCCCCAACAAACAAATTTCTCTGCAGCACCTGTGGAAGAGCCTGTCACTCCAGAATTGGCCTTTATAGCCACTCCAGGCGCTGCTTCCCAAACCACTGACCACCTCCAGGCGCGTATCCATTGTCTCTCGAGATAAGGAGGCCCAAAAGAAAAAAGAATGTCTTTGTTACTTGGTGTCAGTGCATGTCTTTGTTACTTGGTGTCAGTGCATGTCTTTGTTACTTGGTGTAAGTGTGTGTCTTTGCTACTTGGTGTCAGTGTATGTCTTTGATACTTGGTGTGAGTGTATGTCTGTGTTACTGGGTATCAGAGTCTGTTTTTGTTACTTGGTGTAAGTGTGTGTCTGTGTTACTGGGTGTCAGTGTCAGTCTTTTTTACTTGGTGTCAGTGTATGTCTTTTTTACTTGGTGTAAGTGTATGTCTTTGTTACTTGGCATCAGTGTATGTCTTTGTGACTTGGTGTCAGTGTATGTCTTTGTTACTTGTTGTCAATGTATGACTTTGTTACTTGGTGTCAGTGTATGTCTGTGTTACTTGGTGTAAGTGTATGTCTTTGTTTCTTGGTGTCAGTGCATGTCTTTGTTACTTGGTGTAAGTGTATGTTTTTGTTACTTGGTGTCAGTGTATGTCTTTGTTAATTGGTGTAAGTGTATGTCTTTGCTACTTGGTGTCAGTGTATGTCTTTGATACTTGGTGTAAGTGTATGTCTGTGTTACTGGGTATCAGTGTCTGTCTTTGTTACTTGGTGTAGGGGTGTGTCTGTGTTACGGGGTATCAGTGTATGTCTTTGTTACTTGGTGTCAGTGTATGTCTTTCTTACTTGGTGTAAGTGTATGTCTTTGTTACTTGGTGTCAGTGTAAGTCTTTGTTACTTGGTGTCAGTGTGTGTCTGTGTTACTGGGTATCAGTGCATGTCTTTGTTACTTGGTGTCTGTGTGTGTCTGTGTTACTTGGTGTAAGTGTGTGTCAGTGTAACTGGGTATAAGTGTATGTCTTTGTTACTTGGTGTAAGTGTGTATCTGTGTTACTGGGGATCAGTGTATGTCTTTGTTACTTGGTGTCAGTGTATGTCTTTTTTACTTGGTGTAAGTGTATGTCTTTGTTACTTGGTGTCAGTGTATGTCTTTGTTACTTGGTGTAAGTGTGTGTCTGTGTTACTGGGTATCAGTGTATGTCTTTGTTAATTGGTGTCAGTGTATGTCTTTGTTACTTGTTGTAAGTGTGTGTCTGTGTTACTGGGTATCAGTGTATGTCTTTGTTGCTTGGTGTAAGTGTACGTCTTTGTTACTTGGTGTCAGTGCATGTCTTTGTTACTTGGTGTAAGTGTATGCCTTTGTTACTTGGTGTCAGTGCATGTCCCTGTTACTTGGTGTAAGTGTGTGTCTGTGTTACAGGGTATCAGTGTATGTCTTTGTTACTTGGTGTCATTGTCTGTCTTTGTTACTTGGTGTATGTGTGTGTCTGTGTTACTGGGTATCAGTGTATGTCTTTGTTACTTGATGTCAGTGTATGTCTTTGTTACTTGTTGTCAGTGTATGTCTTTGTTACTTGGTGTCAGTGTATGTCTGTGTTACTTGGTGTAAGTGTATGTCTTTGTTACTTGGTGTCAGTGTATGTCTTTGTTACTTGGTGTAAGTGTGCATCTGTGTTACTGGGTATCAGTGTATGTCTTTGTTACTTGATGTCAGTGTATGTCTTTGTTGCTTGTTGTCAGTGTATGTCTTTGTTACTTGGTGTCAGTGTATCTCTGTGTTACTTGGTGCAAGTGTACGTCTTTGTTACTTGGTGTCAGTGTATGTCTTTGTTACTTGGTGTAAGTGTATGTCTTTGTTACTTGGTGTCAGTGTATGTCTGTGTTACTTGGTGTAAGAGTGTGTCTTTGTTACATGGTGTCAGTGTATGTCTGTGTTACTTGGTGTAAGTGCATGTCTTTGTTACTTGGTGTCAGTGTATGTCTTTGATACTTGGTGTAAGTGTGTGTCTGTGTGGCTGGGTAGCAGTGTATGTCTTTGTTACTTGGTGTAAGTGTCTGTCTTTGTTACTTGGTGTCCGTGTGTCTCTGTGTTACTGGGTGTCAGTGTATGTCTTTGTTACTGGGTGTCAGTGTCTGTCTTTATTACTTGGTGTAAGTGTGCGTCTGTGTTACTGGGTATCAGTGTATGTCTTTGTTACTTGGTGTCTGTGTATGTCTGTGATACTTGGTGTAAGTGTGTGTCTGTGTGGCTGGGTAGCAGTGTATGTCTTTGTTACTTGGTGTAAGTGTCTGTCTTTGTTACTTGGTGTCCGTGTGTGTCTGTGTTACTGGGTGTCAGTGTATGTCTTTGTTACTGGGTGTCAGTGTATGTCTTTGTTACTTGGTGTAAGTGTGCGTCTGTGTTACTGGGTATCAGTGTCTGTCTTTGTTACTTGGTGTAAGTGTGTGTCTGTGTTACTGGGTATCAGTGTATGTCTTTGTTACTTGGTGTCAGTGTATGTCTGTGTTACTTGGTGTAAGTGTGTGTCTGTGTTACTGGGTATCAGTGTATGTCTTTGTTACTTGGTGTCAGTGTATGTCAAAATACTTGGTGTAAGTGTATGTCTTTGTTACTTGGTGTAATTATCTTTCTTTGTTACTTGGTTTTAGTGTATGTCTGGGTTACTTGGTGTAAGTGTGTGTCTTTGTTACATGGTGTAAGTGTATGTCTTTGTTAATTGGTGTCAGTGTATGTCTTTGTTACTTGGTGTCAGTGAATGTCTGTGTTACTTGGTGTTAGTGTGTGTCTGTGTTACTGGGTATCAGTGTATGTCTTTGTTACTTGGTGTCAGTGTATGTCTGTGTTACTTGGTGTAAGTGTGTGTCTGTGTTACTGGGTGTCATTGTGAGTCTGTGTTACTTGGTGTAAGTTTGTGTCTTTGTTACTTGGTGTCCGTGTGTGTCTGTGTTACTGGGTGTCAGTGTATGTCTTTGTTACTTGGTGTAAGTGTACGTCTTTGTTACTTGGTGTCAGTGCATGTCTTTGTTATTTGGTGTAAGTGCATGCCTTTGTTACTTGGTGTCAGTGTATGTCTCTGTTACTTGGTGTAACTGTGTGTCTTTGTTACTGGGTATCAGTGTATGTCTTTGTTACTTGGTGTCATTGTCTGTCTTTGTTACTTGGTGTAAGTGTGTGTCTGTGTTACTGGGTATCAGTGTATGTCTTTGTTACTTGATGTCAGTGTATGTCTGTGTTAATTGGTGTAAGTGTGTGCCTGTGTTACAGTGTATCAGTGCATGTCTTTGTTACTTGGTGTCAGTGTATGTCTTTGTTACTTGTTGTAAGTGTATGTCTTTGTTACATGGTGTCAGTGTATGTCTGTGTTACTTGGTGTCAGTGTATGTCTTTTTTACTTGGTGTCAGTGTATGTCTTTGTTACTTGGTGTCAGTGCATGTCTTTGTTACTTGGTGTCAGTGTATGTCTTTGCTACTTGGTGTCAGTGTATGTCTTTGATACTTGGTGTAAGTGTATGTCTGTGTTACTGGGTATCAGAGTCTGTCTTTGATACTTGGTGTAAGTGTATGTCTGTGTTACTGGGTATCAGAGTCTGTCTTCTTTACTTGGTGTAAGTGTATATCTTTGTTACTTGGTGTCAGTGTATGTCTTTGTTACTTGTTGTAAATGTATGTCTTTGTTACTTGGTGTCAGTGTATGTCTGTGTTACTTGGTGTAAGTGTATGTCTTTGTTTCTTGGTGTCAGTGCATGTCTTTGTTACTTGGTGTAAGTGTATGTCTTTGTTACTTGGTGTCAGTGTATGTCTTTGTTAATTGGTGTAAGTGTATGTCTTTGCTACTTGGTGTCAGTGTATGTCTTTGATACTTGGTGTAAGTGTATGTCTGTGTTACTGGGTATCAGTGTCTGTCTTTGTTACTTGGTGTAAGGGTGTGTCTGTGTTACGGGGTATCAGTGTATGTCTTTGTTACTTGGTGTCAGTGTATGTCGTTCTTACTTGGTGCAAGTGTATGTCTTTGTTACTTGGTGTCAGTGTAAGTCTTTGTTACTTGGTGTAAGTGTGTGTCTGTGTTACTGGGTATCAGTGTATGTCTTTGTTACTTGGTGTCTGTGTGTGTCTGTGTTACTTGGTGTAAGTGTGTGTCTGTGTAACTGGGTATAAGTGTATGTCTTTGTTACTTGGTGTAAGTGTATGTCTTTTTTACTTGGTGTAAGTGTATGTCTTTGTTACTTGGTGTAAGTGTGTGTCTGTGTTACTGGATATCAGTGTATGTCTTTGTTAATTGGTGTCAGTGTATGTCTTTATTACTTGTAGTAAGTGTGTGTCTGTGTTACTGGGTATCAGTGCATGTCTTTGTTACTTGGTGTAAGTGTACGTCTTTGTTACTTGGTGTCAGTGCATGTCTTTGTTACTTGGTGTAAGTGTATGCCTTTGTTACTTGGTGTCATTGCATGTCTCTGTTATTTGGTGTAAGTGTGTGTCTGTGTTACAGGGTATCAGTGCATGTCTTTGTTACTTGGTGTCATTGTCTGTCTTTGTTACTTGGTGTAAGTGTGTGTCTGTGTTACTGGGTATCAGTGTATGTCTTTGTTACTTGGTGTCAGTGTATGTCTGTGTTACTTGGTGTAAGTGTGTATCTGTGTTACTGGGTATCAGTGTATGTCTTTGTTACTTGATGTCAGTGTATGTCTTTGTTACTTGTTGTCAGTGTTTGTCTTTGTTACTTGGTGTCAGTGTATGTCTGTGTTACTGGGTATCAGTGTATGTCTTTGTTACTTGGTGTCAGTGTATTTCTTTGTTACTTGGTGTAAGTGTATGTCTTTGTTACTTGGTGTCAGTGTATTTCTTTGTTACTTGGTGTAAGTGTATGTCTTTGTTACTTGGTGTCAGTGTATGTCTTTGTTACTTGGTGTAAGTGTGCATCTGTGTTACTGTGTATCAGTGTATGTCTTTGTTACTTGATGTCAGTGTATGTCTTTGTTACTTGTTGTCAGTGTATGTCTTTGTTACTTGGTGTCAGTGTATGTCTGTGTTACTTGGTGCAAGTGTATGTCTTTGTTACTTGGAGTCAGTGTATTTCTTTGTTACTTGGTGTAAGTGTATGTCTTTGTTACTTGGTGTCAGTGTATGTCTTTGTTACTTGGTGTAAGTGTATGTCTTTGCTACTTGGTGTCAGTGTATGTCTTTGATACTTGGTGTAAGTGGATGTCTGTGTTCCTGGGTATCAGTGTATGTCTTTGTTACTTGGTGTCAGTGTATGTCTGTGTTACTTGATGTAAGAGTGTGTCTTTGTTACATGGTGTCAGTGTATGTCTGTGTTACTTGGTGTAAGTGCATGTCTTTGTTACTTGGTGTCAGTGTATGTCTGTGATACTTGGTGTAAGTGTGTGTCTGTGTGGCTGGGTAGCAGTGTATGTCTTTGTTACTTGGTGTAAGTGTCTGTCTTTGTTACTTGGTGTCCGTGTGTGTCTGTGTTACTGGGTGTCAGTGTATGTCTTTGTTACTGGGTGTCAGTGTATGTCTTTATTACTTGGTGTAAGTGTGCGTCTGTGTTCCTGGGTATCAGTGTATGTCTTTGTTACTTGGTGTCTGTGTATGTCTGTGATACTTGGTGTAAGTGTGTGTCTGTGTGGCTGGGTAGCAGTGAATGTCTTTGTTACTTGGTGTAAGTGTCTGTCTTTGTTACTTGGTGTCCGTGTGTGTCTGTGGTACTGGGTGTCAGTGTATGTCTTTGTTACTGGGTGTCAGTGTATGTCTTTGTTACTTGGTGTAAGTGTGCGTCTGTGTTACTGGGTATCAGTGTCTGACTTTGTTACTTGGTGTAAGTGTGTGTCTGTGTTACTGGGTATCAGTGCATGTCTTTGTTACTTGGTGTCAGTGTATGTCTGTGTTACTTGGTGTAAGTGTGTGTCTGTGTTACTGGGTATCAGTGTATGTCTTTGTTACTTGGTGTCAGTGTATGTCAAAATACTTGGTGTAAGTGTATGTCTTTGTTACTTGGTGTAATTATCTGTCTTTGTTACTTGGTTTTAGTGTATGTCTGGGTTACTTGGTGTAAGTGTGTGTCTTTGTTACATGGTGTAAGTGTATGTCTTTGTTACTTGGTGTCAGTGTATGTCTGTGTTACTTGGTGTAAGTGTGTGTCTGTGTTACTGGGTATCAGTGTATGTCTTTGTTACTTGGTGTCAGTGTATGTCTTTGTTACTTGGTGTCAGTGTATGTCTTTGTTACTTGGTGTAAGTGTGCATCTGTGTTACTGTGTATCAGTGTATGTCTTTGTTACTTGATGTCAGTGTATGTCTTTGTTACTTGTTGTCAGTGTATGTCTTTGTTACTTGGTGTCAGTGTATGTCTGTGTTACTTGGTGCAAGTGTATGTCTTTGTTACTTGGTGTCAGTGTATTTCTTTGTTACTTGGTGTAAGTGTATGTCTTTGTTACTTGGTGTCAGTGTATGTCTTTGTTACTTGGTGTAAGTGTATGTCTTTGCTACTTGGTGTCAGTGTATGTCTTTGATACTTGGTGTAAGTGGATGTCTGTGTTCCTGGGTATCAGTGTATGTCTTTGTTACTTGGTGTCAGTGTATGTCTGTGTTACTTGGTGTAAGAGTGTGTCTTTGTTACATGGTGTCAGTGTATGTCTGTGTTACTTGGTGTAAGTGTGCATCTGTGTTACTGGGTATCAGTGTATGTCTTTGTTACTTGATGTCAGTGTATGTCTTTGTTACTTGTTGTCAGTGTATGTCTTTGTTACTTGGTGTCAGTGTATGTCTGTGTTACTTGGTGTAAGTGTATGTCTTTGTTACTTGGTGTCAGTGTATGTCTTTGTTACTTGGTGTAAGTGTGCATCTGTGTTACTGGGTATCAGTGTATGTCTTTGTTACTTGATGTCAGTGTATGTCTTTGTTGCTTGTTGTCAGTGTATGTCTTTGTTACTTGGTGTCAGTGTATCTCTGTGTTACTTGGTGCAAGTGTACGTCTTTGTTACTTGGTGTCAGTGTATGTCTTTGTTACTTGGTGTAAGTGTATGTCTTTGTTACTTGGTGTCAGTGTATGTCTTTGTTACTTGGTGTAAGTGTATGGCTTTGCTACTTGGTGTCAGTGTATGTCTTTGATACTTGGTGTAAGTGGATGTCTGTGTTACTGGGTATCAGTGTATGTCTTTGTTACTTGGTGTCAGTGTATGTCTGTGTTACTTGGTGTAAGAGTGTGTCTTTGTTACATGGTGTCAGTGTATGTCTGTGTTACTTGGTGTAAGTGCATGTCTTTGTTACTTGGTGTCAGTGTATGTCTGTGATACTTGGTGTAAGTGTGTGTCTGTGTGGCTGGGTAGCAGTGTATGTCTTTGTTACTTGGTGTAAGTGTCTGTCTTTGTTACTTGGTGTCCGTGTGTCTCTGTGTTACTGGGTGTCAGTGTATGTCTTTGTTACTGGGTGTCAGTGTCTGTCTTTATTACTTGGTGTAAGTGTGCGTCTGTGTTACTGGGTATCAGTGTATGTCTTTGTTACTTGGTGTCTGTGTATGTCTGTGATACTTGGTGTAAGTGTGTGTCTGTGTGGCTGGGTAGCAGTGTATGTCTTTGTTACTTGGTGTAAGTGTCTGTCTTTGTTACTTGGTGTCCGTGTGTGTCTGTGTTACTGGGTGTCAGTGTATGTCTTTGTTACTGGGTGTCAGTGTATGTCTTTGTTACTTGGTGTAAGTGTGCGTCTGTGTTACTGGGTATCAGTGTCTGTCTTTGTTACTTGGTGTAAGTGTGTGTCTGTGTTACTGGGTATCAGTGTATGTCTTTGTTACTTGGTGTCAGTGTATGTCTGTGTTACTTGGTGTAAGTGTGTGTCTGTGTTACTGGGTATCAGTGTATGTCTTTGTTACTTGGTGTCAGTGTATGTCAAAATACTTGGTGTAAGTGTATGTCTTTGTTACTTGGTGTAATTATCTTTCTTTGTTACTTGGTTTTAGTGTATGTCTGGGTTACTTGGTGTAAGTGTGTGTCTTTGTTACATGGTGTAAGTGTATGTCTTTGTTAATTGGTGTCAGTGTATGTCTTTGTTACTTGGTGTCAGTGAATGTCTGTGTTACTTGGTGTTAGTGTGTGTCTGTGTTACTGGGTATCAGTGTATGTCTTTGTTACTTGGTGTCAGTGTATGTCTGTGTTACTTGGTGTAAGTGTGTGTCTGTGTTACTGGGTGTCATTGTGAGTCTGTGTTACTTGGTGTAAGTTTGTGTCTTTGTTACTTGGTGTCCGTGTGTGTCTGTGTTACTGGGTGTCAGTGTATGTCTTTGTTACTTGGTGTAAGTGTACGTCTTTGTTACTTGGTGTCAGTGCATGTCTTTGTTATTTGGTGTAAGTGCATGCCTTTGTTACTTGGTGTCAGTGTATGTCTCTGTTACTTGGTGTAACTGTGTGTCTTTGTTACTGGGTATCAGTGTATGTCTTTGTTACTTGGTGTCATTGTCTGTCTTTGTTACTTGGTGTAAGTGTGTGTCTGTGTTACTGGGTATCAGTGTATGTCTTTGTTACTTGATGTCAGTGTATGTCTGTGTTAATTGGTGTAAGTGTGTGCCTGTGTTACAGTGTATCAGTGCATGTCTTTGTTACTTGGTGTCAGTGTATGTCTTTGTTACTTGTTGTAAGTGTATGTCTTTGTTACATGGTGTCAGTGTATGTCTGTGTTACTTGGTGTCAGTGTATGTCTTTTTTACTTGGTGTCAGTGTATGTCTTTGTTACTTGGTGTCAGTGCATGTCTTTGTTACTTGGTGTCAGTGTATGTCTTTGCTACTTGGTGTCAGTGTATGTCTTTGATACTTGGTGTAAGTGTATGTCTGTGTTACTGGGTATCAGAGTCTGTCTTTGATACTTGGTGTAAGTGTATGTCTGTGTTACTGGGTATCAGAGTCTGTCTTCTTTACTTGGTGTAAGTGTATATCTTTGTTACTTGGTGTCAGTGTATGTCTTTGTTACTTGTTGTAAATGTATGTCTTTGTTACTTGGTGTCAGTGTATGTCTGTGTTACTTGGTGTAAGTGTATGTCTTTGTTTCTTGGTGTCAGTGCATGTCTTTGTTACTTGGTGTAAGTGTATGTCTTTGTTACTTGGTGTCAGTGTATGTCTTTGTTAATTGGTGTAAGTGTATGTCTTTGCTACTTGGTGTCAGTGTATGTCTTTGATACTTGGTGTAAGTGTATGTCTGTGTTACTGGGTATCAGTGTCTGTCTTTGTTACTTGGTGTAAGGGTGTGTCTGTGTTACGGGGTATCAGTGTATGTCTTTGTTACTTGGTGTCAGTGTATGTCGTTCTTACTTGGTGCAAGTGTATGTCTTTGTTACTTTGTGTCAGTGTAAGTCTTTGTTACTTGGTGTAAGTGTGTGTCTGTGTTACTGGGTAACAGTGTATGTCTTTGTTACTTGGTGTCTGTGTGTGTCTGTGTTACTTGGTGTAAGTGTGTGTCTGTGTAACTGGGTATAAGTGTATGTCTTTGTTACTTGGTGTAAGTGTGTATCTGTGTTACTGGGGATCAGTGTATGTCTTTGTTACTTGGTGTCAGTGTATGTCTTTTTTACTTGGTGTAAGTGTATGTCTTTGTTACTTGGTGTAAGTGTGTGTCTGTGTTACTGGATATCAGTGTATGTCTTTGTTAATTGGTGTCAGTGTATGTCTTTTTTACTTGTAGTAAGTGTGTGTCTGTGTTACTGGGTATCAGTGCATGTCTTTGTTACTTGGTGTAAGTGTACGTCTTTGTTACTTGGTGTCAGTGCATGTCTTTGTTACTTGGTGTAAGTGTATGCCTTTGTTACTTGGTGTCATTGCATGTCTCTGTTATTTGGTGTAAGTGTGTGTCTGTGTTACAGGGTATCAGTGCATGTCTTTGTTACTTGGTGTCATTGTCTGTCTTTGTTACTTGGTGTAAGTGTGTGTCTGTGTTACTGGGTATCAGTGTATGTCTTTGTTACTTGGTGTCAGTGTATGTCTGTGTTACTTGGTGTAAGTGTGTATCTGTGTTACTGGGTATCAGTGTATGTCTTTGTTACTTGATGTCAGTGTATGTCTTTGTTACTTGTTGTCAGTGTTTGTCTTTGTTACTTGGTGTCAGTGTATGTCTGTGTTACTGGGTATCAGTGTATGTCTTTGTTACTTGGTGTCAGTGTATTTCTTTGTTACTTGGTGTAAGTGTATGTCTTTGTTACTTGGTGTCAGTGTATTTCTTTGTTACTTGGTGTAAGTGTATGTCTTTGTTACTTGGTGTCAGTGTATGTCTTTGTTACTTGGTGTAAGTGTGCATCTGTGTTACTGTGTATCAGTGTATGTCTTTGTTACTTGATGTCAGTGTATGTCTTTGTTACTTGTTGTCAGTGTATGTCTTTGTTACTTGGTGTCAGTGTATGTCTGTGTTACTTGGTGCAAGTGTATGTCTTTGTTACTTGGAGTCAGTGTATTTCTTTGTTACTTGGTGTAAGTGTATGTCTTTGTTACTTGGTGTCAGTGTATGTCTTTGTTACTTGGTGTAAGTGGATGTCTGTGTTCCTGGGTATCAGTGTATGTCTTTGTTACTTGGTGTCAGTGTATGTCTGTGTTACTTGATGTAAGAGTGTGTCTTTGTTACATGGTGTCAGTGTATGTCTGTGTTACTTGGTGTAAGTGCATGTCTTTGTTACTTGGTGTCAGTGTATGTCTGTGATACTTGGTGTAAGTGTGTGTCTGTGTGGCTGGGTAGCAGTGTATGTCTTTGTTACTTGGTGTAAGTGTCTGTCTTTGTTACTTGGTGTCCGTGTGTGTCTGTGTTACTGGGTGTCAGTGTATGTCTTTGTTACTGGGTGTCAGTGTATGTCTTTATTACTTGGTGTAAGTGTGCGTCTGTGTTCCTGGGTATCAGTGTATGTCTTTGTTACTTGGTGTCTGTGTATGTCTGTGATACTTGGTGTAAGTGTGTGTCTGTGTGGCTGGGTAGCAGTGAATGTCTTTGTTACTTGGTGTAAGTGTCTGTCTTTGTTACTTGGTGTCCGTGTGTGTCTGTGGTACTGGGTGTCAGTGTATGTCTTTGTTACTGGGTGTCAGTGTATGTCTTTGTTACTTGGTGTAAGTGTGCGTCTGTGTTACTGGGTATCAGTGTCTGACTTTGTTACTTGGTGTAAGTGTGTGTCTGTGTTACTGGGTATCAGTGCATGTCTTTGTTACTTGGTGTCAGTGTATGTCTGTGTTACTTGGTGTAAGTGTGTGTCTGTGTTACTGGGTATCAGTGTATGTCTTTGTTACTTGGTGTCAGTGTATGTCAAAATACTTGGTGTAAGTGTATGTCTTTGTTACTTGGTGTAATTATCTGTCTTTGTTACTTGGTTTTAGTGTATGTCTGGGTTACTTGGTGTAAGTGTGTGTCTTTGTTACATGGTGTAAGTGTATGTCTTTGTTACTTGGTGTCAGTGTATGTCTGTGTTACTTGGTGTAAGTGTGTGTCTGTGTTACTGGGTATCAGTGTATGTCTTTGTTACTTGGTGTCAGTGTATGTCTTTGTTACTTGGTGTAAGTGTATGTCTTTGTTACTTGGTGTAAGTGTGCATCTGTGTTACTGTGTATCAGTGTATGTCTTTGTTACTTGATGTCAGTGTATGTCTTTGTTACTTGTTGTCAGTGTATGTCTTTGTTACTTGGTGTCAGTGTATGTCTGTGTTACTTGGTGCAAGTGTATGTCTTTGTTACTTGGTGTCAGTGTATTTCTTTGTTACTTGGTGTAAGTGTATGTCTTTGTTACTTGGTGTCAGTGTATGTCTTTGTTACTTGGTGTAAGTGTATGTCTTTGCTACTTGGTGTCAGTGTATGTCTTTGATACTTGGTGTAAGTGGATGTCTGTGTTCCTGGGTATCAGTGTATGTCTTTGTTACTTGGTGTCAGTGTATGTCTGTGTTACTTGGTGTAAGAGTGTGTCTTTGTTACATGGTGTCAGTGTATGTCTGTGTTACTTGGTGTAAGTGCATGTCTTTGTTACTTGGTGTCAGTGTATGTCTGTGATACTTGGTGTAAGTGTGTGTCTGTGTGGCTGGGTAGCAGTGTATGTCTTTGTTACTTGGTGTAAGTGTCTGTCTTTGTTACTTGGTGTCCGTGTGTGTCTGTGTTACTGGGTGTCAGTGTATGTCTTTGTTACTGGGTGTCAGTGTATGTCTTTATTACTTGGTGTAAGTGTGCGTCTGTGTTCCTGGGTATCAGTGTATGTCTTTGTTACTTGGTGTCTGTGTATGTCTGTGATACTTGGTGTAAGTGTGTGTCTGTGTGGCTGGGTAGCAGTGAATGTCTTTGTTACTTGGTGTAAGTGTCTGTCTTTGTTACTTGGTGTCCGTGTGTGTCTGTGGTACTGGGTGTCAGTGTATGTCTTTGTTACTGGGTGTCAGTGTATGTCTTTGTTACTTGGTGTAAGTGTGCGTCTGTGTTACTGGGTATCAGTGTCTGACTTTGTTACTTGGTGTAAGTGTGTGTCTGTGTTACTGGGTATCAGTGCATGTCTTTGTTACTTGGTGTCAGTGTATGTCTGTGTTACTTGGTGTAAGTGTGTGTCTGTGTTACTGGGTATCAGTGTATGTCTTTGTTACTTGGTGTCAGTGTATGTCAAAATACTTGGTGTAAGTGTATGTCTTTGTTACTTGGTGTAATTATCTGTCTTTGTTACTTGGTTTTAGTGTATGTCTGGGTTACTTGGTGTAAGTGTGTGTCTTTGTTACATGGTGTAAGTGTATGTCTTTGTTACTTGGTGTCAGTGTATGTCTTTGTTACTTGGTGTCAGTGTATGTCTGTGTTACTTGGTGTAAGTGTGTGTCTGTGTTACTGGGTATCAGTGTATGTCTTTGTTACTTGGTGTCAGTGTATGTCTGTGTTACTTGGTGTGTGTGTGTCTGTGTTACTGGGTGTCATTGTGAGTCTGTGTTCCTTGGTGTAAGTTTGTGTCTTTGTTACTTGGTGTCCGTGTGTGTCTGTGTTACTGGGTGTCAGTGTATGTCTTTGTTACTTGGTGTAAGTGTACGTCTTTGTTACTTGGTGTCAGTGCATTTCTTTGTTATTTGGTGTAAGTGCATGCCTTTGTTACTTGGTGTCAGTGTATGTCTCTGTTACTTGGTGTCATTGTCTGTCTTTGTTACTTGGTGTAAGTGTGTGTCTGTGTTACTGGGTATCAGTGTATGTCTTTGTTACTTGGTGTCATTGTCTGTCTTTGTTACTTGGTGTAAGTGTGTGTCTGTGTTACTGGGTATCAGTGTATGTCTTTGTTACTTGGTGTCAGTGTATGTCTGTGTTAATTGGTGTAAGTGTGTGCCTGTGTTACTGTGTATCAGTGCATGTCTTTGTTACTTGGTGTCAGTGTATGTCTTTGTTACTTGTTGTAAGTGTATGTCTTTGTTACATGGTGTCAGTGTATGTCTGTGTTACTTGGTGTAAGTGTATGTCTTTGCTACTTGGTGTCAGTGTATGTCTTTGTTACTTGGTGTCAATGCATGTCTTTGTTACTTGGTGTCAGTGTATGTCTTTGTTACTTGGTGTAAGTGTATGTCTTAGCTACTTGGTGTCAGTGTATGTCTTTGATACTTGGTGTAAGTGTATGTCTGTGTTACTGGGTATCAGAGTCTATCTTTGATACTTGGTGTAAGTGTATGTCTGTCTTACTGGGTATCAGAGTCTGTCTTTTTTACTTGGTGTAAGTGTATGTCTTTGTTACTTGGTGTCAGTGTATGTCTTTGTTACTTGTTGTAAATGTATGTCATTGTTACTTGGTGTAAGTGTGTATCTGTGTTACTGGGTATCAGTGTATGTCTTTGTTACTTGATGTCAGTGTATGTCTTTGTTACTTGTTGTCAGTGTATGTCTTTGTTACTTGGTGTCATTGTATGTCTGTGTTACCTGGTGCAAGTGTATGTCTTTGTTACTTGGTGTCAGTGTATTTCTTTGTTACTTGGTGTAAGTGTATGTCTTTGTTACTTGGTGACAGTGTATGTCTGTGATACTTGGTGTAAGTGTATGTCTTTGTTACTTGGTGTCAGTGTATGTCTTTGTTACTTGGTGTAAGTGTGCATCTGTGTTACTGGGTATCAGTGTATGTCTTTGTTACTTGATGTCAGTGTATGTCTTTGTTACTTGTTGTCAGTGTATGTCTTTGTTACTTGGTGTCAGTGTATGTCTGTGTTACTTGGTGCAAGTGTATGTCTTTGTTACTTGGTGTCAGTGTATTTCTTTGTTACTTGGTGTAAGTGTATGTCTTTGTTACTTGGTGTCAGTGTATGTCTTTGTTACTTGGTGTAAGTGTATGTCTTTGCTACTTGGTGTCAGTGTATGTCTTTGATACTTGGTGTAAGTGGATGTCTGTGTTACTGGGTATCAGTGTATGTCATTGTTACTTGGTGTCAGTGTATGTCTGTGTTACTTGGTGTAAGAGTGTGTATTTGTAACATGGTGTCAGTGTATGTCTGTGTTACTTGGTGTAAGTGCATGTCTTTGTTACTTGTTGTCATTGTATGTCTGTGATACTTGGTGTAAGTGTGTGGCTGTGTGGCTGGGTAGCAGTGTATGTCTTTGTCACTTGGTGTAAGTGTCTGTCTTTGTTACTTGGTGTCCGTGTGTGTCTGTGTTACTGGGTGTCAGTGTATGTCTTTGTTACTGGGTGTCAGTGTATGTCTTTATTACTTGGTGTAAGTGTGCGTCTGTGTTACTGGGTATCAGTGTATGTCTTTGTTACTTGGTGTCTGTGTATGTCTGTGATACTTGGTGTAAGTGTGTGTCTGTGTGGCTGGGTAGCAGTGTATGTCTTTGTTACTTGGTGTAAGTGTCTGTCTTTGTTACTTGGTGTCCGTGTGTGTCTGTGGTACTGGGTGTCAGTGTAAGTCTTTGTTACTGGGTGTCAGTGTATGTCTTTGTTACTTGGTGTAAGTGTGCGTCTGTGTTACTGGGTATCAGTGTCTGACTTTGTTACTTGGTGTAAGTGTGTGTCTGTGTTACTGGGTATCAGTGCATGTCTTTGTTACTTGGTGTCAGTGTATGTCTGTGTTACTTGGTGTAAGTGTGTGTCTGTGTTACTGGGTATCAGTGTATGTCTTTGTTACTTGGTGTCAGTGTATGTCAAAATACTTGGTGTAAGTGTATGTCTCTGTTACTTGGTGTAATTATCTGCCTTTGTTACTTGGTTTTAGTGTATGTCTGGGTTACTTGGTGTAAGTGTGTGTCTTTGTTACATGGTGTAAGTGTATGTCTTTGTTACTTGGTGTCAGTGTATGTCTTTGTTACTTGGTGTCAGTGTATGTCTGTGTTACTTGGTGTAAGTGTGTGTCTGTGTTACTGGGTATCAGTGTATGTCTTTGTTACTTGGTGTCAGTGTATGTCTGTGTTACTTGGTGTGTGTGTGTCCGTGTTACTGGGTGTCATTGTGAGTCTGTGTTACTTGGTGTAAGTGTGTGTCTTTGTTACTTGGTGTCCGTGTGTGTCTATGTTACTGGGTGTCAGTGTATGTCTTTGTTACTTGGTGTAAGTGTACGTCTTTGTTACTTGGTGTCAGTGCATGTCTTTGTTATTTGGTGTAAGTGCATGCCTTTGTTACTTGGTGTCAGTGTATGTCTCTGTTACTTGGTGTAACTGTGTGTCTGTGTTAATGGGTATCAGTGTATGTCTTTGTTACTTGGTGTCATTGTCTGTCTTTGTTACTTGGTGTAAGTGTGTGCCTGTGTTACTGGGTATCAGTGTATGTCTTTGTTACTTGGTGTCAGTGTATGTCTGTGTTAATTGGTGTCAGTGTGTGACTGTGTTACTGTGTATCAGTGCATGTCTTTGTTACTTGGTGTCAGTGTATGTCTTTGTTACTTGTTGTTTGTGTATGTCTTTGTTACATGGTGTCAGTGTATGTCTGTGTTACTTGGTGTAAGTGTATGTCTTTGTTACTTGGTGTCAGTGTATGTCTTTGTTACTTGGTGTCAATGCATGTCTTTGTTACTTGGTGTCAGTGTATGTCTTTGTTACTTGGTGTAAGTGTATGTCTTAGCTACTTGGTGTCAGTGTATGTCTTTGATACTTGGTGTAAGTGTATGTCTGTGTTACTGGGTATCAGAGTCTGTCTTTGATACTTGGTGTAAGTGTATGTCTGTCTTACTGGGTATCAGAGTCTGTCTTTTTTACTTGGTGTAAGTGTATGTCTTTGTTACTTGGTGTCAGTGTATGTCTTTGTTACTTGTTGTAAATGTATGTCATTGTTACTTGGTGTCAGTGTATGTCTCTGTTACTTGGTGTAAGTGTATGTCTTTGTTTCTTGGTTTCAGTGCATGTCTTTGTTACTTGGTGTAAGTGTATGTCTTTGTTACTTGGTGTCAGTGTATGTCTTTGTTAATTGGTGTAAGTGTATGTCTTTGCTACTTGGTGTCAGTGTATGTCTTTGATACTTGGTGTAAGTGTATGTCTGTGTTACTGGGTATCAGTGTCTGTCTTTGTTACTTGGTGTAAGGGTGTGTCTGTGTTACGGGGTATCAGTGTATGTCTTTGTTTCTTGGTGTCAGTGCATGTCTTTGTTACTTGGTGTAAGTGTATGTCTTTGTTACTTGGTGTCAGTGTATGTCTTTGTTAATTGGTGTAAGTGTATGTCTTTGCTACTTGGTGTCAGTGTAAGTCTTTGTTACTTGGTGTAAGTGTGTGTCTGTGTTACTGGGTATCAGTGTATGTCTTTGTTACTTGGTGTCTGTGTGTATCTGTGTTACTTGGTGTAAGTGTGTGTCTGTGTAACTGGGTATAAGTGTATGTCTTTGTTACTTGGTGTAAGTGTGTATCTGTGTTACTGGGGATCAGTGTATGTCTTTGTTACTTGGTGTCAGTGTACGTCTTTGTTACTTGGTGTCAGTGCATGTCTTTGTTACTTGGTGTAAGTGTATGCCTTTGTTACTTGGTGTCAGTGCATGTCTCTGTTATTTGGTGTAAGTGTGTGTCTGTGTTACAGGGTATCAGTGCATGTCTTTGTTACTTGGTGTCATTGTCTGTCTTTGTTACTTGGTGTAAGTGTGTGTCTGTGTTACTGGGTATCAGTGTATGTCTTTGTTACTTGGTGTCAGTGTATGTCTGTGTTACTTGGTGTAAGTGTGTATCTGTGTTACTGGGTATCAGTGTATGTCTTTGTTACTTGATGTCAGTGTATGTCTTTGTTACTTGTTGTCAGTGTATGTCTTTGTTACTTGGTGTCAGTGTATGTCTGTGTTACTTGGTGTCAGTGTATGTCTTTTTTACTTGGTGTAAGTGTATGTCTTTGTTACTTGGTGTAAGTGTGTGTCTGTGTTACTGGATATCAGTGTATGTCTTTGTTAATTGGTGTCAGTGTATGTCTTTGTTACTTGTTGTAAGTGTGTGTCTGTGTTACTGGGTATCAGTGCATGTCTTTGTTACTTGGTGTACGTGTACGTCTTTGTTACTTGATGTCAGTGCATGTCTTTGTTACTTGGTGTAAGTGTATGCCTTTGTTACTTGGTGTCAGTGTATGTCTCTGTTATTTGGTGTAAGTATGTGTCTGTGTTACAGGGTATCAGTGCATGTCTTTGTTACTTGGTGTCATTGTCTGTCTTTGTTACTTGGTGTAAGTGTGTGTCTGTGTTACTGGGTATCAGTGTATGTCTTTGTTACTTGGTGTCAGTGTATGTCTGTGTTACTTGGTGTAAGTGTGTATCTGTGTTACTGGGTATCAGTGTATGTCTTTGTTACTTGATGTCAGTGTATGTCTTTGTTACTTGTTGTCAGTGTATGTCTTTGTTACGTGGTGTCAGTGTATGTCTGTGTTACTTGGTGTCAGTGTATGTCTTTGTTACTTGGTGTCAGTGTATGTCTTTGTTACTTGGTGTAAGTGTATGTCTTTGATACTTGGTGTCAGTGTATGTCTTTGTTACTTGGTGCAAGTGTATGGCTTTCCTACTTGGTGTCAGTGTATGTCTTTGATACTTGGTGTAAGTGGATGTCTGTGTTACTGGGTATCAGTGTATGTCTTTGTTACTTGGTGTCAGTGTATGTCTGTGTTACTTGGTGTAAGAGTGTGTCTTTGTTACATGGTGTCAGTGTATGTCTGTGTTACTTGGTGTAAGTGCATGTCTTTGTTACTTGGTGTCAGTGTATGTCTTTGTGACATGGTGTAAGTGTGAGTCTGTGTTACTGGGTATCAGTGTATGTCTTTGTTACTTGGTGTCTGTGTATGTCTGTGATACTTGGTGTAAGTGTGTGTCTGTGTGGCTGGGTATCAGTGTATGTCTTTGTTACTTGGTGTCTGTGTATGTCTTTGTATACTTGGTGTCAGTGTGTGTCTTTGTTACTTGGTGTCAGTGCGTTTCTTTGTTACTGGGTGTCAGTGTATGTCTTTGTGACTTGGTGTTAGTGTGTGTCTGTGTTCTTGTGTATCAGTGAATGTCTTTGTTCCTGGGTATCAGTGTCTGTCTTTGTTACTTGGTGTAAGTGTGTGTCTGTGTTTTTTGGGTATCAGTGTATGTCTTTGTTACTTGGTGTCACTGTATGTCTGTCTACTTGGTGTAAGTGTGTGTCTTTGTTACTTGGTGTCAGTGTTTGTCTGTGTTACCTGGTGCAAGTGTATGTCTTTGTTACTTGGTGTCAGTGCATGTCTTTGTTACTTGGTGTAACTGTACGTCTTTGTTACTTGGTGTCAGTGCATGTCTTTGTTACTGGGTGTAAGTGTATGCCTTTGTTACTTGGTGTCAGTCTATGTCTCTGTTACTTGGTGTAAGTGTGTGTCTGTGTTACTGGGTATCAGTGTATGTCTTTGTTACTTGGTGTCATTGTCTGTCTTTGTTACTTGGTGTAAGAGTGTGTCTGTGTTACTGGGTATCAGTGTATGTCTTTGTTACTTGGTGTCAGTGTATGTCTGTGTTACTTGGTGTAAGTGTGTGTCTGTGTTACTGGGTATCAGTGTATGTCTTTGTTACTTGGTGTCAGTGTATGTCTTTGTTACTTGGTGTAAGTGTATGTCTTTGTTACTTGGTGTCAATGTATGTCTGTGTTACTTGGTGTAAGTGTATGTCTTTGTTACTTGGTGTCAGTGTATGTCTTTGTTACTTGGTGTAAGTGTATGTCTGTGTTACTGGGTATCAGTGTCTGTCTTTGTTACTTGGTGTAAGTGTGTGTCTGTGTTACTGGCTATCAGTGTTTGTCTTTGTTACTTGGTGTCAGTGTATGTCTTTTTTACTTGGTCTAAGTGTATGTCTTTGTTACTTGGTGTCAGTGTATGTCTTTGTTACTTGGTGTAAGTGTGTGGCTGTGTTACTGCGTATCAGTGTATGTCTTTGTTAATTGGTGTCAGTGTATGTCTTTGTAACTTGGTGTAAGTGTGTGTCTGTGTGGCTGGGTATCAGTGTATGTCTTTGTTACTTGGTGTCAGTGTATGTCTTTTTTACTTGGTGTAAGTGTATGTCTTTGTTACTGGGTGTCAGTGTTTGTCTTTGTTACTGGGTGTCAGTGTATGTCTTTGTTACTTGGTGTCAGTGTTTGTCTTTTCTACTTGGTGCAAGTGTATGTCTTTGTTACTTGGTGTCAGTGTATGTCTTTGTTACTTGTTGTAAATGTATGTCTTTGTTACTTGGTGTCAGTGTATGTCTTTGTTACTTGGTGTAAGTGTATGTCTTTGTTACTTGGTGTCAGTGTCTGTCTCTGATACTTGGTGTAAGTGTATGTCTGTGTTACTGGGTATCAGTGTCTGTCTTTGTTACTTGGTGTAAGGGTGTGTCTGTGTTACGGGGTATCAGTGTATGTCTTTGTTACTTGGTGTCAGTGTATGTCTTTCTTCCTTGGTGTAAGTGTGTGTCTTTGTTACTTGGTGTCAGTGTCTGTCTTTGTGACCTGGTGTCAGTGTGTGTCTGTGTTACTGGGTATCAGTGTCTGTCTTTGTTACTTGGTGTAAGTGCATGACTTTGTTACTTGGTGTCAGTGTATGTCTTTGTTACTTGGTGTAAGTGAGGGTCTGTGTTCCTGGGTGTCGGTGCATGTCTTTGTTACTGGGTGTCAGTGTATGTCTTTGTGACTTGGTGCAAGTGTGTGTCTGTGTTACTGGGTATCAGTATCTGTCTTTGTTACTTGGTGCAAGTGTATGTCTGTGTTAGTTGGTGTAAATGTGTGTCTGTGTTATTGGGTATCAGTGAATGTCTTTGTTACTTGGTGCAGGTGTGTGTCTGTGTTACTGGGTATCAGTGTCTGTCTTTGTTGCTTGGTGTCAGTGTATGTCTTTGTTACTTGGTCTAAGTGTATTTATTTGTTACTTGGTGTCAGTGTATGTCTTTGTTACTTGGTGTAAGTGTGTGTCTTTGTTACTTGGTGTCAGTGTATGTCTTTGTTACTTGGTGTCAGTGTGTGTCTTTGTTAATGGGAGTCAGTGTATGTCTTTGTTACTGGGTGTCAGTGTATGTCTTTGTTACTTGGTGTAAGTGTATGTCTTTGTTACTTGGTGTCAATGTATGTCTGTGTTACTTGGTGTAAGTGTATGTCTTTGTTACTTGGTGTCAGTGTATGTCTTTGTTACTTGGTGTAAGTGTATGTCTTTGCTGCTTGGTGTCAGTGTATGTCTTTGATACTTGGTGTAAGTGTATGTCTGTGTTACTGGGTATCAGTGTCTGTCTTTGTTACTTGGTGTAAGTGTGTGTCTGTGTTACTGGCTATCAGTGTTTGTCTTTGTTCCTTGGTGTCAGTGTATGTCTTTTTTACTTGGTCTAAGTGTATGTCTTTGTTACTTGGTGTCAGTGTATGTCTTTGTTACGTGGTGTAAGTGTGTGGCTGTGTTACTGGGTATCAGTGTATGTCTTTGTTACTTGGTGTCAGTGTATGTCTGTGTTACTTGGTGTAAGTGTGTGTCTGTGTTACTGGGTATCAGTGTATGTCTTTGTTACTTGGTGTCAGTGTATGTCTTTGTTACTTGGTGTAAGTGTATGTCTTTGTTACTTGATGTAAGTGTGTGTCTGTGTTACTGGGTATCAGTGTATGTCTTTGTTACTTGGTGTCAGTGTATGTCTGTGTTACTTGGTGTAAGTGTGTGTCTGTGTTACTGGGTATCAGTGTATGTCTTTGTTACTTGGTGTCAGTGTATGTCTTTGTTACTTGGTGTAAGTGTATGTCTTTGTTACTTGGTGTCAATGTATGACTGTGTTACTTGGTGTAAGTGTATGTCTTTGTTACTTGGTGTCAGTGTATGTCTTTGTTACTTGGTGTAAGTGTATGTCTTTGCTGCTTGGTGTCAGTGTATGTCTTTGATACTTGGTGTAATGTATGTCTGTGTTACTGGGTATCAGTGTCTGTCTTTGTTACTTGGTGTAAGTGTGTGTCTGTGTTACTGGCTATCAGTGTTTGTCTTTGTTACTTGGTGTCAGTGTATGTCTTTTTTACTTGGTCTAAGTGTATGTCTTTGTTACTTGGTGTCAGTGTATGTCTTTGTTACTTGGTGTAAGTGTGTGGCTGTGTTACTGAGTATCAGTGTATGTCTTTGTTAATTGGTGTCAGTGTATGTCTTTGTGACTTGGTGTAAGTGTGTGTCTGTGTGGCTGGGTATCAGTGTATGTCTTTGTTACTTGGTGTCAGTGTATGTCTTTTTTACTTGGTGTAAGTGTATGTCTTTGTTACTGGGTGTCAGTGTTTGTCTTTGTTACTGGGTGTCAGTGTATGTCTTTGTTACTTGGTGTCAGTGTATGTCTTTTTTACTTGGTGTAAGTGTATGTCTTTGTTACTTGGTGTCAGTGTATGTCTTTGTTACTTGTTGTCAATGTATGTCTTTGTTACTTGGTGTCAGTGTATGTCTTTGTTTTTTGGTGTAAGTGTATGTCTTTGTTACTTGGTGTCAGTGTATGTCTTTGATACTTGGTGTAAGTGTATGTCTGTGTTACTGGGTATCAGTGTCTGTCTTTGTTACTTGGTGTAAGGGTGTGTCTGTGTTACGGGGTATCAGTGTATGTCTTTGTTACTTGGTGTCAGTGTATGTCTTTCTTACTTGGTGTAAGTGTGTGTCTTTGTTACTTGGTGTCAGTGTCTGTCTTTGTGACCTGGTGTCAGTGTGTGTCTGTGTTACTGGGTATCAGTGTCTGTCTTTGTTACTTGGTGTAAGTGCATGACTTTGTTACTTGGTGTCAGTGTATGTCTTTGTTACTTGGTGTAAGTGAGGGTCTGTGTTCCTGGGTGTCGGTGCATGTCTTTGTTACTGGGTGTCAGTGTATGTCTTTGTGACTTGCTGCAAGTGTGTGTCTGTGTTACTGGGTATCAGTATCTGTCTTTGTTACTTGGTGCAAGTGTATGTCTGTGTTAGTTGGTGTAAATGTGTGTCTGTGTTATTGGGTATCAGTGAATGTCTTTGTTACTTGGTGTAGGTGTGTGTCTGTGTTACTGGGTATCAGTGTCTGTCTTTGTTACTTGGTGTCAGTGGATGTCTTTGTTACTTGGTCTAAGTGTATTTATTTGTTACTTGGTGTCAGTGTATGTCTTTGTTACTTGGTGTAAGTGTGTGTCTTTGTTACTTGGTGTCAGTGTATGTCTTTGTTACTTGGTGTCAGTGTGTGTCTTTGTTAATGGGAGTCAGTGTATGTCTTTGTTACTGGGTGTCAGTGTATGTCTTTGTTACTTGGTGTAAGTGTATGTCTTTGTTACTTGGTGTCAATGTATGTCTGTGTTACTTGGTGTAAGTGTATGTCTTTGTTACTTGGTGTCAGTGTATGTCTTTGTTACTTGGTGTAAGTGTATGTCTTTGCTGCTTGGTGTCAGTGTATGTCTTTGATACTTGGTGTCAGTGTATTTCTGTGTTACTGGGTATCAGTGTCTGTCTTTGTTACTTGGTGTAAGTGTGTGTCTGTGTTACTGGCTATCAGTGTTTGTCTTTGTTACTTGGTGTCAGTGTATGTCTTTTTTACTTGGTCTAAGTGTATGTCTTTGTTGCTTGGTGTCAGTGTATGTCTTTGTTACTTGGTGTAAGTGTGTGGCTGTGTTACTGGGTATCAGTGTATGTCTTTGTTAATTGGTGTCAGTGTATGTCTTTGTGACTTGGTGTAAGTGTGTGTCTGTGTGGCTGGGTATCAGTGCATGTCTTTGTTACTTGGTGTCAGTGTATGTCTTTTTTACTTGGTGTAAGTGTATGTCTTTGTTACTGGGTGTCAGTGTTTGTCTTTGTTACTGGGTGTCAGTGTATGTCTTTGTTACTTGGTGTCAGTGTATGTCTTTTTTACTTGGTGTAAGTGTATGTCTTTGTTACTTGGTGTCATTGTATGTCTTTGTTACTTTTTGTAAATGTATGTCTTTGTTACTTGGTGTCAGTGTATGTCTTTGTTACTTGGTGTAAGTGTATGTCTTTGTTACTTGGTGTCAGTGTATGTCTTTGATACTTGGTGTAAGTGTATGTCTGTGTTACTGGGTATCAGTGTCTGTCTTTGTTACTTGGTGTAAGGGTGTGTCTGTGTTACGGGGTATCAGTGTATGTCTTTGTTACTTGGTGTCAGTGTATGTCTTTCTTACTTGGTGTAAGTGTGTGTCTTTGTTACTTGGTGTCAGTGTCTGTCTTTGTGACCTGGTGTCAGTGTGTGTCTGTGTTACTGGGTATCAGTGTCTGTCTTTGTTACTTGGTATAAGTGCATGACTTTGTTACTTGGTGTCAGTGTATGTCTTTGTTACTTGGTGTAAGTGAGGGTCTGTGTTACTGGGTGTCGGTGCATGTCTTTGTTACTGGGTGTCAGTGTATGTCTTTGTGACTTGGTGCAAGTGTGTGTCTGTGTTACTGGGTATCAGTATCTGTCTTTGTTACTTGGTGCAAGTGTATGTCTGTGTTAGTTGGTGTAAATGTGTGTCTGTGTTATTGGGTATCAGTGAATGTCTTTGTTACTTGGTGTAGGTGTGTGTCTGTGTTACTGGGTATCAGTGTCTGTCTTTGTTACTTGGTGTCAGTGTATGTCTTTGTTACTTGGTCTAAGTGTATTTATTTGTTACTTGGTGTCAGTGTATGTCTTTGTTATTGGTGTAAGTGTGTGTCTTTGTTACTTGGTGTCAGTGTATGTCTTTGTTACTTGGTGTCAGTGTGTGTCTTTGTTAATGGGAGTCAGTGTATGTCTTTGTTACTGGGTGTCAGTGTATGTGTTTGTTACTTGGTGTCAATGTATGTCTTTGATACTTGGTGTAAGTGTATGTCTGTGTTACTGGGTATCAGTGTCTGTCTTTGTTCCTTGGTGGAAGTGTGTGTCTGTGTTGCTGGGTATCAGTGTGTGTCTTTGTTACTTGGTGTCAGTGTATGTCTTTTTTACTTTGTGTAAGTGTGTGTCTGTGTTCCTGGGTATCAGTGTATGTCTTTGTTACTTGGTGTCTGTGTATGTCTTTGTATACTTGGTGTCAGTGTGTGTCTTTGTTACTTGGTGTCAGTGCGTTTCTTTGTTACTGGGTGTCAGTGTTTGTCTTTGTTACTGGGTGTCAGTGTATGTGTTTGTGACTTGGTGTTAGTGTGTGTCTGTGTTCTTGGGTATCAGTGTATGTCTTTGTTACTGGGTATCAGTGTCTGTCTTTGTTACTTGGTGTAAGTGTGTGTCTGTGTTACTGGGTATCAGTGTATGTCTTTGTTACTTGGTGTCAGTGTATGTCTGTCTACTTGGTGTAAGTGTGTGTCTTTGTTACTTGGTGTCAGTGTTTGTCTGTGTTACTTGGTGTAAGTGTATGTCTTTGTTACTTGGTGTCAGTGCATGTCTTTGTTACTTGGTGTAACTGTACGTATTTGTTACTTGGTGTCAGTGCATGTCTTTGTTACTTGGTGCAAGTGTATGCCTTTGTTACTTGGTGTCAGTCTATGTCTCTGTTACTTGGTGTAAGTGTGTGTCTGTGTTGCTGGGTATCAGTGTATGTCTTTGTCACTTGGTGTCATTGTCTGTCTTTGTTACTTGGTGTAAGTGTGTGTCTGTGTTACTGGGTATCAGTGTATGTCTTTGATACTTGGTGTCAGTGTATGTCTGTGTTACTTGGTGTAAGTGTGTGTCTGTGTTACTGTGTATCAGTGTATGTCTTTGTTACTTGGTGTCAGTGTATGTCTTTGTTACTTGGTGTAAGTGTATGTCTTTGCTACTTGGTGTCAGTGTATGTCTTTGATACTTGGTGTAAGTGTATGTCTGTGTTACTGGGTATCAGTGTCTGTCTTTGTTACTTGGTGTCATTGTCTGTCTTTGTTACTTGGTGTAAGTGTGTGTCTGTGTTACTGGGTATCAGTGTATGTCTTTGTTACTTGGTGTCAGTGTATGTCTGTGTTAATTGGTGTAAGTGTGTGCCTGTGTTACTGTGTATCAGTGCATGTCTTTGTTACTTGGTGTCAGTGTATGTCTTTGTTACTTGTTGTAAGTGTATGTCTTTGTTACATGGTGTCAGTGTATGTCTGTGTTACTTGGTGTAAGTGTATGTCTTTGCTACTTGGTGTCAGTGTATGTCTTTGTTACTTGGTGTCAATGCATGTCTTTGTTACTTGGTGTCAGTGTATGTCTTTGTTACTTGGTGTAAGTGTATGTCTTAGCTACTTGGTGTCAGTGTATGTCTTTGATACTTGGTGTAAGTGTATGTATGTGTTACTGGGTATCAGAGTCTATCTTTGATACTTGGTGTAAGTGTATGTCTGTCTTACTGGGTATCAGAGTCTGTCTTTTTTACTTGGTGTAAGTGTATGTCTTTGTTACTTGGTGTCAGTGTATGTCTTTGTTACTTGTTGTAAATGTATGTCATTGTTACTTGGTGTAAGTGTGTATCTGTGTTACTGGGTATCAGTGTATGTCTTTGTTACTTGATGTCAGTGTATGTCTTTGTTACTTGTTGTCAGTGTATGTCTTTGTTACTTGGTGTCATTGTATGTCTGTGTTACCTGGTGCAAGTGTATGTCTTTGTTACTTGGTGTCAGTGTATTTCTTTGTTACTTGGTGTAAGTGTATGTCTTTGTTACTTGGTGACAGTGTATGTCTGTGATACTTGGTGTAAGTGTATGTCTTTGTTACTTGGTGTCAGTGTATGTCTTTGTTACTTGGTGTAAGTGTGCATCTGTGTTACTGGGTATCAGTGTATGTCTTTGTTACTTGATGTCAGTGTATGTCTTTGTTACTTGTTGTCAGTGTATGTCTTTGTTACTTGGTGTCAGTGTATGTCTGTGTTACTTGGTGCAAGTGTATGTCTTTGTTACTTGGTGTCAGTGTATTTCTTTGTTACTTGGTGTAAGTGTATGTCTTTGTTACTTGGTGTCAGTGTATGTCTTTGTTACTTGGTGTAAGTGTATGTCTTTGCTACTTGGTGTCAGTGTATGTCTTTGATACTTGGTGTAAGTGGATGTCTGTGTTACTGGGTATCAGTGTATGTCATTGTTACTTGGTGTCAGTGTATGTCTGTGTTACTTGGTGTAAGAGTGTGTATTTGTAACATGGTGTCAGTGTATGTCTGTGTTACTTGGTGTAAGTGCATGTCTTTGTTACTTGTTGTCATTGTATGTCTGTGATACTTGGTGTAAGTGTGTGTCTGTGTGGCTGGGTAGCAGTGTATGTCTTTGTCACTTGGTGTAAGTGTCTGTCTTTGTTACTTGGTGTCCGTGTGTGTCTGTGTTACTGGGTGTCAGTGTATGTCTTTGTTACTGGGTGTCAGTGTATGTCTTTATTACTTGGTGTAAGTGTGCGTCTGTGTTACTGGGTATCAGTGTATGTCTTTGTTACTTGGTGTCTGTGTATGTCTGTGATACTTGGTGTAAGTGTGTGTCTGTGTGGCTGGGTAGCAGTGTATGTCTTTGTTACTTGGTGTAAGTGTCTGTCTTTGTTACTTGGTGTCCGTGTGTGTCTGTGGTACTGGGTGTCAGTGTAAGTCTTTGTTACTGGGTGTCAGTGTATGTCTTTGTTACTTGGTGTAAGTGTGCGTCTGTGTTACTGGGTATCAGTGTCTGACTTTGTTACTTGGTGTAAGTGTGTGTCTGTGTTACTGGGTATCAGTGCATGTCTTTGTTACTTGGTGTCAGTGTATGTCTGTGTTACTTGGTGTAAGTGTGTGTCTGTGTTACTGGGTATCAGTGTATGTCTTTGTTACTTGGTGTCAGTGTATGTCAAAATACTTGGTGTAAGTGTATGTCTCTGTTACTTGGTGTAATTATCTGCCTTTGTTACTTGGTTTTAGTGTATGTCTGGGTTACTTGGTGTAAGTGTGTGTCTTTGTTACATGGTGTAAGTGTATGTCTTTGTTACTTGGTGTCAGTGTATGTCTTTGTTACTTGGTGTCAGTGTATGTCTGTGTTACTTGGTGTAAGTGTGTGTCTGTGTTACTGGGTATCAGTGTATGTCTTTGTTACTTGGTGTCAGTGTATGTCTGTGTTACTTGGTGTGTGTGTGTCCGTGTTACTGGGTGTCATTGTGAGTCTGTGTTACTTGGTGTAAGTGTGTGTCTTTGTTACTTGGTGTCCGTGTGTGTCTATGTTACTGGGTGTCAGTGTATGTCTTTGTTACTTGGTGTAAGTGTACGTCTTTGTTACTTGGTGTCAGTGCATGTCTTTGTTATTTGGTGTAAGTGCATGCCTTTGTTACTTGGTGTCAGTGTATGTCTCTGTTACTTGGTGTAACTGTGTGTCTGTGTTAATGGGTATCAGTGTATGTCTTTGTTGCTTGGTGTCATTGTCTGTCTTTGTTACTTGGTGTAAGTGTGTGCCTGTGTTACTGGGTATCAGTGTATGTCTTTGTTACTTGGTGTCAGTGTATGTCTGTGTTAATTGGTGTCAGTGTGTGACTGTGTTACTGTGTATCAGTGCATGTCTTTGTTACTTGGTGTCAGTGTATGTCTTTGTTACTTGTTGTTTGTGTATGTCTTTGTTACATGGTGTCAGTGTATGTCTGTGTTACTTGGTGTAAGTGTATGTCTTTGTTACTTGGTGTCAGTGTATGTCTTTGTTACTTGGTGTCAATGCATGTCTTTGTTACTTGGTGTCAGTGTATGTCTTTGTTACTTGGTGTAAGTGTATGTCTTAGCTACTTGGTGTCAGTGTATGTCTTTGATACTTGGTGTAAGTGTATGTCTGTGTTACTGGGTATCAGAGTCTGTCTTTGATACTTGGTGTAAGTGTATGTCTGTCTTACTGGGTATCAGAGTCTGTCTTTTTTACTTGGTGTAAGTGTATGTCTTTGTTACTTGGTGTCAGTGTATGTCTTTGTTACTTGTTGTAAATGTATGTCATTGTTACTTGGTGTCAGTGTATGTCTCTGTTACTTGGTGTAAGTGTATGTCTTTGTTTCTTGGTTTCAGTGCATGTCTTTGTTACTTGGTGTAAGTGTATGTCTTTGTTACTTGGTGTCAGTGTATGTCTTTGTTAATTGGTGTAAGTGTATGTCTTTGCTACTTGGTGTCAGTGTATGTCTTTGATACTTGGTGTAAGTGTATGTCTGTGTTACTGGGTATCAGTGTCTGTCTTTGTTACTTGGTGTAAGGGTGTGTCTGTGTTACGGGGTATCAGTGTATGTCTTTGTTTCTTGGTGTCAGTGCATGTCTTTGTTACTTGGTGTAAGTGTATGTCTTTGTTACTTGGTGTCAGTGTATGTCTTTGTTAATTGGTGTAAGTGTATGTCTTTGCTACTTGGTGTCAGTGTAAGTCTTTGTTACTTGGTGTAAGTGTGTGTCTGTGTTACTGGGTATCAGTGTATGTCTTTGTTACTTGGTGTCTGTGTGTATCTGTGTTACTTGGTGTAAGTGTGTGTCTGTGTAACTGGGTATAAGTGTATGTCTTTGTTACTTGGTGTAAGTGTGTATCTGTGTTACTGGGGATCAGTGTATGTCTTTGTTACTTGGTGTCAGTGTACGTCTTTGTTACTTGGTGTCAGTGCATGTCTTTGTTACTTGGTGTAAGTGTATGCCTTTGTTACTTGGTGTCAGTGCATGTCTCTGTTATTTGGTGTAAGTGTGTGTCTGTGTTACAGGGTATCAGTGCATGTCTTTGTTACTTGGTGTCATTGTCTGTCTTTGTTACTTGGTGTAAGTGTGTGTCTGTGTTACTGGGTATCAGTGTATGTCTTTGTTACTTGGTGTCAGTGTATGTCTGTGTTACTTGGTGTAAGTGTGTATCTGTGTTACTGGGTATCAGTGTATGTCTTTGTTACTTGATGTCAGTGTATGTCTTTGTTACTTGTTGTCAGTGTATGTCTTTGTTACTTGGTGTCAGTGTATGTCTGTGTTACTTGGTGTCAGTGTATGTCTTTTTTACTTGGTGTAAGTGTATGTCTTTGTTACTTGGTGTAAGTGTGTGTCTGTGTTACTGGATATCAGTGTATGTCTTTGTTAATTGGTGTCAGTGTATGTCTTTGTTACTTGTTGTAAGTGTGTGTCTGTGTTACTGGGTATCAGTGCATGTCTTTGTTACTTGGTGTACGTGTACGTCTTTGTTACTTGATGTCAGTGCATGTCTTTGTTACTTGGTGTAAGTGTATGCCTTTGTTACTTGGTGTCAGTGTATGTCTCTGTTATTTGGTGTAAGTATGTGTCTGTGTTACAGGGTATCAGTGCATGTCTTTGTTACTTGGTGTCATTGTCTGTCTTTGTTACTTGGTGTAAGTGTGTGTCTGTGTTACTGGGTATCAGTGTATGTCTTTGTTACTTGGTGTCAGTGTATGTCTGTGTTACTTGGTGTAAGTGTGTATCTGTGTTACTGGGTATCAGTGTATGTCTTTGTTACTTGTTGTCAGTGTATGTCTTTGTTACGTGGTGTCAGTGTATGTCTGTGTTACTTGGTGTCAGTGTATGTCTTTGTTACTTGGTGTCAGTGTATGTCTTTGTTACTTGGTGTAAGTGTATGTCTTTGTTACTTGGTGTCAGTGTATGTCTTTGTTACTTGGTGCAAGTGTATGGCTTTCCTACTTGGTGTCAGTGTATGTCTTTGATACTTGGTGTAAGTGGATGTCTGTGTTACTGGGTATCAGTGTATGTCTTTGTTACTTGGTGTCAGTGTATGTCTGTGTTACTTGGTGTAAGAGTGTGTCTTTGTTACATGGTGTCAGTGTATGTCTGTGTTACTTGGTGTAAGTGCATGTCTTTGTTACTTGGTGTCAGTGTATGTCTTTGTGACATGGTGTAAGTGTGAGTCTGTGTTACTGGGTATCAGTGTATGTCTTTGTTACTTGGTGTCTGTGTATGTCTGTGATACTTGGTGTAAGTGTGTGTCTGTGTGGCTGGGTATCAGTGTATGTCTTTGTTACTTGGTGTCTGTGTATGTCTTTGTATACTTGGTGTCAGTGTGTGTCTTTGTTACTTGGTGTCAGTGCGTTTCTTTGTTACTGGGTGTCAGTGTATGTCTTTGTGACTTGGTGTTAGTGTGTGTCTGTGTTCTTGTGTATCAGTGAATGTCTTTGTTCCTGGGTATCAGTGTCTGTCTTTGTTACTTGGTGTAAGTGTGTGTCTGTGTTTTTTGGGTATCAGTGTATGTCTTTGTTACTTGGTGTCACTGTATGTCTGTCTACTTGGTGTAAGTGTGTGTCTTTGTTACTTGGTGTCAGTGTTTGTCTGTGTTACCTGGTGCAAGTGTATGTCTTTGTTACTTGGTGTCAGTGCATGTCTTTGTTACTTGGTGTAACTGTACGTCTTTGTTACTTGGTGTCAGTGCATGTCTTTGTTACTGGGTGTAAGTGTATGCCTTTGTTACTTGGTGTCAGTCTATGTCTCTGTTACTTGGTGTAAGTGTGTGTCTGTGTTACTGGGTATCAGTGTATGTCTTTGTTACTTGGTGTCATTGTCTGTCTTTGTTACTTGGTGTAAGAGTGTGTCTGTGTTACTGGGTATCAGTGTATGTCTTTGTTACTTGGTGTCAGTGTATGTCTGTGTTACTTGGTGTAAGTGTGTGTCTGTGTTACTGGGTATCAGTGTATGTCTTTGTTACTTGGTGTCAGTGTATGTCTTTGTTACTTGGTGTAAGTGTATGTCTTTGTTACTTGGTGTCAATGTATGTCTGTGTTACTTGGTGTAAGTGTATGTCTTTGTTACTTGGTGTCAGTGTATGTCTTTGTTACTTGGTGTAAGTGTATGTCTGTGTTACTGGGTATCAGTGTCTGTCTTTGTTACTTGGTGTAAGTGTGTGTCTGTGTTACTGGCTATCAGTGTTTGTCTTTGTTACTTGGTGTCAGTGTATGTCTTTTTTACTTGGTCTAAGTGTATGTCTTTGTTACTTGGTGTCAGTGTATGTCTTTGTTACTTGGTGTAAGTGTGTGGCTGTGTTACTGCGTATCAGTGTATGTCTTTGTTAATTGGTGTCAGTGTATGTCTTTGTAACTTGGTGTAAGTGTGTGTCTGTGTGGCTGGGTATCAGTGTATGTCTTTGTTACTTGGTGTCAGTGTATGTCTTTTTTACTTGGTGTAAGTGTATGTCTTTGTTACTGGGTGTCAGTGTTTGTCTTTGTTACTGGGTGTCAGTGTATGTCTTTGTTACTTGGTGTCAGTGTTTGTCTTTTCTACTTGGTGCAAGTGTATGTCTTTGTTACTTGGTGTCAGTGTATGTCTTTGTTACTTGTTGTAAATGTATGTCTTTGTTACTTGGTGTCAGTGTATGTCTTTGTTACTTGGTGTAAGTGTATGTCTTTGTAACTTGGTGTCAGTGTCTGTCTCTGATACTTGGTGTAAGTGTATGTCTGTGTTACTGGGTATCAGTGTCTGTCTTTGTTACTTGGTGTAAGGGTGTGTCTGTGTTACGGGGTATCAGTGTATGTCTTTGTTACTTGGTGTCAGTGTATGTCTTTCTTCCTTGGTGTAAGTGTGTGTCTTTGTTACTTGGTGTCAGTGTCTGTCTTTGTGACCTGGTGTCAGTGTGTGTCTGTGTTACTGGGTATCAGTGTCTGTCTTTGTTACTTGGTGTAAGTGCATGACTTTGTTACTTGGTGTCAGTGTATGTCTTTGTTACTTGGTGTAAGTGAGGGTCTGTGTTCCTGGGTGTCGGTGCATGTCTTTGTTACTGGGTGTCAGTGTATGTCTTTGTGACTTGGTGCAAGTGTGTGTCTGTGTTACTGGGTATCAGTATCTGTCTTTGTTACTTGGTGCAAGTGTATGTCTGTGTTAGTTGGTGTAAATGTGTGTCTGTGTTATTGGGTATCAGTGAATGTCTTTGTTACTTGGTGCAGGTGTGTGTCTGTGTTACTGGGTATCAGTGTCTGTCTTTGTTGCTTGGTGTCAGTGTATGTCTTTGTTACTTGGTCTAAGTGTATTTATTTGTTACTTGGTGTCAGTGTATGTCTTTGTTACTTGGTGTAAGTGTGTGTCTTTGTTACTTGGTGTCAGTGTATGTCTTTGTTACTTGGTGTCAGTGTGTGTCTTTGTTAATGGGAGTCAGTGTATGTCTTTGTTACTGGGTGTCAGTGTATGTCTTTGTTACTTGGTGTAAGTGTATGTCTTTGTTACTTGGTGTCAATGTATGTCTGTGTTACTTGGTGTAAGTGTATGTCTTTGTTACTTGGTGTCAGTGTATGTCTTTGTTACTTGGTGTAAGTGTATGTCTTTGCTGCTTGGTGTCAGTGTATGTCTTTGATACTTGGTGTAAGTGTATGTCTGTGTTACTGGGTATCAGTGTCTGTCTTTGTTACTTGGTGTAAGTGTGTGTCTGTGTTACTGGCTATCAGTGTTTGTCTTTGTTCCTTGGTGTCAGTGTATGTCTTTTTTACTTGGTCTAAGTGTATGTCTTTGTTACTTGGTGTCAGTGTATGTCTTTGTTACGTGGTGTAAGTGTGTGGCTGTGTTACTGGGTATCAGTGTATGTCTTTGTTACTTGGTGTCAGTGTATGTCTGTGTTACTTGGTGTAAGTGTGTGTCTGTGTTACTGGGTATCAGTGTATGTCTTTGTTACTTGGTGTCAGTGTATGTCTTTGTTACTTGGTGTAAGTGTATGTCTTTGTTACTTGATGTAAGTGTGTGTCTGTGTTACTGGGTATCAGTGTATGTCTTTGTTACTTGGTGTCAGTGTATGTCTGTGTTACTTGGTGTAAGTGTGTGTCTGTGTTACTGGGTATCAGTGTATGTCTTTGTTACTTGGTGTCAGTGTATGTCTTTGTTACTTGGTGTAAGTGTATGTCTTTGTTACTTGGTGTCAATGTATGACTGTGTTACTTGGTGTAAGTGTATGTCTTTGTTACTTGGTGTCAGTGTATGTCTTTGTTACTTGGTGTAAGTGTATGTCTTTGCTGCTTGGTGTCAGTGTATGTCTTTGATACTTGGTGTAATGTATGTCTGTGTTACTGGGTATCAGTGTCTGTCTTTGTTACTTGGTGTAAGTGTGTGTCTGTGTTACTGGCTATCAGTGTTTGTCTTTGTTACTTGGTGTCAGTGTATGTCTTTTTTACTTGGTCTAAGTGTATGTCTTTGTTACTTGGTGTCAGTGTATGTCTTTGTTACTTGGTGTAAGTGTGTGGCTGTGTTACTGAGTATCAGTGTATGTCTTTGTTAATTGGTGTCAGTGTATGTCTTTGTGACTTGGTGTAAGTGTGTGTCTGTGTGGCTGGGTATCAGTGTATGTCTTTGTTACTTGGTGTCAGTGTATGTCTTTTTTACTTGGTGTAAGTGTATGTCTTTGTTACTGGGTGTCAGTGTTTGTCTTTGTTACTGGGTGTCAGTGTATGTCTTTGTTACTTGGTGTCAGTGTATGTCTTTTTTACTTGGTGTAAGTGTATGTCTTTGTTACTTGGTGTCAGTGTATGTCTTTGTTACTTGTTGTCAATGTATGTCTTTGTTACTTGGTGTCAGTGTATGTCTTTGTTTTTTGGTGTAAGTGTATGTCTTTGTTACTTGGTGTCAGTGTATGTCTTTGATACTTGGTGTAAGTGTATGTCTGTGTTACTGGGTATCAGTGTCTGTCTTTGTTACTTGGTGTAAGGGTGTGTCTGTGTTACGGGGTATCAGTGTATGTCTTTGTTACTTGGTGTCAGTGTATGTCTTTCTTACTTGGTGTAAGTGTGTGTCTTTGTTACTTGGTGTCAGTGTCTGTCTTTGTGACCTAGTGTCAGTGTGTGTCTGTGTTACTGGGTATCAGTGTCTGTCTTTGTTACTTGGTGTAAGTGCATGACTTTGTTACTTGGTGTCAGTGTATGTCTTTGTTACTTGGTGTAAGTGAGGGTCTGTGTTCCTGGGTGTCGGTGCATGTCTTTGTTACTGGGTGTCAGTGTATGTCTTTGTGACTTGCTGCAAGTGTGTGTCTGTGTTACTGGGTATCAGTATCTGTCTTTGTTACTTGGTGCAAGTGTATGTCTGTGTTAGTTGGTGTAAATGTGTGTCTGTGTTATTGGGTATCAGTGAATGTCTTTGTTACTTGGTGTAGGTGTGTGTCTGTGTTACTGGGTATCAGTGTCTGTCTTTGTTACTTGGTGTCAGTGGATGTCTTTGTTACTTGGTCTAAGTGTATTTATTTGTTACTTGGTGTCAGTGTATGTCTTTGTTACTTGGTGTAAGTGTGTGTCTTTGTTACTTGGTGTCAGTGTATGTCTTTGTTACTTGGTGTCAGTGTGTGTCTTTGTTAATGGGAGTCAGTGTATGTCTTTGTTACTGGGTGTCAGTGTATGTCTTTGTTACTTGGTGTAAGTGTATGTCTTTGTTACTTGGTGTCAATGTATGTCTGTGTTACTTGGTGTAAGTGTATGTCTTTGTTACTTGGTGTCAGTGTATGTCTTTGTTACTTGGTGTAAGTGTATGTCTTTGCTGCTTGGTGTCAGTGTATGTCTTTGATACTTGGTGTCAGTGTATTTCTGTGTTACTGGGTATCAGTGTCTGTCTTTGTTACTTGGTGTAAGTGTGTGTCTGTGTTACTGGCTATCAGTGTTTGTCTTTGTTACTTGGTGTCAGTGTATGTCTTTTTTACTTGGTCTAAGTGTATGTCTTTGTTGCTTGGTGTCAGTGTATGTCTTTGTTACTTGGTGTAAGTGTGTGGCTGTGTTACTGGGTATCAGTGTATGTCTTTGTTAATTGGTGTCAGTGTATGTCTTTGTGACTTGGTGTAAGTGTGTGTCTGTGTGGCTGGGTATCAGTGCATGTCTTTGTTACTTGGTGTCAGTGTATGTCTTTTTTACTTGGTGTAAGTGTATGTCTTTGTTACTGGGTGTCAGTGTTTGTCTTTGTTACTGGGTGTCAGTGTATGTCTTTGTTACTTGGTGTCAGTGTATGTCTTTTTTACTTGGTGTAAGTGTATGTCTTTGTTACTTGGTGTCAGTGTATGTCTTTGTTACTTTTTGTAAATGTATGTCTTTGTTACTTGGTGTCAGTGTATGTCTTTGTTACTTGGTGTAAGTGTATGTCTTTGTTACTTGGTGTCAGTGTATGTCTTTGATACTTGGTGTAAGTGTATGTCTGTGTTACTGGGTATCAGTGTCTGTCTTTGTTACTTGGTGTAAGGGTGTGTCTGTGTTACGGGGTATCAGTGTATGTCTTTGTTACTTGGTGTCAGTGTATGTCTTTCTTACTTGGTGTAAGTGTGTGTCTTTGTTACTTGGTGTCAGTGTCTGTCTTTGTGACCTGGTGTCAGTGTGTGTCTGTGTTACTGGGTATCAGTGTCTGTCTTTGTTACTTGGTATAAGTGCATGACTTTGTTACTTGGTGTCAGTGTATGTCTTTGTTACTTGGTGTAAGTGAGGGTCTGTGTTACTGGGTGTCGGTGCATGTCTTTGTTACTGGGTGTCAGTGTATGTCTTTGTGACTTGGTGCAAGTGTGTGTCTGTGTTACTGGGTATCAGTATCTGTCTTTGTTACTTGGTGCAAGTGTATGTCTGTGTTAGTTGGTGTAAATGTGTGTCTGTGTTATTGGGTATCAGTGAATGTCTTTGTTACTTGGTGTAGGTGTGTGTCTGTGTTACTGGGTATCAGTGTCTGTCTTTGTTACTTGGTGTCAGTGTATGTCTTTGTTACTTGGTCTAAGTGTATTTATTTGTTACTTGGTGTCAGTGTATGTCTTTGTTATTGGTGTAAGTGTGTGTCTTTGTTACTTGGTGTCAGTGTATGTCTTTGTTACTTGGTGTCAGTGTGTGTCTTTGTTAATGGGAGTCAGTGTATGTCTTTGTTACTGGGTGTCAGTGTATGTGTTTGTTACTTGGTGTCAATGTATGTCTTTGATACTTGGTGTAAGTGTATGTCTGTGTTACTGGGTATCAGTGTCTGTCTTTGTTCCTTGGTGGAAGTGTGTGTCTGTGTTGCTGGGTATCAGTGTGTGTCTTTGTTACTTGGTGTCAGTGTATGTCTTTTTTACTTTGTGTAAGTGTGTGTCTGTGTTCCTGGGTATCAGTGTATGTCTTTGTTACTTGGTGTCTGTGTATGTCTTTGTATACTTGGTGTCAGTGTGTGTCTTTGTTACTTGGTGTCAGTGCGTTTCTTTGTTACTGGGTGTCAGTGTTTGTCTTTGTTACTGGGTGTCAGTGTATGTGTTTGTGACTTGGTGTTAGTGTGTGTCTGTGTTCTTGGGTATCAGTGTATGTCTTTGTTACTGGGTATCAGTGTCTGTCTTTGTTACTTGGTGTAAGTGTGTGTCTGTGTTACTGGGTATCAGTGTATGTCTTTGTTACTTGGTGTCAGTGTATGTCTGTCTACTTGGTGTAAGTGTGTGTCTTTGTTACTTGGTGTCAGTGTTTGTCTGTGTTACTTGGTGTAAGTGTATGTCTTTGTTACTTGGTGTCAGTGCATGTCTTTGTTACTTGGTGTAACTGTACGTATTTGTTACTTGGTGTCAGTGCATGTCTTTGTTACTTGGTGCAAGTGTATGCCTTTGTTACTTGGTGTCAGTCTATGTCTCTGTTACTTGGTGTAAGTGTGTGTCTGTGTTGCTGGGTATCAGTGTATGTCTTTGTCACTTGGTGTCATTGTCTGTCTTTGTTACTTGGTGTAAGTGTGTGTCTGTGTTACTGGGTATCAGTGTATGTCTTTGATACTTGGTGTCAGTGTATGTCTGTGTTACTTGGTGTAAGTGTGTGTCTGTGTTACTGTGTATCAGTGTATGTCTTTGTTACTTGGTGTCAGTGTATGTCTTTGTTACTTGGTGTCAATGTCTGTCTGTGTTACTTGGTGTAAGTGTATGTCTTTGTTACTTGGTGTCAGTGTATGTCTTTGTTACTTGGTGTAAGTGTATGTCTTTGCTACTTGGTGTCAGTGTATGTCTTTGATACTTGGTGTAAGTGTATGTCTGTGTTACTGGGTATCAGTGTCTGTCTTTGTTACTTGGTGTAAGTGTGTGTCTGTGTCACTGGGTATCAGTGTTTGTCTTTGTTACTTGGTGTCAGTGTATGTCTTTTTTACTTGGTGTAAGTGTATGTCTTTGTTACTTGGTGTCAGTGTATGTCTTTGTTACTTGTTGCAAATGTATGTCTTTGTTATTTGGTGTCAGTGTATGTCTTTGTTACTTGGTGTAAGTGTATGTCTGTGTTACGGGGTATCAGTGTATGTCTTTGTTACTTGGTGTCAGTGTATGTCTTTCTTACTTGGTGTAAGTGTGTGTCTTTGTTACTTGGTGTCAGTGTATGTCTTTGTTACTTGGTGTAAGTGTGTGGCTGTGTTACTGGGTATCAGTGTCTGTCTTTGTTAATTGGTGTAAGTGCTTGTCTTTGCTACTTGGTGTCAGTGTATGTCTTTGATACTTGGTGTAAGTGTATGTCTGTGTTACTGGGTATCAGTGTCTGTCTTTGTTACTTGGTGTAAGGGTGTGTCTGTGTTACGGGGTATCAGTGTATGTCTTTGTTACTTGGTGTCAGTGTATGTCTTTCTTACTTGGTGTAAGTGTGTGTCTTTGTTACTTGGTGTCAGTGTATGTCTTTGTTACTTGGTGTAAGTGTGTGGCTGTGTTACTGGGTATCAGTGTATGTCTTTGTTAATTGGTGTCAGTGTATGTCTTTGTTACTTGGTGTAAGTGTGTGTCTGTGTAACTGGGTATCAGTGTATGTCTTTGTTACTTGGTGTAAGTGCATGTCTTTGTTAATTGGTGTCAGTGTCTGTCTTTGTGACCTGGTGTCAGTGTGTCTCTGTGTTACTGGGTATCAGTGTCTGTCTTTGTTACTTGGTGTAAGTGCATGTCTTTGTTACTTGGTGTCAGTGTATGTCTTTGTTACTTGGTGTAAGTGAGTGTCTGTGTTACTGGGTATCAGTGTATGTCTTTGTTACTTGGTGTAAGGGTGTGTCTTTCTTACTTGGTGTAGGTGTGTGTCTTTGTTACTTGGTGTCAGTGTATGTCTTTGTTTCTTGGTGTAAGTGTGTGGCTGTGTTACTGGGTATCAGTGTATGTCTTTGTTAATTGGTGTCAGTGTATGTCTTTGTTACTTGGTGTAAGTGTGTGTCTGTGTAACTGGGTATCAGTGTATGTCTTTGTTACTTGGTGTAAGTGCATGTCTTTGTTACTTGGTGTCAGTGTCTGTCTTTGTGACCTGGTGTCAGTGTGTCTCTGTGTTACTGGGTATCAGTGTCTGTCTTTGTTACTGGGTGTCGGTGCATGTCATTGTTACTGGGTGTCAGTGTATGTCTTTGTGACTTGGTGCAAGTGTGTGTCTGTGTTACTGGGTATCAGTATCTGTCTTTGTTACTTGGTGTAAGTGTATGTCTGTGTTAGTTGGTGTAAATGTGTGTCTGTGTTATTGGGTATCAGTGAATGTCTTTGTTACTTGGTGTAGGTGTGTGTCTGTGTTACTGGGTATCAGTGTATGTCTTTGTTTCTTGGTGTCAGTGTATGTCTTTGTTACTTGGTCGAAGTGTATTTATTTGTTACTTGGTGTCAGTGTATGTCTTTGTTACTTGGTGTAAGTGTGTGTCTTTGTTACTTGGTGTCAGTGTATGTCTTTGTTACTTGGTGTCAGTGTGCGTCTTTGTTAATGGGTGTCAGTGTATGTCTTTGTTACTGGGTGTCAGTGTATGTGTTTGTTACTTGGTGTCAGTGTATGTCTTTGATACTTGGTGTAAGTTTATGTCTGTGTTACTGGGTATCAGTGTCTGTCTTTGTTCCTTGGTGTAAGTGTGTGTCTGTGTTACTGGGTATCAGTGTATTTCTTTGTTACTTGGTGTCAGTGTATGTCTTTTTTACTTGGTGTAAGTGTGTGTCTGTGTTACTGGGTATCAGTGTATGTCTTTGTTACTTGGTGTCAGTGTGTGTCTTTGTTACTGGGTGTCAGTGCATGTCTTTGTTACTGGGTGTCAGTGTATGTCTTTGTTACTTGGTGAAAGTGTATGTCATTGTTACTTGGTGTCATTGTGTGTCTTTGTTACTGGGTGTCAGTGCATGTCTTTGTTACTGGGTATCAGTGTCTGTCTTTGTTACTTGGTGTAAGAGTGTGTCTGTGTTGCTGGGTATCAGTGTATGTCTTTGTTACTTGGTGTCAGTGCAGGTCTGTGTTACTTGGTGTAAGTGAGTCTCTTTCTTACTTGGTGTAAGTGCATGTCTTTGTTACTTGGTGTCAGTGTATGTCTGTGTAACTTGGTGTAAGTGTGTGACTTTGTTAGTTGGTGTAAGTGTATATCTTTGTTACTTGGTGTCGGTGTATGTCTTTGTTACTTGGTGTAAGTGTATGTCTTTGCTACTTGGTGTCAGTGTATGTCTTTGATACATGGTGTAAGTGTGTGTCTGTGTTACCGGGTATCAGTGTATGTCTTTCTTACTTCGTGTAAGTGCCTGTCTTTGTTACTGGGTATCAGTGTATGTCTTTGTTAATTTGTGTCAGTGGATGTCTTTGTTACTTGGTGTCAGTGTGTGTCTTTGTTACTTGGTGCCAGTGTGTGTCTTTGTTACTGGGTATCAGTGTATGTCTGTGTTACTTGGTGTAAGTGTGTGTCTGTGTTACTGGGTATCAGTGTATGTCTTTGTTACTTGGTGTCAGTGTATGTCTTTGTTACTTGGTGTAAGTGTATGTCTTTGCTACTTGGTGTCAGTGTATGTCTTTGATACTTGGTGTAAGTGTATGTCTGTGTTACTGGGTATCAGTGTCTGTCTTTGCTACTTGGTGTAAGTGTATGTCTTTGTTACTTGGTGTCAGTGTATGTCTTTGTTACTTGTTGTAAATGTATGTCTTTGTTACTTGGTGTCAGTGTATGTCTTTGTTACTTGGTGTAAGTGTATGTCTTTGTTACTTGGTGTCAGTGTATGTCTTTGATACTTGGTGTAAGTGTATGTCTGTGTTACTGGGTATCAGTGTCTGTCTTTGTTACTTGGTGTAAGGGTGTGTCTGTGTTACGGGGTATCAGTGTATGTCTTTGTTACTTGGTGTCAGTGTATGTCTTTCTTACTTGGTGTAAGTGTGTGTCTTTGTTACTTGGTGTCAGTGTCTGTCTTTGTGACCTGGTGTCAGTGTGTGTCTGTGTTACTGGGTATCAGTGTCTGTCTTTGTTACTTGGTGTAAGTGCATGACTTTGTTACTTGGTGTCAGTGTATGTCTTTGTTACTTGGTGTAAGTGAGGGTCTGTGTTCCTGGGTGTCGGTGCATGTCTTTGTTACTGGGTGTCAGTGTATGTCTTTGTGACTTGCTGCAAGTGTGTGTCTGTGTTACTGGGTATCAGTATCTGTCTTTGTTACTTGGTGCAAGTGTATGTCTGTGTTAGTTGGTGTAAATGTGTGTCTGTGTTATTGGGTATCAGTGAATGTCTTTGTTACTTGGTGTAGGTGTGTGTCTGTGTTACTGGGTATCAGTGTCTGTCTTTGTTACTTGGTGTCAGTGTATGTCTTTGTTACTTGGTCTAAGTGTATTTATTTGTTACTTGGTGTCAGTGTATGTCTTTGTTACTTTGTGTAAGTGTGTGTCTTTGTTACTTGGTGTCAGTGTATGTCTTTGTTACTTGGTGTCAGTGTGTGTCTTTGTTAATGGGAGTCAGTGTATGTCTTTGTTACTGGGTGTCAGTGTATGTCTTTGTTACTTGGTGTAAGTGTATGTCTTTGTTACTTGGTGTCAATGTATGTCTGTGTTACTTGGTGTAAGTGTATGTCTTTGTTACTTGCTGTCAGTGTATGTCTTTGTTACTTGGTGTAAGTGTATGTCTTTGCTGCTTGGTGTCAGTGTATGTCTTTGATACTTGGTGTCAGTGTATGTCTGTGTTACTGGGTATCAGTGTCTGTCTTTGTTACTTGGTGTAAGTGTGTGTCTGTGTTACTGGCTATCAGTGTTTGTCTTTGTTACTTGGTGTCAGTGTATGTCTTTTTTACTTGGTCTAAGTGTATGTCTTTGTTGCTTGGTGTCAGTGTATGTCTTTGTTACTTGGTGTAAGTGTGTGGCTGTGTTACTGGGTATCAGTGTATGTCTTTGTTAATTGGTGTCAGTGTATGTCTTTGTGACTTGGTGTAAGTGTGTGTCTGTGTGGCTGGGTATCAGTGCATGTCTTTGTTACTTGGTGTCAGTGTATGTCTTTTTTACTTGGTGTAAGTGTATGTCTTTGTTACTGGGTGTCAGTGTTTGTCTTTGTTACTGGGTGTCAGTGTATGTCTTTGTTACTTGGTGTCAGTGTATGTCTTTTTTACTTGGTGTAAGTGTATGTCTTTGTTACTTGGTGTCAGTGTATGTCTTTGTTACTTGGTGTAAGTGTATGTCTTTGTTACTTGGTGTCAGTGTATGTCTTTGATACTTGGTGTAAGTGTATGTCTGTGTTACTGGGTATCAGTGTCTGTCTTTGTTACTTGGTGTAAGGGTGTGTCTGTGTTACGGGGTATCAGTGTATGTCTTTGTTACTTGGTGTCAGTGTATGTCTTTCTTACTTGGTGTAAGTGTGTGTCTTTGTTACTTGGTGTCAGTGTCTGTCTTTGTGACCTGGTGTCAGTGTGTGTCTGTGTTACTGGGTATCAGTGTCTGTCTTTGTTACTTGGTGTAAGTGCATGACTTTGTTACTTGGTGTCAGTGTATGTCTTTGTTACTTGGTGTAAGTGAGGGTCTGTGTTACTGGGTGTCGGTGCATGTCTTTGTTACTGGGTGTCAGTGTATGTCTTTGTGACTTGGTGCAAGTGTGTGTCTGTGTTACTGGGTATCAGTATCTGTCTTTGTTACTTGGTGCAAGTGTATGTCTGTGTTAGTTGGTGTAAATGTGTGTCTGTGTTATTGGGTATCAGTGAATGTCTTTGTTACTTGGTGTAGGTGTGTGTCTGTGTTACTGGGTATCAGTGTCTGTCTTTGTTAATGGGTGTCAGTGTATGTCTTTGTTACTGGGTGTCAGTGTATGTGTTTGTTACTTGGTGTCAGTGTATGTCTTTGATACTTGGTGTAAGTGTATGTCTGTGTTACTGGGTATCAGTGTATGTCTTTGTTACTTGGTGTCAGTGTGCGTCTTTGTTAATGGGTGTCAGTGTATGTCTTTGTTACTGGGTGTCAGTGTATGTGTTTGTTACTTGGTGTCAGTGTATGTCTTTGATACTTGGTGTAAGTGTATGTCTGTGTTACTGGGTATCAGTGTCTGTCTTTGTTCCTTGGTGTAAGTGTGTGTCTGTGTTACTGGGTATCAGTGTATTTCTTTGTTACTTGGTGTCAGTGTATGTCTTTTTTACTTGGTGTAAGTGTGTGTCTGTGTTACTGGGTATCAGTGTCTGTCTTTGTGACTTGGTGTCAGTGTGTGTCTTTGTTACTGGGTGTCAGTGCATGTCTTTGTTACTGGGTGTCAGTGTATGTCTTTGTTACTTGGTGAAAGTGTATGTCATTGTTACTTGGTGTCATTGTGTGTCTTTGTTACTGGGTGTCAGTGCATGTCTTTGTTCCTGGGTATCAGTGTCTGTCTTTGTTACTTGGTGTAAGAGTGTGTCTGTGTTGCTGGCTATCAGTGTATTTCTTTGTTACTTGGTGTCAGTGCAGGTCTGTGTTACTTGGTGTAAGTGAGTCTCTTTCTTACTTGGTGTAAGTGCATGTCTTTGTTACTTGGTGTCAGTGTATGTCTGTGTAACTTGGTGTAAGTGTGTGACTTTGTTAGTTGGTGTAAGTGAAGATCTTTGTTACTTGGTGTCGGTGTATGTCTTTGTTACTTGGTGTAAGTGTATGTCTTTGCCACTTGGTGTCAGTGTATGTCTTTGATACATGGTGTAAGTGTGTGTCTGTGTTACCGGGTATCAGTGTATGTCTTTCTTACTTCGTGTAAGTGCCTGTCTTTGTTACTGGGTATCAGTGTATGTCTTTGTTAATTTGTGTCAGTGGATGTCTTTGTTACTTGGTGTCAGTGTGTGTCTTTGTTACTTGGTGCCAGTGTGTGTCTTTGTTACTGGGTATCAGTGTATGTCTGTGTTACTTGGTGTAAGTGTGTGTCTGTGTTACTGGGTATCAGTGTATGTCTTTGTTACTTGGTGTCAGTGTATGTCTTTGTTACTTGGTGTAAGTGTATGTCTTTGCTACTTGGTGTCAGTGTATGTCTTTGATACTTGGTGTAAGTGTATGTCTGTGTTACTGGGTATCAGTGTCTGTCTTTGCTACTTGGTGTAAGTGTGTGTCTGTGTTACTGGGTATCAGTGTTTGTCTTTGTTACTTGGTGTCAGTGTATGTCTTTTTTACTTGGTGTAAGTGTATGTCTTTGTTACTTGGTGTCAGTGTATGTCTTTGTTACTTGTTGTAAATGTATGTCTTTGTTACTTGGTGTCAGTGTATGTCTGTGTTACTTGGTGTAAGTGTATGTCTTTGTTTCTTGGTGTCAGTGCATGTCTTTGTTACTTGGTGTAAGTGTATGTCTTTTTACTTGGTGTCAGTGCATGTCTTTGTTAATTGATGGAAGTGTATGTCTTTGCTACTTGGTGTCAGTGTATGTCTTTGATACTTGGTGTAAGTGTATGTCTGTGTTACTGGGTATCAGTGTCTGTCTTTGTTATTTGGTGTAAGGGTGTGTCTGTGTTACGGGGTATCAGTGTATGTCTTTGTTACTTGGTGTCAGTGTATGTCTTTCTTACTTGGTGTAAGTGTATGTCTTTGTTACTTGGTGTCAGTGTATGTCTTTGTTACTTGGTGTAAGTGTGTGGCTCTGTTACTGGGTATCAGTGTATGTCTTTGTTAATTGGTGTCAGTGTATGTCTTTGTTACTTGGTGTAAGTGCATGTCTTTGTTACTTGGTGTCAGTGTCTGTCTTTGTGACCTGGTGTCAGTGTGTGTCTGTGTTACTGGGTATCAGTGTCTGTCTTTGTTACTTGGTATAAGTGCATGACTTTGTTACTTGGTGTCAGTGTATGTCTTTGTTACTTGGTGTAAGTGAGGGTCTGTGTTACTGGGTGTCGGTGCATGTCTTTGTTACTGGGTGTCAGTGTATGTCTTTGTGACTTGGTGCAAGTGTGTGTCTGTGTTACTGGGTATCAGTATCTGTCTTTGTTACTTGGTGCAAGTGTATGTCTGTGTTAGTTGGTGTAAATGTGTGTCTGTGTTATTGGGTATCAGTGAATGTCTTTGTTACTTGGTGTAGGTGTGTGTCTGTGTTACTGGGTATCAGTGTCTGTCTTTGTTACTTGGTGTCAGTGTATGTCTTTGTTACTTGGTCTAAGTGTATTTATTTGTTACTTGGTGTCAGTGTATGTCTTTGTTATTGGTGTAAGTGTGTGTCTTTGTTACTTGGTGTCAGTGTATGTCTTTGTTACTTGGTGTCAGTGTGTGTCTTTGTTAATGGGAGTCAGTGTATGTCTTTGTTACTGGGTGTCAGTGTATGTGTTTGTTACTTGGTGTCAATGTATGTCTTTGATACTTGGTGTAAGTGTATGTCTGTGTTACTGGGTATCAGTGTCTGTCTTTGTTCCTTGGTGGAAGTGTGTGTCTGTGTTGCTGGGTATCAGTGTGTGTCTTTGTTACTTGGTGTCAGTGTATGTCTTTTTTACTTTGTGTAAGTGTGTGTCTGTGTTCCTGGGTATCAGTGTATGTCTTTGTTACTTGGTGTCTGTGTATGTCTTTGTATACTTGGTGTCAGTGTGTGTCTTTGTTACTTGGTGTCAGTGCGTTTCTTTGTTACTGGGTGTCAGTGTTTGTCTTTGTTACTGGGTGTCAGTGTATGTGTTTGTGACTTGGTGTTAGTGTGTGTCTGTGTTCTTGGGTATCAGTGTATGTCTTTGTTACTGGGTATCAGTGTCTGTCTTTGTTACTTGGTGTAAGTGTGTGTCTGTGTTACTGGGTATCAGTGTATGTCTTTGTTACTTGGTGTCAGTGTATGTCTGTCTACTTGGTGTAAGTGTGTGTCTTTGTTACTTGGTGTCAGTGTTTGTCTGTGTTACTTGGTGTAAGTGTATGTCTTTGTTACTTGGTGTCAGTGCATGTCTTTGTTACTTGGTGTAACTGTACGTATTTGTTACTTGGTGTCAGTGCATGTCTTTGTTACTTGGTGCAAGTGTATGCCTTTGTTACTTGGTGTCAGTCTATGTCTCTGTTACTTGGTGTAAGTGTGTGTCTGTGTTGCTGGGTATCAGTGTATGTCTTTGTCACTTGGTGTCATTGTCTGTCTTTGTTACTTGGTGTAAGTGTGTGTCTGTGTTACTGGGTATCAGTGTATGTCTTTGATACTTGGTGTCAGTGTATGTCTGTGTTACTTGGTGTAAGTGTGTGTCTGTGTTACTGTGTATCAGTGTATGTCTTTGTTACTTGGTGTCAGTGTATGTCTTTGTTACTTGGTGTCAATGTCTGTCTGTGTTACTTGGTGTAAGTGTATGTCTTTGTTACTTGGTGTCAGTGTATGTCTTTGTTACTTGGTGTAAGTGTATGTCTTTGCTACTTGGTGTCAGTGTATGTCTTTGATACTTGGTGTAAGTGTATGTCTGTGTTACTGGGTATCAGTGTCTGTCTTTGTTACTTGGTGTAAGTGTGTGTCTGTGTCACTGGGTATCAGTGTTTGTCTTTGTTACTTGGTGTCAGTGTATGTCTTTTTTACTTGGTGTAAGTGTATGTCTTTGTTACTTGGTGTCAGTGTATGTCTTTGTTACTTGTTGCAAATGTATGTCTTTGTTACTTGGTGTCAGTGTATGTCTTTGTTACTTGGTGTAAGTGTATGTCTGTGTTACGGGGTATCAGTGTATGTCTTTGTTACTTGGTGTCATTGTATGTCTTTCTTACTTGGTGTAAGTGAGTGTCTTTGTTACTTGGTGTCAGTGTATGTCTTTGTTACTTGGTGTAAGTGTGTGGCTGTGTTACTGGGTATCAGTGTCTGTCTTTGTTAATTGGTGTAAGTGCTTGTCTTTGCTACTTGGTGTCAGTGTATGTCTTTGATACTTGGTGTAAGTGTATGTCTGTGTTACTGGGTATCAGTGTCTGTCTTTGTTACTTGGTGTAAGGGTGTGTCTGTGTTACGGGGTATCAGTGTATGTCTTTGTTACTTGGTGTCAGTGTATGTCTTTCTTACTTGGTGTAAGTGTGTGTCTTTGTTACTTGGTGTCAGTGTATGTCTTTGTTACTTGGTGTAAGTGTGTGGCTGTGTTACTGGGTATCAGTGTATGTCTTTGTTAATTGGTGTCAGTGTATGTCTTTGTTACTTGGTGTAAGTGTGTGTCTGTGTAACTGGGTATCAGTGTATGTCTTTGTTACTTGGTGTAAGTGCATGTCTTTGTTAATTGGTGTCAGTGTCTGTCTTTGTGACCTGGTGTCAGTGTGTCTCTGTGTTACTGGGTATCAGTGTCTGTCTTTGTTACTTGGTGTAAGTGCATGTCTTTGTTACTTGGTGTCAGTGTATGTCTTTGTTACTTGGTGTAAGTGAGTGTCTGTGTTACTGGGTATCAGTGTATGTCTTTGTTACTTGGTGTAAGGGTGTGTCTTTCTTACTTGGTGTAGGTGTGTGTCTTTGTTACTTGGTGTCAGTGTATGTCTTTGTTTCTTGGTGTAAGTGTGTGGCTGTGTTACTGGGTATCAGTGTATGTCTTTGTTAATTGGTGTCAGTGTATGTCTTTGTTACTTGGTGTAAGTGTGTGTCTGTGTAACTGGGTATCAGTGTATGTCTTTGTTACTTGGTGTAAGTGCATGTCTTTGTTACTTGGTGTCAGTGTCTGTCTTTGTGACCTGGTGTCAGTGTGTCTCTGTGTTACTGGGTATCAGTGTCTGTCTTTGTTACTGGGTGTCGGTGCATGTCATTGTTACTGGGTGTCAGTGTATGTCTTTGTGACTTGGTGCAAGTGTGTGTCTGTGTTACTGGGTATCAGTATCTGTCTTTGTTACTTGGTGTAAGTGTATGTCTGTGTTAGTTGGTGTAAATGTGTGTCTGTGTTATTGGGTATCAGTGAATGTCTTTGTTACTTGGTGTAGGTGTGTGTCTGTGTTACTGGGTATCAGTGTATGTCTTTGTTTCTTGGTGTCAGTGTATGTCTTTGTTACTTGGTCGAAGTGTATTTATTTGTTACTTGGTGTCAGTGTATGTCTTTGTTACTTGGTGTAAGTGTGTGTCTTTGTTACTTGGTGTCAGTGTATGTCTTTGTTACTTGGTGTCAGTGTGCGTCTTTGTTAATGGGTGTCAGTGTATGTCTTTGTTACTGGGTGTCAGTGTATGTGTTTGTTACTTGGTGTCAGTGTATGTCTTTGATACTTGGTGTAAGTTTATGTCTGTGTTACTGGGTATCAGTGTCTGTCTTTGTTCCTTGGTGTAAGTGTGTGTCTGTGTTACTGGGTATCAGTGTATTTCTTTGTTACTTGGTGTCAGTGTATGTCTTTTTTACTTGGTGTAAGTGTGTGTCTGTGTTACTGGGTATCAGTGTATGTCTTTGTTACTTGGTGTCAGTGTGTGTCTTTGTTACTGGGTGTCAGTGCATGTCTTTGTTACTGGGTGTCAGTGTATGTCTTTGTTACTTGGTGAAAGTGTATGTCATTGTTACTTGGTGTCATTGTGTGTCTTTGTTACTGGGTGTCAGTGCATGTCTTTGTTACTGGGTATCAGTGTCTGTCTTTGTTACTTGGTGTAAGAGTGTGTCTGTGTTGCTGGGTATCAGTGTATGTCTTTGTTACTTGGTGTCAGTGCAGGTCTGTGTTACTTGGTGTAAGTGAGTCTCTTTCTTACTTGGTGTAAGTGCATGTCTTTGTTACTTGGTGTCAGTGTATGTCTGTGTAACTTGGTGTAAGTGTGTGACTTTGTTAGTTGGTGTAAGTGTATATCTTTGTTACTTGGTGTCGGTGTATGTCTTTGTTACTTGGTGTAAGTGTATGTCTTTGCTACTTGGTGTCAGTGTATGTCTTTGATACATGGTGTAAGTGTGTGTCTGTGTTACCGGGTATCAGTGTATGTCTTTCTTACTTCGTGTAAGTGCCTGTCTTTGTTACTGGGTATCAGTGTATGTCTTTGTTAATTTGTGTCAGTGGATGTCTTTGTTACTTGGTGTCAGTGTGTGTCTTTGTTACTTGGTGCCAGTGTGTGTCTTTGTTACTGGGTATCAGTGTATGTCTGTGTTACTTGGTGTAAGTGTGTGTCTGTGTTACTGGGTATCAGTGTATGTCTTTGTTACTTGGTGTCAGTGTATGTCTTTGTTACTTGGTGTAAGTGTATGTCTTTGCTACTTGGTGTCAGTGTATGTCTTTGATACTTGGTGTAAGTGTATGTCTGTGTTACTGGGTATCAGTGTCTGTCTTTGCTACTTGGTGTAAGTGTATGTCTTTGTTACTTGGTGTCAGTGTATGTCTTTGTTACTTGTTGTAAATGTATGTCTTTGTTACTTGGTGTCAGTGTATGTCTTTGTTACTTGGTGTAAGTGTATGTCTTTGTTACTTGGTGTCAGTGTATGTCTTTGATACTTGGTGTAAGTGTATGTCTGTGTTACTGGGTATCAGTGTCTGTCTTTGTTACTTGGTGTAAGGGTGTGTCTGTGTTACGGGGTATCAGTGTATGTCTTTGTTACTTGGTGTCAGTGTATGTCTTTCTTACTTGGTGTAAGTGTGTGTCTTTGTTACTTGGTGTCAGTGTCTGTCTTTGTGACCTGGTGTCAGTGTGTGTCTGTGTTACTGGGTATCAGTGTCTGTCTTTGTTACTTGGTGTAAGTGCATGACTTTGTTACTTGGTGTCAGTGTATGTCTTTGTTACTTGGTGTAAGTGAGGGTCTGTGTTCCTGGGTGTCGGTGCATGTCTTTGTTACTGGGTGTCAGTGTATGTCTTTGTGACTTGCTGCAAGTGTGTGTCTGTGTTACTGGGTATCAGTATCTGTCTTTGTTACTTGGTGCAAGTGTATGTCTGTGTTAGTTGGTGTAAATGTGTGTCTGTGTTATTGGGTATCAGTGAATGTCTTTGTTACTTGGTGTAGGTGTGTGTCTGTGTTACTGGGTATCAGTGTCTGTCTTTGTTACTTGGTGTCAGTGTATGTCTTTGTTACTTGGTCTAAGTGTATTTATTTGTTACTTGGTGTCAGTGTATGTCTTTGTTACTTGGTGTAAGTGTGTGTCTTTGTTACTTGGTGTCAGTGTATGTCTTTGTTACTTGGTGTCAGTGTGTGTCTTTGTTAATGGGAGTCAGTGTATGTCTTTGTTACTGGGTGTCAGTGTATGTCTTTGTTACTTGGTGTAAGTGTATGTCTTTGTTACTTGGTGTCAATGTATGTCTGTGTTACTTGGTGTAAGTGTATGTCTTTGTTACTTGCTGTCAGTGTATGTCTTTGTTACTTGGTGTAAGTGTATGTCTTTGCTGCTTGGTGTCAGTGTATGTCTTTGATACTTGGTGTCAGTGTATGTCTGTGTTACTGGGTATCAGTGTCTGTCTTTGTTACTTGGTGTAAGTGTGTGTCTGTGTTACTGGCTATCAGTGTTTGTCTTTGTTACTTGGTGTCAGTGTATGTCTTTTTTACTTGGTCTAAGTGTATGTCTTTGTTGCTTGGTGTCAGTGTATGTCTTTGTTACTTGGTGTAAGTGTGTGGCTGTGTTACTGGGTATCAGTGTATGTCTTTGTTAATTGGTGTCAGTGTATGTCTTTGTGACTTGGTGTAAGTGTGTGTCTGTGTGGCTGGGTATCAGTGCATGTCTTTGTTACTTGGTGTCAGTGTATGTCTTTTTTACTTGGTGTAAGTGTATGTCTTTGTTACTGGGTGTCAGTGTTTGTCTTTGTTACTGGGTGTCAGTGTATGTCTTTGTTACTTGGTGTCAGTGTATGTCTTTTTTACTTGGTGTAAGTGTATGTCTTTGTTACTTGGTGTCGGTGTATGTCTTTGTTACTTGTTGTAAATGTATGTCTTTGTTACTTGGTGTCAGTGTATGTCTTTGTTACTTGGTGTAAGTGTATGTCTTTGTTACTTGGTGTCAGTGTATGTCTTTGATACTTGGTGTAAGTGTATGTCTGTGTTACTGGGTATCAGTGTCTGTCTTTGTTACTTGGTGTAAGGGTGTGTCTGTGTTACGGGGTATCAGTGTATGTCTTTGTTACTTGGTGTCAGTGTATGTCTTTCTTACTTGGTGTAAGTGTGTGTCTTTGTTACTTGGTGTCAGTGTCTGTCTTTGTGACCTGGTGTCAGTGTGTGTCTGTGTTACTGGGTATCAGTGTCTGTCTTTGTTACTTGGTGTAAGTGCATGACTTTGTTACTTGGTGTCAGTGTATGTCTTTGTTACTTGGTGTAAGTGAGGGTCTGTGTTACTGGGTGTCGGTGCATGTCTTTGTTACTGGGTGTCAGTGTATGTCTTTGTGACTTGGTGCAAGTGTGTGTCTGTGTTACTGGGTATCAGTATCTGTCTTTGTTACTTGGTGCAAGTGTATGTCTGTGTTAGTTGGTGTAAATGTGTGTCTGTGTTATTGGGTATCAGTGAATGTCTTTGTTACTTGGTGTAGGTGTGTGTCTGTGTTACTGGGTATCAGTGTCTGTCTTTGTTAATGGGTGTCAGTGTATGTCTTTGTTACTGGGTGTCAGTGTATGTGTTTGTTACTTGGTGTCAGTGTATGTCTTTGATACTTGGTGTAAGTGTATGTCTGTGTTACTGGGTATCAGTGTATGTCCTTGTTACTTGGTGTCAGTGTGCGTCTTTGTTAATGGGTGTCAGTGTATGTCTTTGTTACTGGGTGTCAGTGTATGTGTTTGTTACTTGGTGTCAGTGTATGTCTTTGATACTTGGTGTAAGTGTATGTCTGTGTTACTGGGTATCAGTGTCTGTCTTTGTTCCTTGGTGTAAGTGTGTGTCTGTGTTACTGGGTATCAGTGTATTTCTTTGTTACTTGGTGTCAGTGTATGTCTTTTTTACTTGGTGTAAGTGTGTGTCTGTGTTACTGGGTATCAGTGTCTGTCTTTGTGACTTGGTGTCAGTGTGTGTCTTTGTTACTGGGTGTCAGTGCATGTCTTTGTTACTGGGTGTCAGTGTATGTCTTTGTTACTTGGTGAAAGTGTATGTCATTGTTACTTGGTGTCATTGTGTGTCTTTGTTACTGGGTGTCAGTGCATGTCTTTGTTCCTGGGTATCAGTGTCTGTCTTTGTTACTTGGTGTAAGAGTGTGTCTGTGTTGCTGGCTATCAGTGTATGTCTTTGTTACTTGGTGTCAGTGCAGGTCTGTGTTACTTGGTGTAAGTGAGTCTCTTTCTTACTTGGTGTAAGTGCATGTCTTTGTTACTTGGTGTCAGTGTATGTCTGTGTAACTTGGTGTAAGTGTGTGACTTTGTTAGTTGGTGTAAGTGAAGATCTTTGTTACTTGGTGTCGGTGTATGTCTTTGTTACTTGGTGTAAGTGTATGTCTTTGCCACTTGGTGTCAGTGTATGTCTTTGATACATGGTGTAAGTGTGTGTCTGTGTTACCGGGTATCAGTGTATGTCTTTCTTACTTCGTGTAAGTGCCTGTCTTTGTTACTGGGTATCAGTGTATGTCTTTGTTAATTTGTGTCAGTGGATGTCTTTGTTACTTGGTGTCAGTGTGTGTCTTTGTTACTTGGTGCCAGTGTGTGTCTTTGTTACTGGGTATCAGTGTATGTCTGTGTTACTTGGTGTAAGTGTGTGTCTGTGTTACTGGGTATCAGTGTATGTCTTTGTTACTTGGTGTCAGTGTATGTCTTTGTTACTTGGTGTAAGTGTATGTCTTTGCTACTTGGTGTCAGTGTATGTCTTTGATACTTGGTGTAAGTGTATGTCTGTGTTACTGGGTATCAGTGTCTGTCTTTGCTACTTGGTGTAAGTGTGTGTCTGTGTTACTGGGTATCAGTGTTTGTCTTTGTTACTTGGTGTCAGTGTATGTCTTTTTTACTTGGTGTAAGTGTATGTCTTTGTTACTTGGTGTCAGTGTATGTCTTTGTTACTTGTTGTAAATGTATGTCTTTGTTACTTGGTGTCAGTGTATGTCTGTGTTACTTGGTGTAAGTGTATGTCTTTGTTTCTTGGTGTCAGTGCATGTCTTTGTTACTTGGTGTAAGTGTATGTCTTTTTACTTGGTGTCAGTGCATGTCTTTGTTAATTGATGGAAGTGTATGTCTTTGCTACTTGGTGTCAGTGTATGTCTTTGATACTTGGTGTAAGTGTATGTCTGTGTTACTGGGTATCAGTGTCTGTCTTTGTTATTTGGTGTAAGGGTGTGTCTGTGTTACGGGGTATCAGTGTATGTCTTTGTTACTTGGTGTCAGTGTATGTCTTTCTTACTTGGTGTAAGTGTATGTCTTTGTTACTTGGTGTCAGTGTATGTCTTTGTTACTTGGTGTAAGTGTGTGGCTCTGTTACTGGGTATCAGTGTATGTCTTTGTTAATTGGTGTCAGTGTATGTCTTTGTTACTTGGTGTAAGTGCATGTCTTTGTTACTTGGTGTCAGTGTCTGTCTTTGTGACCTGGTGTCAGTGTGTGTCTGTGTTACTGGGTATCAGTGTCTGTCTTTGTTACTTGGTGTAAGTGCATGTCTTTGTTACTTGGTGTCAGTGTATGTCTTTGTTACTTGGTGGAAGTGAGTGTCTGTGTTACTGGGTGTCGGTGCATGTCTTTGTTACTGGGTGTCAGTGTATGTCTTTGTGACTTGGTGCAAGTGTGTGTCTGTGTTACTGGGTATCAGTATCTGTCTTTGTTACTTGGTGTAAGTGTATGTCTGTGTTAGTTGGTGTAAATGTGTGTCTGTGTTATTGGGTATCAGTGAATGTCTTTGTTACTTGGTGTAGGTGTGTGTCTGTGTTACTGGGTATCAGTGTATGTCTTTGTTCCTTGGTGTCAGTGTATGTTTTTGTTACTTGGTCGAAGTGTTTTATTTGTTACATGGTGTCAGTGTATGTCTTTGTTACTTGGTGTAAGTGTGTGTCTTTGTTACTTGGTGTCAGTGTATCTCTTTGTTACTTGGTGTCAGTGTGTGTCTTTGTTAATGGGTGTCAGTGTATGTCTTTGTTACTGGGTGTCAGTGTATGTGTTTGTTACTTGGTGTCAGTGTATGTCTTTGATACTTGGTGTAAGTGTATGTCTGTGTTACTGGGTATCAGTGTCTCTCTTTGTTCCTTGGTGCAAGTGTGTGTCTGTGTGACTGGGTATCAGTGTATGTCTTTGTTACTTGGTGTCAGTGTATGTCTTTTTTACTTGGTGTAATTGTGTGTCTGTGTTACTGGGTATCAATGTATGTCTTTGTTACTTGGTGTCAGTGTGTGTCTTTGTTGCTGGGTGTCAGTGCATGTCTTTGTTACTGGGTGTCAGTGTATGTCTTTGTTACTTGGTGAAAGTGTATGTCATTGTTACTTGGTGTCATTGTGTGTCTTTGTTACTGGGTGTGAGTGCATGTCTTTGTTACTGGGTATCAGTGTCTGTCTTTGTTACTTGGTGTAAGAGTGTGTCTGTATTGCTGGGTATCAGTGTATGTCTTTGTTACTTGGTGTCAGTGTATGTCTGTGTAACTTGGTGTAAGTGTGTGACTTTGTTAGTTGGTGTAAGTGTATATCTTTGTTACTTGGTGTCAGTGTATGTCTATGTTATTTGGTGTAAGTGTATGTATTTGTTACTTGGTGTCGGTGTATGTCTTTGTTACTTGGTGTAAGTGTATGTCTTTGTTACTTCGTGTAAGTGCGTGACTTTGTTACTGGGTATCAGTGTATTTCTTTGTTAATTTGTGTCAGTGGATGTCTTTGTTACTTGGTGTCAGTGTGTGTCTTTGTTACTTGGTGTCAGTGTGTGTCTTTGTTACTGGGTGTCAGTGTATGTCTTTGTTACTGGGTGTTAGTGTATGTCTTTGTGAGTTGGTGTAAGTGTATGTCTCTGTTACTGGGTATCATTGTCTGTCTTTGTTACTTGGTGTAAGTGTGTGTCTGTGTTACTGGGTATCAGTGTATGTCTTTGCTACTTGGTGTAAGTGTATGTCTTTGTTACTTGGTGTCAGTGTATGTCTTTGATACTTGGTGTCAGTGTATGTCTGTGTTACTTGGTGTAAGTTTGTGCCTATGTTACTTGGTGTCAGTGTATGTATTTGTTACTTGGTGTCAGTGTATGTCTGTGTTACTTGGTGTAAGTGTATGTCTTTGTTATTTGGTGTCAGTGTATGTCTTTGTTACTTAGTGTAAGTGTGTGTCTTTGTTACTTGGTGTAAGTGTATGTCTTTGTTACTTGGTGTCAGTGTATGTCTGTGTTACTTGGTGTAAGTGTATGTCTTTGTTACTTGGTGTCAGTGTATGTCTTTGTTACTTGGTGTAAGTGTGTGTCTGTGTTACTGGGTATCAGTGTATGTCTTTGTTAATTGGTATCAGTGTATGTATTTGTTACTTGTTGTAAGTGTGTGTCTGTGTTACTGGGTATCAGTGTATGTCTTTGTTACTTGGTGTAAGTGTATGCCTTTGTTACTTGCTGTCAGTGCATGTCTCTGTTACTTGGTGTAAGTGTGTGTCTGTGTTACAGGGTATCAGTTGCTGTCTTTGTTACTTGGTGTCATTGTCTGTCTTTGTTACTTGGTGTAAGTGTGTGTCTGTGTTACTGGGTATCAGTGTATGTCTTTGTTACTTGGTGTCAGTGTATGTCTGTGTTACTTGGTGTAAGTGTGTATCTGTGTTACTGGGTATCAGTGTATGTCTTTGTTACTTGATGTCAGTGTATGTCTTTGTTACTTGTTGTCAGTCTATGTCTTTGTTACTTGGTGTCAGTGTATGTCTGTGTTACTTGGTGTAAGAGTGTGTCTTTGTTACATGGTGTCAGTGTATGTCTATGTTACTTGGTGTAAGTGCATGTCTTTGTTACTTGGTGTCAGTGTATGTCTTTGTGACATGGTGTAAGTGTGAGTCTGTGTTACTGGGTATCAGTGTATGTCTTTGTTACTTGGTGTCTGTGTATGTCTGTGATACTTGGTGTAAGTGTGTGTCTGTGTGGCTGGGTATCAGTGTATGTCTTTGTTACTTGGTGTAAGTGTGTGTCTGTGTTCCTGGGTATCAGTGTATGTCTTTGTTACTTGGTGTCTGTGTATGTCTTTGTATACTTGGTGTCAGTGTGTGTCTTTGTTACTTGGTGTCAGTGCGTTTCTTTGTTACTGGGTGTCAGTGTTTGTCTTTGTTACTGGGTGTCAGTGTCTGTCTTTGTTACTTGGTGTAAGTGTGTGTCTGTGTTTCTGGGTATCAGCGTATGTCTTTGTTACTTGGTGTCAGTGTATGTCTGTCTACTTGGTGTAAGTGTGTGTCTTTGTTACTTGGTGTCAGTGTTTGTCTGTGTTACTTGGTGTAAGTGCATGTATTTGTTACTTGGTGTCAGTGCATGTCTTTGTTACTTGGTGTAACTGTTCGTCTTTGTTACTTGGTGTCAGTGCATGTCTTTGTTACTTGGTGTAAGTGTATGCCTTTGTTACTTGGTGTCAGTCTATGTCTCTGTTACTTGGTGTAAGTGTGTGTCTGTGTTACTGGGTATCAGTGTATGTCTTTGTTACTTGGTGTCAGTGTATGTCTGTGTTACTTGGTGTAAGTGTATGTCTTTGTTACTGGGTGTCAGTGTTTGTCTTTGTTACTGGGTATCAGTGTATTTCTTTGTTAATTTGTGTCAGTGGATGTCTTTGTTACTTGGTGTCAGTGTGTGTCTTTGTTACTTGGTGTCAGTGTGTGTCTTTGTTACTGGGTGTCAGTGTATGTCTTTGTTACTGGGTGTTAGTGTATGTCTTTGTGAGTTGGTGTAAGTGTATGTCTCTGTTACTGGGTATCATTGTCTGTCTTTGTTACTTGGTGTAAGTGTGTGTCTGTGTTACTGGGTATCAGTGTATGTCTTTGCTACTTGGTGTAAGTGTATGTCTTTGTTACTTGGTGTCAGTGTATGTCTTTGATACTTGGTGTCAGTGTATGTCTGTGTTACTTGGTGTAAGTTTGTGCCTATGTTACTTGGTGTCAGTGTATGTATTTGTTACTTGGTGTCAGTGTATGTCTGTGTTACTTGGTGTAAGTGTATGTCTTTGTTATTTGGTGTCAGTGTATGTCTTTGTTACTTGGTGTAAGTGTGTGTCTTTGTTACTTGGTGTAAGTGTATGTCTTTGTTACTTGGTGTCAGTGTATGTCTGTGTTACTTGGTGTAAGTGTATGTCTTTGTTACTTGGTGTCAGTGTATGTCTTTGTTACTTGGTGTAAGTGTGTGTCTGTGTTACTGGGTATCAGTGTATGTCTTTGTTAATTGGTATCAGTGTATGTATTTGTTACTTGTTGTAAGTGTGTGTCTGTGTTACTGGGTATCAGTGTATGTCTTTGTTACTTGGTGTAAGTGTATGCCTTTGTTACTTGGTGTCAGTGCATGTCTCTGTTACTTGGTGTAAGTGTGTGTCTGTGTTACAGGGTATCAGTTGCTGTCTTTGTTACTTGGTGTCATTGTCTGTCTTTGTTACTTGGTGTAAGTGTGTGTCTGTGTTACTGGGTATCAGTGTATGTCTTTGTTACTTGGTGTCAGTGTATGTCTGTGTTACTTGGTGTAAGTGTGTATCTGTGTTACTGGGTATCAGTGTATGTCTTTGTTACTTGATGTCAGTGTATGTCTTTGTTACTTGTTGTCAGTCTATGTCTTTGTTACTTGGTGTCAGTGTATGTCTGTGTTACTTGGTGTAAGAGTGTGTCTTTGTTACATGGTGTCAGTGTATGTCTATGTTACTTGGTGTAAGTGCATGTCTTTGTTACTTGGTGTCAGTGTATGTCTTTGTGACATGGTGTAAGTGTGAGTCTGTGTTACTGGGTATCAGTGTATGTCTTTGTTACTTGGTGTCTGTGTATGTCTGTGATACTTGGTGTAAGTGTGTGTCTGTGTGGCTGGGTATCAGTGTATGTCTTTGTTACTTGGTGTAAGTGTGTGTCTGTGTTCCTGGGTATCAGTGTATGTCTTTGTTACTTGGTGTCTGTGTATGTCTTTGTATACTTGGTGTCAGTGTGTGTCTTTGTTACTTGGTGTCAGTGCGTTTCTTTGTTACTGGGTGTCAGTGTTTGTCTTTGTTACTGGGTGTCAGTGTCTGTCTTTGTTACTTGGTGTAAGTGTGTGTCTGTGTTTCTGGGTATCAGCGTATGTCTTTGTTACTTGGTGTCAGTGTATGTCTGTCTACTTGGTGTAAGTGTGTGTCTTTGTTACTTGGTGTCAGTGTTTGTCTGTGTTACTTGGTGTAAGTGCATGTCTTTGTTACTTGGTGTCAGTGCATGTCTTTGTTACTTGGTGTAACTGTTCGTCTTTGTTACTTGGTGTCAGTGCATGTCTTTGTTACTTGGTGTAAGTGTATGCCTTTGTTACTTGGTGTCAGTCTATGTCTCTGTTACTTGGTGTAAGTGTGTGTCTGTGTTACTGGGTATCAGTGTATGTCTTTGTTACTTGGTGTCAGTGTATGTCTGTGTTACTTGGTGTAAGTGTATGTCTTTGTTACTGGGTGTCAGTGTTTGTCTTTGTTACTGGGTGACAGTGTATGTCTTTGTGACTTGGTGTTAGTGTGTGTCTGTGTTCTTGGGTATCAGTGTATGTCTTTGTTACTGGGTATCAGTGTCTGTCTTTGTTACTTGGTGTAAGTGTGTGTCTGTGTTACTGGGTATCAGTGTATGTCTTTGTTACTTGGTGTCAGTGTATGTCTGTCCACTTGGTGTAAGTGTGTGTCTTTGTTACTTGGTGTCAGTGTTTGTCTGTGTTACTTGGTGTAAGTGTATGTCTTTGTTACTTGGTGTCAGTGCATGTCTTTGTTACTTGGTGTAACTGTTCGTCTTTGTTACTTGGTGTCAGTGCATGTCTTTGTTACTTGGTGTAAGTGTATGCCTTTGTTACTTGGTGTCAGTCTATGTCTCTGTTACTTGGTGTAAGTGTGTGTCTGTGTTACTGGGTATCAGTGTATGTCTTTGTTACTTGGTGTCAGTGTATGTCTGTGTTACTTGGTGTAAGTGTGTGTCTGTGTTACTGGGTATCAGTGTATGTCTTTGTTACTTGGTGTCAGTGTATGTCTTTGTTACTTGGTGTAAGTGTATGTCTTTGTTACTTGGTGTCAATGTATGTCTGTGTTACTTGGTGTAAGTGTATGTCTTTGTTACTTGGTGTCAGTGTATGTCTTTGTTACTTGGTGTAAGTATATGTCTTTGCTACTTGGTGTCAGTGTATGTCTTTGATACTAGGTGTAAGTGTATGTCTGTGTTACTGGGTATCAGTGTCTGTCTTTGTTACTTGGTGTAAGTGTGTGTCTGTGTTACTGGGTATCAGTGTTTGTCTTTGTTACTTGGTGTCAGTGTATGTCTTTTTTACTTGCTGTAAGTGTATGTCTTTGTTACTTGGTGTCAGTGTATGTCTTTGTTGCTTGGTGTAAGTGTGTGGCTGTGTGACTGGGTATCATTGTATGTCTTTGTGACTTGGTGTCAGTGTATGTCTTTTTTACTTGGTGTAAGTGTATGTCTTTGTTACTTGGTGTCAGTGTATGTCTTTGTTAATTGTTGTAAATGTATGTCTTTGTTACTTGGTGTCAGTGTATGTCTGTGTTACTTGGTGTAAGTGTATGTCTTTGTTTCTTGGTGTCAGTGCATGTCTTTGTTACTTGGTGTAAGTGTATGTCTTTGTTACTTGGTGTCAGTGTATGTCTTTGTTAATTGGTGGAAGTGTATGTCTTTGCTACTTGGTGTCAGTGTATGTCTTTGATACTTGGTGTAAGTGTATGTCTGTGTTACTGGGTATCAGTGTCTGTCTTTGTTATTTGGTGTAAGGGTGTGTCTGTGTTACGGGGTATCAGTGTATGTCTTTGTTACTTGGTGTCAGTGTATGTCTTTCTTACTTGGTGTAAGTGTATGTCTTTGTTACTTGGTGTCAGTGTATGTCTTTGTTACTTGGTGTAAGTGTGTGGCTCTGTTACTGGGTATCAGTGTATGTCTTTGTTAATTGGTGTCAGTGTATGTCTTTGTTACTTGGTGTCAGTGTGTGTCTGTGTGGCTGGGTATCAGTGTATGTCTTTGTTACTTGGTGTAAGTGCATGTCTTTGTTACTTGGTGTCAGTGTCTGTCTTTGTGACCTGGTGTCAATGTGTGTCTGTGTTACTGGGTATCAGTGTCTGTCTTTGTTACTTGGTGTAAGTGCATGTCTTTGTTACTTGGTGTCAGTGTATGTCTTTGTTACTTGGTGTAAGTGAGTGTCTGTGTTACTGGGTGTCGGTGCATGTCTTTGTTACTGGGTGTCAGTGTATGTCTTTGTGACTTGGTGCATGTGTGTGTCTGTGTTACTGGGTATCAGTATCTGTCTTTGTTACTTGGTGTAAGTGTATGTCTGTGTTAGTTGGTGTAAATGTGTGTCTGTGTAATTGGGTATCAGTGAATGTCTTTGTTACTTGGTGTAGGTGTGTGTCTGTGTTACTGGGTATCAGTGTATGTCTTTGTTACTTGGTGTCAGTGTATGTCTATGTTATTTGGTGTAAGTGTATGTATTTGTTACTTGGTGTCGGTGTATGTCTTTGTTACTTGGTGTAAGTGTATGTCTTTGTTACTTCGTGTAAGTGCGTGACTTTGTTACTGGGTCTCAGTGTATGTCTTTGTTAATTTGTGTCAGTGGATGTCTTTGTTACTTAGTGTCAGTGTGTGTCTTTGTTACTTGGTGTCAGTGTGTGTCTTTGTTACTGGGTGTCAGTGTATGTCTTTGTTACTGGGTGTCAGTGTATGTCTTTGTGAGTTGGTGTAAGTGTATGTCTCTGTTACTGGGTATCAGTGTCTGTCTTTGTTACTTGGTGTAAGTGTGTGTCTGTGTTACTGGGTATCAGTGCATATCTTTGCTACTTGGTGTAAGTGTATGTCTTTGCTACTTGGTGTCAGTGTATGTCTTTGATACTTGGTGTCAGTGTATGTCTGTGTTACTTGGTGTAAGTTTGTGCCTATGTTACTTGGTGTCAGTGTATGTATTTGTTACTTGGTGTCATTGTATGTCTGTGTTACTTGGTGTAAGTGTATGTCTTTGTTACTTGGTGTCAGTGTATGTCTTTGTTACTTGGTGTAAGTGTGTGTCTTTGTTACTTGGTGTAAGTGTATGTCTTTGTTACTTGGTGTCAGTGGATGTCTGCGTCACTTGGTGCAAGTGTGTGTCTTTGTTAGTTGGTGTAAGTGTATGTCTTTGTTACTTGGTGTCAGTGTATGTCTGTGTTACTTGGTGTAAGTGTATGTCTTTATTACTTGGTGTCAGTGTATGTCTTTGTTACTTGGTGTAAGTGTATGTCTTTTTTACTTGTTGTAAGTGTATGTCTTTGTTACTTGGTGTCAGTGTATGTCTTTGTTACTTGGTGTAAGTGTGTGTCTGTGTTACTGGGTATCAGTGTATGTCTTTGTTAATTGGTGTCAGTGTATGTCTTTGTTACTTGTTGTAAGTGTGTGTCTGTGTTACTGGGTATCAGTGTATGTCTTTGTTACTTGGTGTAAGTGTATGCCTTTGTTACTTGGTGTCAGTGCATGTCTCTGTTACTTGGTGTAAGTGTGTGTCTGTGTTACAGGGTATCAGTGTATGTCTTTGTTACTTGGTGTCATTGTCTGTCTTTGTTACTTGGTGTAAGTGTGTGTCTGTGTTACTGGGTATCAGTGTATGTCTTTGTTACTTGGTGTCAGTGTATGTCTGTGTTACTTGGTGTAAGTGTGTATCTGTGTTACTGGGTATCAGTGTCTGTCTTTGTTACTTGATGTCAGTGTATGTCTTTGTTACTTGTTGTCAGTCTATGTCTTTGTTACTTGGTGTAAGTGTATGTCTTTGTTACTTGGTGTCAGTGTATGTCTTTGTTACTTGGTGTAAGTGTGTGTCTGTGTTACTGGGTATCAGTGTATGTCTTTGTTAATTGGTGTCAGTGTATGTCTTTGTTACTTGTTGTAAGTGTGTGTCTGTGTTACTGGGTGTCAGTGTATGTCTTTGTTACTTGGTGTAAGTGTATGCCTTTGTTACTTGGTGTCAGTGCATGTCTCTGTTACTTGGTGTAAGTGTGTGTCTGTGTTACAGGGTATCAGTGTATGTCTTTGTTACTAGGTGTCATTGTCTGTCTTTGTTACTTGGTGTAAGTGTGTGTCTGTGTTACTGGGTATCAGTGTATGTCTTTGTTACTTGGTGTCAGTGTATGTCTGTGTTACTTGGTGTAAGTGTGTATCTGTGTTACTGGGTATCAGTGTATGTCTTTGTTACTTGATGTCAGTGTATGTCTTTGTTACTTGTTGTCAGTCTAGGTCTTTGTTACTTGGTGTCAGTGTATGTCTGTGTTACTTGGTGTAAGTGTATGTCTTTGTTACTTGGTGTCAGTGTATGTCTCTGTTACTTGGTGTAAGTGTATGTCTTTGTTACTTGGTGTCAGTGTATGTCTTTGTTACTTGGTGTAAGTGTATGGCTTTGCTACTTGGTGTCAGTGTATGTCTTTGATACTTGGTGCAAGTGGATGCCTGTGTTACTGGGTATCAGTGTATGTCTTTGTTACTTGGTGTCAGTGTATGTCTGCGTTACTTGGTGTAAGAGTGTGTCTTTGTTACATGGTGTCAGTGTATGTCTATGTTACTTGGTGTAAGTGCATGTCTTTGTTACTTGGTGTCAGTGTATGTCTTTGTGACATGGGGTAAGTGTGAGTCTGTGTAACTGGGTATCAGTGTATGTCTTTGTTACTTGGTGTCTGTGTATGTCTGTGATACTTGGTGTAATTGTGTGTCTGTGTGGCTGGGTATCAGTGTATGTCTTTGTTACTTGGTGTAAGTGTGTGTCTGTGTTCCTGGGTATCAGTGTATGTCTTTGTTACTTGGTGTCTGTGTATGTCTTTGTATACTTGGTGTCAGTGTGTGTCTTTGTTACTTGGTGTCAGTGCGTTTCTTTGTTACTGGGTGTCAGTGTTTGTCTTTGTTACTGGGTGTCAGTGTATGTCTTTGTGACTTGGTGTTAGTGTGTGTCTGTGTTCTTGGGTATCAGTGTATGTCTTTGTTACTGGGTATCAGTGTATGTCTGTCTACTTGGTGTAAGTGTGTGTCTTTGTTACTTGGTGTCAGTGTTTGTCTGTGTTACTTGGTGTAAGTGTATGTCTTTGTTACTTGGTGTCAGTGCATGTCTTTGTTAAATGGTGTAACTGTTCGTCTTTGTTACTTGGTGTCAGTGCATGTCTTTGTTACTTGGTGTAAGTGTATGCCTTTGTTACTTGGTGTCAGTCTATGTCTCTGTTACTTGGTGTAAGTGTGTGTCTGTGTTACTGGGTATCAGTGTATGTCTTTGTTACTTGGTGTCAGTGTATGTCTGTGTTACTTGGTGTAAGTGTGTGTCTGTGTTACTGGGTATCAGTGTATATCTTTGTTACTTGGTGTCAGTGTATGTCTTTGTTACTTGGTGTAAGTGTATGTCTTTGTTACTTGGTGTCAATGTATGTCTGTGTTACTTGGTGTAAGTGTATGTCTTTGTTACTTGGTGTCAGTGTATGTCTTTGTTACTTGGTGTAAGTATATGTCTTTGTGAGTTGGTGTAAGTGTATGTCTCTGTTACTGGGTATCAGTGTCTGTCTTTGTTACTTGGTGTAAGTGTGTGTCTGTGTTACTGGGTATCAGTGCATATCTTTGCTACTTGGTGTAAGTGTATGTCTTTGTTACTTGGTGTCAGTGTATGTCTTTGATACTTGGTGTCAGTGTATGTCTGTGTTACTTGGTGTAAGTTTGTGCCTATGTTACTTGGTGTCAGTGTATGTATTTGTTACTTGGTGTCATTGTATGTCTGTGTTACTTGGTGTAAGTGTATGTCTTTGTTACTTGGTGTCAGTGTATGTCTTTGTTACTTGGTGTAAGTGTGTGTCTTTGTTACTTGGTGTAAGTGTATGTCTTTGTTACTTGGTGTCAGTGGATGTCTGTGTCACTTGGTGCAAGTGTGTGTCTTTGTTAGTTGGTGTAAGTGTATGTCTTTGTTACTTGGTGTCAGTGTATGTCTGTGTTACTTGGTGTAAGTGTATGTCTTTATTACTTGGTGTCAGTGTATGTCTTTGTTACTTGGTGTAAGTGTATGTCTTTTTTACTTGTTGTAAGTGTATGTCTTTGTTACTTGGTGTCAGTGTATGTCTTTGTTACTTGGTGTAAGTGTGTGTCTGTGTTACTGGGTATCAGTGTATGTCTTTGTTAATTGGTGTCAGTGTATGTCTTTGTTACTTGTTGTAAGTGTGTGTCTGTGTTACTGGGTATCAGTGTATGTCTTTGTTACTTGGTGTAAGTGTATGCCTTTTTTACTTGGTGTCAGTGCATGTCTCTGTTACTTGGTGTAAGTGTGTGTCTGTGTTACAGGGTATCAGTGTATGTCTTTGTTACTTGGTGTCATTGTCTGTCTTTGTTACTTGGTGTAAGTGTGTGTCTGTGTTACTGGGTATCAGTGTATGTCTTTGTTACTTGGTGTCAGTGTATGTCTGTGTTACTTGGTGTAAGTGTGTATCTGTGTTACTGGGTATCAGTGTATGTCTTTGTTACTTGATGTCAGTGTATGTCTTTGTTACTTGTTGTCAGTCTATGTCTTTGTTACTTGGTGTAAGTGTATGTCTTTGTTACTTGGTGTCAGTGTATGTCTTTGTTACTTGGTGTAAGTGTGTGTCTGTGTTACTGGGTATCAGTGTATGTCTTTGTTAATTGGTGTCAGTGTATGTCTTTGTTACTTGTTGTAAGTGTGTGTCTGTGTTACTGGGTATCAGTGTATGTCTTTGTTACTTGGTGTAAGTGTATGCCTTTGTTACTTGGTGTCAGTGCATGTCTCTGTTACTTGGTGTAAGTGTGTGTCTGTGTTACAGGGTATCAGTGTATGTCTTTGTTACTAGGTGTCATTGTCTGTCTTTGTTACTTGGTGTAAGTGTGTGTCTGTGTTACTGGGTATCAGTGTATGTCTTTGTTACTTGGTGTCAGTGTATGTCTGTGTTACTTGGTGTAAGTGTGTATCTGTGTTACTGGGTATCAGTGTATGTCTTTGTTACTTGATGTCAGTGTATGTCTTTGTTACTTGTTGTCAGTCTAGGTCTTTGTTACTTGGTGTCAGTGTATGTCTGTGTTACTTGGTGTAAGTGTATGTCTTTGTTACTTGGTGTAAGTGTATGTCTTTGTTGCTTGGTGTCAGTGTATGTCTTTGTTACTTGGTGTAAGTGTATGGCTTTGCTACTTGGTGTCAGTGTATGTCTTTGATACTTGGTGTAAGTGGATGCCTGTGTTACTGGGTATCAGTGTATGTCTTTGTTACTTGGTGTCAGTGTATGTCTGTGTTACTTGGTGTAAGAGTGTGTCTTTGTTACATGGTGTCAGTGTATGTCTATGTTACTTGGTGTAAGTGCATGTCTTTGTTACTTGGTGTCAGTGTATGTCTTTGTGACATGGGGTAAGTGTGAGTCTGTGTTACTGGGTATCAGTGTATGTCTTTGTTACTTGGTGTCTGTGTATGTCTGTGATACTTGGTGTAAGTGTGTGTCTGTGTGGCTGGGTATCAGTGTATGTCTTTGTTACTTGGTGTAAGTGTGTGTCTGTGTTCCTGGGTATCAGTGTATGTCTTTGTTACTTGGTGTCTGTGTATGTCTTTGTATACTTGGTGTCAGTGTGTGTCTTTGTTACTTGGTGTCAGTGCGTTTCTTTGTTACTGGGTGTCAGTGTTTGTCTTTGTTACTGGGTATCAGTGTATGTCTTTGTTACTTGGTGTCAGTGTATGTCTGTGTTACTTGGTGTAAGAGTGTGTCTTTGTTACATGGTGTCAGTGTATGTCTATGTTACTTGGTGTAAGTGCATGTCTTTGTTACTTGGTGTCAGTGTATGTCTTTGTGACATGGTGTAAGTGTGTGTCTGTGTTCCTGGGTATCAGTGTATGTCTTTGTTACTTGGTGTCTGTGTATGTCTTTGTATACTTGGTGTCAGTGTGTGTCTTTGTTACTTGGTGTCAGTGCGTTTCTTTGTTACTGGGTGTCAGTGTTTGTCTTTGTTACTGGGTGTCAGTGTATGTCTTTGTGACTTGGTGTTAGTGTGTGTCTGTGTTCTTCGGTATCAGTGTATGTCTTTGTTACTGGGTATCAGTGTATGTCTGTCTACTTGGTGTAAGTGTGTGTCTTTGTTACTTGGTGTCAGTGTTTGTCTGTGTTACTTGGTGTAAGTGTATGTCTTTGTTACTTGGTGTCAGTGCATGTCTTTGTTACTTGGTGTAACTGTTCGTCTTTGTTACTTGGTGTCAGTGCATGTCTTTGTTACTTGGTGTAAGTGTATGCCTTTGTTACTTGGTGTCAGTCTATGTCTCTGTTACTTGGTGTAAGTGTGTGTCAGTGTTACTGGGTATCAGTGTATGTCTTTGTTACTTGGTGTCAGTGTATGTCTGTGTTACTTGGTGTAAGTGTGTGTCTGTGTTACTGGGTATCAGTGTATATCTTTGTTACTTGGTGTCAGTGTATGTCTTTGTTACTTGGTGTAAGTGTATGTCTTTGTTACTTGGTGTCAATGTATGTCTGTGTTACTTGGTGTAAGTGTATGTCTTTGTTACTTGGTGTCAGTGTATGTCTTTGTTACTTGGTGTAAGTATATGTCTTTGCTACTTGGTGTCAGTGTATGTCTTTGATACTAGGTGTAAGTGTATGTCTGTGTTACTGGGTATCAGTATCTGTCTTTGTTACTTGGTGTAAGTGTGTGTCTGTGTTACTGGGTATCAGTGTTTGTCTTTGTGACTTGGTGTCAGTGTATGTCTTTTTAACTTGCTGTAAGTGTATGTCTTTGTTACTTGGTGTCAGTGTATGTCTTTGTTACTTGGTGTAAGTGTGTGGCTGTGTTACTGGGTATCAGTGCATGTCTTTGTTAATTGGTGTCAGTGTATGTCTTTGTTACTTGGTATAAGTGTGTGTCTGTGTGGCTGGGTATCAGAGTATGTCTTTGTTACTTGTTGTAAGTGCATGTCTTTGTTACTTGGTGTCAATGTCTGTCTTTGTGACCTGGTGTCAGTGTGTGTCTGTGTTACTGGGTATCAGTGTATGTCTTTGTTACTTGGTGTCAGTGTATGTCTTTGTTACTTGGTCTAAGTGTATTTATTTGTTACTTGGTGTCAGTGTATGTCTTTGTTACTTGGTGTAAGTGTGTGTCTTTGTTACTTGGTGTCAGTGTATGTCTTTGTTACTTGGTGTCAGTGTGTGTCTTTGTTAATGGGTGTCAGTGTATGTCTTTGTTACTGGGTGTCAGTGTATGTGTTTGTTACTTGGTGTCAGTGTATGTCTTTGATACTTGGTTTAAGTGTATGTCTGTGTTACTGGGTATCAGTGTCTGTCTTTGTTCCTTGGTGTAAGTGTGTGTCTGTGTTACTGGGTATCAGTGTATGGCTTTGTTACTCCTTGTCAGTGTATGTCTTTTTTACTTGGTGTAAGTGTGTGTCTGTGTTACTGGGTATCAGTGTATGTCTTTGTTACTTGGTGTCAGTGTGTGTCTTTGTTACTGGGTGTCAGTGCATGTCTTTGTTACTGTGTGTCAGTGTATGTCTTTGTTACTTGGTGAAAGTGTATGTCATTGTTACTTGGTGTCATTGTGTGTCTTTGTTACTGGGTGTCAGTGCATGTCTTTGTTACTGGGTATCAGTGTCTGTCTTTGTTACTTGGTGTAAGAGTGTGTCTGTGTTGCTGGGTATCAGTGTATGTCTTTGTTACTTGGTGTCAGTGCAGGTCTGTGTTACTTGGTGTAAGTGAGTGTCTTTCTCACTTGGTGTAAGTGCATGTCTTTGTTACTTGGTGTCCGTGTATGTCTGTGTAACTTGGTGTAAGTGTGTGCCTTTGTTAGTTCGTGTAAGTGTATATCTTTGTTACTTGGTGTCAGTGTATGACTATGTTATTTGGTGTAATGTATGTATTTGTCACTTGGTGTCGGTGTATGTCTTTGTTACTTGGTGTAAGTGTATGTCTTTGCTACTTGGTGTCAGTGTATGTCTTTGATACTTGGTGTAAGTGTGTGTCTGTGTTACAGGGTATCAGTGTATGTCTTTGTTACTTCGTGTAAGTGCGTGTCTTTGTTACTGGGTATCAGTGTATGTCTTTGTTAATTTGAGTCAGTGGATGTCTTTGTTCCTTGGTGTCAGTGTGTGTCAGTGTTACTGGGTATCAGTGTATGTCTTTGTTACTTGGTGTCAGTGTATGTCTTTGTTATTTGGTGTAAGTGTATGTCTTTGTTACTTGGTGTCAGTGTCTGACTTTGTTACTTGGTGTCAGTGTGTGTCTTTGTTACTGGGTATCAGTATCTGTCTGTGTTACTGGGTGTCAGTGTATGTCTTTGTAACTTGGTGTCAGTGTATGACTGTGTTAGTTGGTGTAAGTGTGTGTCTGTGTTATTGGGTATCAGTGTATGTCTTTGTTACTTGGTGTCAGTGTATGTCTTTGTTACTTGGTGTAAGTGTATGTATTTGTTACTTGGTGTCAGTGTATGTCTGTGTCACTTTGTGTCAGTGTATGTCTGTGTTACTTGGTGTCAGTGTATGTCTGTGTCACTTTGTGTCAGTCTATGTCTCTGTTACTTGGTGTAAGTGTGTGTCTCTGTTGCTGGGTATCAGTTTCTGTCTTTGTTACTTGTTGTAAGTGTATGTCTTTGTTACTTGGTGTCAGTGAATGTCTTTGTTACTTGGTGTATGTGTATGTCTTTGCTACTTAGTGTCAGTGTATGTCTTTGATACTTGGTGTAAGTGTATGTCTGTGTTACTGGGTATCAGTGTCTGTCTTTGTTACTTGGTGTAAGTGTGTGTCTGTGTTACTGGGTATCAGTGTATGTCTTTGTTACTTGGTGTCAGTGTATGTCTGTGTACTTGGTGTATGTGTGTGTCTGTGTTACTAGGTGTCAGTGTATGTCTGTGTTACTTGGTGTAAGTGTAAGTCTTTGTTACTTGGTGTCAGTGCATGTCTTTGTTACTTGGTGTAAGTGTATGTCTTTGTTAAGTGGTGTCAGTGTATGCCTCTGTTACTTGGTGTAAGTGTGTGTCTGTGTTACTGGGTATCAGTGTATGTCTTTGTTACTTGGTGTCATTGTCTGTCTTTGTTACTTGGTGTAAGTGTGTGTCTGTGTTTCTGGGTATCAGTGTATGTCTTTGTTACTTGGTGTCAGTGTAAGTCTTTGTTACTTGGTGTCAGTGTATGTCTTTGTTACTTGGTGTAAGTGTATGTCTTTGTTACTTGGTGTCAGTGTATGTCTGTGTTACTTGGTGTAAGTGTATGTCTTTGTTACTTGGTGTCAGTGTATGTCTTTGTTACTTGGTGTAAGTGTATGGCTTTGCTACTTGGTGTCAGTGTATGTCTTTGATACTTGGTATAAGTGTATGTCTGTGTTACTGGGTATCAGTGTCTGTCTTTGTTACTTGGTGTAAGTGTGTGTTTGTGTTGCTGGGTATCAGTGTATGTCTTTGTTACTTTGTGTTAGTGTGTGTCTGTGTTACTGGGTATCAGTGTCTGTCTTTATTACTTGGTGTCTGTGTATGTCTTTGTTACTTGGTGTCAGTGTGTGTCTTTGTTACTTGGTGTCAGCGTGTGTCTTTGTTACTGGGTGTCAGTGTTTGTCTTTGTTACTGGGTGTCAGTGTATGTCTTTGTGACTTGGTGTTAGTGTGTGTCTGTGTTACTGGGTATCAGTGTCTGTCTTTGTTACTTGGTGTAAGTGTGTGTCTGTGTTACTGGGTATCAGTGTATGTCTTTGTTACTCTGGTGTCAGTGTATGTCTGTGTACTTGGTGTATGTGTGTGTCTTTGTTACTTGGTGTCAGTGTATGTCTGTGTTACTTGGTGGAAGTGTTTGTCTTTGTTACTTGGTGTCAGTTTATGTCTTTGTTACTTGGTGTAAGTGTATGTCTTTGTTTCTAGGTGTAAGTGCATGTATTTTTTACTTGGTGTCAGTGTATGTCTGTGTTACTTGGTGTCAGTGTATGTCTGTGTTACTTGGTGTAATTGTATGTCTTTGTTACTTGGTGTCAGTGGATGTCTGTGTTACTTGGTGTATTTGTATGTCTTTCTTACTTGGTGTCAGTGTATGCCTTTGTTACTTGGTGTAAGTGTATGTCTTTGCTACTTGGTGTCAGTGTTTGTCTTTGATACTTGGTGTAAGTGTATGTCTGTGTTACTGGGTATCAGTGTCTGTCTTTGTTACTTGGTGTAAGTGTGTGTCTGTGTTGCTGGGTATCAGTGTCTGTCTTTGTTACTTGGTGTAAGTGTGTGTCTGTGTTACTGGGTATCAGTGTCTGTCTTTGCTACTTGGTGTCAGTGTATGTCTTCGTTACTTGGCATAAGTGTGTCTCTGTGTTACTGGGTATCAGTGTAGGTCTTTGTTACTTGGTGTCTGTGTGTGTCTGTGTTACTTGGTGTAAGTGTGTGTCTGTGTAACTGGGTATCAGTGTATGTCTTTGTTACTTGGTGTAAGTGTGTGTCTGTGTTATTGGGTATCAGTGTATGTCTTTGTTACTTGGTGTCAGTGTATGTCTTTTTTAATTGCTGTAAGTGTATGCCTTTGTTACTTGTTGTCAGTGCATGTCTTTGTTACTTGGTGGAAGTGTGTGTCTGTGTTACTGGGTATCAGTGTATGTCTTTGTTAATTGGTGTCAGTGTATGTCATTGTTACTTGGTGTAAGTGTGTGTCTGTGTTACTGGGTGTCAGTGCATGTCTTTGTTGCTGGGTGTCAGTGTATGTCCTTGTGACTTGGTGTAAGTGCGTGTCTGTGTTACTGCGTATCAGTGTATGTCTTTGTTACTTGGAGTAAGAGTTTCTCTGTGTTACTGGGTGTCAGTGTATGTCTTTGTAACTTGGTGTCAGTGTATGACTGTGTTAGTTGGTGTAAGTGTGTGTCTGTGTTATTGGGTATCAGTGTATGTCTTTGTTACTTGGTGTAAGTGTATGTATTTGTTACTTGGTGTCAGTGTATGTCTGTGTCACTTTGTGTCAGTGTATGTCTGTGTTACTTGGTGTAAGTGTATGTCTTTGTTACTTGGTGTCAGTGTATGTCTTTGTTACTTGGTCGAAGTGTATGTATTTGTTACTTGGTGTCAGTGTATGTCTGTGTCACTTTGTGTCAGTCTATGTCTCTGTTACTTGGTGTAAGTGTGTGTCTCTGTTGCTGGGTATCAGTTTCTGTCTTTGTTACTTGTTGTAAGTGTATGTCTTTGTTACTTGGTGTCAGTGAATGTCTTTGTTACTTGGTGTATGTGTATGTCTTTGCTACTTGGTGTCAGTGTATGTCTTTGATACTTTGTGTAAGTGTATGTCTGTGTTACTGGGTATCAGTGTCTGTCTTTGTTACTTGGTGTAAGTGTGTGACTGTGTTGCTGAGTATCAGTGTATGTCTTTGTTGCTTGGTGTTAGTGTGTGTCTGTGTTACTGGGTATCAGTGTCTGTCTTTGTTACTTGGTGTAAGTGTGTGTCTGTGTTACTGTGTATCAGTGTATGTCTTTGTTACTTGGTGTCAGTGTATGTCTGTGCACTTGGTGTATGTGTGTGTCTGTGTTACTAGGTGTCAGTGTATGTCTGTGTTACATGGTGTAAGTGTAAGTCTTAGTTACTTGGTGTCAGTGCATGTCTTTGTTACTTGGTGTAAGTGTATGCCTTTGTTTCTTGGTGTCAGTGCATGTCTTTGTTACCTGGTGTAAGTGTATGTCTTTGTTAAGTGGTGTCAGTGTATGCCTCTGTTACTTGGTGTAAGTGTGTGTCTGTGTTACTGGGTATCAGTGTATGTCTTTGTCACTTGGTTGTCATTGTCTGTCTTTGTTACTTGGTGTAAGTGTGTGTCTGTGTTACTTGGTGTATGTGTGTGTCTGTGTTACTGGGTATCAGTGTATGTCTTTGTTACTTGGTGTCAGTGTACGTCTTTGTTACTTGGTGTAAGTGTATGTATTTGTTACTTGGTGTCAGTGTATGTCTGTGTTACCTGGTGTCAGTGTATGTCTGTGTTACTTGGTGTAAGTGTATGTCTTTGCTACATGGGGTCAGTGTATGTCTTTGTTACTTGGTGTAAGTGTATGTCTGTGTTACTGGGTATGAGTGTCTGTCTTTGTTCCTTGGTGTAAGAGTGTGTCTGTGTTGCTGAGTATCAGTGTATGTCTTTGTTACTTGGCGTTAGTGTGTGTCTGTGTTACTGGGCATCAGTGCATGTCTTTGTTACCTGGTGTAAGTGTATGTCTTTGTTACTTGGTGTCAGTGTATGTCTCTGTTACTTGGTGTAAGTGTGTGTCTGTGTTACTGGGTATCAGTGTATGTCTTTGTTACTTGGTGTCATTGTCTGTCTTTGTTACTTGGTGTAAGTGTGTGTCTGTGTTTCTGGGTATCAGTGTATGTCTTTGTTACTTGGTGTCAGTGTAAGTCTTTGTTACTTGGTGTCAGTCTATGTCTTTGTTACTTGGTGTAAGTGTATGTCTTTGTTACTTGGTGTCAGTGTATGTCTGTGTTACTTGGTGTAAGTGTATGTCTTTGTTACTTGGTGTCAGTGTATGTCTTTGTTACTTGGTGTAAGTGTATGGCTTTGCTACTTGGTGTCAGTGTATGTCTTTGATACTTGGTATAAGTGTATGTCTGTGTTACTGGGTATCAGTGTCTGTCTTTGTTACTTGGTGTAAGTGTGTGTTTGTGTTGCTGGGTATCAGTGTATGTCTTTGTTACTTTGTGTTAGTGTGTGTCTGTGTTACTGGGTATCAGTGTCTGTCTTTATTACTTGGTGTCTGTGTATGTCTTTGTTACTTGGTGTCAGTGTGTGTCTTTGTTACTTGGTGTCAGCGTGTGTCTTTGTTACTGGGTGTCAGTGTTTGTCTTTGTTACTGGGTGTCAGTGTATGTCTTTGTGACTTGGTGTCAGTCTATGTCTTTGTTACTTGGTGTAATTGTATGTCTTTGTTACTTGGTGTCAGTGGATGTCTGTGTTACTTGGTGTATTTGTATGTCTTTCTTACTTGGTGTCAGTGTATGCCTTTGTTACTTGGTGTAAGTGTATGTCTTTGCTACTTGGTGTCAGTGTTTGTCTTTGATACTTGGTGTAAGTGTATGTCTGTGTTACTGGGTATCAGTGTCTGTCTTTGTTACTTGGTGTAAGTGTGTGTCTGTGTTGCTGGGTATCAGTGTCTGTCTTTGTTACTTGGTGTAAGTGTGTGTCTGTGTTACTGGGTATCAGTGTCTGTCTTTGCTACTTGGTGTCAGTGTATGTCTTCGTTACTTGGCATAAGTGTGTCTCTGTGTTACTGGGTATCAGTGTAGGTCTTTGTTACTTGGTGTCTGTGTGTGTCTGTGTTACTTGGTGTAAGTGTGTGTCTGTGTAACTGGGTATCAGTGTATGTCTTTGTTACTTGGTGTAAGTGTGTGTCTGTGTTATTGGGTATCAGTGTATGTCTTTGTTACTTGGTGTCAGTGTATGTCTTTTTTAATTGCTGTAAGTGTATGCCTTTGTTACTTGTTGTCAGTGCATGTCTTTGTTACTTGGTGGAAGTGTGTGTCTGTGTTACTGGGTATCAGTGTATGTCTTTGTTAATTGGTGTCAGTGTATGTCATTGTTACTTGGTGTAAGTGTGTGTCTGTGTTACTGGGTATCAGTGTATGTCTTTGTTACTTGGTGTCATTGTCTGTCTTTGTTACTTGGTGTAAGTGTGTGTCTGTGTTTCTGGGTATCAGTGTATGTCTTTGTTACTTGGTGTCAGTGTAAGTCTTTGTTACTTGGTGTCAGTGTATGTCTTTGTTACTTGGTGTAAGTGTATGTCTTTGTTACTTGGTGTCAGTGTATGTCTGTGTTACTTGGTGTAAGTGTATGTCTTTGTTACTTGGTGTCAGTGTATGTCTTTGTTACTTGGTGTAAGTGTATGGCTTTGCTACTTGGTGTCAGTGTATGTCTTTGATACTTGGTATAAGTGTATGTCTGTGTTACTGGGTATCAGTGTCTGTCTTTGTTACTTGGTGTAAGTGTGTGTTTGTGTTGCTGGGTATCAGTGTATGTCTTTGTTACTTTGTGTTAGTGTGTGTCTGTGTTACTGGGTATCAGTGTCTGTCTTTATTACTTGGTGTCTGTGTATGTCTTTGTTACTTGGTGTCAGTGTGTGTCTTTGTTACTTGGTGTCAGCGTGTGTCTTTGTTACTGGGTGTCAGTGTTTGTCTTTGTTACTTGGTGTAAGTGTGTGTCTGTGTTGCTGGGTATCAGTGTCTGTCTTTGTTACTTGGTGTAAGTGTGTGTCTGTGTTACTGGGTATCAGTGTCTGTCTTTGCTACTTGGTGTCAGTGTATGTCTTCGTTACTTGGCATAAGTGTGTCTCTGTGTTACTGGGTATCAGTGTAGGTCTTTGTTACTTGGTGTCTGTGTGTGTCTGTGTTACTTGGTGTAAGTGTGTGTCTGTGTAACTGGGTATCAGTGTATGTCTTTGTTACTTGGTGTAAGTGTGTGTCTGTGTTACTGGGTGTCAGTGCATGTCTTTGTTGCTGGGTGTCAGTGTATGTCCTTGTGACTTGGTGTAAGTGCGTGTCTGTGTTACTGCGTATCAGTGTATGTCTTTGTTACTTGGAGTACGAGTTTCTCTGTGTTACTGGGTGTCAGTGTATGTCTTTGTAACTTGGTGTCAGTGTATGACTGTGTTAGTTGGTGTAAGTGTGTGTCTGTGTTATTGGGTATCAGTGTATGTCTTTGTTACTTGGTGTAAGTGTATGTATTTGTTACTTGGTGTCAGTGTATGTCTGTGTCACTTTGTGTCAGTGTATGTCTGTGTTACTTGGTGTAAGTGTATGTCTTTGTTACTTGGTGTCAGTGTATGTCTTTGTTACTTGGTCGAAGTGTATGTATTTGTTACTTGGTGTCAGTGTATGTCTGTGTCACTTTGTGTCAGTCTATGTCTCTGTTACTTGGTGTAAGTGTGTGTCTCTGTTGCTGGGTATCAGTTTCTGTCTTTGTTACTTGTTGTAAGTGTATGTCTTTGTTACTTGGTGTCAGTGAATGTCTTTGTTACTTGGTGTATGTGTATGTCTTTGCTACTTGGTGTCAGTGTATGTCTTTGATACTTTGTGTAAGTGTATGTCTGTGTTACTGGGTATCAGTGTCTGTCTTTGTTACTTGGTGTAAGTGTGTGACTGTGTTGCTGAGTATCAGTGTATGTCTTTGTTGCTTGGTGTTAGTGTGTGTCTGTGTTACTGGGTATCAGTGTCTGTCTTTGTTACTTGGTGTAAGTGTGTGTCTGTGTTACTGTGTATCAGTGTATGTCTTTGTTACTTGGTGTCAGTGTATGTCTGTGCACTTGGTGTATGTGTGTGTCTGTGTTACTAGGTGTCAGTGTATGTCTGTGTTACATGGTGTAAGTGTAAGTCTTAGTTACTTGGTGTCAGTGCATGTCTTTGTTACTTGGTGTAAGTGTATGCCTTTGTTTCTTGGTGTCAGTGCATGTCTTTGTTACCTGGTGTAAGTGTATGTCTTTGTTAAGTGGTGTCAGTGTATGCCTCTGTTACTTGGTGTAAGTGTGTGTCTGTGTTACTGGGTATCAGTGTATGTCTTTGTCACTTGGTTGTCATTGTCTGTCTTTGTTACTTGGTGTAAGTGTGTGTCTGTGTTACTTGGTGTATGTGTGTGTCTGTGTTACTGGGTATCAGTGTATGTCTTTGTTACTTGGTGTCAGTGTACGTCTTTGTTACTTGGTGTAAGTGTATGTATTTGTTACTTGGTGTCAGTGTATGTCTGTGTTACCTGGTGTCAGTGTATGTCTGTGTTACTTGGTGTAAGTGTATGTCTTTGCTACATGGGGTCAGTGTATGTCTTTGTTACTTGGTGTAAGTGTATGTCTGTGTTACTGGGTATGAGTGTCTGTCTTTGTTCCTTGGTGTAAGAGTGTGTCTGTGTTGCTGAGTATCAGTGTATGTCTTTGTTACTTGGCGTTAGTGTGTGTCTGTGTTACTGGGTATCAGTGCATGTCTTTGTTACCTGGTGTAAGTGTATGTCTTTGTTACTTGGTGTCAGTGTATGTCTCTGTTACTTGGTGTAAGTGTGTGTCTGTGTTACTGGGTATCAGTGTATGTCTTTGTTACTTGGTGTCATTGTCTGTCTTTGTTACTTGGTGTAAGTGTGTGTCTGTGTTTCTGGGTATCAGTGTATGTCTTTGTTACTTGGTGTCAGTGTAAGTCTTTGTTACTTGGTGTCAGTCTATGTCTTTGTTACTTGGTGTAAGTGTATGTCTTTGTTACTTGGTGTCAGTGTATGTCTGTGTTACTTGGTGTAAGTGTATGTCTTTGTTACTTGGTGTCAGTGTATGTCTTTGTTACTTGGTGTAAGTGTATGGCTTTGCTACTTGGTGTCAGTGTATGTCTTTGATACTTGGTATAAGTGTATGTCTGTGTTACTGGGTATCAGTGTCTGTCTTTGTTACTTGGTGTAAGTGTGTGTTTGTGTTGCTGGGTATCAGTGTATGTCTTTGTTACTTTGTGTTAGTGTGTGTCTGTGTTACTGGGTATCAGTGTCTGTCTTTATTACTTGGTGTCTGTGTATGTCTTTGTTACTTGGTGTCAGTGTGTGTCTTTGTTACTTGGTGTCAGCGTGTGTCTTTGTTACTGGGTGTCAGTGTTTGTCTTTGTTACTGGGTGTCAGTGTATGTCTTTGTGACTTGGTGTCAGTCTATGTCTTTGTTACTTGGTGTAATTGTATGTCTTTGTTACTTGGTGTCAGTGGATGTCTGTGTTACTTGGTGTATTTGTATGTCTTTCTTACTTGGTGTCAGTGTATGCCTTTGTTACTTGGTGTAAGTGTATGTCTTTGCTACTTGGTGTCAGTGTTTGTCTTTGATACTTGGTGTAAGTGTATGTCTGTGTTACTGGGTATCAGTGTCTGTCTTTGTTACTTGGTGTAAGTGTGTGTCTGTGTTGCTGGGTATCAGTGTCTGTCTTTGTTACTTGGTGTAAGTGTGTGTCTGTGTTACTGGGTATCAGTGTCTGTCTTTGCTACTTGGTGTCAGTGTATGTCTTCGTTACTTGGCATAAGTGTGTCTCTGTGTTACTGGGTATCAGTGTAGGTCTTTGTTACTTGGTGTCTGTGTGTGTCTGTGTTACTTGGTGTAAGTGTGTGTCTGTGTAACTGGGTATCAGTGTATGTCTTTGTTACTTGGTGTAAGTGTGTGTCTGTGTTATTGGGTATCAGTGTATGTCTTTGTTACTTGGTGTCAGTGTATGTCTTTTTTAATTGCTGTAAGTGTATGCCTTTGTTACTTGTTGTCAGTGCATGTCTTTGTTACTTGGTGGAAGTGTGTGTCTGTGTTACTGGGTATCAGTGTATGTCTTTGTTAATTGGTGTCAGTGTATGTCATTGTTACTTGGTGTAAGTGTGTGTCTGTGTTACTGGGTGTCAGTGCATGTCTTTGTTGCTGGGTGTCAGTGTATGTCCTTGTGACTTGGTGTAAGTGCGTGTCTGTGTTACTGCGTATCAGTGTATGTCTTTGTTACTTGGAGTAAGAGTTTCTCTGTGTTACTGGGTGTCAGTGTATGTCTTTGTAACTTGGTGTCAGTGTATGACTGTGTTAGTTGGTGTAAGTGTGTGTCTGTGTTATTGGGTATCAGTGTATGTCTTTGTTACTTGGTGTAAGTGTATGTATTTGTTACTTGGTGTCAGTGTATGTCTGTGTCACTTTGTGTCAGTGTATGTCTGTGTTACTTGGTGTAAGTGTATGTCTTTGTTACTTGGTGTCAGTGTATGTCTTTGTTACTTGGTCGAAGTGTATGTATTTGTTACTTGGTGTCAGTGTATGTCTGTGTCACTTTGTGTCAGTCTATGTCTCTGTTACTTGGTGTAAGTGTGTGTCTCTGTTGCTGGGTATCAGTTTCTGTCTTTGTTACTTGTTGTAAGTGTATGTCTTTGTTACTTGGTGTCAGTGAATGTCTTTGTTACTTGGTGTATGTGTATGTCTTTGCTACTTGGTGTCAGTGTATGTCTTTGATACTTTGTGTAAGTGTATGTCTGTGTTACTGGGTATCAGTGTCTGTCTTTGTTACTTGGTGTAAGTGTGTGACTGTGTTGCTGAGTATCAGTGTATGTCTTTGTTGCTTGGTGTTAGTGTGTGTCTGTGTTACTGGGTATCAGTGTCTGTCTTTGTTACTTGGTGTAAGTGTGTGTCTGTGTTACTGTGTATCAGTGTATGTCTTTGTTACTTGGTGTCAGTGTATGTCTGTGCACTTGGTGTATGTGTGTGTCTGTGTTACTAGGTGTCAGTGTATGTCTGTGTTACATGGTGTAAGTGTAAGTCTTAGTTACTTGGTGTCAGTGCATGTCTTTGTTACTTGGTGTAAGTGTATGCCTTTGTTTCTTGGTGTCAGTGCATGTCTTTGTTACCTGGTGTAAGTGTATGTCTTTGTTAAGTGGTGTCAGTGTATGCCTCTGTTACTTGGTGTAAGTGTGTGTCTGTGTTACTGGGTATCAGTGTATGTCTTTGTCACTTGGTGTCAGTGTACGTCTTTGTTACTTGGTGTAAGTGTATGTATTTGTTACTTGGTGTCAGTGTATGTCTGTGTTACCTGGTGTCAGTGTATGTCTGTGTTACTTCGTGTAAGTGTATGTCTTTGCTACATGGGGTCAGTGTATGTCTTTGTTACTTGGTGTAAGTGTATGTCTGTGTTACTGGGTATGTGTGTCTGTCTTTGTTCCTTGGTGTAAGAGTGTGTCTGTGTTGCTGAGTATCAGTGTATGTCTTTGTTACTTGGCGTTAGTGTGTGTCTGTGTTACTGGGTATCAGTGCATGTCTTTGTTACCTGGTGTAAGTGTATGTCTTTGTTACTTGGTGTCAGTGTATGTCTCTGTTACTTGGTGTAAGTGTGTGTCTGTGTTACTGGGTATCAGTGTATGTCTTTGTTACTTGGTGTCATTGTCTGTCTTTGTTACTTGGTGCAAGTGTGTGTCTGTGTTTCTGGGTATCAGTGTATGTCTTTGTTACTTGGTGTCAGTGTAAGTCTTTGTTACTTGGTGTCAGTCTATGTCTTTGTTACTTGGTGTAAGTGTATGTCTTTGTTACTTGGTGTCAGTGTATGTCTGTGTTACTTGGTGTAAGTGTATGTCTTTGTTACTTGGTGTCAGTGTATGTCTTTGTTACTTGGTGTAAGTGTATGGCTTTGCTACTTGGTGTCAGTGTATGTCTTTGATACTTGGTATAAGTGTATGTCTGTGTTACTGGGTATCAGTGTCTGTCTTTGTTACTTGGTGTAAGTGTGTGTTTGTGTTGCTGGGTATCAGTGTATGTCTTTGTTACTTTGTGTTAGTGTGTGTCTGTGTTACTGGGTATCAGTGTCTGTCTTTATTACTTGGTGTCTGTGTATGTCTTTGTTACTTGGTGTCAGTGTGTGTCTTTGTTACTTGGTGTCAGCGTGTGTCTTTGTTACTGGGTGTCAGTGTTTGTCTTTGTTACTGGGTGTCAGTGTATGTCTTTGTGACTTGGTGTTAGTGTGTGTCTGTGTTACTGGGTATCAGTGTCTGTCTTTGTTACTTGGTGTAAGTGTGTGTCTGTGTTACTGGGTATCAGTGTATGTCTTTGTTACTCTGGTGTCAGTGTATGTCTGTGTACTTGGTGTATGTGTGTGTCTTTGTTACTTGGTGTCAGTGTATGTCTGTGTTACTTGGTGGAAGTGTTTGTCTTTGTTACTTGGTGTCAGTGTATGTCTTTGTTACTTGGTGTAAGTGTATGTCTTTGTTTCTAGGTGTAAGTGCATGTATTTTTTACTTGGTGTCAGTGTATGTCTGTGTTACTTGGTGTCAGTGTATGTCTGTGTTACTTGGTGTAATTGTATGTCTTTGTTACTTGGTGTCAGTGGATGTCTGTGTTACTTGGTGTATTTGTATGTCTTTCTTACTTGGTGTCAGTGTATGCCTTTGTTACTTGGTGTAAGTGTATGTCTTTGCTACTTGGTGTCAGTGTTTGTCTTTGATACTTGGTGTAAGTGTATGTCTGTGTTACTGGGTATCAGTGTCTGTCTTTGTTACTTGGTGTAAGTGTGTGTCTGTGTTGCTGGGTATCAGTGTCTGTCTTTGTTACTTGGTGTAAGTGTGTGTCTGTGTTACTGGGTATCAGTGTCTGTCTTTGCTACTTGGTGTCAGTGTATTGTCTTCGTTAATTGGCATAAGTGTGTCTCTGTGTTACTGGGGATCAGTGTAGGTCTTTGTTACTTGGTGTCTGTGTGTGTCTGTGTTACTTGGTGTAAGTTTGTGTCTGTGTAACTGGGTATCAGTGTATGTCTTTGTTACTTGGTGTAAGTGTGTGTCTGTGTTATTGGGTATCAGTGTATGTCTTTGTTACTTGGTGTCAGTGTATGTCTTTTTTAATTGCTGTAAGTGTATGCCTTTGTTACTTGTTGTCAGTGCATGTCTTTGTTACTTGGTGGAAGTGTGTGTCTGTGTTACTGGGTATCAGTGTATGTCTTTGTTAATTGGTGTCAGTGTATGTCATTGTTACTTGGTGTAAGTGTGTGTCTGTGTTACTGGGTGTCAGTGCATGTCTTTGTTGCTGGGTGTCAGTGTATGTCTTTGTGACTTGGTGTAAGTGCGTGTCTGTGTTACTGCCTATCAGTGTATGTCTTTGTTACTTGGAGTAAGAGTTTCTCTGTGTTACTGGGTGTCAGTGTATGTCTTTGTAACTTGGTGTCAGTGTATGACTGTGTTAGTTGGTGTAAGTGTGTGTCTGTGTTATTGGGTATCAGTGTATGTCTTTGTTACTTGGTGTAAGTGTATGTATTTGTTACTTGGTGTCAGTGTATGTCTGTGTCACTTTGTGTCAGTGTATGTCTGTGTTACTTGGTGTAAGTGTATGTCTTTGTTACTTGGTGTCAGTGTATGTCTTTGTTACTTGGTCGAAGTGTATGTATTTGTTACTTGGTGTCAGTGTATGTCTGTGTCACTTTGTGTCAGTCTATGTCTCTGTTACTTGGTGTAAGTGTGTGTCTCTGTTGCTGGGTATCAGTTTCTGTCTTTGTTACTTGTTGTAAGTGTATGTCTTTGTTACTTGGTGTCAGTGAATGTCTTTGTTACTTGGTGTATGTGTATGTCTTTGCTACTTGGTGTCAGTGTATGTCTTTGATACTTTGTGTAAGTGTATGTCTGTGTTACTGGGTATCAGTGTCTGTCTTTGTTACTTGGTGTAAGTGTGTGACTGTGTTGCTGAGTATCAGTGTATGTCTTTGTTGCTTGGTGTTAGTGTGTGTCTGTGTTACTGGGTATCAGTGTCTGTCTTTGTTACTTGGTGTAAGTGTGTGTCTGTGTTACTGTGTATCAGTGTATGTCTTTGTTACTTGGTGTCAGTGTATGTCTGTGCACTTGGTGTATGTGTGTGTCTGTGTTACTAGGTGTCAGTGTATGTCTGTGTTACATGGTGTAAGTGTAAGTCTTAGTTACTTGGTGTCAGTGCATGTCTTTGTTACTTGGTGTAAGTGTATGCCTTTGTTTCTTGGTGTCAGTGCATGTCTTTGTTACCTGGTGTAAGTGTATGTCTTTGTTAAGTGGTGTCAGTGTATGCCTCTGTTACTTGGTGTAAGTGTGTGTCTGTGTTACTGGGTATCAGTGTATGTCTTTGTCACTTGGTTGTCATTGTCTGTCTTTGTTACTTGGTGTAAGTGTGTGTCTGTGTTACTTGGTGTATGTGTGTGTCTGTGTTACTGGGTATCAGTGTATGTCTTTGTTACTTGGTGTCAGTGTACGTCTTTGTTACTTGGTGTAAGTGTATGTATTTGTTACTTGGTGTCAGTGTATGTCTGTGTTACCTGGTGTCAGTGTATGTCTGTGTTACTTGGTGTAAGTGTATGTCTTTGCTACATGGGGTCAGTGTATGTCTTTGTTACTTGGTGTAAGTGTATGTCTGTGTTACTGGGTATGAGTGTCTGTCTTTGTTCCTTGGTGTAAGAGTGTGTCTGTGTTGCTGAGTATCAGTGTATGTCTTTGTTACTTGGTGTTAGTGTGTGTCTGTGTTACTGGGTATCAGTGCATGTCTTTGTTACCTGGTGTAAGTGTATGTCTTTGTTACTTGGTGTCAGTGTATGTCTCTGTTACTTGGTGTAAGTGTGTGTCTGTGTTACTGGGTATCAGTGTATGTCTTTGTTACTTGGTGTCATTGTCTGTCTTTGTTACTTGGTGTAAGTGTGTGTCTGTGTTTCTGGGTATCAGTGTATGTCTTTGTTACTTGGTGTCAGTGTATGTCTTTGTGACTTGGTGTTAGTGTGTGTCTGTGTTACTGGGTATCAGTCTCTGTCTTTGTTACTTGGTGTAAGTGTGTGTCTGTGTTACTGGGTATCAGTGTATGTCTTGTTACTCTGGTGTCAGTGTATGTCTGTGTACTTGGTGTATGTGTGTGTCTTTGTTACTTGGTGTCAGTGTTTGTCTGTGTTACTTGGTGCAAGTGTATGTCTTTGTTACTTGGTGGAAGTGTATGTCTTCGTTTCTAGGTGTAAGTGCATGTATTTGTTACTTGGTGTCAGTGTATGTCTGTGTTACTTGGTGTCAGTGTATGTCTGTGTTACTTGGTGTAAGTGTATGTCTTTGTTACTTGGTGTCAGTGGATGTCTGTGTTACTTGGTGTAATTGCATGTCTTTGTTACTTTGTGTCAGTGTATGTCTTTGTTACTTGGTGTAAGTGTATGTCTTTGCTACTTGGTGTCAGTGTTTGTCTTTGATACTTGGTGCAAGTGTGTGTCTGTGTTACTGGGTATCAGTGTCTGTCTTTGTTACTTGGTGTCAGTGTATGTCTTCGTTACTTGGTGTAAGTGTGTCTCTGTGTTACTGGGTATCAGTGTACGTCTTTGTTACTTCGTTTCTGTGTGTGTCTGTGTTACTTGGTGTAAGTGTGTGTCTGTGTAACTGGGTATCAGTGCATGTCTTTGTTACTTGGTGTAAGTGTGTGTCTGTGTTATTGGGTATCAGTGTATGTCTGTGTTACTTGGTGTCAGTGTATGTCTGTGTTACTTGGTGTAAGTGTATGTCTTTGTTACTTGTTGTCAGTGGATGTCTGTGTTACTTGGTGTAATTGTATGTCTTTGTTACTTGGTGTCAGTGTATGTCTTTGTTACTTGGTGTAAGTGTATGTCTTTGCTACTTGGTGTCAGTGTATGTCTTTGATACTTGGTGTAAGTGTATGTCTGTGTTACTGGGTATCAGTGTCTGTCTTTGTTCCTTGGTGTAAGTGTGTGTCTGTGTTGCTGGGTATCAGTGTATGTCTTTGTTACTTGGTGTAAGTGTGTGTCTGTGTTACTGGGTATCAGTGTCTGTCTTTGTTACTTGGTGTCAGTGTATGTCTTCGTTACTTGGTGTAAGTGTGTCTCTGTGTTACTGGGTATCAGTGTACGTCTTTGTTACTTGGTGTCTGTGTGTGTCTGTGTTACGTGGTGTAAGTGTGCGTCTGTGTAACTAGGTATCAGTGTATGTCTTTGTTACTTGGTGTAAGTGTGTGTCTGTGTTATTGGGTATCAGTGTATGTCTTTGTTACTTGGTGTCAGTGTATGTCTTTTTAATTGCTGTAAGTGTATGCCTTTGTTACTTGGTGTCAGTGCATGTCTTTGTTACTTGGTGTAAGTGTGAGTCTGTGTTACTGGGTATCAGTGTATGTCTTTGTTAATTGGTGTCAGTGTATGTCATTGTTACTTGGTGTAAGTGTGTGTCTGTGTTACTGAGTGTCAGTGCATGTCTTTGTTGCTGGGTGTCAGTGTATGTCTTTGTGACTTGGTGTAAGTGCGTGCCTGTGTTACTGCGTACCAGTGTATGTCTTTGTTACTTGGAGTAAGAGTTTCTCTGTGTTACTGGGTGTCAGTGTGTATCTGTGTTCCTGGGTGTCAGTGTATGTCTTTGTAACTTGGTGTCAGTGTATGACTGTGTTAGTTGGTGGAAGTGTGTCTGCGTTATTGGGTATCAGTGTATGTCTTTGTTACTTGGTGTCAGTGAATGTCTTTGTTACTTGGTGTAAGTGTATGTATTTGTTACTTGGTGTCAGTGTATGTCTGTGTGACTTGGTGTCAGTGTATGTCTGTGTTACTTGGTGTAAGTGTATGTCTTTGTTACTTGGTGTCAGTGTATGTCTTTGTTACTTGGTGTAAGTGTATGTCCTTGTTACTTGGTGTCAGTGAATGTCTTTGTGACTTGGTGTATGTGTATGTCTTTGCTACTTGGTGTCAGTGCATGTCTTTGATACTTGGTGTAAGTGTATGTCTGTGTTACTGGGTATCAGTGTCTGTCTTTGTTACTTGGTGTAAGTGTGTGACTGTGTTGCTGAGTATCAGTGTATGTCTTTGTTACTTGGTGTTAGTGTGTGTCTGTGTTACTGGGTATCAGCGTCTGTCTTTGTTACTTGGTGTAAGTGTGTGTCTGTGTTACTGGGTATCAGTGTATGTCTTTGTTACTTGGTGTCAGTGTATGTCTGTGTACTTGGTGTATGTGTGTGTCTTTGTTACTTGGTGTCAGTGTATGTCTGTGTTACTTGGTGTAAGTGTAAGTCTTTGTTACTTGGTGTCATTGCATGTCTTTGTTACTTGGTGTAAGTGTATGTCTTTGTTTCTTGGTGTCAGTGCATGTCTTTGTTAACTGGTGTAAGTGTATGTCTTTGTTACGTGGTGTCAGTATATGCCTCTGTTACTTGGTATAAGTGTGTGTCTGTGTTACTGGGTATCAGTGAATGTCTTTGTTACTTGGTGTCATTGTCTGTCTTTGTTATTTGGTGTAAGTGTGTGTCTGTGTTACTTGGTGTATGTGTGTGTCTGTGTTACTGGGTATCAGTGTATGTCTTTGTTACTTGGTGTCAGTGTACGGCTTTGTTACTTGGTGTAAGTGTATGTATTTGTTACTTGGTGTCAGTGTATGTCTGTGTTACTTGGTGTCAGTGTATGTCTGTGTTACTTGGTGTAAGTGTATGTCTTTGCTACTTGGTGTCAGTGTATGCCTTTGATACTTGGTGTAAGTGTATGTCTGTGTTACTGGGTATCAGTGTCTGTCTTTGTTACTTGGTGTAAGTGTGTGTCTGTGTTGCTGAGTATCAGTGTATGTCTTTGTTACTTGGTGTTAGTGTGTGTCTGTGTTACTGGGTATCAGTGTCTGTCTTTGTTACTTGGTGTAAGTGTGTGTCTGTGTTACTGTGTATCAGTGTATGTCTTTGTTACTTGGTGTCAGTGTATGTCTGTGTACTTGGTGTATGTGTGTGCCTTTGTTACTTGGTGTCAGTGTATGTCTGTGTTTCTTGGTGTAAGTGTATTTCTTTGTTACTTGGTGTCAGTGCATGTCACTGTTACTTGGTGTAAGTGTGTGTCTGTGTAACTGGGTATCAGTGCATGTCTTTGTTACTTGGTGTAAGTGTGTGTCTGTGTTATTGGGTATTAGTGTATGTCTGTGTTACTTGGTGTCAGTGTATGTCTGTGTTACTTGGTGTAAGTGTATGTCTTTGTTACTTGGTGTCAGTGGATGTCTGTGTTACTTGGTGTAATTGTATGTCTTTGTTACTTGGTGTCAGTGTATGTCTTTGTTACTTGGTGTAAGTGTATGTCTTTGCTACTTGGTGTCAGTGTATGTCTTTGATACTTGGTGTAAGTGTATGTCTGTGTTACTGGGTATCAGTGTCTGTCTTTGTTCCTTGGTGTAAGTGTGTGTCTGTGTTGCTGGGTATCAGTGTATGTCTTAGTTACTTGGTGTAAGTGTATGTCTTCGTTACTTGGTGTAAGTGTGTCTCTGTGTTACTGGGTATCAGTGTACGTCTTTGTTACTTGGTGTCTGTGTGTGTCTGTGTTACGTGGTGTAAGTGTGCGTCTGTGTAACTGGGTATCAGTGTATGTCTTTGTTACTTGGTGTAAGTGTGTGTCTGTGTTATTGGGTATCAGTGTATGTCTTTGTTACTTGGTGTCAGTGTATGTCTTTTTAATTGCTGTAAGTGTATGCCTTTGTTACTTGGTGTCAGTGCATGTCTTTGTTACTTGGTGTAAGTGTGTGTCTGTGTTACTGGGTATCAGTGTATGTCTTTGTTAATTGGTGTCAGTGTATGTCATTGTTACTTGGTGTAAGTGTGTGTCTGTTACTGGGTGTCAGTGCATGTCTTTGTTGCTGCGTGTCAGTGTATGTCTTTGTGACTTGGTGTAAGTGCGTGTCTGTGTTACTGCGTACCAGTGTATGTCTTTGTTACTTGGAGTAAGAGTTTCTCTGTGTTACTGGGTGTCAGTGTGTATCTGTGTTCCTGGGTGTCAGTGTATGTCTTTGTAACTTGGTGTCAGTGTATGACTGTGTTAGTTGGTGGAAGTGTGTCTGCGTTATTGGGTATCAGTGTATGTCTTTGTTACTTGGTGTCAGTGTATGTCTTTGTTACTTGGTGTAAGTGTATGTATTTGTTACTTGGTGTCAGTGTATGTCTGTGTGACTTGGTGTCAGTGTATGTCTGTGTTACTTGGTGTAAGTGTATGTCTTTGTTACTTGGTGTCAGTGTATGTCTTTGTTACTTGGTGTAAGTGTATGTCCTTGTTACTTGGTGTCAGTGAATGTCTTTGTGACTTGGTGTATGTGTATGTCTTTGCTACTTGGTGTCAGTGTATGTCTTTGATACTTGGTGTAAGTGTATGTCTGTGTTACTGGGTATCAGTGTCTGTCTTTGTTACTTGGTGTAAGTGTGTGACTGTGTTGCTGAGTATCAGTGTATGTCTTTGTTACTTGGTGTTAGTGTGTGTCTGTGTTACTGGGTATCAGCGTCTGTCTTTGTTACTTGGTGTAAGTGTGTGTCTGTGTTACTGGGTATCAGTGTATGTCTTTGTTACTTGGTGTCAGTGTATGTCTGTGTACTTGGTGTATGTGTGTGTCTTTGTTACTTGGTGTCAGTGTATGTCTGTGTTACTTGGTGTAAGTGTAAGTCTTTGTTACTTGGTGTCAGTGCATGTCTTTGTTACTTGGTGTAAGTGTATGTCTTTGTTTCTTGGTGTCAGTGTATGTCTGTGTTACTTGGTGTAAGTGTATGTCTTTGTTACTTGGTGTCAGTGTATGTCTTTGTTACTTGGTGTAAGTGTATGTCCTTGTTACTTGGTGTCAGTGAATGTCTTTGTGACTTGGTGTATGTGTATGTCTTTGCTACTTGGTGTCAGTGTATGTCTTTGATACTTGGTGTAAGTGTATGTCTGTGTTACTGGGTATCAGTGTCTGTCTTTGTTACTTGGTGTAAGTGTGTGACTGTGTTGCTGAGTATCAGTGTATGTCTTTGTTACTTGGTGTTAGTGTGTGTCTGTGTTACTGGGTATCAGTGTCTGTCTTTGTTACTTGGTGTAAGTGTGTGTCTGTGTTACTGTGTATCAGTGTATGTCTTTGTTACTTGGTGTCAGTGTATGTCTGTGTACTTGGTGTATGTGTGTGCCTTTGTTACTTGGTGTCAGTGTATGTCTGTGTTTCTTGGTGTAAGTGTATTTCTTTGTTACTTGGTGTCAGTGCATGTCACTGTTACTTGGTGTAAGTGTGTGTCTGTGTAACTGGGTATCAGTGCATGTCTTTGTTACTTGGTGTAAGTGTGTGTCTGTGTTATTGGGTATTAGTGTATGTCTGTGTTACTTGGTGTCAGTGTATGTCTGTGTTACTTGGTGTAAGTGTATGTCTTTGTTACTTGGTGTCAGTGGATGTCTGTGTTACTTGGTGTAATTGTATGTCTTTGTCACTTGGTGTCAGTGTATGTCTTTGTTACTTGGTGTAAGTGTATGTCTTTGCTACTTGGTGTCAGTGTATGTCTTTGATACTTGGTGTAAGTGTATGTCTGTGTTACTGGGTATCAGTGTCTGTCTTTGTTCCTTGGTGTAAGTGTGTGTCTGTGTTGCTGGGTATCAGTGTATGTCTTAGTTACTTGGTGTAAGTGTATGTCTTCGTTACTTGGTGTAAGTGTGTCTCTGTGTTACTGGGTATCAGTGTACGTCTTTGTTACTTGGTGTCTGTGTGTGTCTGTGTTACGTGGTGTAAGTGTGCGTCTGTGTAACTGGGTATCATTGTATGTCTTTGTTACTTGGTGTAAGTGTGTGTCTGTGTTATTGGGTATCAGTGTATGTCTTTGTTACTTGGTGTCAGTGTATGTCTTTTTAATTGCTGTAAGTCTATGCCTTTGTTACTTGGTGTCAGTGCATGTCTTTGTTACTTGGTGTAAGTGTGTGTCTGTGTTACTGGGTATCAGTGTATGTCTTTGTTAATTGGTGTCAGTGTATGTCATTGTTACTTGGTGTAAGTGTATGTATTTGTTACTTGGTGTCAGTGTATGTCTGTGTGACTTGGTGTCAGTGTATGTCTGTGTTACTTGGTGTAAGTGTATGTCTTTGTTACTTGGTGTCAGTGTATGTCTTTGTTACTTGGTGTAAGTGTATGTCCTTGTTACTTGGTGTCAGTGAATGTCTTTGTGACTTGGTGTATGTGTATGTCTTTGCTACTTGGTGTCAGTGTATGTCTTTGATACTTGGTGTAAGTGTATGTCTGTGTTACTGGGTATCAGTGTCTGTCTTTGTTACTTGGTGTAAGTGTGTGACTGTGTTGCTGAGTATCAGTGTATGTCTTTGTTACTTGGTGTTAGTGTGTGTCTGTGTTACTGGGTATCAGCGTCTGTCTTTGTTACTTGGTGTAAGTGTGTGTCTGTGTACTTGGTGTATGTGTGTGTCTTTGTTACTTGGTGTCAGTGTATGTCTGTGTTACTTGGTGTAAGTGTAAGTCTTTGTTACTTGGTGTCAGTGCATGTCTTTGTTACTTGGTGTAAGTGTATGTCTTTGTTTCTTGGTGTCAGTGCATGTCTTTGTTAACTGGTGTAAGTGTATGTCTTTGTTACGTGGTGTCAGTGTATGCCTCTGTTACTTGGTATAAGTGTGTGTCTGTGTTACTGGGTATCAGTGTATGTCTTTGTTACTTGGTGTCATTGTCTGTCTTTGTTATTTGGTGTAAGTGTGTGTCTGTGTTACTTGGTGTATGTGTGTGTCTGTGTTACTGGGTATCAGTGTATGTCTTTGTTACTTGGTGTCAGTGTACGGCTTTGTTACTTGGTGTAAGTGTATGTATTTGTTACTTGGTGTCAGTGTATGTCTGTGTTACTTGGTGTCAGTGTATGTCTGTGTTACTTGGTGTAAGTGTATGTCTTTGCTACTTGGTGTCAGTGTATGTCTTTGATACTTGGTGTAAGTGTATGTCTTTGTTACTGGGTATCAGTGTCTGTCTTTGTTACTTGGTGTAAATGTGTGTCTGTGTTGCTGAGTATCAGTGTATGTCTTTGTTACTTGGTGTTAGTGTGTGTCTGTGTTACGTGGTGTAAGTGTGCGTCTGTGTAACTGGGTATCAGTGTATGTCTTTGTTACTTGGTGTCAGTGTACGGCTTTGTTACTTGGTGTAAGTGTATGTATTTGTTACTTGGTGTCAGTGTATGTCTGTGTTACTTGGTGTCAGTGTATGTCTGTGTTACTTGGTGTAAGTGTATGTCCTTGCTACTTGGTGTCAGTGTATGTCTTTGATACTTGGTGTAAGTGTATGTCTGTGTTACTGGGTATCAGTGTCTGTCTTTGTTACTTGGTGTAAGTGTGTCTCTGTGTTACTGGGTATCAGTGTACGTCTTTGTTACTTGGTGTCTGTGTGTGTCTGTGTTACGTGGTGTAAGTGTGCGTCTGTGTAACTGGGTATCAGTGTATGTCTTTGTTACTTGGTGTAAGTGTGTGTCTGTGTTATTGGGTATCAGTGTATGTCTTTGTTACTTGGTGTCAGTGTATGTCTTTTTAATTGCTGTAAGTGTATGCCTTTGTTACTTGGTGTCAGTGCATGTCTTTGTTACTTGGTGTAAGTGTGTGTCTGTGTTACTGGGTATCAGTGTATGTCTTTGTTAATTGGTGTCAGTGTATGTCATTGTTACTTGGTGTAAGTGTGTGTCTGTGTTACTGGGTGTCAGTGCATGTCTTTGTTGCTGGGTGTCAGTGTATGTCTTTGTGACTTGGTGTAAGTGCGTGTCTGTGTTACTGCGTACCAGTGTATGTCTTTGTTACTTGGAGGAAGAGTTTCTCTGTGTTACTGGGTGTCAGTGTGTATCTGTGTTCCTGGGTGTCAGTGTATGTCTTTGTAACTTGGTGTCAGTGTATGACTGTGTTAGTTGGTGGAAGTGTGTCTGCGTTATTGGGTATCAGTGTATGTCTTTGTTACTTGGTGTCAGTGTATGTCTTTGTGACTTGGTGTAAGTGTATGTATTTGTTACTTGGTGTCAGTGTATGTCTGTGTGACTTGGTGTCAGTGTATGTCTGTGTTACTTGGTGTAAGTGTATGTCTTTGTTACTTGGTGTCAGTGTATGTCTTTGTTACTTGGTGTAAGTGTATGTCCTTGTTACTTGGTGTCAGTGAATGTCTTTGTGACTTGGTGTATGTGTATGTCTTTGCTACTTGGTGTCAGTGTATGTCTTTGATACTTGGTGTAAGTGTATGTCTGTGTTACTGGGTATCAGTGTCTGTCTTTGTTACTTTGTGTAAGTGTGTGACTGTGTTGCTGAGTATCAGTGTATGTCTTTGTTACTTGGTGTTAGTGTGTGTCTGTGTTACTGGGTATCAGCGTCTGTCTTTGTTACTTGGTGTAAGTGTGTGTCTGTGTACTTGGTGTATGTGTGTGTCTTTGTTACTTGGTGTCAGTGTATGTCTGTGTTACTTGGTGTAAGTGTAAGTCTTTGTTACTTGGTGTCAGTGCATGTCTTTGTTACTTGGTGTAAGTGTATGTCTTTGTTTCTTGGTGTCAGTGCATGTCTTTGTTAACTGGTGTAAGTGTATGTCTTTGTTACGTGGTGTCAGTGTATGCCTCTGTTACTTGGTATAAGTGTGTGTCCGTGTTACTGGGTATCAGTGTATGTCTTTGTTACTTGGTGTCATTGTCTGTCTTTGTTATTTGGTGTAAGTGTGTGTCTGTGTTACTTGGTGTATGTGTGTGTCTGTGTTACTGGGTATCAGTGTATGTCTTTGTTACTTGGTGTCAGTGTACGGCTTTGTTACTTGGTGTAAGTGTATGTATTTGTTACTTGGTGTCAGTGTATGTCTGTGTTACTTGGTGTCAGTGTATGTCTGTGTTACTTGGTGTAAGTGTATGTCTTTGCTACTTGGTGTCAGTGTATGTCTTTGATACTTGGTGTAAGTGCATGTCTGTGTTACTGGGTATCAGTGTCTGTCTTTGTTACTTGGTGTAAGTGTGTGTCTGTGTTGCTGAGTATCAGTGTATGTCTTTGTTACTTGGTGTTAGTGTGTGTCTGTGTTACTGGGTATCAGTGTCTGTCTTTGTTACTTGGTGTAAGTGTGTGTCTGTGTTACTGTGTATCAGTGTATGTCTTTGTTACTTGGTGTCAGTGTATGTCTGTGTACTTGGTGTATGTGTGTGTCTTTGTTACTTGGTGTCAGTGTATGTCTGTGTTTCTTGGTGTAAGTGTATTTCTGTTTTACTTGGTGTCAGTGCATGTCACTGTTACTTGGTGTAAGTGTGTGTCTGTGTAACTGGGTATCAGTGCATGTCTTTGTTACTTGGTGTAAGTGTGTGTCTGTGTTATTGGGTATCAGTGTATGTCTGTGTTACTTGGTGTCAGTGTATGTCTGTGTTACTTGGTGTAAGTGTATGTCTTTGTTACTTGGTGTCAGTGGATGTCTGTGTTACTTGGTGTAATTGTATGTCTTTGTTACTTGGTGTCAGTGTATGTCTTTGTTACTTGGTGTAAGTGTATGTCTTTGCTACTTGGTGTCAGTGTATGTCTTTGATACTTGGTGTAAGTGTATGTCTGTGATACTGGGTATCAGTGTCTGTCTTTGTTCCTTGGTGTAAGTGTGTGTCTGTGTTGCTGGGTATCAGTGTATGTCTTTGTTACTTGGTGTAAGTGTATGTCTTCGTTACTTGGTTTAAGTGTGTCTCTGTGTTACTGGGTATCAGTGTACGTCTTTGTTACTTGGTGTCTGTGTGTGTCTGTGTTACGTGGTGTAAGTGTGCGTCTGTGTAACTGGGTATCAGTGTATGTCTTTGTTACTTGGTGTAAGTGTGTGTCTGTGTTATTGGGTATCAGTGTATGTCATTGTTACTTGGTGTCAGTGTATGTCTTTTTAATTGCTGTAAGTGTATGCCTTTGTTACTTGGTGTCAGTGCATGTCTTTGTTACTTGGTGTAAGTGTGTGTCTGTGTTACTGGGTATCAGTGTATGTCTTTGTTAATTGGTGTCAGTGTATGTCATTGTTACTTGGTGTAAGTGTGTGTCTGTGTTACTGGGTGTCAGTGCATGTCTTTGTTGCTGGGTGTCAGTGTATGTCTTTGTGACTTGGTGTAAGTGCGTGTCTGTGTTACTGCGTACCAGTGTATGTCTTTGTTACTTGGAGGAAGAGTTTCTCTGTGTTACTGGGTGTCAGTGTGTATCTGTGTTCCTGGGTGTCAGTGTATGTCTTTGTAACTTGGTGTCAGTGTATGACTGTGTTAGTTGGTGGAAGTGTGTCTGCGTTATTGGGTATCAGTGTATGTCTTTGTTACTTGGTGTCAGTGTATGTCTTTGTGACTTGGTGTAAGTGTATGTATTTGTTACTTGGTGTCAGTGTATGTCTGTGTGACTTGGTGTCAGTGTATGTCTGTGTTACTTGGTGTAAGTGTATGTCTTTGTGACTTGGTGTCAGTGTATGTCTTTGTTACTTGGTGTAAGTGTATGTCCTTGTTACTTGGTGTCAGTGAATGTCTTTGTGACTTGGTGTATGTGTATGTCTTTGCTACTTGGTGTCAGTGTATGTCTTTGATACTTGGTGTAAGTGTATGTCTGTGTTACTGGGTATCAGTGTCTGTCTTTGTTACTTGGTGTAAGTGTGTGACTGTGTTGCTGAGTATCAGTGTATGTCTTTGTTACTTGGTGTTAGTGTGTGTCTGTGTTACTGGGTATCAGCGTCTGTCTTTGTTACTTGGTGTAAGTGTGTGTCTGTGTACTTGGTGTATGTGTGTGTCTTTGTTACTTGGTGTCAGTGTATGTCTGTGTTACTTGGTGTAAGTGTAAGTCTTTGTTACTTGGTGTCAGTGCATGTCTTTGTTACTTGGTGTAAGTGTATGTCTTTGTTTCTTGGTGTCAGTGCATGTCTTTGTTAACTGGTGTAAGTGTATGTCTTTGTTACGTGGTGTCAGTGTATGCCTCTGTTACTTGGTATAAGTGTGTGTCTGTGTTACTGGGTATCAGTGTATGTCTTTGTTACTTGGTGTCATTGTCTGTCTTTGTTATTTGGTGTAAGTGTGTGTCTGTGTTACTTGGTGTATGTGTGTGTCTGTGTTACTGGGTATCAGTGTATGTCTTTGTTACTTGGTGTCAGTGTACGGCTTTGTTACTTGGTGTAAGTGTATGTATTTGTTACTTGGTGTCAGTGTATGTCTGTGTTACTTGGTGTCAGTGTATGTCTGTGTTACTTGGTGTAAGTGTATGTCTTTGCTACTTGGTGTCAGTGTATGTCTTTGATACTTGGTGTAAGTGTATGTCTGTGTTACTGGGTATCAGTGTCTGTCTTTGTTACTTGGTGTAAGTGTGTGTCTGTGTTGCTGAGTATCAGTGTATGTCTTTGTTACTTGGTGTTAGTGTGTGTCTGTGTTACTGGGTATCAGTGTCTGTCTTTGTTACTTGGTGTAAGTGTGTGTCTGTGTTGCTGAGTATCAGTGTATGTCTTTGTTACTTGGTGTCAGTGTATGTCTGTGTACTTGGTGTATGTGTGTGTCTTTGTTACTTGGTGTCAGTGTATGTCTGTGTTTCTTGGTGTAAGTGTATTTCTGTTTTACTTGGTGTCAGTGCATGTCACTGTTACTTGGTGGAAGTGTGTGTCTGTGTAACTGGGTATCAGTGCATGTCTTTGTTACTTGGTGTAAGTGTGTGTCTGTGTTATTGGGTATCAGTGTATGTCTGTGTTACTTGGTGTCAGTGTATGTCTGTGTTACTTGGTGTAAGTGTATGTCTTTGTTACTTGGTGTCAGTGGATGTCTGTGTTACTTGGTGTAATTGTATGTCTTTGTTACTTGGTGTCAGTGTATGTCTTTGTTACTTGGTGTAAGTGTATGTCTTTGCTACTTGGTGTCAGTGTATGTCTTTGATACTTGGTGTAAGTGTATGTCTGTGTTACTGGGTATCAGTGTCTGTCTTTGTTCCTTGGTGTAAGTGTGTGTCTGTGTTGCTGGGTATCAGTGTATGTCTTTGTTACTTGGTGTAAGTGTATGTCTTCGTTACTTGGTTTAAGTGTGTCTCTGTGTTACTGGGTATCAGTGTACGTCTTTGTTACTTGGTGTCTGTGTGTGTCTGTGTTACGTGGTGTAAGTGTGCGTCTGTGTAACTGGGTATCAGTGTATGTCTTTGTTACTTGGTGTAAGTGTGTGTCTGTGTTATTGGGTATCAGTGTATGTCTTTGTTACTTGGTGTCAGTGTATGTCTTTTTTAATTGCTGTAAGTGTATGCCTTTGTTACTTGGTGTCAGTGCATGTCTTTGTTACTTGGTGTAAGTGTGTGTCTGTGTTACTGGGTATCAGTGCATGTCTTTGTTGCTGGGTGTCAGTGTATGTCTTTGTGACTTGCTGTAAGTGCGTGTCTGTGTTACTGCGTACCAGTGTATGTCTTTGTTACTTGGAGTAAGAGTTTCTCTGTGTTACTGGGTGTCAGTGTGTATCTGTGTTCCTGGGTGTCAGTGTATGTCTTTGTAACTTGGTGTCAGTGTATGACTGTGTTAGTTGGTGGAAGTGTGTCTGTGTTATTGGGTATCAGTGTATGTCTTTGTTACTTGGTGTCAGTGTATGTCTTTGTTACTTGGTGTAAGTGTATGTATTTGTTACTTGGTGTCAGTGTATGTCTGTGTGACTTGGTGTCAGTGTATGTCTGTGTTACTTGGTGTAAGTGTATGTCTTTGTTACTTGGTGTCAGTGTATGTCTTTGTTACTTGGTGTAAGTGTATGTCCTTGTTACTTGGTGTCAGTGAATGTCTTTGTGACTTGGTGTATGTGTATGTCTTTGCTACTTGGTGTCAGTGTATGTCTTTGTTACTTGGTGTAAGTGTATGTCTGTGTTACTGGGTATCAGTGTCTGTCTTTGTTACTTGGTGTAAGTGTGTGACTGTGTTGCTGAGTATCAGTGTCTGTCTTTGTTACTTGGTGTTAGTGTGTGTCTGTGTTACTGGGTATCAGCGTCTGTCTTTGTTACTTGGTGTAAGTGTGTGTCTGTGTTACTGGGTATCAGTGTCTGTCTTTGTTACTTGGTGTCAGTGTATGTCTGTGTACTTGGTGTATGTGTGTGTCTTTGTTACTTGGTGTCAGTGTATGTCTGTGTTACTTGGTGTAAGTGTAAGTCTTTGTTACTTGGTGTCAGTGCATGTCTTTGTTACTTGGTGTAAGTGTATGTCTTTGTTTCTTGGTGTCAGTGCATGTCTTTGTTAACTGGTGTTAGTGTATGTCTTTGTTACGTGGTGTCAGTGTATGCCTCTGTTACTTGGTGTAAGTGTGTGTCTGTGTTACTGGGTATCAGTGTATGTCTTTGTTACTTGGTGTCATTGTCTGTCTTTGTTACTGGGTATCAGTGTATGTCTGTGTTACTTGGTGTCATTGTATGTCTGTGTTACTTGGTGTAAGTGTATGTCTTTGTTACTTGGTGTCATTGTATGTCTTTGTTACTTGGTGTAAGTGTATGTATTTGTTACTTGGTGTCAGTGTATGTCTGTGTTACTTGGTGTCATTGATGTCTGTGTTACTTGGTGTAAGTGTATGTCTTTGTTACTTTGTGTCAGTGTATGTCTTTGTTACTTGGTGTAAGTGTATGTCTTTGTTACTTGGTGTCAGTGAATGTCTTTGTTACTTGGTGTAAGTGTATGTCTTTGCTCCTTGGTGTCAGTGTATGTCTTTGATACTTGGTGTAAGTGTATGTCTGTGTTACTGGGTATCAGTGTCTGTCTTTGTTACTTGGTGTAAGTGTGTGTCTGTGTTTCTGGGTATCGGTGTATGTCTTTGTTACTTGGTGTAAGTGTGTGTCTGTGTTACTGGGTATCAGTGTCTGTCTTTGTTACTTGGTGTCAGTGTATGGCTTCGTTACTTGGAGTAAGTGTGTCTCTGTGATACTGGGTATCAGTGTACGTCCTTGTTACTTGGTGACTGTGTGTGTCTGTGTCACTTGGTGTAAGTGTGTGTCTGTGTAACTGGGTATCTGTGTATGTCTTTGTTACTTGGTGCAAGTGTGTGTCTGTTTTATTTTGTATCAGTGTATGTCTTTGTTACTTGGTTTCAGTGCATGTCTTTTTTAATTGATGTAAGTGTATGTCTTTGTTACTTGGTGTCAGTGTATGTCTTTGTTACTTGGTGTAAGTGTGTGTCTGTGTTACTGGGTACCAGTGTATGTCTTTGTTAATTGGTGTCAGCGCATGTCTTTGTTACTTGGTGGAAGTGTGTGTCTGTGTTACTGGGTATCAGTGTATGTCTTTGTTACTTGGTGTCAGTGTGTGTCTTTGTTACTGGGTGTCAGTGCATGTCTTTGTGACTTGTTGTAAGTGCATGTCTGTGTTACTGGGTATCAGTGTATGTCTTTGTTACTTGGAGTAAGAGTTTCTCTGTGTTACTGGGTGTCTGTGTGTATCTGTGTTCCTGGGTGTCAGTGTATGTCTTTCTTACTTTGTGTCAGTGTATGACTGTGTTAGTTGCTGTAAGTGTGTGTCTGTATATTGGGTATCAGTGCATGTCTTTGTTACTTGGTGTCAGTGCATGTCTTTGTTACTTGGTGTCAGTGTCTGTCTTTGTTACTTGGTGGAAGTGTTTGTCTGTGTTACTGGATATCAGTGTATGTCTTTGTTACTTGGTGTAAGTGTGTGTCTGTGTTACTGGGTATCAGTGTCTGTCTTTGTTACTTGGTGTCAGTGCATGTCTTTGTTACTGGGTGTCAGTGCGTGTCTGTGATACTGGATATCATTGTATGTATTTGTTGCTTGGTGTCAGTGCATGTCTTTGCACTTGGTGTAAGTGGATGTCTTTGTTACTTGGTGTCAGTGTGTGTCTTTGTTACTTGGTGTCAGTGTTTCTCTGTGTTACTGGGTGTCACTGTGTATCTGTGTTCCTGGGTGTCAGTGTATGTCTTTGTTACTTGGTGTCAGTGTATGTCCGTGTTACTTGGTGTAAGTGTATGTCTTTGTTACTTGGTGTCAGTGTATGTCTGTGTTACTTGGTGTAAGTGTGTGTCTGTGTTCCTGGGTATCAGTGTATGTCTTTGTTACTTGGTGTCAGTGTATGTCTTTGTTACTTGGTGAAAGTGTATGTCTTTGTTACTTGGTGTCAGTGTATGTCTGTGTTACTTGGTGTAACTGTATGTCTTTGTTACTTGGTGTCAGTGTATGTCTTTGTTACTTGGTGTAAGTGTGTGTCTGTGTTACTGGGTATCAGTGTATGTCTTTGTTACTTGGTGTAAGTGTGTGTCTGTGGTACTGGGTATCAGTGTATGTCTTTGTTACTTGGTGTCAGTGTATGTCTTTGTTACTTGGTGTAAGTGTATGTCTTTGTTACTTGGTGTCAGTGTATGTCTTTGTTACTTGGTGTAATTGTGTGTATGTGTTACTGGGTATCAGTGTATGTCTTTGTTACTTGGTGTCAGTGTGTGTCTTTGTTACTGGGTGTCAGTGTATGTCTTTGTTACTGGGTGTCAGTGTGTGTCTTTGTGACTTGGTGTAAGTGTGTGTCTGTGTTATAGGGTATCAGTGTCTGTCTTTGTTACTTGGTGTCAGTGTATGTCTTTGTTACTTGGTGTAAGTGTATGTCTTTGTTACTTGGTGTCAGTGTATGTCTTTGATTCTTGGTGTAAGTGTGTGTCTGTGTTACTGGGCATCAGTGTCTGTCTTTGTTACTTGGTGTAAGAGAGTGTCTGTGTTGCTGGGTGTCAGTGTTTGTCTTTGTTACTGAGTGTCAGTGTATGTCTTTATGACTTGGTGTTAGTGTGTGTCTGTGTTACTGGGTATCAGTGTCTGTCTTTGTTACTTGGTGCAAGTGTGTGTCTGTGTTACTGGGTATCAGTGTGTGTCTTTGTCACGTGGTGTCAGTGTACGTCAGTGGACTTGGTGTATGTGTGTGTCTTTGTTACTTGGTGTAAGTGTATGTCTGTGTTACTTTGTGCAAGTGTATGTCTTTGTTACTTGGTGTCAGTGTATGTCTTTGTTACTTGGTGTAAGTGAATGTCTTTGTTTCTTGGTCTCAGTGTATGTCTCTGTTACTTGGTGTAAGTGTGTGTCTGTGTTACTGGGTATCAGTTTATGTCTTTGTTACTTGGTGTCATTGTCTGTCTTTGTTACTTGGTGTAAGTGTGTGTCTGTGATACTTGGTGTATGTGTGTGTCTGTGTTACTGGGTATCAGTGTCTGTCTTTGTTACTAGGTGTCAGTGCATGTCTTTGTTACTGGGTGTCAGTGCGTGTCTGTGATACTGGATATCATTGTATGTATTTGTTGCTTGGTGTCAGTGTATGTCTTTGCACTTGGTGTAAGTGGATGTCTTTGTTACTTGGTGTCAGTGTATGTCTGTGTTACTTGGTGTAAGTGTGTGTCTGTGTTACTGGGTATCAGTGTATGTCTTTGTTACTTGGTGTCTGTGTATGTCTTTGTTACTTGGTGAAAGTGTATGTCTTTGTTACTTGGTGTCAGTGTATGTCTGTGTTACTTGGTGTAACTGTATGTCTTTGTTACTTGGTGTCAGTGTGTGTCTTTGTTACTTGGTGTAAGTGTGTGTCTGTGTTACTGGGTATCAGTGTATGTCTTTGTTACTTGGTGTAAGTGTGTGTCTGTGGTACTGGGTATCAGTGTCTGTCTTTGTTACTTGGTGTCAGTGTATGTCTTCGTTACTTGGTGTAAGTGTGTCTCTGTGATACTGGGTATCAGTGTACGTCCTTGTTACTTGGTGTCTGTGTGTGTCTGTGTTACTTGGTGTAAGTGTGTGTCTGTGTTACTTGGTGGAAGTGTATGTCTTTGTTTCTTGGTGTCAGTTCATGTCTTTGTTACTTGGTGTAAGTGTATGTCTTTGTTACTTGGTGTCAGTGAATGTCTTTGTTACTTGGTGTATGTGTATGTCTTTGCTACTTGGTGTCAGTGTATGTCTTTGATACTTGGTGTAAGTGTATGTCTGTGTTACTGGGTATCAGTGTCTGTCTTTGTTACTTGGTGTAAGTGTGTGACTGTGTTGCAGAGTATCAGTGTATGTCTTTGTTACTTGGTGTCAGTGTATGTCTGTGTTACTTGGTGTAAGTGTGTGTCTGTGTTCCTGGGTATCAGTGTATGTCTTTGTTACTTGGTGTCAGTGTATGTCTTTGTTCCTTGGTGAAAGTGTTTGTCTTTGTTACTTGGTGTCAGTGTATGTCTGTGTTACTTGGTGTAACTGTATGTCTTTGTTACTTGGTGTCAGTGTATGTCTTTGTTACTTGGTGTAAGTGTGTGTCTGTGTTACTGGGTATCAGTGTATGTCTTTGTTACTTGGTGTAAGTGTGTGTCTGTGGTACTGGGTATCAGTGTATGTCTTTGTTACTTGGTGTCAGTGTATGTCTTGTTTATTTGGTGTAAGTGTATGTCTTTGTTACTTGGTGTCAGTGTATGTCTTTGTTACTTGGTGTAATTGTGTGTATGTGTTACTGGGTATCAGTGTATGTCTTTGTTACTTGGTGTCAGTGAGTGTCTTTGTTACTGGGTGTCAGTGTATGTCTTTGTTACTTGGTGTCAGTGTGTGTCTTTGTGACTTGGTGTAAGTGTGTGTCTGTGTTATAGGGTATCAGTGTCTGTCTTTGTTACTTGGTGTCAGTGTATGTCTTTGTTACTTGGTGTAAGTGTATGTCTTTGTTACTTGGTGTCAGTGTATGTCTTTGATTCTTGGTGTAAGTGTGTGTCTGTGTTACTGGGCATCAGTGTCTGTCTTTGTTACTTGGTGAAAGAGAGTGTCTGCGTTGCTGGGTGTCAGTGTTTGTCTTTGTTACTGGGTGTCAGTGTATGTCTTTATGACTTGGTGTTAGTGTGTGTCTGTGTTACTGGGTATCAGTGTCTGTCTTTGTTACTTGGTGCAAGTGTGTGTCTGTGTTACTGGGTATCAGTGTGTGTCTTTGTCACGTGGTGTCAGTGTACGTCAGTGGACTTGGTGTATGTGTGTGTCTTTGTTACTTGGTGTAAGTGTATGTCTGTGTTACTTTGTGTAAGTGTATGTCTTTGTTACTTGGTGTCAGTGTATGTCTTTGTTACTTGGTGTAACTGAATGTCTTTGTTTCTTGGTGTCAGTGCATGTCTTTGTTACTTGGTGTAAGTGTATGTCTTTGTTACTTGGTGTCAGTGTATGTCTCTGTTACATGGTGTAAGTGTGTGTCTGTGTTACTCGGTATCAGTGTATGTCTTTGTTACTTGGTGTCATTGTCTGTCTTTGTTACTTGGTGTAAGTGTGTGTCTGTGATACTTGGTGTATGTGTGTGTCTGTGTTACTGGGTATCAGTGTATGTCTTTGTTACTTGGTGTCAGTATATGTCTTTGTTACTTGGTGTCAGTGTATGTCTTTGTTACTTGGTGTAAGTGTTTGTCTTTGTTACTTGGTGTCAGTGTATGTCTTTGATTCTTGGTGTAAGTGTGTGTCTGTGTTACTGGGCATCAGTGTCTGTCTTTGTTACTTGGTGTAAGAGAGTGTCTCTGTTGCTGGGTGTCAGTGTTTGTCTTTGTTACTGGGTGTCAGTGTATGTCTTTATGACTTGGTGTTAGTGTGTGTCTGTGTTACTGGGTATCAGTGTCTGTCTTTGTTACTTGGTGCAAGTGTGTGTCTGTGTTACTGGGTATCAGTGTGTGTCTTTGTCACGTTGTGTCAGTGTACGTCAGTGGACTTGGTGTATGTGTGTGTCTTTGTTACTTGGTGTAAGTGTATGTCTGTGTTACTTTGTGTAAGTGTATGTCTTTGTTACTTGGTGTCAGTGTATGTCTTTGTTACTTGGTGTAAGTGTATGTATTTGTTACTTGGTGTCAGTGTATGTCTGTGTTACTTGGTGTCAGTGTATGTCTGTGTTACTTGGTGGAAGTGTATGTCTTTGTTACTTGGTGTCAGTGTATGTCTTTGTTTCTTGGTGTCAGTGCATGTCTTTGTTACTTGGTGTAAGTGTATGTCTTTGTTACTTGGTGTCAGTGAATGTCTTTGTTACTTGGTGTATGTGTATGTCTTTGCTACTTGGTGTCAGTGTATGTCTTTGATACTTGGTGTAAGTGTATGTCTGTGTTACTGGATATCAGTGTCTGTCTTTGTTACTTGGTGTAAGTGTGTGTCTGTGTTGCTGAGTATCAGTGTATGTCTTTGTTACTTGGGGTTAGTGTGTGTCTGTGTTACTGGGTATCAGTGTCTGTCTTTGTTACTTGGTGTAAGTGTGTGTCTGTGTTACTGGGTATCAGGTTATGTCTTTGTTACTTGGTGTCAGTGTATGTCTGTGTACTTGGTGTATGTGTGTGTCTTTATTACTTGGTGTCAGTGTATGTCTGTGTTACTTGGTGTAAGTGTAAGTCTTTGTTACTTGGTGTCAGTGCATGTCTTTGTTACTTGGTGTAAGTGTATGTCTTTGTTTCTTGATGTCAGTGCATGTCTTTGTTACCTTGTGTAAGTGTATGTCTTTGTTATGTGGTGTCAGTGTATGCCTCTGTTACTTGGTGTAAGTGTGTGTCTGTGTTACTGGTTATCAGTGTATGTCTTTGTTACTTGGAGTCATTGTCTGTCTTTGTTACTTGGTGTAAGTGTGTGTCTGTGTTACTTGGTGTATGTGTGTGTATGTGTTACTGGGTATCAGTGTATGTCTTTGACACTTGGTGTCAGTGTACGTCTTTGTTACTTGGTGTAAGTGTATGTATTTGTTACTTGGTGTCAGTGTATGTCTGTGTTACTTCGGTGTCAGTGTATGTCTGTGTTACTTGGTGCAAGTGTATGTCTTTGCTACTTGGTGACAGTGTATGTCTTTGATACTTGGTGTAAGTATATGTCCGTGTTACTGGGTATCAGTGTCTGTCTTTGTTACTTGGTGTAAGTGTGTGTCTGTGTTGATGAGTATCAGTGTATGTCTTTGTTACTTGGTGTTAGTGTGTGTCTGTGTTACTGGGTATCAGTGTCTGTCTTTGTTACTTGGTGTAAGTGTGTGTCTGTGTTACTGGGTATCAGTGGATGTCTTTGTTACTTGGTGTCAGTGTATGTCTGTGTTACTGGGTACCAGTGTATGTCTTTGTTAATTGGTGTCAGCGCATGTCTTTGTTACTTGGTGTAAGTGTGTGTCTGTGTTGCTGAGTATCAGTGTATGTCTTTGTTACTTGGTGTTAGTGTGTGTCTGTGTTACTGGGTATCAGTGTCTGTCTTTGTTACTTGGTGTAAGTGTGTGTCTGTGTTACTGGGTATCAGTGTGTGTCTTTGTCACGTGGTGTCAGTGTACGTCAGTGGACTTGGTGTATGTGTGTGTCTTTGTTACTTGGTGTAAGTGTATGTCTGTGTTACTTTGTGTAAGTGTATGTCTTTGTTACTTGGTGTCAGTGTATGTCTTTGTTACTTGGTGTAACTGAATGTCTTTGTTTCTTGGTGTCAGTGCATGTCTTTGTTACTTGGTGGAAGTGTATGTCTTTGTTACTTGGTGTCAGTGTATGTCTCTGTTACATGGTGTAAGTGTGTGTCTGTGTTACTCGGTATCAGTGTATGTCTTTGTTACTTGGTATAATTGTCTGTCTTTGTTACTTGGTGTAAGTGTGTGTCTGTGATACTTGGTGTATGTGTGTGTCTGTGTTACTGGGTATCAGTGTATGTCTTTGTTACTTGGTGTCAGTATATGTCTTTGTTACTTGGTGTCAGTGTATGTCTTTGTTACTTGGTGTAAGTGTTTGTCTTTGTTACTTGGTGTCAGTGTATGTCTTTGATTCTTGGTGTAAGTGTGTGTCTGTGTTACTGGGCATCAGTGTCTGTCTTTGTTACTTGGTGTAAGAGAGTGTCTCTGTTGCTGGGTGTCAGTGTTTGTCTTTGTTACTGGGTGTCAGTGTATGTCTTTATGACTTGGTGTTAGTGTGTGTCTGTGTTACTGGGTATCAGTGTCTGTCTTTGTTACTTGGTGCAAGTGTGTGTCTGTGTTACTGGGTATCAGTGTGTGTCTTTGTCACGTTGTGTCAGTGTACGTCAGTGGACTTGGTGTATGTGTGTGTCTTTGTTACTTGGTGTAAGTGTATGTCTGTGTTACTTTGTGTAAGTGTATGTCTTTGTTACTTGGTGTCAGTGTATGTCTTTGTTACTTGGTGTAAGTGAATGTCTTTGTTTATTGGTGTCAGTGCATGTCTCTGTTACTTGGTGTAAGTGTGTGTCTGTGTTACTGGGTATCAGTGTATGTCTTTGTTACTTGGTGTCATTGTCTGTCTTTGTTACTTGGTGTCAGTGTGTGTCTGTGATACTTGGTGTATGTGTGTGTCTGTGTTACTGGGTATCAGTGTATGTCTTTGTTACTTGGTGTCAGTGTATGTCTTTGTTACTTGGTGTAAGTGTATGTATTTGTTACTTGGTGTCAGTGTATGTCTGTGTTACTTGGTGTCAGTGTATGTCTGTGTTACTTGGTGGAAGTGTATGTCTTTGTTACTTGGTGTCAGTGTATGTCTTTGTTTCTTGGTGTCAGTGCATGTCTTTGTTACTTGGTGTAAGTGTATGTCTTTGTTACTTGGTGTCAGTGAATGTCTTTGTTACTTGGTGTATGTGTATGTCTTTGCTACTTGGTGTCAGTGTATGTCTTTGATACTTGGTGTAAGTGTATGTCTGTGTTACTGGATATCAGTGTCTGTCTTTGTTACTTGGTGTAAGTGTGTGACTGTGTTGCTGAGTATCAGTGTATGTCTTTGTTACTTGGGGTTAGTGTGTGCCTGTGTTACTGGGTATCAGTGTCTGTCTTTGTTACTTGGTGTAAGTGTGTGTCTGTGTTACTGGGTATCAGGTTATGTCTTTGTTACTTGGTGTCAGTGTATGTCTGTGTACTTGGTGTATGTGTGTGTCTTTGTTACTTGGTGTCAGTGTATGTCTGTGTTACTTGGTGTAAGTGTAAGTCTTTGTTACTTGGTGTCAGTGCATGTCTTTGTTACTTGGTGTAAGTGTATGTCTTTGTTTCTTGATGTCAGTGCATGTCTTTGTTACCTTGTGTAAGTGTATGTCTTTGTTATGTGCTGTCAGTGTATGCCTCTGTTACTTGGTGTAAGTGTGTGTCTGTGTTACTGGTTATCAGTGTATGTCTTTGTTACTTGGAGTCATTGTCTGTCTTTGTTACTTGGTGTAAGTGTGTGTCTGTGTTACTTGGTGTATGTGTGTGTATGTGTTACTGGGTATCAGTGTATGTCTTTTATACTTGGTGTCAGTGTACGTCTTTGTTACTTGGTGTAAGTGTATGTATTTGTTATTTGGTGTCAGTGTATGTCTGTGTTACTTGGTGTCAGTGTATGTCTGTGTTACTTGGTGCAATTGTATGTCTTTGCTACTTGGTGACAGTGTATGTCTTTGATACTTGGTGTAAGTATATGTCCGTGTTACTGGGTATCAGTGTCTGTCTTTGTTACTTGGTGTAAGTGTGTGTCTGTGTTGCTGAGTATCAGTGTATGTCTTTGTTACTTGGTGTTAGTGTGTGTCTGTGTTACTGGGTATCAGTGTCTGTCTTTGTTACTTGGTGTAAGTGTGTGTCTGTGTTACTGGGTATCAGTGGATGTCTTTGTTACTTGGTGTCAGTGTATGTCTGTGTTACTGGGTACCAGTGTATGTCTTTGTTAATTGGTGTCAGCGCATGTCTTTGTTACTTGGTGTAAGTGTGTGTCTGTGTTGCTGAGTATCAGTGTATGTCTTTGTTACTTGGTGTTAGTGTGTGTCTGTGTTACTGGGTATCAGTGTCTGTCTTTGTTACTTGGTGTAAGTGTGTGTCTGTGTTACTGGGTATCAGTGGATGTCTTTGTTACTTGGTGTCAGTGTATGTCTGTGTTACTGGGTACCAGTGTATGTCTTTGTTAATTGGTATCAGTGTCTGTCTTTGTTACTTGGTGTAAGTGTGTGTCTGTGTTACTGGGTATCAGTGGATGTCTTTGTTACTTGGTGTCAGTGTATGTCTGTGTTACTGGGTACCAGTGTATGTCTTTGTTAATTGGTGTCAGCGCATGTCTTTGTTACTTGGTGGAAGTGTGTGTCTGTGTTACTGGGTATCAGGTTATGTCTTTGTTACTTGGTGTAAATGCATGTCTCTGTTACCTGGTGTAAGCGTGTGTCTGTGTTTCTGGGTATCAGTGTATGCCTTTGTTACTTTGTGTCATTGTCTGTCTTTGTTACTTGGTGTAAGTGTGTGTCTGTGTTACTTGGTGTATGTGTGTGTCTGTGTTACTGGGTATCAGTGTATGTCTTTGTTACTTGGTGTCAGTGTATGTCTTTGTTACTTGGTGTAAGTGTATGTATTTGTTACTTGGTGTCAGTGTATGTCTGTGTTACTTGGTGTCATTGTATGTCTGTGTTACTTGGTGTAAGTGTATGTCATTGTTACTTGGTGTCAGTGTATGTCTTTGTTACTTGGTGTAAGTGTCTGTCTTTGTTACTTGCTGTCAGTGAATGTCTTTGTTACTTGATGTAAGTGTATGTCTTTGCTACTTGGTGTCAGTGTATGTCTTTGATACTTGGTGTAAGTGTATGTCTGTGTTACTGGGTATCAGTGTCTGTCTTTGTTACTTGGTGTAAGTGTTTGTCTGTGTTTCTGGGTATCATTGTATGTCTTTGTTACTTGGTGTAAGTGTGTGTCTGTGTTACTGGGTATCAGTGTCTGTCTTTGTTACTTGGTGTCAGTGTATGTCTTCGTTACTTGGTGTAATTGTGTCTCTGTGATACTGGGTATCAGTGTACGTCCTTGTTACTTGGTGTCTGTGTGTGTCTGTGTTACTTGGTGTAAGTGTGTGTCTGTGTAACTGGGTATCAGTGTATGTCTTTGTTACTTGGTGTAAATGTGTGTCTGTGTTATTTTGTATCAGTGTATGTCTTTGTTACTTGGTGTCAGTGCATGTCTTTTTTAATAGATGTAAGTGTATGTCTTTGTTACTTGGTGTCAGTGTTTGTCTTTGTGACTTGGTGTAAGTGTGTGTCTGTGTTACTGGGTACCAGTGTATGTCTTTGTTACTTGGTGTCAGTGTGTGTCTTTGTTACTGGGTGTCAGTGCATGTCTTTGTTACTGGGTGTCAGTGTATGTCTTTGTGACTTGGTGTAAGTGTGTGTCTGTGTTACTGGGTATCAGGGTATGTCTTTGTTACTTGGTGTCAGTGTATGTCTTTGTTCCTTGGAGTAAGAGTTTCTCTGTGTTACTGGGTGTCAGTGTGTATCTGTGTTCCTGGGTGTCAGTGATTGTCTTTGTTACTTTGTGTCAGTGTATGACTGTGTTAGTTGCTGTAAGTGTGTGTCTGTGTTATTGGGTATCAGTGTCTGTCTTTGTTACTTGGTGTAAGTGTGTGTCTGTGTTATTGGGTATCAGTGTATGTCTTTGTTACTTGGTGTCAGTGCATGTCTTTGTTACTTGGTGTAAGTGTATGTCTTTGTTACTTTGTGTCAGTGTCTGTCTTTGTTACTTGGTGTCAGTGCATGTCTTTGTTACTGGGTGTCTGTGCGTGTCTGTGATACTGGATATCATTGTCTGTATTTGTTGCTTGGTGTCAGTGTATGTCTTTGCACTTGGTGTAAGTGGATGTCTTTGTTACTTGGTGTCAGTGTATGTCTGTGTCACTTGGTGTCAGTGTGTGTCTTTGTTACTTGGTGTCAGTGTTTCTCTGTGTTACTGGGTGTCACTGTGTATCTGTGTTCCTGGATGTCAGTGTATGTCTTTGTTACTTGGTGTCAGTGTATGTCCGTGTTACTTGGTGTAAGTGTATGACTTTGTTACTTGGTGTCAGTGTATGTCTGTGTTACTTGGTGTAAGTGTGTGTCTTTGTTACTTTGTGTCAGTGTATGTCTTTGTTACTTGGTGTAAGTGTTTGTCTGTGTTACTGGGTATCAGTGTATGTCTTTGTTACTTGGTGTAAGTGTGTGTCTGTGTTACTGGGTATCAGTGTCTGTCTTTGTTACTTGGTGTCAGTGCATGTCTTTGTTACTGGGTGTCAGTGCGTGTCTGTGATACTGGATATCATTGTATGTTTGTGTTGCTTGGTGTCAGTGTATGTCTTTGCACTTGGTGTAAGTGGATGTCTTTGTTACTTGGTGTCAGTGTATGTCTGTGTCACTTGGTGTCAGTGTGTTTCTTTGTTACTTGGTGTCAGTGTTTCTCTGTGTTACTGGGTGTCACTGTGTATCTGTGTCCCTGGATGTCAGTGTATGTCTTTGTTACTTGGTGTCAGTGGATGTCCGTGTTACTTGGTGTAAGTGTATGTCTTTGTTACTTGGTGTCAGTGTATGTCTGTGTTACTTGGTGTAAGTGTGTGTCTGTGTTATTGGGTATCAGTGTATGTCTTTGTTACTTGGTGTCTGTGTATGTCTTTGTTACTTGGTGAAAGTGTATGTCTTTGTTACTTGGTGTCAGTGTATGTCTGTGTTACTTGGTGTAACTGTATGTCTTTGTTACTTGGTGTCAGTGTATGTCTTTGTTACTTGGTGTAAGTGTGTGTCTGTGTTACCGGGTATCAGTGTATGTCTTTGTTACTTGGTGTAAGTGTGTGTCTGTGGTGCTGGATATCAATGTATGTCTTTGTTGCTTGGTGTCAGTGTATGTCTTTGTTACCTGGTGTAAGTGTATGTCTTTGTTACTTGGGGTCAGTGTATGTCTTTGTTACTTGGTGTAAGTGTATGTCTTTGTTACTTGGTGTCAGTGAATGTCTTTGTTACTTGATGTAAGTGTATGTCTTTGCTACTTGGTGTCAGTGTATGTCTTTGATACTTGGTGTAAGTGTATGTCTGTGTTACTGGGTATCAGTGTCTGTCTTTGTTACTTGGTGTAAGTGTGTGTCTGTGTTTCTGGGTATCAGTGTATGTCTTTGTTACTTGGTGTAAGTGTGTGTATGTGTGACTGGGTATCAGTGTCTGTCTTTGTTACTTGGTGTCAGTGTATGTCTTCGTTACTTTGTGTAAGTGTGTCTCTGTGATACTGGGTGTCAGTGTACGTCCTTGTTACTTGGTGTCTGTGTGTGTCTGTGTTACTTGGTGTAAGTGTGTGTCTGTGTAACTGGGTATCAGTGTGTGTCTTTGTTACTTGGTGTAAGTGTGTGTCTGTGTTATTTTGTATCAGTGTATGTCTTTGTTACTTGGTGTCAGTGCATGTCTTTTTTAATTGATGTAAGTGTATGACTTTGTTACTTGGTGTCAGTGTATGTCTTTGTTACTTGGTGTAAGTGTGTGTCTGTGTTACTGGGTACCAGTGTATGTCTTTGTTACTTGGTGTCAGTGTGTGTCTTTGTTACTGGGTGTCAGTGCATGTCTTTGTTACTGGGTGTCAGTGTATGTCTTTGTGACTTGGTTAAGTGCGTGTCTGTGTTACTGGGTATCAGTGTATGTCTTTGTTACTTGGTGCAAGTGTGTGTCTGTGTTACTGGGTATCAGGGTATGTCTTTGTTACTTGGTGTCAGTGTATGTCTTTGTTCCTTGGAGTAAGCTTTTCTCTGTGTTGCTGGGTGTCAGTGTGTATCTGTGTTCCTGGGTGTCACTGATTGTCTTTGTGACTTGGTGTCAGTGCATGACTGTGTTAGTTGCTGTAAGTGTGTGTCTGTGTTAATGGGTATCAGTGTATGTCTTTGTTACTTGGTGTAAGTGTGTGTCTGTGTTACTGGGTATCAGTGTATGTCATTGTTACTTGGTGTCAGTGCATGTCTTTGTTACTTGGTGTAAGTGTATGTCTTTGTTACTTTGTGTCAGTGTATGTCTTTGTTACTTGGTGTAAGTGTTTGTCTGTGTTACTGGGTATCAGTGTATGTCTTTGTTACTTGGTGTAAGTGTGTGTCTGTGTTACTGGGTATCAGTGTCTGTCTTTGTTACTAGGTGTCAGTGCATGTCTTTGTTACTGGGTGTCAGTGCGTGTCTGTGATACTGGATATCATTGTATGTATTTGTTGCTTGGTGTCAGTGTTTGTCTTTGCACTTGGTGTAAGTGGATGTCTTTGTTACTTGGTGTCAGTGTATGTCTGTGTTACTTGGTGTAAGTGTGTGTCTGTGTTACTGGGTATCAGTGTATGTCTTTGTTACTTGGTGTCTGTGTATGTCTTTGTTACTTGGTGAAAGTGTATGTCTTTGTTACTTGGTGTCAGTGTATGTCTGTGTTACTTGGTGTAACGGTATGTCTTTGTTACTTGGTGTCAGTGTGTGTCTTTGTTACTTGGTGTAAGTGTGTGTCTGTGTTGCTGGGTATCAGTGTATGTCTTTCTTACTTGGTGTAAGTGTGTGTCTGTGGTACTGGGTATCAGTGTATGTCTTTGTTACTTGGTGTAAGTGTATGTCTTTGTTACTTGGTGTCAGTGTATGTCTTTGTTACTTGGTGTAATTTTGTGTATGTGTTACTGGGTATCAGTGTATGTCTTTGTTACTTGGTGTCAGTGTGTGTCTTTGTTACTGGGTGTCAGTGTATGTCTTTGTTACTGGGTGTCAGTGTGTGTCTTTGTGACTTGGTGTAAGTGTGTGTCTGTGTTACAGGGTATCAGTGTCTGTCTTTGTTACTTGGTGTCAGTGTATGTCTTTGTTACTTGGTGTCAGTGTATGTCTTTGATTCTTGGTGCAAGTGTGTGTCTGTGTTACTGGGCGTCAGTGTCTGTCTTTGTTACTTTGTGTAAGAGTGTGTCTGTGTTGCTGGGTGTTAATGTGTGTCTGTGTTACTGGGTATCAGTGTCTGTCTTTGTTACTTGGTGCAAGTGTGTGTCTGTGTTACTGGGTATCAGTGTATGTCTTTGTTACGTGGTGTCAGTGTCCGTCTGTGTACTTGGTGTATGTGTGTGTCTTTGTTACTTGGTGTAAGTGCATGTCTGTGTTACTTTGTGTAAGTGTATGTCTTTGTTACTTGGTGTCAGTGTATGTCTTTGTTACTTGGTGTAAATGAATGTCTTTGTTTCGTGGTGTCAGTGCATGTCTTTGTTACTTGGTGTAAGTGTATGTCTTTGATACTTGGTGTCAGTGTATGTTTCTGTTACTTCGTATAAGTGTGTGTCTGTGTTACTTGGTGTAAGTTAGGGCGCTTGAGAGCTACAAGCTAGCCAGGAAGGATCTAAAGGGAGAGCTAAGAAAAGCAAGGAGAGGACACGAGAAGTCATTGGTGGATCGGATCAGGGAAAACCCTATGGCTTTCTATAGGTATATCAGGAATAAAAGAATGACTAGAGTTAGAGTAGGGCCAATCAAGGATAGTAGTGGGAAGTTGTGTGTGGAATCAGAGGAGATAGGGGAAGTGTTAAATGAATATTTTGCGTCAGTATTTACAGTAGAGAAAGAATATGGTGTTGAGCATACTGAGATTCAGGCTACGAGGCTAGATGGGATTGAGGTTCACAAGGAGGAGGTGTTAGCAATTTTGGAAGGTGTGAAAATAGATAAGTCTCCTGGGCCAGATGGGATTTATCCTAGGATTCTCTGGGACGCTCGGGAGGAGATTGCAGAGCCTTTGTCCTTGATCTTTATGTCGTCATTGTCGACAGGAATAGTGCCGGAAGACTGGAGGATTGCAAATGTTGTCCCCTTGTTCAAGAAGTGGAGTAGAGACAGCCCTGGTAATTATAGACCTGTGAGCCTTACTTCGGTTGTTGGTAAAATGTTGGAAAAGGTTATAAGAGACAGGATTTATAATCATCTTGAAAAGAATAAGTGCATTAGAGATAGTCAGCACGGTTTTGTGACGGGTAGGTCGTGCCTCACAAACCTTATTGAGTTTTTCGAGAAGGTGACCAAACAGGTGGATGAGGGTAAAGCAGTGGATGTGGTGTATATGGATTTCAGAAAGGCGTTTGATAAGGTTCCCCACGGTAGGCTATTGCAGAAAATACGGAAGTATGGGGTTGAAGGCGATTTAGAGCTTTGGATCAGAAATTGGCTAGCTGAAAGAAGACAGAGGGTGGTGGTTGATGGCAAATGTTCATCCTGGAGTTTAGTTACTAGTGGTGTACCGCAAGGATCTGTTTTGGGGCCACTGCTGTTTGTCATTTTTATAAATGACCTGGAAGAGGGTGTAGAAGGGTGGGTTAGTAAATTTGCAGCTGACACTAAGGTCGGTGGAGTTGTGGATAGTGCCGAAGGATGTTGTAGGGTACAGAGAGACATAGCTAGGCTGCAGAGCTGGGCTGAGAGATGGCAAATGGAGTTTAATGCAGAAAAGTGTGAGGTGATTCACTTTGGAAGGAGTAACAGGAATGCACAGTACTGGGCTAATGGGAAGATTCTTGGTAGTGTAGATGAACAGAGAGATCTTGGTGTCCAGGTGCATAAATCCCTGAAGGTTGCTAACCAGGTTAATAGGGCTGTTAAGAAGGCATATGGTGTGTTAGCTTTTATTAGTAGGGGGGTCGAGTTTCGGAGCCACGAGGTCTTGCTGCAGCTGTACAAAACTCTGGTGCGGCCGCACCTGGAGTATTGCGTGCAGTTCTGGTCACCGCATTATAGGAAGGATGTGGAAGCTATGGAAAGGGTGCAGAGGAGATTTACTAGGATGTTGCCTGGTATGGAGGGAAGGTCTTACGAGGAAAGGCTGAGGGACTTGAGGTTGTTTTCGTTGGAGAGAAGGAGGAGGAGAGGTGACTTAATAGAGACATATAAGATAATCAGAGGGTTAGATAGGGTGGATAGTGAGCGTCTTTTTCCTCGGATGTTGATGGCAAACACGAGGGGACATAGCTTCAAGTTGAGGGGTGATAGATATAGGACAGATGTGAGAGGTAGTTTCTTTACTCAGAGAGTAGTAAGGGCGAGGAACGCCCTGCCTGCAGCAGTAGTAGATTCGCCAACTTTAAGGGCATTTAAGTGGACATTGGATAGACACATGGATGAAAATGGAATAGTGTAGGTCAGATGGTTTCACAGGTCGGCGCAACATCGAGGGCCGAAGGGCCTGTACTGCGCTGTAATGTTCTAATTCTAATTCTAAGTGTGTATCTGTGTTCCTGCGTATCATTGTATGTCTTTGTTACTTGGTGTCCGTGTGTGTCTGTGTTACTGGGTGTCAGTGTATGTCTTTGTTCCTGGGTGTCAGTGTATGTCTTTGTTAATTGGAGTATGTGTGTGTCTGTGTTACTGGGTATCAGTGTCTGTCTTTGTTACTTGGTGTAAGTGTGTGTCTGTGTTACTGCGTATCAGTGTATGTCTTTGTTACTTGGTGTCAGTGTATGTCTGTGTTACTTGGTGTAAGTGTGTGTCTGTGTTACTGGGTATCAGTGTATGTCTTTGTGACTTGGTGTCAGTGTATGTCTTTGCAACTGGGTGTCAGTGTGTGTCTTTGTGACTTGGTGTCAGTGTATGTCTTTGTTAATTGGTGTCAGTGTATGTCAAAATACTTGGTGTAAGTGTATGTCTTTGTTACTTGGTGTAATTGTCTGTCTTTGTTACTTGGTGTAAGTGTATGTCTTTGTTACGTGGTGTCAGTGTATGTCTTTGTTCCGTGGTGTCAGTGTATGTCTGTGTTACTTGGTGTAAGTGCGTGTCTTTGTTACTTGGTGTCAGTGCATGTCTTTGTTACTTGTTGTCAGTGTGTGTCTGTGTTACTGGGTATCAGTGTGTGTCTGTGTTACTGGGTATCAGTGTATGTCTTTGTGACTTGGTATCAGTGTATGTCTTTGTTACTGGATGTCAGTGTATGTCTGTGTTACTTGGTGTAAGTGCGTGTCTTTGTTACTTGGTGTAAGTGTATGTCTCTGTTACTTGGTGTCAGTGTATGTCTTTGTTACTGGATTTCAGTGTGTGTCTGTGTTACTGGGTATCAGTGTGTGTCTTTGTGACTTGGTATCAGTGTATGTCTTTGTTACTGGGTGTCAGTGTGTGTCTGTGTTACTGGGTATCAGTGTATGTCTTTGTGACTTGGTATCAGTTTATGTCTTTGTTACTGGGTGTCAGTGTGTGTCTGTGTTCCTAGGTATCAGTGTATGTCTTTGTGACTTGGTGTCAGTGTATGTCTTTGTTACTGGGTGTCAGTGAGTGTCTTTGTGACTTGGTGTCAGTGTATGTCTTTGTTACTTGGTGTAAGTGTGTGTCTGTGTCACTGGGTATCAGTGTATGTCTTTGTTACTTGGTGTCAGTGTATGTCTTTGTTACTTGGTGTCAATGTATGTCTGTGTTACTTGGTGTAAGTGCGTGTCTTTGTTACTTGGTGTAAGTCTATGTCTCTGTTACTTGGTGTCAGTGTATGTCTTTGTTTCTGGGTGTCAGTGTGTGTCTGTGTTACTGGGTATCAGTGTATGTCTTTGTGACTTGGTATCAGTGTATGTCTTTGTTACTGGGTGTCAGTGTGTGTCTGTGTTACTGGGTATCAGTGTATGTCTTTGTGACTTGGTATCAGTGTATGTCTTTGTTACTGGGTGTCAGTGTGTGTCTGTGTTCCTAGGTATCAGTGTATGTCTTTGTGACTTGGTGTCAGTGTATGTCTTTGTTACTGGGTTTCAGTGTGTGTCTGTGTTACTGGGTATCAGTGTATGTCTTTGTGACTTGGCATCAGTGGATGTCTTTGTTACTGGGTGTCAGTGAGTGTCTTTGTGACTTGGTGTCAGTGTATGTCTTTGTTACTTGGTGTAAGTGTGTGTCTGTGTTACTGGGTATCAGTGTATGTCTTTGTTACTTGGTGTCAGTGTATGTCTTTGTTACTGGGTGTCATTGTGTGTCTGTGTTACTGGGTATCAGTGTATGTCTTTGTGACTTGGTGTCAGTGTATGTCTTTGTTACTTGGTGTAAGTGTGTGTCTGTGTTACTGGGTATCAGTGTATGTCTTTGTTACTTGGTGTCAGTGTATGTCTGTGTTACTTGGTGTAAGTGTGTGTCTGTGTTACTGGGTGTCAGTGTGTGTCTGTGTTACTTGGTGTAAGTGTGTGTCTTTGTTACTTGGTGTCCATGTGTGTCTGTGTTACTGGGTGTCAGTGCATGTCTTTGTTACTTGGTGTCAGTGTATATCTGTGTTACTTGGTGTAAGTGTGTGTCTTTGTTACTTGGTGTAAGTGTGTGTCTGTGTTAATTGGTGTAAGTGTGTGTCTGTGTTCCTGGGTATCAGTGTTTGTCTTTGTTACTTGGTGTCAGTGTATGTCTGTGTTACTTGGTGTAAGTGTGTGTCTGTGTTACTGGGTATCAGTGCATGTCTTTGTTACTTGGAGTCAGTGTATGTCTGTGTTACTTGGTGTAAGTGTGTGTCTGTGTTACTGGGTGTCAGTGTGTGTCTGTGTTACTTGGTGTAAGTGTGTGTCTTTGTTACTTGCTGTCCGTGTGTGTCTGTGTTACTGGGTGTCAGTGTATGTCTTTGTTACTGGGTGTCAGTGTATGTCTTTGTTACTTGGTGTAAGTGTGTGTCTGTGTTACTGGGTATCAGTGTCTGTCTTTGTTACTTGGTGTCAGTGTATGTCTGTGTTACTTGGTGTAAGTGTGTGTCTGTGTCACTGGGTATCAGTGTATGACTTTGTGACTTGGTGTCAGTGTATGTCTTTGTTACTGGGTGTCAGTGTGTGTCTTTGTGAGTTAGAACATAGAACATAGAAAATACAGCACAGAACAGGCCCTTCGGCCCACGATGTTGTGCCGATCCTTTGTCCTCTGTCAAGGACAATTTAATCTATACCCCATCATTCTCCTTTATCCATATACCTATCTAAAAGCCGTTTGAAAGTCCCTAAAGTTTCTGACTCAACAACTTCCCCAGGCAAGGCATTCCATGCCCCGACCACTCTCTGGGTAAAGAACCTTCCCCTGACATCCCCCTTATATCTCCCACCCTTCACCTTAAATTTATGACCCCTTGTAACGCTTTGCTCCACCCGGGGAAAAAGTTTCTGACTGTCTACCCTATCTATTCCCCTGATCATCTTATAAACCTCTATCATGTCACCCCTCATCCTTCTCCGTTCTAATGAGAAGAGGCCTAGAATGTTCAGCCTTTCCTCGTAAGACTTATTCTCCATTCCAGGCAACATCCTGGTAAATCTCCTCTGCACCCTCTCCAAGGCTTCCACATCCTTCCTAAAATGAGGCGACCAGAACTGCACACAGTACTCCAAATGAGGCCTTACCAAGGTCCTGTACAGCTGCATCATCACCTCACGGCTCTTAAATTCAATCCCTCTGCTAATGAACGCTAACACCCCATATGCCTTCTTCACAGCCCTATCCACTTGAGTTGCAACTTTCAACGATCTATGCACATAGACCCCAAGGTCTCTCTGCTCCTCCACATGCCCAAGAACCCTACCGTTAACCCAGTATTTTGCATTCGTGTTTGTCCTTCCAAAATGGACGACCTCACACTTTTCAGGGTTAAACTCCATCTGCCACTTTTCAGCCCAGCACTGCAACCTATCCAAGTCCCTTTGCAGACGACAATAGCCCTCCTCGGTATCCACAACTCCACCAACCTTTGTATCATCTGCAAATTTACTGACCCACCCTTCGACTTCCTCATCCAAGTCGTTAATAAAAATCACAAACAGGAGAGGACCCAGAACTGATCCCTGTGGCACGCCACTGGTAACTGGGCTCCAGGCTGAGTATTTACCATCTAAGACCACTCTCTGCCTTCTATCAGTTAGCCAATTCTTAATCCAACTGGCCACATTCCCCACTATCCCATGCCTCCTGACTTTCTCCATAAGTCTACCATGGGGGACCTTATCAAATGCCTTACTAAAATCCATGTACACCACATCCACTGGTTTACCCTCATCCACTTGCTTGGTCACCTGCTCAAAGAATTCAATCAGGCTTGTGAGGCAAGACCTACCCCTCACAAAACCGTGCTGACTGTCCCGAATCAAGCAGTGTCTTTCCAGATGCTCAGAAATCCTATCCCTCAGCACCTTTTCCATCAACTTGCCTACCACCGAAGTAAGACTAACTGGCCTGTAATTCCCAGGGTTGTTCCTATTCCCTTTCTTGAACAGGGGCACAACATTTGCCACCCTCCAATCACCTGGTACCACCCCCGTCAACAGAGAAGATGAAAAGATCATTGCCAGCGGCTCTGCAATTTCATCCCTTGCTTCCCATAACATCCTTGGATATACCCCGTCAGGCCCGGGAGACTTGTCTATCTTCAAGTTATTCAAAAACCCCAACACATCTTCCCTCCTAACGAGCACTTCCTCGAGCTTACCAGTCTGTTTCACACCGTCCTCTTCAGTAATACACCCCTTCTCATTCGTAAATACCGAAGAGAAGTACTCATTCAAAACCTCACTTATCTCTTCCGGCTCAACACACAGTCTCCCGCTATTGTCCTTGACCGGACCTACGGTCCCCCTAGTCATCCTCATATTTCTGACATACGCGTAAAAGGCCTTGGGGTTTTCTTTTGTCCTACCCGCCAAGCATTTTTCATGCCCTCTCTTAGCTCTCCTAATCCCTTTCTCCTAATCCCTTGGTGTAAGTGTGTGTCTGTGTTACTGGGTATCAGTGTATGTCTTTGTTACTTGGTGTCAGTGTATGTCAAAATACCTGGTGTAAGTGTATGTCTTTGTCACTTGGTGTAACTGTCTGTCTTTGTTACTTGGTGTAAGTGTATGTCTTTGTTACTTGGTGACAGTGTATGTCTTTGTTACTTGGTGTCGGTGTATGTCTGTGTTACTTGGTGTAAGTGTGTGTCTTTGTTACTTGGTGTAAGTGTATGTCTGTGTCACTTGGTGTCAGTGCATGTCTTTGTTACTTGGTGTCACTGTGTGTCTGTGTTACTGGGTATCAGTGTATGTCTTTGTGACTTGGTATCAGTGTATGTCTTTGTTACTGGGTGTCAGTGTGTGTCTGTGTTACTGGGTATCAGTGTATGTCTTTGTGACTTGGTATCAGTGTATGTCTTTGTTACTGGGTGTCAGTGTGTGTCTGTGTTACTGGGTATCAGTGTATGTCTTTGTGACTTGGTATCAGTGTATGTCTTCGTTACTGGGTGTCAGTGTGTGTCTGTGTTCCTGGGTATCAGTGTATGTCTTTGTGACTTGGTGTCAGTGTATGTCTTTGTTACTGGGTGTCAGTGTGTGTCTTTGTGACTTGGTGTCAGTGCATGTCTTTGTTACTTGGTGTAAGTGTGTGTCTGTGATACTGGGTATCAGTGTATGTCTTTGTTACTTGGTGTAAGTGTGTGTCTGTGTATCAGTGTATGTCTTTGTGACTTGGTGTCAGTGTATGTCTTTGTTACTGGGTGTCAGTGTGTGTTTCTAACTTGGTGTCAGTGTGTGTCTTTGTGACTTGGTGTCAGTGTCTGTCTGTGTTACTGGGTATCAGTGTATGTCTTTGTTACTTTGTGTAAGCGTATGTCTTTGTTACTTGGTGTCAGTGTATGTGTTTGTGATTTGGTGTCAGTGTATGTCTTTGTTACTTGGTGTCAGTGTGTGTCTGTGTTACTGGGTATCAGTGTATGTCTTTGTGACTTGGTGTCAGTGTATGTCTTTATTACTTGGTGTAAGTGCGTGTCTTTGTTACTTGGTGTAATTGTATGTCTTTGTTACTTGGTGTCAGTGTATGTCTGTGTTACTTGGTGTCAGTGTATGTCTTTTTTACTTGGTGTAAGTGTGTCTCTGTGTTACTTGGTGTAAGTGTGTGTCTGTGTTACTGGGTGTCAGTGTGTGTCTGTGTTACTTGGTGTAAGTGTGTGTCTTTGTTACTTGCTGTTCGTGTGTGTCTGTGTTACTGGGTGTCAGTGTATGTCTTTGTTACTGGGTGTCAGTGTATGTCTTTGTTACTTGGTGTAAGTGTGTGTCTGTGTTACAGGGTATCAGTTTCTGTCTTTGTTACTTGGTGTCAGTGTATGTCTGTGTTACTTGGTGTAAGTGTGTGTCTGTGTTACTGGGTATCAGTGTCTGTCTTTGTTACTTGTTGTAAGTGTGTGTCTGTGTTACTGGGTATCAGTGTATGTCTTTGTTACTTGGTGTCAGTGTATGTCTCTGTTACTTGGTGTAAGTGTGTGTCTATGTCACTGGGTATCAGTGTATGACTTTGTGACTTGGTGTCAGTGTATGTCTTTGTTACTGGGTGTCAGTGTGTGTCTTTGTGAGTTGGTGTAAGTGTGTGTCTGTGTTACTGGGTATCAGAGTACGTCTTTGTTACTTGGTGTCAGTGTATGTCAAAATACCTGGTGTAAGTGTATGTCTTTGTTACTTGGTGTAACTGTCTGTCTTTGTTACTTGGTGTAAGTGTATGTCTTTGTTACTTGGTGTCAGTGTATGTCTGTGTTACTTGGTGTAAGTGTGTGTCTTTGTTACTTGGTGTAAGTGTATGTCTGTGTTACTTGGTGTCAGTGCATGTCTTTGTTACTTGGTGTCACTGTGTGTCTGTATTACTGGGTATCAGTGTATGTCTTTGTGACTTGGTATCAGTGTATGTCTTTGTTACTGGGTGTCAGTGTGTGTCTGTGTTACTGGGTATCAGTGTATGTCTTTGTGACTTGGTATCAGTGTATGTCTTTGTTACTGGGTGACAGTGGGTGTCTGTGTTACTGGGTATCAGTGTATGTCTTTGTGACTTGGTATCAGTGAATGTCTTCGTTACTGGGTGTCAGTGTGTGTCTGTGTTCCTGGGTATCTGTGTATGTCTTTGTGACTTGGTGTCAGTGTATGTCTTTGTTACTGGGTGTCAGTGTGTGTCTTTGTGACTTGGTGTCAGTGCATGTCTTTGTTACTTGGTGTAAGTGTGTGTCTGTGATACTGGGTATCAGTGTATGTCTTTGTCACTTGGTGTCAGTGTATGTCTGTGTTACTGGGTGTCAGTGTGTGTCTTTGTGAATTGGTGTCAGTGTATGTCTTTGTTACTGGGTGTCAGTGTGTGTCTTTGTGAATTGGTGTCAGTGTCTGTCTGTGTTACTGGGTATCAGTGTATGTCTTTGTTACTTGGTGTAAGCGTATGTCTTTGTTACTTGGTGTCAGTGTTTGTGTTTGTGATTTGGTGTCAGTGTATGTCTTTGTTACAATTTATTAGTGTTTCTCTGCGTTACTGGGTGTCAGTGTGTGTCTGTCTGTGTTACTGGGTATCAGTGTATGTCTTTGTTACTTGGTGTCAGTGTATGTCTTTGTTACTTGGTGTATGTGTGTGTCTGTGTTACTGGGTGTCAGTGAGTGTCTGTGTTACTTGGTGTAAGTATGTGTCTTTGTTACTTGGTGTAAGTGTATGTCTTTGTTACTTGGTGTCAGTGTATGTCTTTGTTACTTGGTGTCAGTGTGTGTCTGTGTTACTGGGTATCAGTGTATGTCTTTGTGACTTGGTGTCAGTGTATGTCTTTATTACTTGGTGTAAGTGCGTGTCTTTGTTACTTGGTGTAATTGTATGTCTTTGTTACTTGGTGTCAGTGTATGTCTGTGTTACTTGGTGTAAGTGTATGTCTTTGTTACTTGGTGTTCGTGTGTGTCTGTATTACTTGGTGTAAATGTGTGTCTGTGTTACTGGGTGTCAATGTGTCTCTGTGTTACTTGGTGTAAGTGTGTGTCTTTGTTACTTGCTGTCCGTGTGTGTCTGTGTTACAGGGTATCAGTGTCTGTCTTTGTTACTTGGTGTCAGTGCATGTCTGTGTTACTTGGTGTAAGTGTGTGTCTGTGTTACTGGGTATCAGTGTATGACTTTGTGACTTGGTGTCACTGCATGTCTTTGTTAATGGTTGTCAGTGTGTGTCTTTGTGAGTTGGTGTCAGTGTATGTCTTTGTTACTTGGTGTAAGTGTGTGTCTGTGTTACTGGGTATCAGTGTATGTCTTTGTTACTTGGTGTAAGTGTATGTCTTTGTTACTTGGTGTAATTGTCTGTCTTTCTTACTTGGTGTAAGTGTATGTCTTTGTGACTTGGTGTCAGTGTATGTATTTGTTACTTGGTGTCAGTGTATGTCTGTGTTACTTGGTGTAAGTGTGTGTCTTTGTTACTTGGTGTAAGTGTATGTCTGTGTTACTTGGTGTCAGTGCATGTCTTTGTTACTTGGTGTCACTGTGTGTCTGTGTTACTGGGTATCAGTGTATGTCTTTGTGACTTGGTATCAGTGTATGTCTTTGTGACTGGGTGTCAGTGTGTGTCTGTGTTACTGGGTATCAGTGTATGTCTTTGTGACTTGGTATCAGTGTATGTCTTTGTTACTGGGTGTCAGTGTGTGTCTGTGTTACTGGGTATCAGTCTATGTCTTTGTGACTTGGTATCAGTGTATGTCTTTGTTACTGGGTGTCAGTGTGTGTCTGTGTTCCTGGGAATCAGTGTATGTCTTTGTGACTTGGTTTCAGTGTATGTCTTTGTTACTGGGTGTCAGTGTGTGTCTTTGTGACTTGGTGTCAGTGCATGTCTTTGTTACTTGGTGTATGTGTGTGTCTGTGATACTGGGTATCAGTGTATGTCTTTGTTACTTGGTGTCAGTGTATGTCTGTGTTACTTGGTGTAAGTGTGTGTCTGTGATACTGGGCATCAGTGTATGTCTTTGTGACTTGGTGTCAGTGTATGTCTTTGTTACTGGGTGTCAGTGTGTGTCTTTGTGACTTGGTGTCAGTGTCTGTCTGTGTTACTGGGGGTCAGTGTGTGTTTCTAACTTGGTGTCAGTGTGTGTCTTTGTGACTTGGTGTCAGTGTCTGTCTGTGTTACTGGGTATCAGTGTTTGTCTTTGTTACTTGGTGTAAGCGTATGTCTTTGTTACTTGGTGTCAGCGTATGTGTTTGTGACTTGGTGTCAGTGTATGTCTTTGTTACAATTTATTAGTGTTTCTCTGTGTTACTGGTTGTCAGTGTGTGTCTGTCTGTGTTACTGGGTATCAGTGTATGTCTTTGTTACTTGGTGTCAGTGTATGTCTGTGTTACTTGGTGTATGTGTGTGTCTATGTTACTGGGTGTCAGTGAGTGTCTGTGTTACATGGTGTAAGTGTGTGTCTTTGTTACTTGGTGTAAGTGTATGTCTTTGTTACTTGGTGTCAGTGTATGTCTTTGTTACTTGGTGTCAGTGTGTGTCTGTGTTACTGGGTATCAGTGTATGTCTTTGTGACTTGGTGTCAGTGTATGTCTTTATTACTTGGTGTAAGTGCGTGTCTTTGTTACTTGGTGTAATTGTATGTCTTTGTTACTTGGTGTCAGTGTATGTCTGTGTTACTTGGTGTAAGTGTATGTCTTTGTTACTTGGTGTTCGTGTGTGTCTGTATTACTTGGTGTAAATGTGTGTCTGTGTTACTGGGTGTCAATGTGTCTCTGTGTTACTTGGTGTAAGTGTGTGTCTTTGTTACTTGCTGTCCGTGTGTGTCTGTGTTACAGGGTATCAGTGTCTGTCTTTGTTACTTGGTGTCAGTGCATGTCTGTGTTACTTGGTGTAAGTGTGTGTCTGTGTTACTTGGTGTAAGTGTGTGTCTGTGTTCCTGGGTATCAGTGTATGTCTTTGTTACTTGGTGTCAGTGTATGTCTGTGTAACTTGGTGTAAGTGTGTGTCTGTGTTACTGGGTATCAGTGTATGTCTTTGTTCCTTGGTGTCAGTGTATGTCTTTGTTACATGGTGTAAGTGTATGTCTGTGTTACCTGGTGTAAGTGTGTGTCTGTGTTACTGGGCGTCAGTGAGTGTCTGTGTTACTTGGTGTAAGTGTATGTCTTTGTTACTTGGTGTCAGAGTATGTCTTTGTTACTTCGTGTCAGTGTGTGTCTGTGTTACTGGGTATCAGTGTATGCCTTTGTTACTTGGTGTCAGTGTATGTCTGTGTTACTTGGTGTAAGTGTATGTCTGTGTTACTGGGTGTGAGTGTGTGTCTGTGTTACTTGGTGTAAGTGTGTGTCTTTGTGACTTGGTGGCCGTGTGAGTCTGTGTTACTGCGTGTCAGTGCGTGTCTTTGTTACTTGGAGTCAGTGTATATCTGTGTTACTTGGTGTAAGTGTGTGTCTTTGTTACTTGGTGTAATGGTATGTCTTTGTTACTTGGTGTCAGTGCATGTCTGTGTTACTTGGTGTAAGTGTATGTCTGTGTTACTTGGTGTAAGTGTGTGTCTTGGTTACTTGGTGTAATTGTATGTCTTTGCTACTTGGTGTCAGTGTATGTCTGTGTTACTTGGTGTAAGTGTATGTCTTTGTTACTTGGTGTAAGTGTGTGTCTGTGTTACTTGGTGTAAGTGTGTGTCTGTGTTCCTGAGTATCAGTGCATGTTTTTGTTACTTGGTGTCAGTGTATGTCTGTGTTACTTGGTGTAAGTGTGTTTCGGTGTTACTGGGTGTCAGTGTGTGTCTGTGTTACTTGGTGTAAGTCTGTGTCTTTGTTACTTGGTCTCCGTGTGTGTCTGTGTTACTGGGTGTCAGTGTATGTCTTTGTTACTGGGTATCAGTGTATGTCTTTGTTACTTGGTGTCAGTGTATGTCTTTGTTACTGGGTGTCAGTGTGTGTCTGTGTTACTGGGTATCAGTGTATGTCTTTGTGAGTTGGTATCAGTTTATGTCTTTGTTACTGGGTGTCAGTGTGTGTCTGTGTTACTGGGTATCAGTCTCTGTCTTTGTGACTTGGTATCAGTGTATGTCTTTGTTACTGGGTGTCAGTGTGTGTCTGTGTTCCTGGGTATCAGTGTATGTCTTTGTGACTTGGTGTCAGTGTATGTCTTTGTTACTGGGTGTCAGTGTGTGTCTTTGTGACTTGGTGTCAGTGCATGTCTTTGTTACTTGGTGTAAGTGTGTGTCTGTGATACTGGGTATCAGTGTATGTCTTTGTTACTTGGTGTCAGTGTCTGTCTGTGTTACTTGGTGTAAGTGTGTGTCTGTGTTACTGGGTATCAGTGTCTGCCTTTGTTACTTAGTGTAAGTGTGTGTCTGTGTTTCAGGGTATCAGTTTCTGTCTTTGTTACTTGGTGTCAGTGTATGTCTGTGTTACTTGGTGTAAGTGTGTGTCTGTGTTACTGGGTATCAGTGTCTGTCTTTGTTACTTGTTGTAAGTGTGTGTCTGTGTTACTGGGTATCAGTGTATGTCTTTGTTACTTGGTGTCAGTGTATGTCTCTGTTACTTGGTGTAAGTGTGTGTCTATGTCACTGGGTATCAGTGTATGACTTTGTGACTTGGTGTCAGTGTATGTCTTTGTTACTGGGTGTCAGTGTGTGTCTTTGTGAGTTGGTGTCAGTGTGTGTCTGTGTTACTGGGTATCAGAGTACGTCTTTGTTACTTGGTGTCAGTGTATGTCAAAATACCTGGTGTAAGTGTATGTCTTTGTTACTTGGTGTAACTGTCTGTCTTTGTTACTTGGTGTAAGTGTATGTCTTTGTTACTTGGTGTCAGTGTATGTCTGTGTTACTTGGTGTAAGTGTGTGTCTTTGTTACTTGGTGTAAGTGTATGTCTGTGTTACTTGGTGTCAGTGCATGTCTTTGTTACTTGGTGTCACTGTGTGTCTGTATTACTGGGTATCAGTGTATGTCTTTGTGACTTGGTATCAGTGTATGTCTTTGTTACTGGGTGTCAGTGTGTGTCTGTGTTACTGGGTATCAGTGTATGTCTTTGTGACTTGGTATCCGTGTATGTCTTTGTTACTGGGTGTCAGTGGGTGTCTGTGTTACTGGGTATCAGTGTATGTCTTTGTGACTTGGTATCAGTGAATGTCTTCGTTTCTTGGTGTCAGTGTATGTCTGTGTTACTGGGTATCTGTGTATGTCTTTGTGACTTGGTGTCAGTGTATGTCTTTGTTACTGGGTGTCAGTGTGTGTCTTTGTGACTTGGTGTCAGTGCATGTCTTTGTTACTTGGTGTAAGTGTGTGTCTGTGATACTGGGTATCAGTGTATGTCTTTGTCACTTGGTGTCAGTGTATGTCTGTGTTACTGGGTGTCAGTGTGTGTCTTTGTGAATTGGTGTCAGTGTATGTCTTTGTTACTGGGTGTCAGTGTGTGTCTTTGTGAATTGGTGTCAGTGTCTGTCTGTGTTACTGGGGGTCAGTGTGTGTTTCTAACTTGGTGTCAGTGTGTGTCTTTGTGACTTGGTGTCATTGTCTGTCTGTGTTACTGGGTATCAGTGTATGTCTTTGTTACTTGGTGTAAGCGTATGTCTTTGTTACTTGGTGTCAGTGTTTGTGTTTGTGATTTGGTGTCAGTGTATGTCTTTGTTACAATTTATTAGTGTTTCTCTGCGTTACTGGGTGTCAGTGTGTGTCTGTCTGTGTTACTGGGTATCAGTGTATGTCTTTGTTACTTGGTGTCAGTGTATGTCTTTGTTACTTGGTGTATGTGTGTGTCTGTGTTACTGGGTGTCAGTGAGTGTCTGTGTTACTTGGTGTAAGTATGTGTCTTTGTTACTTGGTGTAAGTGTAAGTCTTTGTTACTTGGTGTCAGTGTATGTCTTTGTTACTTGGTGTCAGTGTGTGTCTGTGTTACTGGGTATCAGTGTATGTCTTTGTGACTTGGTGTCAGTGTATGTCTTTATTACTTGGTGTAAGTGCGTGTCTTTGTTACTTGGTGTAATTGTATGTCTTTGTTACTTGGTGTCAGTGTATGTCTGTGTTACTTGGTGTAAGTGTATGTCTTTGTTACTTGGTGTTCGTGTGTGTCTGTATTACTTGGTGTAAATGTGTGTCTGTGTTACTGGGTGTCAATGTGTCTCTGTGTTACTTGGTGTAAGTGTGTGTCTTTGTTACTTGCTGTCCGTGTGTGTCTGTGTTACTGGGTGTCAGTGTATGTCTTTGTTACTGGGTGTCAGTGTATGTCTTTGTTACTTGGTGTAAGTGTGTGTCTGTGTTACTGGGTATCAGTGTCTGTATTTGTTACTTGGTGTAAGTGTGTGTCTGTGTTACAGGGTATCAGTGTCTGTCTTTGTTACTTGGTGTCAGTGCATGTCTGTGTTACTTGGTGTAAGTGTGTGTCTGTGTTACTGGGTATCAGTGTATGACTTTGTGACTTGGTGTCACTGCATGTCTTTGTTAATGGTTGTCAGTGTGTGTCTTTGTGAGTTGGTGTCAGTGTATGTCTTTGTTACTTGGTGTAAGTGTGTGTCTGTGTTACTGGGTATCAGTGTATGTCTTTGTTACTTGGTGTAAGTGTATGTCTTTGTTACTTGGTGTAATTGTCTGTCTTTGTTACTTGGTGTAAGTGTATGTCTTTGTGACTTGGTGTCAGTGTATGTATTTGTTACTTGGTGTCAGTGTATGTCTGTGTTACTTGGTGTAAGTGTGTGTCTTTGTTACTTGGTGTAAGTGTATGTCTGTGTTACTTGGTGTCAGTGCATGTCTTTGTTACTTGGTGTCACTGTGTGTCTGTGTTACTGGGTATCAGTGTATGTCTTTGTGACTTGGTATCAGTGTATGTCTTTGTTACTGGGTGTCAGTGTGTGTCTGTGTTACTGGGTATCAGTGTATGTCTTTGTGACTTGGTATCAGTGTATGTCTTTGTTACTGGGTGTCAGTGTGTGTCTGTGTTACTGGGTATCAGTCTATGTCTTTGTGACTTGGTATCAGTGTATGTCTTTGTTACTGGGTGTCAGTGTATGTCTTTGTGACTTGGTTTCAGTGTATGTCTTTGTTACTGGGTGTCAGTGTGTGTCTTTGTGACTTGGTGTCAGTGCATGTCTTTGTTACTTGGTGTATGTGTGTGTCTGTGATACTGGGTATCAGTGTATGTCTTTGTTACTTGGTGTCAGTGTATGTCTGTGTTACTTGGTGTAAGTGTGTGTCTGTGATACTGGGTATCAGTGTCTGTCTTTGTGACTTGGTGTCAGTGTATGTCTTTGTTACAGGGTGTCAGTGTGTGTCTTTGTGACTTGGTGTCAGTGTCTGTCTGTGTTACTGGGGGTCAGTGTGTGTTTCTAACTTGGTGTCAGTGTGTGTCTTTGTGACTTGGTGTCAGTGTCTGTCTGTGTTACTGGGTATCAGTGTTTGTCTTTGTTACTTGGTGTAAGCGTATGTCTTTGTTACTTGGTGTATGTGTGTGTCTATGTTACTGGGTGTCAGTGAGTGTCTGTGTTACATGGTGTAAGTGTGTGTCTTTGTTACTTGGTGTAAGTGTATGTCTTTGTTACTTGGTGTCAGTGTATGTCTTTGTTACTTGGTGTCAGTGTGTGTCTGTGTTACTGGGTATCAGTGTATGTCTTTGTGACTTGGTGTCAGTGTATGTCTTTATTACTTGGTGTAAGTGCGTGTCTTTGTTACTTGGTGTAATTGTATGTCTTTGTTACTTGGTGTCAGTGTATGTCTGTGTTACTTGGTGTAAGTGTATGTCTTTGTTACTTGGTGTAAGTGTGTGTCTGTGTTCCTGGGTATCAGTGTATGTCTTTGTTACTTGGTGTCAGTGTATGTCTGTGTAACTTGGTGTAAGTGTGTGTCTGTGTTACTGGGTATCAGTGTATGTCTTTGTTACTTGGTGTCAGTGTATGTCTTTGTTACATGGTGTAAGTGTATGTCTGTGTTACCTGGTGTAAGAGTGTGTCTGTGTTACTGGGCGTCAGTGAGTGTCTGTGTTACTTGGTGTAAGTGTATGTCTTTGTTACTTGGTGTCAGTGTATGTCTTTGTTACTTCGTGTCAGTGTGTGTCTGTGTTACTGGGTATCAGTGTATGCCTTTGTTACTTGGTGTCAGTGTATGTCTGTGTTACTTGGTGTAAGTCTATGTCTGTGTTACTGGGTGTGAGTGTGTGTCTGTGTTACTTGGTGTAAGTGAGTGTCTTTGTGACTTGGTGGCCGTGTGAGTCTGTGTTACTGCGTGT